>NC_045951.1:2500000-3125000 GCF_004382195.2 Drosophila sechellia | reverse complement strand
AGTGCCATCCGCCGTCTCCTTGAAGCAGTGCGTGCTGTCGTGGTGATTCGTTAGGAAGCTGACCTGGTGACCCCGCTCCTTGAGTGCCAGAGCGGCATCCACCACCAGTCGCTCAGCTCCTCCGATGCCCAAATCCGGGTGGAGGAACAGAACTCGAACCATGGTTTCAACCGGAAATCTGCAGTTAAGGAATTTACAAACAATATGCTCGAAATAGGACTATATCCTTCTTATGCCACGGGGTCAGAATATTTGCATTCTTTACGGGGCTTTGTTTTTATTATTTAAAACTTTTAAATATTTTCTCAGCTGATTCGCAAAAGTGTGACCGTGGTAGGATAGATGTTCTAAGGCGGTTCTAAAGAATATACCAAATATATAGTTTATTATTATTTATTAAATATAAAAGGATGCTTTCGCTTTTGTATTGCCATTTTAGTCTGCAGTTATCAACATTTTCTGCATATTATTAATATATTTACATATTTATTTATTATATGTTTTGTAACCGTTTTTATTATGTTCCAAATTTATCTGTTACTGTTTCTATTTCTCCAATGTTGCCAGGAATTATCAATATAGGCTAGGGTAATCTAAGCTCTTATTTTTAAAACTCGATTTCAATTTAAATTTAAAATTCAAGAAAGTCCACTTTTTAGCACACGAAATGCGCGCGCTGCGGTAACCCTAGAACACATGTTGACAGCGCCCGCTTTTGGCGTTTTTTAGCCCCAAATCGACCTTGTTCTCGGCCCGTGTTTGCAACGAACGCATTAAATTTTCGTGAAAATAGCTCCGCTGAGTCAAATCCCTGCCAGAAACCGCCCAGCGATCCCGGTGATCCAGCTCCAGCCACATGAGGTCGTCGATGGCAGTTAGCCCATAGGCATGCGAGCCGCCTAAACCGCCGCCGCAGTTGTTGTTGTTCTTGTTGCCCAGGCGTCCCTTTAATGGTAAACTAATAATTGTGATTAAAGCGCGCATAGTCCGAGCAAATCGAGTGTGTGCCGTGCTTGTGCGCCTTAATTAAGTGCCGCCGTGTAGTAAAGTGGAAAAACAGCAGCAAAACACGGGCGATGCAGCCAAATTGCTAGGCAGTACAGCGAAAAACACTGAACGAAAAGAGGCAGCAGCTCTCCGGCGTTTCCATTGCCAAAACAAACTAACACACACCACGCACCCTACCGCCTGCCCGCCCAGTTAACGGTAAAGCTAAAGCCACGTAGTCGCAACGTTGCCAGCACCGCCAAGATGCCCAAAATCCATGTGAAGAAGCCGCTGGCGGGACTGGTCATACGGAATCGAGCCCACAAGAGCAAGAGTGTCTTCACGGTGAGTACATACATGTGCATACATATTGACACGGATTTCGGGATCGGACTAGCACTGTTCCGATATCACTATGAGTGGCCTTATCTGCGGAGCCAAGATGATTCAGCACACGGCGTGTGCTTGACGCTCCAGTCGCGATTTGGGCATTACTTTTAGACGTAATCGAGGTCTATCAAACGATTCGAGCATTCAAATGTTTACTCAGTTGGCAGGGGATTTTCACAGTACTTATTTAGTATTTCGACTTAACATCCAGTACTATATGTTTGTAAATATGTTCTGATATGAAACATGCACTGGAGAATGTACTTTCTATAATCAGAAATGAATAACATCCAGAAAACATAGGAAAAGCACAAAGAATTATAATGCTTATATTAAGATCTTACACTTAGTAACATATTTGTATATTTTAGATGCTAATTTAACTCCAAAACCAAACTGTTTTTTAAATGTGGTTTATCAACTTAAGGATAGTGTAAAATGTAATAGGTTAGATTTAAGATCTTTTAAAGTTTAAATAGAACATAAAATGTTTGTTTGAAATCACACATTGTATCCATATTTTTAAGCCTCTATTTATTTTCTTATCAACAAAGTTGCCATATTGAGCACGTTTCACGCTTGCTTTGTGTATGATCGTTTTAAGCTAATTATTTGATAAGAAAACCCACAACGAATAACTTTGGAATAACTAGAAAGAAGCTTATAACTACTATAAGTATTGCAAATGCATTAATTTGCAAACCTTTTGTTCAAACTACACTCAATGTACACGATTCGCTTTAGAAGCTAGTCAGTATTCAAAAGTTCGAGTTTGTTACTTAAATTTTTCCCTCTGTAAGCGTAAAATGTGTGCCCCAATGTGGTACTTTGCTATCGCTAATGATGAAGCCAGCCCTTAAAGCTGATATCCACTGTAAGGGGGTGGTAAATGTGGCAGACATCTGGCGATTTCACCCATTTGCGATAGTAGCGATAATATCATAAGGTTTTCCCCTAAAATCGAGCGATTGTTTTAAAGCTCTGCACTGGATTCGGATACGAAGTGCAGTAAAGACATAAAACGCGATTGATGAGTGGGTACTCCCACGGTGACTCCTCACTTGCCAGTGCTCCACTCCACTCCCTCTCCCACTCCGAGATCCAGCTCATGTTCCACGTCCACTTCTACTTTTATAAGTGTGTCACTGGCGATGGCGTAATCAATTCAACATCGGTGACCCCATCCCGCAGCCAGATGAACCACTTGTGGTGGTCGGCTTTCGATTTCGTGGAGAAGCTGCTGGCCTTTCGCTTTCTGCTCTTTTGAGTGCTTTTCGGGTTTCTGGTTTTATTTTTACTTGCGGCCATTGAACTGCCTTCTGTTTACCTATGCTGTGTTTGTGTGTAGCTCTAGACTTTCCCGCACTAATGATCGCTCATTTGTTTGGGAATCAGTGCGCGTGTAAATATTACATTAGTCACCATTACTTTCCACCCTCGATGAACAGGCCTTTGTAATGCCGGTAATTTCGACTATGAAATTAGAAGTAGCCCAGGTGAGAAGTGAGAACTCCCATTCCCCTTCCCATGTCCATCTCCAGCCCAATTGGACTCGGTCGCTGGGGGAATGGATTTAGCTGGAGTTTGGTAGCCAGCCCGCCGCCAAGCGCACATTTCTATGCAACAGTTTTCGATTTGCTGACAAGCGGAAAAGCTCATGACGCCTGCGCCGCGCTCTAGTTTCCCTGGCCATTTCCCCCATTGGGTTTCCACCTATTTTCACTGTCTAATTAAGGGCCGCGCCACAAGAATTTAATTTTTGGAGTTGCTGGGCGACCTTGGCTGGCCACAAATTATCCTGCACGGGGCAGTCATTAGACTTCATGCCACCCAGGAGATTTCCGACGAAACCTAGTTTCGGAAAAGTTAATTTCAATTAAGAAGCGCCCTTTAACTGCGCTAAATTGTTGAGATAGTCATGCATATTTCGTGCACTTAAATAACAGATTATTAACTTTCACTTTAGGTCACATAGGTAATTTAATTTACAACTTTGTGTTCAATTTACTTTCCATCGTATGCAGGTAATTGCTCTCAGTGTACGTACTACCATTCCCAAGCAATTAGATAATTTCCCAAGAACAAGCCATAGTTTTTAGTAGTTCTCTGAACTTTTTTTGCAAAATTCCCTTGTAAATTTGTTCACCGAGAGAAGCTTTTCGCCGATAGAAAAGCGGAAAAGCTGCTTCATTCATAAAACACGGCGATAGGGCGCAGAAGTGAACAGGTGCCAGAGATAAATGTAAAACCACAGAATGAAATGCCAGGAGAGCGTGGAAAATGCCCCTCGAGCGAAAGCTCTCGCTCGGAAAATGCGAAGCCGGGAAAATGTGGCATGCAACAACAGCAACAAGGCAAACAAACAAACAAACAATGGCCCAAAAGTCCGATGGTAATTGTTGTGGGAAATTCTCAAGCACGCGAGAAAGCAGGTTTATGGAGCAAATTGACGACGAAAGTGAAAGAATCGAAAGTAATTGGGAAGAGGGAAGAGAATCCCTACCAAAATGTGGGTGAAAATCGCCAGGGGAAAATAGTTATTTTTAATAAAATATACTAGGTGCACTAGATGCACAAAAAAACGTAATTTTGTGGAAGATATAAAATAAATAATTTATGCAAGTCTGCAAAAACTCTGTCTACATGCCTTAGAATAAATCATGAATCCGCAGTGAGAGGCATTTTCTGAAAATACCAAAAAGCTTTTCGCGGCCAAAGCTTCAATGAAAAACGCGAGGAAAAGTGCAAGCGAAAGAAAATGCTCTGCCAGACGCTTTTCCAGCTGAGTACGGCGCAGCGTGTGGAATAGCGCACATCGAAGCGCACATTTTGTCGCGCCGTGTAGCAAACGGAAAATTCGCCAAACGATTTCCACGCGTTTTCTTTTCGTGACTGCTTTTGTTGCTAATTATATCGGATCTCGATACCATGTGCAATTAAATAGAGCCTTGTGTGAACAGCAGAGAAAATTGAAACAGCTCGTTTCGCGAGGAAAATTGCGTGAAAAGTGTGTTTTTGTGCAAATTTAATGATTGAAAAGTGGCAAATGAACGAGGAGTGAACTTGAAATGCTTCTCTCGATTCGCTGACCCACTCAATTCGCTTTTGCTTTCAGCTTTCCACCCACGGAAAACTGGGAAAATCGTCCCGTTACGCAAAACTGTAACTGTACCCCCCACTCTTGTTGTTATTCTCGGCTCAATTATGTTTTTGTTCATGAGATCAGACTATATATGTACATGTCTCTGGATTTTCGTCGCTTCTTCGTTTTGGCGCAGGGAAAACCAAATGTGGCGAACAATTTTCCCCTTGGAAAATTTCTTCCTTTGGAAACCGAATTTCCTTCAGGCTCTCGTGTTACTGATTTCCTTTGTTCTTCGCCCGCCTGACGCACACAAAAACAAAAATGGAAACGAAAACGAAAATGAAAACGACAATGAAAAGAAACGAAACGAAAGGCAAGGGAAAAGGAAAAGCGTCCGCTTTCCTTGAAGAAGGTCACCCAAGCTGATGGGCGTCCTCTTCGCCCATTTTTCCGATCCTTATAATTTCCTTGACCAGCATGCTGTTGTTTAATGTTCCGCGAACTTCGCATAATTTCGTTTGCATTTAGCGCTCGTAAAATGATTTTTTATGGCCGATGAGCTTCTGGTTCTAGAGCCCATTAAATCTAAGATAATCTTGCCCGCGGTGCATGCAACAATCGGATTTGCATTCTATATGGACTTAAGTATGTTATATATTACAGCTTGCTGGATATGCAGTCATTCTGGCGAGAGAAAATCTCTCTTAATCACATAACCCACGTTTATTTGCCTAACCAAATTTTCTAGACAAACGTCGGGAGTTCAATAAACCTTTGCCGCAAAATTTCCATGACACTTTTTATGTGCTTTTCTTTTCTTTTTCATTTTTTTTTTTGCTAGGAAAGCGAAATGGAAAGAGTCTGCCACGCATAAATTTCCGTTCTCATCCTCGGCACGAGTTGGGATTGAGTCCTGAAGCCAGGACAAACATTTGCACAGTCAGGCGCTCGAATACCAATCAATTATGGCGAAACTTCGCCACATGAGTGGCTGCTCGAGCCTTACAAAACGCCGTTGGATAACGCGTTGGCATCCATAAATTATATACCCAATTCGGAGGCTTTGTTCGACTCCCCTTCCGCCTCTTGTCGGAGTTGGGGGCTCCTTTTGTCTCATAGACATGCCGCAGTGGGTGTCTACGCTTGTCAAGTGCAGCACTGGATTTATTTCATACCCCAGTGACTAAAAGATACACCTCAAAGATATCTGACTTATCCGCAAGTGAAAGGAGGTCTTATATACGAACAATATTCAAAACCGAGCTAAAGCTGAGAAATTAGTAATATGCAAATATTTGATAACAATTTTTGCCATTCAAATGCTTAATGCAACTTTTCCCAAAGACTAAAAACCGTATTTAATTAGCAACACCTACTTATTATGTGCATATTTTCTGGTGCTTCTTAAGTTTCTATATATGTAATCTAATCTAGTTCCAAATGCAGTACGAGCGAAATTATCTAAGCAATGTAGCGTGGTGCTATGGCATTTTGGCCACGTGCCAATCCTCGGAAGCACCCGCTTCCGTTGTCTCCTTATGCAAATTAACTGCACGACTTCCGCTGATGCAGTTGCACTGTCGTGTTGCAGCTTTTAGTCTGTCCTTTTGCGGTTGTTGCATTTACATCGGTCTCGTTCTTTTTGTTGTGTCAACACTTTTTGGGCAACAGTTCGGGAATCATAAATTTATTAAAACTACTGGTGTTCCGTGTCTGCCAGCCAGGCAGCCAGGCAGCCATGCAGCCAATAGTCCACGGTGCTAGGTGCGGCATGCAAGGTCAGCCGGGTGCTCGGCATCGAATTTAGATTCGGATCGGGTTAGCTTTCGGCTGGTGTGATGGGTGGATTGCTGGTGGGGTGGTGCCAGCGGTTCGGTTCGCTTGGATTGCCGCTAATCAATAAGAGACGCCATTCATTCGGCTCGCTTTGGTCTTTTTATATCCATTTTGTGTGGCTGATGAAATCCCAGGTCAGTACATTTGGATGATTGCGGCTGGGATTGCTATGATTTCGGTGTTTTTGCTGCCAGCACTGCAATTTTCATTATCTAGCTGCCGAAATCAATAAATCCTGTGCTCTGATGTGGCACGGAACTCGGTCAACAGTTGAATTTAAAACTCCGCGGATTAAAGCGATTATAAACAATTGAATTTTACGAAAGAGTTTATATAAAATGTTGAATTAGCTTAGTTGTTGACTGTATATATATATTAACCAATCGATAGAATTGATTATTTGCTGGCGGCAGTGGGGTGCTCAAAGTGTCAACCCAGAAAGCCAGTGAGCTCCTCCAAATCATCTTCCCATCCTGCTCCTTCTGCTCATCCCGCTGTTCCTTGTGTGGCTCGAATCCATTTAGAGGCTGCACCCGTCGCAGCTTGCCACTTTCTGGCCACGTTGTTGACAAACTATTTTTAATATTGAAAGGCGGCGGGCAGCGTTTGCTCCACACGAGAGTGTGAGTGTGTGTGAGCCTGTGTTGGTTGGTTGGCTAATGTGAGCGGGCACATTACGTATCCGCAGCGTTCCACGCGCGCTGCAGGCTCTGAATTGAATTTCAACATCTGCCTGCCGCATCTGCTGCTTTGGCACAGGCTCGTCTCTTTCAGCACTCCTCGTCCTTCTCACTGGTGGTGCACTCACATGACCTTGGTGCCAGGGAATGCTCTCCATTAGCCACCAGTCGTCAGCCAGTCCGCTTTTCATGTGGGCTGACATTTGGCATCAGCCATGGCGGAAGATGAAAGCGCCTCGGTTGGTCGATGGAAGTCCCCACGTGCGCGTTTTCATTTTCGCTTGGCAGGAATTTAAGCTCTTTCGAATGAGTTGGAAAAATGGAAAATCATAAGTACTCGTAGGTATCTTTTACAGTCCAAAAGTTGCTTAATTGTTTGCGCAAGGTGTTTTATGTAGCTTCATGTTTCATTTTAATGTTTATACCTTTTATTGTAAATTTCCATTGAAGGCTCTACAGAAAGGGGTTTTTCATTGTTGCTTCTTTAATGGAAAATGAGTTATTTCTGTTAGCCTTACCGGAAAAGTTACATTTTAAAACCCTCTACACACACTTTTGAAACAATAAGCCCGGATAGAAAAAGGAAATTTAATGGAATGGAATTCCGCTTATTGTTTGCTTTTAATGCCCAGCTTTTGGGCTGCTTACCCCTGCCAAAAGTGTCGCTGATTGATTTGTGTGTGCCGTCAGGCCTGCTGGAGTATTTTTAATTAAAATTGCGACAGTCCTTGCCGCCCGCCAGATTCCTCTGGATCCTAAGGATTCAAGCACCTGCCAGCCCAGCGACCCACGCGAGATAATCTCTGACTTGGCATGTGGCATGTGGCAAGCAGGAGGAATCGGGGAGCAGGATATTCCATTTTGGGGCAACTTCTCCGCTGCCTGTGCTGCCAGTGCTCTGTGTCCTTGGAGCCTCGGGCTTTGGCCTACTTTTCAATAAGCCACAACAATGGAGTTGCCAGTTATTGGCCATTGTCTGGTGGTCTTGGCATTATTACGAAATCCAAATCGAAATCAAGTGCGCCACGAGCTCAAAATTTCCATGTGGAGCATGTGGCTGTAACTTAGCCAAAATACAATCTACAAAATTTGAATAAAATGCGGATTTATGAAAGCATTTCCCTGCATATTATTGGATTCATACACTCGTAAATGAAGTTGAAACAAATTTAATAAAGTTTAAATTCTATGCAAGCCTAGATTTCTAAATTAACATAATTTGCCTACCTATAAAATGCAAAAGTTTGCAGCCATTATTATCATAACAATATGTTATAAAAAATATATATTTTTTCAGTGTCGCTAAATGCATTTTAATGAAGTTCAGATCGTATCACGAATTTCGCTGGCCTGCGAATACCTGAGTGGCCCCCAACTTGACCCTGCCAACCTTTTTCCCATTTAAATTTTGCGTGTCCTGCGGGAGGGCAACCCATCAGATGGATTGCCCATGACCGGCAAGATTAATTAGCAAACCAAACCAAAAATTCGCAACGCATTTCAGTCGAGGGCACGTTATAGCCACCAGTCGTTAGCTCACAGCCCGTTTTAGCCGGCTTTTTAATTTGGCAGTGCCCAGCCCAGCGACCAACTACTAGCTGGTCTCTTTTTTGTGACATTAACGAAAGGAAAACAGGGAAATGTATTTTCCAGCATGTCTCTTGCCAAATCGTTACGCCATCGTGCTGACTTGTCCGCTTTTTTCCTTTGTTTTCCTTTTTTTGTCGTGCCTGCAAAACGAAAACGGATGCCTGTTCCCCCGTTCGTCCTGTTGTTTTACTTTTTGCCGCTCCTGTCAAGGTCGTTCCTAATGCCTTCTGATGCGACACATGCAGGCCCATATGAATGCGATTCAGCCCGCCAAAGGATGGGGGATACAGATCCTCCGGTTCATTCTCCCCATGATTGACTTGGCAGCTGGCGTTTTCCTTTCGGACAACAGGCTGTCCAAGTCCAATCCCTCAACCTCACCGAATCTTTTCGGCTCCGTCATCCTGAAACTTTGTTGAGCCAACACAAGTAGCAAGCATAATTCCAGGGAGCTAGATAACAATCAAATCCATGTGGTCGGGTAGCAAAAACATTTCCATTGTACTGGGGAGCACTGCTCATTTGCTTTTAACGCGAAACTTTCATCATCGTTGTCAAGTTCATCTATGTGATATGTTCGGCAATTGCTTTTGGTCATTTTATTGTGGTTGTGAGGGGTATTTTCGCCAGTTTGGGATAATAGAATTGTTAATTTAATAGAATTTGAAACTTTGTAAGTCACAATGGCTGTAAAGTACGTGTGCTTGGAACAAATGTTTTGATTTGATCATACCCTCGTTTATAATCACCATTTAAAGAAAATCGAGGTGACAATCGAAATGCACATAAATCATATATTTATATTCATTTATTTATATTTAGGACTTGTCTTTGAAGCAAATAATGTATTCAAATTGCAATGGATATCTTTCATTCGATACTTCAAGTTCAAGTATCTTTTCTCTATCGAGTGCCTCTGCTTGTGACTCTTTTGTAAATAAGCTCCACAGCAGGTGGACATGTGTTTCTCTCTGGGATTCTCTGGTGCTCTGCCGAGCTTCCGCTCACTGGGAGACCGGAGAACTGGCGAATCGGTGGACTGGAGAACCGAGTGCCCAAGCGATCCAATTTAGTGAGTCGCGCACATCGGAACGCAGCAGACGTCTCTGGTTTTTTGGGGGAACGATCTCGATATCGACAGCGTCACAGTTGGAGATGTTTTTGATTCTCATGTTTGTCAAAATTCTAGGTGACTTTTTTTCGTTAGTCGATTCAATTAAAATTTCTGAGATCGATATTCGCGCGCGTGGTGTGAATCGCTGTGATCTGACGTGAGTCCACGTATCCAGAAGTCGGCGGGTATGTGATTGTTTATTCCACGATCTGCGGAGCGGACAATTCCCAGAAAAATACACACACTTATCTCGTCGACCCATCTGACATGACCGGAAAGTTGCTGTGAACTCTGGCAGGCAGCGCCGACTTGATTTTCCATTCATTTCACTTTGATGTGCCTCGATTTAAACTGCTTCGTTTGCTCATTTCCTAATGTTGATCGATCTACTTTCGAGCCTATCCAAGCTTGCGACTGCGATTTACACCAGGGTGTTAAAATCGCCACAAAGCACTGACATTAAGTGGCTTTTAGCGCGATCTTTATCTTTTTCTGGGCCAAGTAAGTGTGGAGAACACACCTAGATTCGGACAAAAAGCAGAATACTTTGCGGCTCCTTTAAGGATTAAAATCATTTTTCAAACATAAATCGTATATCTTTCGAGTAATTTATTTACTCTAGTAGATGCATACAACTTTTGATCGGTTTTTCATGAAACACCAAACAAACAAGAGTATTCAGTACGGCGATGTCTTTAGTGTGTTGTTTTGCCAACTTAATATTCCTAGGGAACAGCTGAAAGCAAGTCGCGCGTTTCGCATGAATTCAAATGAGTAAGAGCCATTCGTTTGGCCAACTTTAATTGCAGCTAGAGAAGTGCTTCAAAACTGAAACGTTGGCAGCGGAAACGGCGTGTTTAAGCCAAACAAATGATAAGATAGAACTTCGCTTCGATTACCGCAGAAACGAGGAGATAAGCGGAGTGGTGGAGTGCAGAGCGGTGGACCGGATCGCATCCCAAAATCACAGCCGAAATCATCATCACCACTCTCCGCACATCGCACATGTTCGTGGACCCGTGGCAATGGAAATTAGTGCGATAAGCGAACCCACAGAAGCACTAGAAACCAAGAAGGAGACACGCAGCTAAAACGGATCACGGTACCATGCGCAGCGGGCGGAGCTATGGCCAGCGGCAGAGCGACACGCTGGAGAGCAGCTTCGAGCTGGAGGATTCTGAGGCGGAACAGGTCAATTCAGCGGTGGCAATCAAGGGAGAACCATCGGCACCCGGAGATCCAGATCGGGATGGGGATGCTGATCGGGAGCGGCAGGAGTCGGGTGAACAGACGGACAGTCTGAGCACGCGCAGCAGCAGCTCCACGCCGACAACGGCGGACGTGGCCGATGTGGAGACCATCAGCTCCCTGCCGCTCTCTCCACCCGCCTTTGGCGGTCGTGGCAATCAGCTGGCCAAGCGTCACTCTCCGCTGAAGGACACGCAGGCAGAGCAGGCGGACAGCAGCTCCAGATCCAGCTGTAGTCAGCAGCCCGATGCGGACGATGTGCCCACGGTAAGTGGGTGCGATCTGCGGCAGAGCCCGCCCTCATACTCGTCCTCCTCCACCTCAACTTCCACATCCCCGCAGACTTCGCGGTATGCAGCTGCAGCAGCACATCCCAGCGCGGCATTCGCGGAGACGGCGATCACCGCGTCCTCGGGATCGGGCCGAGTGTGCGGCGGAAGCGGAGGAGCCGCCCACAGGCGCACCCACTCGGCCGCCTCCTACATCTCGATGAGATCGCAGGGCGGCAACTCGGAGGCGACTCCGGAGCGACCAAAACGGAACCGCTTCTTCGAGTGGATTCGCGTTGTGTGCAACATCTGCTGCTGCAAGGTATTTCATAAAATATACTTTTCAGTTAAGTTAACCCATTTACTGATATACAATTCCATTAACTGATGTTACATGTTATAGGTAATGTGGCTACATTATTATTCTGCATAATCCAATTTAAAAGGGCTTTATATAATTACTCAGAATTACATAACTTGCCTGTAATTGGGTTTCTTTCACAATAGCCAGATGTACCATATGTAAGATAAACTGTCAGTTTACACGATAAAGGTTTAATTTATCTAAAAGATAACGCTTATCTCAAGACCTTGTCACATTTAATTGGAACATGGAAAATTATTGTTTTGATGGAGAATATAGAAAAGTAGAGAATTAAAAAGTATTATTTGTAGGTACTATTTAAAAGCTCCAACGTAGATAAATCATAAGTGGGATATTAACGAAACTAAAAAATAAGAAACAATCGGACTGCCGGTTATCAACTTAGGTTTCTAGTTAATTGAATGCAGTAAATACTGAGCCTCATTAGCTGTCTTTCTCTTCAATGCGACAATACAATTTCCAGTTAATTAGCGCTAGTAATTAATAATTCAATAGGGACTTATTAAGAGTCACCTTTAACCCGAGAAGGTCTTAGCTATTATATTTAATTACAATATATTCGACTAGCAACTATCCTAGCTGATCCCATCTCCCTCCGAAGACTGAAGAGGGTACATCCCAGCGATCTCCTTACCCGGAGGATAATATAACATATTTCATTTTAAGTAATTGATAACTAGACTAGATTTTTCTTTCTTTTGTACTTTATAATTTTAGATACCAATTGGTCTCATATATCTTTATCACACATTAGGTTATGTACAGTGGAATTACTGAACGATTCCTTTTGAAAAAAATATATATTCGTTCTCATTCGATCTTTTCTGATCTTAATGAAAGCTTCTTGACTAGTTTAAATATTTGCCGAAATAATTTGGGTTTCGTTTTCCATTTATTGATGCGCGAGAAAACAAATCAGTTGCCGGCATTCCGAATCCATGGCCAGCCAGACTCGGGTGACATTGGTGCAGTTAACGAGCTCAAACAGTTTCGCATTTAGTACAATTTATTTTTAGCTGACGCGGGACTCAAATGTTTACAAATAAAGGCGGCCAGCAATTGGCCGGGGCCTCAAAGGGTTAACGCGGCATTGTCGTCGCCTTATCAACTGGTTGGTTTCAAAAGGATGACGCACTCGCATGGGTGCGTCCGCCAGTGCATCCTGCCATTATGCCAATTGGCAGCGGGCGCGTCCCTTTAATTAGCCGATCTGAATTATTACTAATGAGCTATCTAACTTATTTCACAGAGTTCCGGAATCGGAGAGCCGAGTGTTCATCATGCGCTGGTTGTGATATTTCTAGAGTTCTTCGCCTGGGGCCTGCTGACGATGCCCATTATATCGGTGAGCTTACTCAATATGTCCTGTGTCAGACATCAGATTTTAACTCTTTTCTGTTTTTCAAACAGACTCTCAACCAGACGTTCCCGGATCACACATTCCTAATGAACGGCCTGGTCATGGGCATCAAGGGGATCCTGTCGTTCCTGTCGGCGCCGCTGATCGGCGCCCTTTCGGACATCTGGGGCCGAAAGTTTTTCCTATTAGTCACAGTATTCTTCACCTGCCTGCCCATACCGCTGATGTCCATCAATACGTGGTGGTTCTTTGCCATGATCTCAATAAGCGGCGCCTTCGCCGTCACCTTCTCGGTGGTGTTTGCCTACGTGGCGGACGTCACCACGCCGGAGGAGCGATCAAAGGCCTATGGCCTGGCCTCGGCCACATTCGCCGCCAGCCTGGTCATCTCGCCGGCTCTGGGCAATGCCCTAATGGAGATGTACGGCGACACGCTGGTCGTGGCCCTCTCCACGGCCATTGCGCTGCTCGATGTATTCTTCATACTGGTGGCCGTGCCGGAGAGTCTATCAGAGAAGATGCGGCCAGCCTCCTGGGGTGCGCCTATCAGCTGGGAGCAGGCAGATCCTTTTCTGGTGAGCTGAAGCTTTAACCGCTGAGTTCTTAAACTAGTTTTATAACACTGTGCTCTTTTTAGGCCCTGCGCAAAGTGGGCACCGATAAGACCGTACTGATGCTGTGCCTCACCGTGCTGTTATCCTATCTGCCCGAGGCAGGGGAGTATTCCTGCATGTTTGTCTATCTGAAACTGAAGATGGGCTTCAACTATGTGGAGGTCTCGGTCTTTATAGCCATAGTAGGCATCCTCAGCATCACGGTGCAGGTCACACTCGGCTCCTTCATGCAGTGAGTTTGAATTTCTTCAGCTGCATTTATTTAGTGGCTAATTACATGCTTCTTTCGCAGAGTATTTGGAGCCAAGCGCACGATCATAATGGGCCTAGCCCTGGAAATCGTGCAGCTGCTGTGGTACGGCTTTGGTAGTCAAAAGTGGTGAGTAATAAATATCTCAAATATCTTAGAGGCAAGTCATCTGAATGAAATCCCGCTTCTTTAATCAGGATGATGTGGTCGGCTGGCGTTGTGGCTGCCCTGGGCTCCATCACGTATCCCGCCATCAGTGCTTTTGTATCCCTGTATGCGGCTCCCGAGAGTCAGGGTAAGTTAAAGAGCTTGAACTGCTCCATTTTTAAAGATCTAAGCTTAATCAATTGTCTCAATTTCAGGCGCTGTTCAGGGCATGATCACGGGCATGAGGGGTCTGTGCAATGGCCTGGGTCCTGCGGTCTTCGGAGTCGTCTTCTACCTGTTTAACGTGGACCTGAACGACGACCACGACTCGCATGCGAAGAGCAGCGGCAGCAGGGCGACGAACGTGGAGAAGATCTCACAGCATGTGCCAGGTCCGCCCTTCGTGTTTGGCGCCTTGTGCGTCTTCTGTGCCATAATAGTGTCCGCGTTCATTCCAGAGGGGCAGACCTCCACACTGGAAAAGAAACGTAAGGGTCCAGAGACGCCATTGTTGATAAGTTCACCAACCCATCTAACCATTTTCCCACCCATTGTCCCGGAGCAAGATGCGCCAATTGCAACCTAGTCATGAATAAAATTCCCAGTGCTGTGAAACACAGTGATGACTTTCCATTCCGATCTTTCGCAGGTGCCTCGCTAGACGTGCAGTACGAGATTGAGACGGGTCACAAGGCGCCCAGCTCCCTGGCGCCGCTCATCCGCTCCGACTCGCTGGCGCAGCTGTAGTGCGCTCCATCGTCGGCGTCCTATCCACACAACTTGAACCCAGCTGGTGGTTATAGATACGTATAAGCAGTGTTAAGGAGTTAAGGATTTTGTAACTGTAACAAATGCTATAACTAGTTTGGCTTTAGTTTCCGAGTCTATTCTATTAGGTGCATATATATCGCAGATCAGGCCGAGATAATGTTATTGTTTTGATGGTTAGATCTTCGTTTTACCTTAGTTTCCACAACGCACCTTGTCACACCACAAACCACCTCAGCCCAATTATATTTCGTAACTAATTTATTATCGCCTAAGTAACGTAGTCACACATATTCGATTCGATTGGCCCGTGTGCTTGCCCGTTTTTCCAGCTTCTGGCTTCTGTTTCCGTTTGCATTGCTTTTGCGACTGTTGGTTCTCTTTGGGTTGGGATTACATCACAGCAGACAGGTGTTAGAGCTAATGTTTTGCAACAACAACAAAATAACTGCCAAATAATAACAAAAAACCAAGTAAGTGTAATCCGATGAAATCGCGTAAATTCAGCACAGCACAATACTGTATCCCGAATATCGAATCGCATTTCTAATTTAGTTCACCCCAAAGCCGTTTAGTTACAACAATTAGGAAGAGGAAAATCCAAATAAACTGAATACCAAGCTTTACTTTGAAAATCGTAGTGATTTAAAGTCTAAACTCTAAAGAATTGCAAATTATAATGAATCGGGTCACAAACTAGGCGACTTTAACCGAAAACCACAAGGTATATACAAGATAAATATGTGTATATATTTATATATATAAATAGAGAGATATATGTATGGGTACTGACGACACAAATCGAAATGTTTTTAATTTAGCCGATTGCGAAGTTAGCGCCTCCGATCATGTGCAACGCTGTAGTTTTTATTTTGATAATAACGCAACTTAATGCAGAGCCTTCAACAAAGTCAATGCTTGAACGTATAGGGAGCACACGTGCATGTGTATGTATAGTATAGTACCATAGATATCAAAGTTATATTTTTCGATGTTGCTACAATCGTGTAAAACTTCCCCACATGCTCCTCCCCCTCCCATAAATGGAAACATGCAGACATAGGACTTACGTACATACACATCCACCCGTGTGAGCAGGTGGTCAATGGAGTAGTGCCCCCCGTAAGAAAAATCGGGGGGTACGAGAGACAGAACATATACGAGAAAACTGAACCCAAATTTTGATTGTAAATTATTTAACGTCTAACATAGTGTTTTAAACGAAACCAAAATAAACAAAATTGTTTAATGAAACGCTAGTACAATGAATTAGAGACTCCTTTATCTGGAAAAGGAAGAGGCTAAGTATTAAATCTAATTTGTGGGAAAATAAAAATTCATTGTCCTGGACTGGAACGTTGGCTGCTTGTCTGGTGGGTAATTAAAGGTCAAAGTGAAAAACTGTGGCTAAAAAAAGAAACTTCATTTCTATAGTTCTTGTGTATTGTGTTGCATTACAAAATAATTTGAATTTAAACTTCCGGTTATAATTTGTGTCTCCGGTTAAAGGTTTTTTGTAGTATTCTTCCAGGGCTCCGTCTGTTTTCCGGCATGCATTCAGTATTTAATTTCGGCGTATTTTTGCGCATTTATCTAAGCCACGAACGGGTATTCCCTAGTTCCGCGCACGGTCACACTGGTCCAGAACTCTTTGAAATGCGAAGTTTTTCGATCGGATAAATTTGGAATAGAAAAGGTGAACATCCGTGGCAGATCTAGTCTGAATGGAGCGTGCCTTCGCGTGACTGAAATCCGATTGGCCACGCCTACTGCCACGGGAAAATATGAAAAGCGAGTGAAAATCACAACAAACGACAGGTGTAACTGGCAAACAAAGAGCAAAATGTTTCGAAAGGGCGGTGCAGTGCAGTGATACATACAAAAACAACGCCAACTAAATATATATATATATATGTATATGTACAACATGTGTGTGCGTGCTCGTTTTGAAATCGCTTAAAGAGAATTACTAGGGTTTAATAAATATCCATGTTTTCCATGGAACTTGCTACCAAGAACTCAAATTAGGCCAAAAGGGCCACTGGAAGCTGGAAAAGTGGGGAATCCTCGTTGCACCAGCGACCTTAATTTTGTTGTTTTTTCTTTGTTCAACGAACTTTCCCATCGGTTTTGATTTATCTGTTAATATTACCCGAAATTCGATTGGAATTTTACACGATTTATCTCGAAAACACGGACAACCATTAGTTTTGTAAAACGAAGCCCAAGTCATTTTTAAAAGTTGAACTGCACTCTTAGCTGTCCAAATTGGGTGTTTTATTGAAAGTCCGGCGACGTAATCCTCCGCTTCCCTTCCAGCATCCGTTGGGGGATACGAGCCTGGAAGTCTGAAACTGCCACCGATCGCTGGATCCTACGGCTAATTGGATTTGGACGCCCCGTCGCATCATCATCATCTTTCACGAGCCCGAGTCCAACAGCCAGCTTAATTGGCTTAGGCGGCGGTTGTCGATGTTGGTGAGTGTCCGTCGGCTCATTTATGCTGTTTATTTCAATTTACCCAGCCCGAGAAGCGAGTTATTCAATTTGCGGTGTCGAATTAGTGGGTATAGCGCCCTTCCTGTCTCGAAATTTATGCTCCACCCACCCTTCTCGCCCAGAATTCCCACCTGGCGGTGTGCATAATTAATACGCGGCACTGCACTAATTGCTCCATCCCAACAAAACACTAAAAAAAGGAACTCCCGCAGACACGCACCCGCAGATGTATATACACTATATATATATCGCTGTAGATATGTGCCACACATCCCTGACCTGAGATACGCAAGTGCGTGTGGTGGAAACGACACCCAGCCGAGCGGAATTTATTTATAGAGTTTCGGGGTCTATTCTATCATTACCCAGCCACACACTTTGCAGAACTCGGAAAAAAAGCCCCACGTTATAGTTTTAGCTTGAATAGGCAGAATTATAATCTAATAAAAGGGGAAGCATTTGTAGATTTCATTCGAAATATGAACCCGAATTAGAGCCGAGAAAAAAATAAACAAAATAAATAAAAAGCTCAGATGACTTTCAACACTAAGCGAATAAAGTTAGAAAAAAATTTAAAGCAAACCAATCATGATGATTCTAAAAAAAAATTCTAAAATATTCTCAAATTCAAATACGATAACGTTTTCAGAATGACAAGTCTGATTATAAATAATTAAATATAAAGCCACTTGTTCAAATAGCACTAATAAACAAGATATGTAGAATGCTAAATCCCAGCTGAAAGTTATAAACATAAGAATAAACACTGTACCAGTATTTATCTATATGAAAACTCCGAGATAAGCGCAGAGTTCAGAATCATTAATCAAATACTCCAAACGCAAATGGAGAACTTATGACGCTGGTCTGCCTTCGAAATCCGAAGACAAACGGAAAATGAAGACAAGTTCATCCAACGTTTACAATATGATAAGCGATTGGATAAGCTGGCAACAAATTTGCCAACCTTCATATCAGATTCGCTGAGCAAAGAAGCTGACTCAACTTCCAGTATAAAGATGATATAATGCATCTGCGAGCACGTGAGCATCTTTTGTTTCTCAGTGTACATGGCTTCCGTTTCTTCCTACTTCTCGATCGTCTGCACCTTTTTTTTATAACTTTTCAGTTCATTTCCGCCCCTTTTCTCCGACTTCCTTTGTTTGAATTCGTTCAGTTCAGTTCAGTTTTCATCTAAAGAAGTTTACTTTGTATCTGCTTGTGTGATTAGCCCATTTCTGCGCTTTTTATCGGGGAGTGAGTCAGTCACGAGAAACGAGTTTTTGCTTTGGCACGACTTCACTCCATCGGCAGGGCAACCTGTTCTCTTGCGATGTCTTTCGCCTCGAACCGCCGTCCATGGACTCCGCCTCCCCGCCGGCTGTTCCAAATTCGATGTGGATGTCACTTGGCGGAGGCGGTCCGAAATGAAAAGATGTAGATGCTGCAAAGTGTGTGTTCTCAATTCGGTCGCAAAGTTAGCTGCACTTTTCTGGGAAAAAGTTTATATTTATAAACTGATTAATCACACACATCCCACTTAGAATTTGAAGATGACTCTGGGTCATTGTGCCATCGTTGGATATCTCTGATGCAGACTCTTTCCTCGTAAATCAGGAAAGTTCAGTGCTGCTATATACTTTTTAAATGGTCTATATAAAACAATCTTATTGGCATCCATTTAGTAGAACTCTCGGAGTTCTTGAGAACAGCATTACTTGATAATTGCAGGAATATGTTCAACTGTGACATTATAAGAAATCGTTTTCAATTTGACAACTGCTAGACCACTTATTATTCCAAGTTATCAGCAGTGGTCATTGCTGTCTTGGTCGTCATAAAACCTATTTATTCTAGTATACATTCCAATAATAACTGCAGACGATTTACGTTCATGGGATTTCTTTCAAATATTTATTTACCACTCAGCCATTTTTCTTCGGGACTGGCATTGATTGTGGCTCTGTATGGATGGGTTGGGGGGAATTGTTGTTATTAATGCAACCTTAACTTTGTATTTAATTCTTTTGTTTATACAAGCCATAAGCAACCGACGCTCAGGTACCGTCATTAAGTTTATCGTGTTCGGATTCCACTTTTTGCTGATTTAGCCGCCAGCGGATTTTGAAGTACCTTGCACTTGGCGTTTCCGCAGATACAGTGGCCACTCGTTCTATTGGTCCGTGCCTGTGACCCAATACGGGTATCGCCAAATAAGTTTGTTTGTTTAACTTTGTCAACTTTCTCTCGTTGGCGCAAAAACCAGTTGGATTCAATCAGCTGGCTTGGAACAGACAAGCCATTCAATTGCATGAAATGGATTGTTGCCTTTGTTGTGATCTGTTGTTGACTCATGTTACCTAAAAGGGAAATTGTATTGCGATATCAAATACCTACTGACGACAATGGGTATATTGAATTCGTAACAGCTCGTTAAAGCTTGAACAATCTGGTTTATTTTGATTCGTTCTACTTCAGAGTTTGTTCTGTAAATTAACAGATTGCGAATTGTATACCTTTTATCGCCCTGGTTGTATTGTTATTTGTAAATAGACAGTAAAGTTGATTAATCTAGCAAGTTTATTAGAGTTGTGTCTGGATCTTGTTACTTTCAAAAGTCTAGATCATTTAAAAAAAAACTTTACGACTCGTGTTGTTGGCAATTTATAAGATTTGGATCCCAAATTCCGAGAATTGTGTACATTTTATTACCCGATTATTAGCATTACTTCGCATTGGCGTTATAGCCATTTTCCAAATAATAATAAAAATTCTATTGTATGCCGTCGGTATGCCCACTATGAATTTTTCATTTAATTTAGGTGTTTACCTCCTGCATGCCATAGCAGGGTTTTTATATTCCGGAAAGTTTGGTATTTTTCATATTAAATGATTATTATTTAGAATGTGTTTTTATAATTTCTTCGATTCTATAGAAAACCAGTTATACAAACAAATGTTTAAACAAATGCAAATGTGAAAGCTATCGTATTTACTTAAAGCAGCTGTCCATGAAATTGCATCCTTTTTTTTTGTAAGTTTATTGTGGTCGATATTTGTTTGTACATATATTTAAACATTCTATATATACAGTGTGGTTTATTATGTGCATTTTCCGCTGTGTAAAACTGAACTCCAACCGGAATTAAGGGCATTTTGCGTGTGGCCTTGCCGAGCGTTTGCCTGTTCCGCCCACTGTTCGAGGGAGTGCAGCATCCTTGCAGCCTCGCACTGCGCATGTTCCTGATGGCCATGATGTCCTCCCGCAAAGCCGAGGCTGCAAATTGTTTTGTTTTCTCTAAATTGCTGGGAGACGCGACCTCTGGCTATGCTTGGTACTCAGCATCTGCGATTGTCCTGCGAGCTCCCTTCTAAGTGAGATTTTCGAGTAGGGGAATGGCAGCAAACTTCGGGCAGGAGCAGCTTCTGGTTCGCAGCCCGCAGCGTAGCGCGTGTCAAGGCCGTTCAAAGGCTGCCCCACCATGGGGGTATAGAGAATTTTCTGCACAGTAGCGGTGCCAACGCAGCAAATGGAGCATCGGTTTTCCAGCGCCTTTAGTTTGTTCTCAGCCAGACAACGCGGCGTATACGCAATCGACACCAAACACTCGTCGTTCGCTTGTTTTGGACAGCCATTAAGACCCTGTCAGCAGGTGCAGTCCGCAGAAACGTCTATTTTTACACAGCCACCAACACGTCTGGTAATCCAGCTCTTTCCGGAAAGTAAGCAGGGTATGCTCGTAAAGAAAAGAGGGGCAACCTCGAGATAAGCAGGCGGCATTGCAGTGCTCCGAATGTGTATATAAATACGTATAGTGTTGCGACACTACATTCTGTCGCTGTTTGGCGGCACAACGGGGCCAGGGCGCAAGGGCTAGGCTATAAAGCATAATGCCATGGAAAGCCACCGAGCCGAGGGGCAGACCCTTGGCCGCTTCCCTTGTCCACTCGCCCACAGAGTTCAATAAACTTGTCGATTTCTTTGTCCGTCTATGGCTGTTGTGGTGCAAAGACAGTCGATGAGTGTAACTGCTGCTTGTTGCTCTGTTGCTCGCCTCGATGGCCATAAATTTACAGTTGCCAGTGGCGGGTATCAAATGAGCACACTCATTCGTATTCTTGGAGCTATGCTGGAAATATGAGCAAAGTTGATAGTGAGTAGGCAGTGCGATCGGATAATGCAAGCTCCGTCAGCAAATTCCTAGTATAAAAAAATTGTAAATTATAAACGCAAATCATAAAGTGCCCTTGCCGACCAATATTGTTGTGTGTGCTTAAGTACTCCAATATTTTTATTCCAAAATTCGAAGTACTTTTTATGGGTTTTATAAAGTTCTTAAAACGATCATATAAATGGTGAGGATGTGACTTGCATTTGAGTAATAAAGTATTGCAACATTTCCCGCGATGATAAAATGTTAATGCAAGTACATTTAAAAGTGTACATTTAATTGAGACATTATAGACATCAAATATTGATTAATTACCTGTGCTTTACAAAATCAAATGTGTTCATTTTTAATGTGATTTACACATTTATACACTTTTCGAGTGGCGTCAACAAGATAACGCTTCAGATTCGACATCGATAAGAATAGACTACAAAGTTCCTTATCTAATAATTTTAAACAAACACGTCGCACAGACACTTCATTCCTTCCAACAAATGTACCTACAAAACATACGTAAATATATTTATTTATGCGGTTAGGACTCGCAGACGTAGGAACCTTTGGCACAAGTTTGCTTTTGGCCGGCAACGTGTTCATGCCTCGATGGCGCAGTTGGCAGCGCGTAAGTCTCATAATCTTAAGGTCGTGAGTTCGAGCCTCACTCGGGGCATGTACGTTTTTTGTTTTGTTTTTAATTTGCCATTCCAAATATTGCAAATTTTTTGCTTATTTAGAATATTTCTTCAAGCTAGTAATTTGATAGTTGGGTAATGCAAGGCGACGCACGCAATGCTTCCGAGCATAGCTGGTCGACGCCAAAGGGACTTTCACCTCCCCGACAGAGAGATAACACCTGCCAACGGTGGGCAATGTGCCAAAGCCGAAGCTCAGTCCTTTGTATCGCCAGTGGCTTGCATTCTTGGGCAGCAAATGCCTCAGCCCATTGTCATCTTCTCGGCTTTTATTGACCTTAATTGATGTCAAGTGGATGTGAGATTGGCTCTGGGTGTGTGTTTGTGTGCGCGTTGCAATGTGGAACCAATCCTATCCAATGCCTGTGATGGGATTATGCCCCATTTTCCTGGACACACCAAGAAACAAATATATTTTATTGCCCCGGCCAAGCATTTCTTATTGGACGAGGACATGCTACTGCCACATTAGGGTGTGAGCTCTGCTCTGTCCTCGAATAGTCTAATTCATTCAGCTCTTTCTTTGTCTCACCCATTTCCATTTAAAAAAGGAAAGAAATTTAGATTAAAGATTAAGTCGATGGGTGTCACTTAAGAAGGTAAACTTACAGGATAGCGCTTAAGGCTGAGATCATCATATGAGTGGCTGACAATAACAACTGGCTCTATCTGAAAACTAAACTCCGTAATTAATCTTGAAATCCATTTTTCTGATTGCAGGCCACTGACGTGTGAAATGGGTGTGGGCTACTACACCGAAGGGAACACGATTAAGAGCAGCAGCTCATCACGTTAGTCAGTTTGAGGAAGCTTCTCCGAGACAGGAAGTCTTTTGAAAAGCAGTCGACCATGGGCGAAGTAGCTGCCACAGTCGAGCCTCTGGCCGCGGTCAAGTCGAAGTCCATGCGATCCCGGAAAAGACGGCAGCGTCGTAGGCGACAGATAGCCTATTTGGCCATATGTGGATTAAGTGTAGCCATATTCGGCTTCGCATTGGCCACGCTGATCAGGCCCACAACCGCCCAGGCTGATGCAGAGCCCGGGAGCTGGCGCAAGGGATATGTGGGCCATGGCACCACGCACGAACAGCTTGGCCAGCCCCATTGGCCACCAGTCGAGTACACCGTATACCGGCCGACGACCAACTACACAAAGGCACCACCACCTCCCACGTCGGCTATGAACCCCATTTTCAATTTTACACACTTTCTATATGACAAGGTTCTTTATAGGGATGAACCCATTCCGGAGGGTGAGTGACGTGCACATTGGATAAATAAAGGATAGAACACTTACTTCTCTTAATATTGCAGGTTACATTGTGGTAAAGAATTCGGACACTTTGAGCTTGGGTCCCAAGGTGGAGGAGAACGACTGGCGGGATCTATTGGCCCATTATTGGATGGTTCTCATCTGGGTTTTTATTCTCGTGGTGCTCATTATAGTCATACCGTTCATTGCGTGAGTCTTAAGAACGTTGATTCCATTAACGTAGATAACCAATATTTGTTCACCACAGCGTTTGCTATTGCTGTTTCTGTTGCTGCCGACGATGTCGTCAGGGATGTCCTCCGTGTACCAGCAAACAGGATGCTCAGCGGCGCTTCTGTTGTGGCATCTGTCTGTTGATCCTCATCATCGGACTGATGTAAGTGAAGGCACTTAACAAAGAAAAGCCATATTTGAAATGATCTGTCTTCTGCAGCTTTGGCATCATTATCGCCTTTGTGACCAACAAAATGATTGACAGCGGCTTTGCCGAGACTTCCGAGACAATGAAGCGCGGCAGCGAGGACACTTGCACTTATTTGAAGGATGTAGCCGATCACGTTTACCATCTGATGATGTACAACTACGAAGAGATGGAGACTCATGTGCTCGATCAATTAACCCGTAAATACAATAATGGATATCAATCCTTTGATTAGCTATTTAACATTAATGATCTTTTTTAGACGCTCACCGGCACATATTTTTGGATCTCTCCGACACATCGGAGAGTAATTCCTTGGCAGAAATGGAGCGGGTTTTGGAGAACATGCCCGAGGCTCTGGAGCTGATGAGGCAAGTGGAAAAGATGGAGAAGGATCTGCGCTTCTATGGCTCCCAATTAAGAGATGGTAAGGACTTTTAAAAAAGTCAAACAAACCGCAGTAAATAACAAAACGTCTCATTTAACTTCAGGCGTCCGTGGCATTAAACGAGATGTCAACTTCGCAGTAGCCAATCTCTGTCAACTGCAGATGTGCCAGAAGTTCCTGATTAGCAGCAATATCGAACATATTGATTCCTCGCAGTGCCTGCACTTCGACAACGTATGACTGGATCTCAATTTGTAACCACTAAATTATTAACCCCATCTTATTCTAGCTCCCGAACACCAAAGAATTTGTAGAGGGAATGGAGAATATAGTTGCAAATGAGTATTACGCTATACCTCAACGGGGACTCTCGCGTCTGAAAAAGGTTAGCGACAAGGTGAAGACGCAACTGTCTTTCGTGGTACCTCCCATGATGCGGGACTTAACAAAGGGCAGGACGATCTTCCGAGAACAGGCGACTAGTGTGCGCAACATTGTGGAGGGAGTACTAAGTGATATCCATTTAAAAACTCTGCACTCGACCAAGTCATTTGAGGACGTCTACGAGCGGTTTGGCCATGATAGAAACGTTGTCAGCCTGATTGTGTGCTTGCTTATCCTTCTGGTAAGGCGGATCTTACAGATTCCAATCAGAAGTCTTAACTAACGTATTCCCTTAAATTAGGTACTTTTTATTTTGATCTTTGCTCTACTGTGCGGTTGCTTTGGGCGCCGACGAACTGGATATGGTGATGAATGCTGCAGCAAGTCCACCGGAGCCACCTGCCTGCTTCTGTGAGTAGTTTTAACCGTATTCAGTTCAGCTTATTGATTCATTATTATGCTTACTCTTTTAGAGCCATACTGCTGATATTCTGCGTTTTCTCCTTCATCGCACTGGTTGGACTTTTCTACTTTATGCTGGGCATGGTAACCTACCAGGGTGCCTGTGCACCACTGAGAGATCAGGAGAACAACACATTGTTCCGGCAACTGGACGCGTCTATAGATCTGAATCACTATTTGCCACCATCTGAAACTAACAAGGAAGCGGTGCAACCACTAAAAATGTCGAGTGCAATCAGGGCTTGCCACGCCAATCAGACCATTTTCGAGATGATGCGTCAGCATAACATATATGACATTAACGATCTGTCTCGCATAAAGGTTATGTCACACTCACAGGACAATACAGATTCGATCAAGGTCTTCGACGAGGATCTGTCCACCGTGGTACTCCTGACGAAGGAAGAACGTGACGAGTTAAACACAGCGGGCGAGAGCAAGCTTGCGAAGTACCATAGCTCCCTGTACATGCCAAGCCTGTGCACCCAGTTCACGCCCATGAACCTGAACGCCCTGTCCGAGCAGCTGTACAAGCTATCCAACGATCTGGAGTACCCGGCATACGGCTGGGCCAAGGTGTCATTTTGGAATGAGGGCCTCAATACCAAGGCCTTCTATCGCAATTTCGTACCGAAGCTTACGAGCATCGTAGAGAAGATGAAGGCCAATCTAAAGAAGATCGACGAGTTAATTTCGTACGAGAACCACGACTTTACCAATACAATCAAAATTCTCACTGCCACGGCCGTCAACTCTGAACAGTTCATCCAAACGCGCGGCAAGGACTACATCAACGCCCTAGGAGGCAATCTAACAAAGTCCATTGACCAGATGATAGACGACTACATAGATATGATTATAAAGGAGGCCAACGAAAGTGTGGGTCATTGTGCACCCCTGTCGTATATATATTATCGTGGAGTCGATTTGATTTGCCACCGTATCGTGGATCCCATTGTGAGTTATAAGTTCTTAACAATGAAAAGGTTCCAAATTTAATGCAAATCATTTTTGCAGAATGGATTCTGGGTAGGCATACTGCTGTGCGCCCTGCTCTTCCTGCCCATCCTGTTCGTGGCCCACCGCCTGATGTGCCTCTACAAGAAAATCTATCCTTACCTGGCTACCGTAGGAGCCGCTGGAGTGGTCGAGGGGGGGTGAGTTAACTTCTTTGAACTACTAATAGCTTTCAGGCATCCCCGCTAAACCGCCTAACCCAAAGCTGTCCCATTTGCACGGGTGCTCCGTATGTGCCACCGCCTATAGTCACCTGCTCCGGCGGGCAGCAGGCTTATTGCGGCTGCCCCTCGGGGGCACCCACCCGCGGTGACGGTGGTGAAGATGCAATCCAAGCTGACGAAGCACGTGCAGTTTCCTGGGACGAGATTGAGGTGACCTTAAAGAAGTCAGATCGTGATCTCTCCGCCAGCAAAAGCAAGACAGACTAACACCTTGGGTTGGATTCCATTTTACCAAATAAACTTTTAGTATTTGTTTTATAAATGTATGCATGTACCGAAAAAAAAAATTCAGAGTTTGCACCATAACTAAGCCGTCCACATTCTTCTCATTTCACCGCTAACCCCGAATCATGCCGCCCACAGAAGCGACTATCTGTACGATGCTTATAGTGAACGTGATCGTGAACATGTACCATTGGCTAAGTAAGCTATCATCCAGTCACCTCTCTCTTTTCTGGCTAGCACTTTCTCTAAAGTCCTACTGTCCCATTGCATCTCCTCTTGCAGCGTTCCCAAGAAGCGTCGCAAGGCCTACGAGCGGCGACGTGAGCAGCAGGATTACTTCGAGGACGCCTCGCCCAGCGTTTCGCGGGGCAACCGCTCTGGCGGAGACCGTGGTGGCGGCGGAGGCGATGGAGCTCCTGGCAGCAGCAGCATGCGTTACAACGACATGGCGCCAACGTAAGTGATACTCCTCCACCACCCAGCGAATCCCTCTCCTGCTTTTAAGCTCTTGCTAATAGACTTTCCTATCATGATAATTGGTATAAGTAATATATAATGTAAAAAATATTTGATTATTACGAAAATCTTTAGCAAATCCCCCAGTATAATTTTACAATAGTTAATGCCTTGCAGCTGCCTAGTATTGACAAATAATTAGCTTGACCGCATCGATATCCAGTTTCCCTTGATTGTCTAGACCGCTGCTAAATCGCTATATAACGCTAATTTTTAATTTTGTTTAATTTAGCGCTAAAGGTGTGACCAATGGCACTCGGCCAAAGGCATTGGCGGCAGATGGTTTCTTTTAGGCATGGCCCGAATGCTAAGCGGTTTTGGTTTCTGCTCGGTAATGTGCCTTTTGAAAGACTGGATCGGTGTGCTTCCCCGACAGCCTCGATTCGAGTACATTTCCGACTGTTTGTGAAGAGACTGAAGACCCCAATCAAAAATTTGCTTATTTCCCTCTGTTTTCTCTTTGCGATCTAAACTTTATTTAATATTACATATTAATTTGTTCGTTTTTTCCGACTTGCTGAATGTAGTAAACAAACCTCTACGCATTTGCGTTCATTTCTTAAAACGCTTCAGTAAACAGTTTATTTCCTTAAAAACTTTTAATTCTATTCTGCAAGCACTCAGTCTCAAGTCGGTGAACATTTAAATGTTTGTGTATTGAATTCATATTGCTTATTGGATAAGCTTGCGACATTGCTGCTCCGAAGTTAAAGACACTTCTGGACACCATCTCTTAGCAGACAAGCCCCCAGCTCATTACTCAAAGCTTATCCTCCCAGTAAGCCCACCGATGGCCTCCCGCTGGTAAATGCCCGCTTTTTCATGACCAAGTGCCACTAACTCCGTATCGGGTTTCGATCTATGTTGACCAACTAATCTGATTAATCGCAGCTACTGCGCCCTCCTGTGTTTCTGTTTCTTTTCTGTGTTGTGCGTGAGTGTTCGCACTATAAATATTTAATACGCCCTGCATATTTCGCATGGACTAATTCGATTTAATTGCAATCCACAGGCACTGGGACCACGAGCCACCACGATACCACAATCCACCAGCTGCGCCGCCTTCCTCGGAGTACGAGCGTCCGCCGCCCTACTACTATCCGGGTGCCTCCGAGCAAGATTAGACGGACGGAGGCGGTTTGTTCGAGAGGTGGCAACATGGATGATTTTATTTTGAACCCACACGCCCACGGCCCCCTTTTCCCATATATACCCCCTACTGAGACTGTACTTTTAGTTAAAGGCCTATACAAAAAAATAACTGAAATTATATAATTTAATTAAGTAGTATCGTAGCATCACGTGTGTTATCACTTTGGCCCGGCCAGGAGATCTGCCATTGACCTGGAAGCTGGAGAATAACGAACGCATAGTTAATATTAAGTGCGGGCCGAAGCAAGAAAGCAAATACGAAAATTCTCAAACACCCATTTATAGTTACGTTAAAAAATGTTGCCAAAAGACGAGCACGATGTGACGGACGAATGCGGCGGGGATTGTCCCAGCCGAAGCATTTAATGAACCCTGGAGTCCGGAGACTCTGGGCCAGAGGGCCGAGCGACAGGCGTCGGATCTGATGAGTCCCTTGAAGAAGTTGGCCATTCGCCGGGTCGCACGGCCGCAGAAGCTTTAAGGAATCTCATAATTTTATTATGCACACACTCAGAGCAGGCGAGACATACCCAAAAGGGAAAACAAAACAAAATGAAATGAAAAGAAATCAATATCTAGCAAACAACTACATAAATATTAACCGATCAAAAACTTTATGGAATCTGTAAACTTCCCGGAAATCAAAATCGCGGTAAAGAAAATATGATCCAAAACACCAAAACTGCCATTTTAATTTAGAAAAGAGCAGAGCACAGAGTTGGGAGTTATTCAATGCATTTAATGTATTTATTTTAGAAACAATACACAATACTACACTCTTCCTTAAAACCGACAAATTGTGCATTCGGACACTGATAAACCAATCAAATAAAACCCCTAATCAGCTACAGATTCGAGATACAAATACTTTAAAGTAACACGTATTTTAACACGTTGTCATAGTTTAGTAAGAGAAAACCAAAACAACAGCAAAACAAACCCCTAAGCATTTAAACGTTTCCAATTGTATTGTCTTAGGAACTAAGGGCAAGCTGTAAGTTTCCAGAAACCTATAAACAACACCATACACAAATATACAGACTTGCGAGCATATTGTACGGATAACACAATTACATAATTTTTAGTATTATTATACAAGTAAGATGTATGTTGTATTTTACATTTGACGTACATTAAATGATTTCTGCTTAAGTCAAGTAACCATGTATCAATATTGCCCAGCGCAAGTAAAGATTATCGAATAAGACCCCGGAAAATACAAAACACAAGAAACCAACCCAGTTGCCAGTCAATCATCGAGCTCCGTTGATGGTTGTCTCTGTCGTTTGCAAAATTTTGTCAATAAACTTCAAGTGGTTTGATGTACGAATAAGCGAGTAGCAAAAATAATTGTTCTTGGGACGATTGTTCTTGGTCGGATCAACAGTTCACCTTGTTCTTACCAAAGCAATCTTGAATTTCATAATCAATCCTATATATAAATAATATATCCAAAAAGAATGGAACTAAAAGTTACTATGTGGATTTGGATCATAGCCTTTCGGCTCCATGTCGTTAAATCCCAGACCAATCAAACCCTCCATTCCTCTTCTAAGTTAATCGACCATGGATCATTGGTCAGGTTTCGGAGGTTAAGCCCTCAAACTAGGTATGCAGAACCAGAAAGCAGATCGAAAGACAATCAGAACGATGGGGATGCGGATTCTGTGTGTCCAATCACTTATTTATCCCATGGTTTTACTGGATTCGTGATCTCAGACGACAAGGAAGTTCCTAAAGGATATATATCCAAAGATCGGAATGACATTGGATCCAAGGTACAGGAAGACGACTGGGAGGCGTATTTGGGATCCCAGAAAGGCCTGAAGATATTAGTCCTTCTACTGGTTCTTCTGTTTCTGCTGATACCCATCCTTGGGTGAGAGCTGCTTGATATTTGGAGAGATTATATTCAGCGAACTGATTCCCATTAGGCTACTCTATGCCTGCTGCAGTGCGAGCTGCCAGAAGAACCAAAGGTCCAGTAAAGGATGCCGCTACTGCTGTGGCATCCTATTGGCCATTTTGGCATTGTTGATGCTGTGAGTATATAGGATATGTTTTACCATAGTGCGATTATGGATTTATTCTTAGTTTGTTTCTCATTCTTGCCATATTGGCGGCCACTCAGCTGAAAATTAACTTGAAGAACCTTAAAGCGTACGGTTGTTATCCCAGTAACTCCAGCCAATCAAATGCGGACTACATATTTCAAAAAGCATCCGAACGTCTGCGTCATCTTTATGTCATCAACTACGATCAGAAAGTAAAAAGGATCAAGAGTGCTCTCAACCAAGAACCCAGTATTAAATATCCCAATAGGGAGCTGGAAGTTCATGCTAAATCCATTGAAAGGCTGATCGAGGTACTGCGTAATATGCGAAGGATCAAGCCAGTCATGCTAAGGATCAAGAATAAGTTGCTCGATGCCCGCCGTTTGGCCACTCAGTTCCGGGATGGTGAGGATTTTAATTCCTTCATAACTGCAAATTTGACAGACAATCCTCATTAGCGTTACGTGGGGTCAAACGCGATCTCATGGTGATTCTAACCTCTGACTGCACGCAAAGGGAGTGCCAAGATTTCTACCGTGCGAATGAGATCATGATGCTGGACATGGGGTGTTTGCATTACGATAGTGTAAGACGATCAGTTTATTAATTTTAAAAGAAAAACTAATGCCAGTTTATACCACCCTTAAGTTGCCCGAATTTGAACCGCTTCTTGAATCTGTTCAGGAAGTACAAGACAGCAAGTTTATAGACTACCCAATACAAGCAGTTGATCAATTGCGACGGATCTCTAGGGCAATAAAAGATCGCATGAGTGACATATTAGACTCCATCAATAAGGACCTGAACAAAGGAGGTAAGGTGAAGCATCTTTGAAGATTACTTAAGGCATGATGACTTCCTTAGCTAAGAAGCTCAAAGAGAGGTACGAAGCATCCTTGAAAGTCTTGCGACAAGTGGTTGAGGAGATGAAGAAGGATACGCCGGTGGTGGTCAAGCCCAATCCTAGATCTAGATCTACTCCAGCGGCTGACTTGCGTAGAAAGCTCGGATCCTCGTGGTTCGGAACTACGTTGGGCTTAATTGTGTTATTAATGCTGGTGCCCCTTCTTCTACTCTTTGGTCTTCTGATTGCTTTGTTTAGTCCAAAAGTAGCCAGTTGGCTTCTCTGTGCCGTTTTGGTTGCTCTTTTCATCCTGTTTTCCGTGGGAGTTATCCTGGTGCTCTTCTACTTGGTTCACGGCGCTTTGATGTATCAAGCCTTTTGCTCTAGGTGTGCTTTACCATTTCGCAAAACATTTGTGCGATTTCAAACTAAAGTTCATTATTATTAATAGGAAATCCCCACAGCCGGTAGACAACAAATCTATTAATCTCAATAGGTTTCTCCCAGAAAACGTAACTACCTTTCGATCCATGCCCATGGTAAGAACCTCAGAAATTCTGCAGAGCTGTGTGCGCAACGAAAGTTTGTACAATGTACTGGGTATCAAGGAGATCTATGATCCATATGGTTTTCGCGATGATGTGATGATCGACGTTCTTAAGTCCCTTGAGAAAATGGAGAACACTTCGTTGCCCGGCGGACTAAAAGAAATTCATCCCGATGCAGAGGAAGCTGCCAAAAAGTTATTGACCGGAAACTTGTCTACATACGACATAAAGGACTATACAAAATATATTTGCCCCCAATTAGTTCCAGAACCCAATCCAGGTCCTTTGGACGAGTTGAGCAAAAAACTGGAAAGCCTGACAAACAAGGTTGAACCGGGAGTCACTATGAAAAACCAGGCGATACATCTGCGAGCATATCATAAACACTTGGGTGTACCTTTGGCAGCGATTGTCAAGCGACTGATAAAGCGACTAAAGCAAATGGATTGGCTCTTATCTGGCGGCTACGGTAGCTTTGTCAAGTACCTCCATCATCTGCTGGACAAGATTAAGCAAGGTGATGACTTATTGCGGCGAGATTCCAAAAAGGAAGCCGACGAGGCGGCCCGTAAGATCAGTAAATTAGTGAAAGCCGGGCTGGATGATTACGTTCGGGTGGTCGAGGAGCCGACCAAAGAGGACATGGAGAGCTGTGAACCCCTCACCCGAGAGGATGGTGAAGCCATGGTTGAGTACGCCGACCTCTGCAATCGGATTGCTAAGCCAATGGTAAGTAAAGAGGTGATTCCCCGATTGCCGTACACTTTTAATTGAGCAAATAATCAAACAAGTTTGCATAAACCTAACGGTGAATCAATATTTATTTTAGTATAGTATAAGTAATCAAAGAAACTCATGAAAATGCATAGCTTATTTATTTTATTTTCATCCCATAGAATGCTATTTGGTTTTGGCTCTTACTGTTTTCCTTGCTTCTCCTGCCCACCATCTGCTGCACCCACTTTTTAAGAAGTCGTTTGAATTCTTTAAAACATTATTCGGAGGTTACAATAGTTTCCTATGGAGAAGGCAACTTTGTGGCTCCTGGTATATTGCCCTTGGGTATGCCACAATGCCAATGCTACAGGTACCTCCCCGTTTCAGCGGAGACCAATGTGGACTATGTGGAGGGCATGGAAGACTACTATGTGGATCAAGTAAAGCGCAAGAGGGAGTGATTTTCCTATTGCTAAATTTGACAATAGTTCATTATTTCTGTAGAATTTTCACTCGAAAAATATATGTATCAAGTTTAGTTTTCAATTGGAAAATTTATGTATCAAGTTAGGAACACCACATCTTAGAATCCAAAGTCATTCTTTTTATACGTTTTCTAGACACATAGTGTTACTAGTTTTAAATGTAGCAATAGAAATCGAAATAAATAATGAAGTGGCTATGCTGGAAGTCGTTTGGTTGCCCCTTGCCCAACATCCTGCCTAATTCATTGTCCTGGACAGATGATATGACCACCTTAAGTATGCTTAACGAAAGTCGGGAAATGGTGGATGGGTCCATTGGATGCTGCTCCATTGACTGGCTTATGCAGCTCCAACAACCCTCGTGTCCGCTGGTGAGGCTATTGATACTCGGATTGTTAGCATTGCCAGTTTATAATGCTATATTGATTGTGGTGGGGTGAGTTTCTAATATATAAAGAAGTAACGATCTTAGTGAATCCTTCCCAGATGGCGTCTACACTGCAGTGTTTCTAGCAGTGCCGAGCGTTTGGTGGTGGACAGCCAAGGGTACAGACCTGTCAAGCGCCAAGCTCCTTCACCTCCACTAGCTCCCAAGCCACCGCCGCGTCTTCGTCGACATAAAGCCACCGAGACTCCATCTTCTTCGAGCCTGGTATTATGGTATCAAAAACCCCATTTCAGTCAAGAGAATCCCTTTGATGAGGACGACAACTACAAAGACCTCAGGGAGAATTTGAAAATGGTTCTAGGTGGCTTGCAGAATGCTTCTTTGCCTCTTCCGCCACAAACGCCCATCTTTGTCCCCCCTCTTGTTGAGCCCTTAACGCCGTCGGAATCACTGACTCCAACTGAATCCCCCAGAAGAGGGAACCAAAAGCAACGCTACAAACTTTTATCAGGGATCCTTAAGCATCTGGGCATAAACTCTATTCGGAAGAGATGGAAAACACACGCCAGCCGGAAGAAAATAACGACTTCAGCAAGCAGCGCTTCCTTATCTAATTCCTCGGGCATTGGTAACAGCTCCTTCTATGTCTATTAAACCAAAATCTGCTCAACTTCGAGAGCTCATCTATCATGAAATCAGCGCCCTATTCAGTGTGAAACTGTACGATTATATTTTGTTACGATTAAAAGCGTGCTGAGGTCAACCTTGTTGGCCCGGCCCATTAAGGCCTTGAAATTGCGGTAGCTTTATTAGAACACATCCGGCATCATAGTTCCAAAGCGGTGGCCGACAAAAGACTTAAACGACAAACCTTGTTCTCTCATCAATCTTTTGGCGGCAACCGACAAAAATAATATAAACACCAAAACAAAGGTAAAACAAACAAAAGGCAAATAAGCCCAACTACGGTGAGCTTGCTCGTTCGCCGATGACTGGCTGATTAAGGGGCAGCGAAAGCAGATCGCTATCGTCACTGCCGTTTCAGCTCCACTTCGAGCTCCTCCTCCACCAGGCAAGCATCCAAGTGCAGCTCCATCATTGTCTGGGCCACAATAGCAGGAAGGAAAAGCCAAAGAGCACGGGAAAAAACAAGGTGATATTTGGAGCACTGAAACTCGGATGCTCTGCACACCATAAAGACTCAGATGAGTCTTTATGGGTTGGGCCTTTTGGGTGATCACAAACCCAAATGGATTAAAATTTAGGTATTTGTGGAATCTCTATTTCAAACTAAGTTATTGGGGTATTAAGCAGAAGTCTGGGGGATTACACACTTTATTGGGGTACAGCAAAAAATGAAATTTATTCTTTGAGATAATAATATGCATATTTCTTATAAATGGAAGTAATCCATAAAGAGATTAGTTCTATAAATAACTTGACAGCAAATCATTTTGAAATCACCTTGAATTCATTTTGTTTAAAAAGAATTAAACACTTTAAACTTTCCTTTTGCCAATACTTAAAAAAATCATTTAAAATAATAATCAACCGAACAATATACAACCATCTTTGAAGGACGGAAATAACCTGCTTCGGAAAGGGCAGATCACCCTCGAAAATTACAACGCAAAATGAGCGGCCGACTCCCAGACGAGTTTTTGTTCTTCCGCAGCCGAGTGAGATGATGACCAGGCCATCCCGATGGTGCGATTCCAGTCGATCTGATGGTAACTAAGAGTGAACAAAATAAAAATAAACGAGACAAGGCCCCCCAGGCAAGGCCATTGAAAAGTGAAAAGCCGCTGGTGGACGGCATATGTTTTTCATAATTTGTAGCTAAAAATTAAATCACGTTTCTTATCAGCGATGTGATGCGATTGTGAGTGCCTTTCTTTTTCAACAATTACCAAAATCATAAAGGCAGCCAACGAAATTACCTACAACGAAATTTCACTTTCAGTTTGTACGACTGTGTTTACGCTTGTGTTTACGAAAACAAAAGACTTAAGGCACGAACTTGCTGGAGTGAAGGTTAAGTCGTTCGATTTGATATTCAATCGGTATAACGAAATCGAAAGCCATGCCAATGCACTCGTCGAAAAGGTCCCACCTGAACCGCATAGATAATAGGTATTTGCCATTCGATTAGATTCCTTCTTCCTGGCTCTCGCTTTTTGGCTTTCGGTTTTATGTACTTTTGTGCATCCGATGTGAAACCTGGCCTCCTTGCGAAACAGAGCATCGTATGGAAGAGTTTTCTTGGGGAAAACTGGCACACAGAATTGCAAAAAGCAAAAGCCGCTGCAAACATCAAATGGCAAATGGCACGCAATGGAATGGGCATAAAAATGCACGCAATTAAGTCGGCCAAATGATTTACAGTGAAAGGCGGTGAAATTTATGGCATGCAAAGCGTGAGAAGACAATTCAGCCGATCAAAAGATCTCCAGGAACTGTAAGACCAGAACATTGGAAAAAAACCGACTCCAATGTGGGGACTTTCGCTTTCATTGGAGCGCAATTTGTCGACGCTGGCTCGTTGATTGGAGGAAGGGGGTGTGGACAGGTCAGGGATTGGAGTTGAAATTGGACGGGGTCCGCTTATGAAACCCCTTCACAGAAACCCATATGCTAATTAACCTCGGCTGCCTCCTGCTTTCTATCGTGTGAAACGTCAGCCAAGTGTTATGCGCGGCGTATTTTGTAAATCATATTTCGAATTTGCATTTAACGCAGTCTCAGATGGAGATGGAAATGGAGATGGGGATGAGGATCAGGTCGGAGACATTTGGCTGACGGCTCTGGCCGGTTGTCTTTATGCTAATCAAACATGTTTGTTTACAAAATCCCAATCGGATAACAAATGGTGGCTACAGACCGCCCTCAGTGGGTGGTTGGGGGAGTCAACTAGTTTTACACGGCTTAGTTATCGAACAAACGGTGCTAGCCTAGTATTTCAATGCTTTTGATATTAATTTTTCAAATAAATAACGATTTCAAAGCGCCTTAATCCTCTTTAAATTAGTTTATACCTAAGAGATATTACTCAATGTGTAGGGAAAATAGTAGACCGATTATAATGCTAGTTTATATTTCTATGTGAGCAGAACTATGTATATGGGCATACAATATCTGTTTATTAACTTTATTTTACTTTCTAAATAGTTGCAAATTCCAGCAAAGTCTTTATAATACGCAATTTTCTGTAATAAAATGGCACAATAAATGAAGCAGCTTTTAAATAAATTAGCAAAGAAACTGAAATTGCCTAAATCTGGGATTGATTCAGTGACGTTACAAGTACCCAAATCAAACCGGTTGAATGTGGTTCGGTTGAACGCGAATTGAAAGGCAATCGATTGCCGTCGGATATGGTCTAGTCCACCAAATCCACTGTTAACCCTCTGTTGCCAACTAACAGTGGTGAACGAAAGAGCCGAGCAAAGGCAACGCAGCAAATTTAATTTTCCATGCAGCTCACAGCGCGGGCTGCAAACCGAAAACTGTTTTTATGCTGCTGCTGCTGCTCCATTGCTTTGTTGTTGGACTGCGCGTATATGGCGTCGTACGTGGCGGACCTGAAACTGAAGCTCGGCCGTTGTCAAACACAAAACACCAAACACCAAAGCTACAAAAACCGAAACCCTGCTCAATCCGGGGGCCAAACTAAGCTCAGCTATACTCTCCGCTGCTACATTCAATGCACTGAGGCAAAAACCACTAATTTTAACAAAAATCTCGTTTAATGTATTAGGAAATATTTGTAGATATTAGATTATATTTATGTTTTGGATTAATTGTACTACTGCAAATAAAAGTGTTCTACTGTTTATCTAAGAAAAAGAATTTAATTTGGCCTTTCAGCTGGAAGGCGCTACTTCCTACCACAACCCTTTGAAGGGTATTACAAAGAGCGAAAACACCACTATTTTCTCCCAGTGTGTACGCTGACGTCGCTGCCGTGGCCGTTGTTGTCGTCGCCTTGTCTTGGCAGCTGGCGGCGGCAGCGCTCGAATCAGTTTCAGTTTTTCAGTCCAACGTGCGAGTTCGAAGCGAAAAGCGGTCCACTTCGCCTTTCTGGGGGCCAGGATTTTTGAAAGTGACTAGTGACTAGTGGCAGAATATGTGCGGTTAGCCACGACAGTTTGCAGTGTCTCGAAAGCCCCAACACACCTAAAAACACAATCCAATCGAATCCGAATAGAGTCTAGATCAATCCAATCTAATAACGACTGCCCGCTCAAGGAGAATCGATTTTGTAGCTTGTGGATACGCGGCGCGGAGTCGAGCTTTAAAAATGGTGAGTGCAAATGTGTGTCAGAGGCATGGAGCTATGGAAATTATCATATCCACGACAGACCCCAACACAACCCCCCTTGGGTTGCCAGTACAAAAAGCATGCCAAAGAATATTGAAAGTCCGTTGACGCAACGGAAAAACGAATGTTAAACAGCAGAAACTCCATGGCACTTGGAGAACGTAAACTAAGAATGCACAGCGAAAAATCATATCTTAGGCAAGACAATGCAGCATAAAAAACATAAAACAATCAAAGAAGTATTATAGACAATTCATAGATATTTTAGAAAACACTTGTCTTGGAGTTGATTGTTATTCTTGTTATGCTAATTGTTAAATTTGCTTTACTTAACTAGCTAACACGTTCTCCGCACAGCTAGGAAATCGTTCAAAATTCTTTTCCTGTGTAAGACTTCAACGCAGAATGGCTGAGTGTGAGAAAAAGCAACAGCAACAACGACAACGGGTTCTGTACCGCTACTGACCGACCGAAGTTGAAGGCGAACTTGTCAAAGACAATGAATAAAATGAGCACTGAGGGGCTAAACAACAAAAAAAGAGTGTAAAGTGGGGGGCTAGAAGTTGGTGGGGTTTTCAGTTTCGCTTTCGTAGCTGAAAGCCCGTCCGGGGAAAAGGGGAAAATGTCCGTAGTCGCAGTCTTCAATTGGCCAATTGGCAACGGCTTTTACTTCCTCGGCCGTTTGAGGCGAAAAGCGAAAAACGAAAAGCCAGCTAGCCGAAAGATTTCCATTATGGCCGCAGCAGGCGGCACGCCTCAATCTGCCAGCAAAATCGGCGGTATAGGCAGCAAGTAAAAGTTGCACAGGCGCACAACAATAGCAAAAACAATAACTAGTTTTGTTTTACAACAATTAATATTTGCAAAGGAAAAAAGAAAAAGAAAAAATACCTATAACTCGCCGCTGTCGATTGGCAAATAGTTGGCAAAGCAAAGAAACATAAAAAAACTGGTCTCGAAAAAGGAAAACTGCAAAAATTTGGTTCGAAACGGAGTTCGAAAACAGTGGAAAAGCAAAAGGCAATCGGAGAGTCCAAATCAAATGCGAACTCTGCTAGCTTTATAAATTAAACATTTTATTTTATGGTCTTTCGCTAGCCGCACAATGCAACCGATCGGACATACGAGCTCCATTATATTTCTGTGAACGAGCGTATAATGTGGAGCAGTTCGAAATTTAAGCATTTCGAAAATGAAAACGAAAAACAATAAGAAATGCTAATTGCTTAAGTTTTCATTGTCTCCGTGATAGGATTTTGCATTAGTTATGGCACTGAAAATATACATTTTATGTGCTAATAAAAGTTTCCTAATTTCCAACGGTCTCCCAAAGTAACCAGCTTCTTAAGACAATTTTAGCTGCTTAGTTCGAGCTTTTCTCCTAATTATAATTATCATTTATCGCAATATTCATCAAGGGTTTCCCTTTTTATATTTACCGAAACATTTATGTAATGTGGAGCAGGTCAAAACCAAATCGCTTTGAAGAAAGAAACTCAAAAATGTTAATTGCAAGCCGGGCCAAAGTTTTCATTGCCTCTGTGCACTTTCGCGGCATTTTGGCGTTAGTTAATAACTCTCTTTAGTGCCGCCCCTTTTCTTGTTGCCACGCCCACCGACTTGACTCGCGCTATTGACAGCAGTGACTGACATGTGCAGTAAGTTGGAAATGTATCTGCAAACTCCCGTCGTATCTGTATCTGTTCATGTATCTACGAGTGTATCTGAAACTCTCACTTTCATTTGAAATGCCACTGCCGGCGCTGACAATTGAATGAAAACACTTGCAGAGAATTTTGTTTGCAAAACAAACCATTGAAATGGCAAGACGGCGAGCTTACCCATGTTTACATTCGAAAAACCCCAAAGAAAAGTAAATACGAAACGAAAGAAAAAATCAGAGCTTAGTGAAGAAGGAGGGTGGGGGCAGACAATATAATTGCACAGCGACAGACTTTCTCCCTTACAGAAAACAAGCAACGCATTTTTCTCTACGCTCTTGTTGTATTATTTTTTTATTATTGTGACGGAAGTTGCTAATGCGGTACGACTGGGCGTATACGTAATGCGAGTGTCAGCCAACGATTACGAGGGTCCTGCCTTGCCAGATTTTGTAACCGATCGCGCAATTGGGGTGTAGAAAATAGAAGAAGATGCAAGTAGGGAAATTGGGTAACAACAAGTAAATTTATAAGCTCAGGAATGGCTTATCTTTTGATTTTTATTACCAAAAAAACCAATTTATTTATTAAAATAGCAAATTTATGTTTCCAAGACATATTCTCCTTCAAAGTTCTGTCCCTGAAGCTGTGACTTTTGAAGCGATAAAATCATTTTAATAGTAGTTTAAGCTTGACTTTACATAATTGAAAGACATTTAAATGTTTTATTGTTTGACTAGACAATGCAACTTAAGTTTCTATGAAGCAATCTGCGATATTTATATGAAATGTGAATATAATGTGCCAGAAAATGCCAGGCACTCACAACTCAGCCACGACTCATGGCTCAAACAGCGTCAAGTAGCTGGGGCATAATTGCAGGCCAGGCCAAGCATTCCGACTACGGCCAATAACATCTTGGCTTAAAGCGTGGCCAAAAGTGCCTGGCAACACGACGTTCTCGATTCTCGGCTGTCGGCTTCTTGGCAATCACTTTTTGCCCAGCCCTGACAGCCAGCTGCAACTGGGTTTTGTTTGGGTTTTGCATCGGGGGAGTGTGGGCTGAATGAAAAACTCGGTTCACTATACACATAAATAGAGAAAAACAGCTAAAGCGATGTAAATCGAGTTTGCAGCCTCGCTCACTTTTATGCTGATTTGTGTACACAGTTTGGCTGAAATCGAAACGCATCAAATGGTTATTGAACTCCTCGTTGAGACAGTCAGTCAGTGAGATAGATAGACAAACAGTCAACCAGCTGACGGCGATAGGAGTGAGAGTAATTCAACAAGTCATTGCACAGAAAAAAATATAAACTCAATTGAATGGAAACTATTTGGCACACTATACCGACAGGATTTATATACTTAGCAAAGAAAAAATCAAACATTACTCATTAATAAATCGAATTTGCGATACAACACGTGCCATGGTTAGTTACCGCATTCCAGAACAAAAGAAAATGTTTAATGCCAAAATTACCATTGGTTTTATGCGGTGAGCAGTGGCAAATCAAAAGACTGAGGCAACAAACTTGGTGCTCCAGCCAGTTCAATTTGTATGGTCTTGCAAAATGACATAAACGCTTTGTACCTATTAATAATATGTCGTTAATGATTCACATTTTCTCCGTGCACGGTGGCAAATAAAAAGACTGAGGCAACGAACTTGGCACCCAGTGCAATTTTCAGTTTTAGGGTCTAGCAGGAAGTGCGACATAAAGGCAGCGAGCTTTGTTTGTCCAACCGCGCGCTACGAGATCCATCTTAATTACCCCGCACCGAATGTCAAACCGGCAGCCAAAGTCGCAGACAAACAAATGTTAATTATGCTTGGGCCAAATCCACATCCATATGCTTAGGGATCTGAGGTACACGCGTGTGTATCAATCATTTGTCGGACGGCGAGGTGACAAACCGAAATAAAAGCCAAAGCAAACTGGTTCCCCACTGTCATTATATAAAGGCGGAGTATCTAAATTTATCAGCCGTATATCCACGGCGAAATCGGACGGCGACATAACCGAAATGTCAAATCACTATCGGTGGCGATAGACTGATCTGCGCCGATCGGTTGCACAACCCTGGTCACTCATAATTGAAACTAATTAGGCGAACATTGTAATTTGTGGCCCTTCCGCTGGCCGAGGCAATTATTATTGTCGTCCAGCGAAGACGTCGCTGTGCCATTTGGCAATAAATTCATCCGTCATCCGGCCAGACGAGGCAATAAAGTGGCTTAAATTAAAAGCAAAACCGTTTTATGGTCTAGGCCATAAACACTGATCGAGGCATCAAACTGGCCCAGCCTCGAGGCAATCGGGCATCTTTTAATTTGAATATATTTGTTTATAAACTGTATAAGCCAAACGGGTTTGCAGTCGCATCTTCGCTGTTTATCCGAAAAGGTTAAAGTTGAGCACAATGCCACCTGCTTTTGGCCGCTGGAGATGCAAACCTCGTATTAAGTTCCTAATACCGCTGCTCGTTTCCCTATGATTTCTGGTTGTCTCTCTTTGGGACGCTTTGTTTATTAATAAAAGCGCATGTGGACTTACGTAAGGAGGCGGCTGCTGGCGCTTCTCCTCATGTTGCACTTGCTGATGGCGATGACATAATGTCCGCACAGTCAGTTCCTTATTGCCGTTGGGTTGGCTGAAAAAGCTGCAAACACTCCCCCAGAAAGTGCAAGTGAAAATATGATTTTTACCCAACATTCGAGAGACACCAAGTCGAGCATTTTCCACGCCGTTAGCTGCGGTTTCGCCAGAGTAAGCAGTGAAAAACCCAAGCCAGAAGGCTGACAAAAAGCCAGTGAAGTTGGCTCTAATGCGACACTGACAAATGGCAAATTCTTTACGAGGCCAGAAGCCAAAAAGCAAGACAAACAAACGGACATAAATTTTATTGACATTATGAACAAGATCGCAGCGTGTAGGAAATGCTTGATCTGGCGGCACTGGAACGGAAGTGGTGCGCACTCAACTGTTGAAATCTGGCATTGCAGCCGCAAGAATAATGGTTATTTGTTCTTGTTCGCTCTGTTGCCACTTCTGTTTGTGCTAAGGATTTATTCTTTTTTATCTTTTTTCCGTTACTGATAGTGACTCAGCAGCAACGGCTCCAACAGCTGGCTGGCATTTAATTTGCCTCACGTTCGGGACATTAAAAAGTCAAGCCAAAATGCAGTTCCATAACTCAGTGGGTGCGTCAAAAAGTCCCAGCCATGTTGCTTAATCACCTAAAAGATGAAACTCTTAAGGAAATAGATTGATCTGAAGATGGCGTGGGTAAAAACCATAAAAGACGCGATTTACAATAAGGATACAACATGAATTTAAGAATACCTAATAAAATCCTAATCAACAAGAATGTAGATGTAATTTAAACATCTTAATAAACCTCAACTGGACATAAAGGCAGCTTTATTTTAAAAGAACGGACTTTATAGTTTTTTGGCCATTAAAATTCCATCTAATCAATTCCTTTTCCTCGTATATCGTCGCACATTTTCGCAGTGTAAGAAACCCTATAAGTCTGTAAATTTTAGCACACTTATCATAAAGCCGTTGGAGTCTGCTGCCTCAACTCGTTTTCCGAGACGTCAATGGCCGGTTCAGGGTTATGCTGCAACAGGAAGTAATTGCCCGACCAGGAGAACCGGCAGACCAGAAGATTGGCTGAGCACCGCACCCAGAAATGACTGCCCGCCCACCCTTTACCCGCAATTGGTAATTGGAGTCGCATATTCTCGCCCAGCGGCCCGGCCCAGCAAATTGCTTAAGCTCAGCCATTATTCTAATCGATCCGTGAACCAGTTTCGGCTTAATTACTAAAGTACGCTGACTCAGGCTCTCTTAATCTGCAATCGCTGTCGAAGTAGCCGTTTTTCTCTCTGGACTCGTTTGCGCAGCTTTTTGGTCAGATTGCGCAAGGTCGTCTGGTCAGGACAGGTGCTCACGACATGGCTTAATTGTGTGACGTATGCAACTGGTCTGAGACCCGGCCAGAAAATAAAATAGTTTGCCGCAAAATCAAAGCCAAAATATTGCACAAGCAGTTATGACTTGTGGCTTAAAGCCCCCAATGAATGCGCATACCCACACAGTCGAAAGACTGTTTTCACTGTACTTTTATATTTCTCTTATTTATTTTTCGATGTTATTTTCGCTGCTTTGGCTGCGCTGCGTTGCGCCTCAACTTGAGCTTAATTTCGGTCAAGCAAAAAGGCGTTCAACATTTAATTAAATACAGCAGGCGCGACAGAGCCGCAAACATACGGCCAGACAACATCGATTCGACAGCCGCTAAAGTGGTAAATGGTCGAAAGCCGAGACCGCATTTAAATAAATCGCACTTCAAGCGAGCGCCAACTGCATTGCCATTTCCATTTTCATTTCCATTTCGATCGCCCCAAACGAAAGACTTAAGCGACGAACGCGACTCGACGCGCCGCGCCGCGAACGGCAGATGTTGCAGCCTCCGTGGCGCATGATTAATGCAGTATTTGCGCAATTTGTCTCGCCCGTTGAAGTTATTGAGCGGACACGGGCATTCGGCAAACGGCAACAAAAGCCACAAAATTTACGCAAATGAATTGCTATTTCAGCGCTTTCTTGCTTTCGTGCAAGTGAAATCCACAATCACCGAAGAGATCATATTTTAGATACCCTGGAAGTAATTGAATGTTAAGTCTGGTCTGTTTGATTTTACACTGCTCATACCTATAATATTGTTTTTCAAGACGAATAAGTATTAGAATAATTTATGAGTATTTTCATTTTCCATTGAAATTTAATGTTTGATGCACATAAAATTCGAATAAAGTCTAACACCTTGGTGTTTTAAAAGTCTCGTATCCATAGCTTAATAGTTAAATGCAATTTTCTCTGATTTTCCATTTGAAAATGGTGTTTCTTTTTTTGCGCAAGACAATTGAACAAATCCAATCATGCTGCTGGAATGCAGTTGGCTTGTCTTTACCTATAACCACCCCCTCATCCAGCAGTCCACCCCTCTCTCTTTCTATTATTTATTGACTTTTATTTGGTGCTGTCGTAACCGCAGACATAGAGCTTGGCGCGGCTTGCGGGTAAACTCAAACGCACAAACTTGGGGCCAAAATGAAACCGAAGACTTGGCGGCTCTTTAAAGCCGAGAAAGAAAAGCAAGTCCCGGTTACACAGAAATTATATTTTTAGATTTAACTTTATGAATTGCATATATCTAATCCAAAGTGGTATTTATGATAAAACAAGTATCTTTCGAAGAACACAAAATATATCATTTAGGTTGAAACTCCGAGAAAATTCTCGAATCTAGGTAATTTTCCAAGCCTTTCTCAAGCAGTCCGAGGAAATCTCTTGAAGTTTCTGTGTTATTCAAAGCAAATTTGATCTGGAAATTAAGGCTGCTCATTATGAGGCTAAAACACCCAGTTTTGACCAGTGCCGAGTTCCAGCGACTTGGCTGTGCTCCAGCGAGCCGTTAGTCAACATGGACACCAGCTAATGATACCGACACACAGCCACACAACCAAGCCAAACACAATGGACATTTGTAGAAAAGTTTGCAATTTGACTTGGACAATCGCCCGAAATGGTTATGAAAGCCAAACATACAACACATTTTTCGCAAGAATGCAATTGAAAGATGATTTGCTGAATTCGACGGGTCGGGGAGACTTTCGGTTCTGGTGATTTTCGCTTTCGCACAAGGAAAATGAAAGGCATTTGAGAAGCCAGGTTTCTCTTTACGGTCATTCCGTTTATTTCCGCGCCCAGTTTCAGAGTTCCAGCGCCAAAGATGCAAAGATCCAAAGCAAGAGCAAACCAGTTGGTCCACACCAGTTCGGTCCCACAACTGACTAACTGACTAACTGGCCACACGCGATAAGGAACCTTTTGGGTTATTTTGCTTCAAGACTAAATAATTTATGCACCGTTTGCGGACTGCTAAAAAATTTAAATAAATAGCCGAAAATAAGCCGAAACCAGTTTCACTTTTACGGCTCAACTGCGTCCCATCTCGATCGAGAGATCCGAGGAGATTAATGGGCGGACTAATGGCGGGGGATGTTCATTAATAAGGCAACCTTCTCGGCGAGTTAGTAACACGACCTTGGGCATTGCTCGCCAGAACATCCACCGCTTTCTAACTGTAAGCCCCAACCGTTAGCAATCGACTCACGGTTGTGCCAATTCGGGCCATTTCTCCATTTCTTAACTTCTCCACCTCCATTACGGCTAACTGTTTGTGGCCCACTGGCGATTTGCATAACCCGGCGTTGTGTAAGGTGTTCTTAATGGAGATGTCCCCAGAATACCTAAACAGGCAATGGGTAATGGCCTAAAGAACCCCGTAAATGGAAAAGCGTTAAATGTGTTTACCTACGGTTAGAGTCGAATATATTTGCAAAAAGATAAACATAGCCTACAGAAGGGTCACAGTTATGTTTACAGTCATTAAATTTTTAATTCTGTTAACTCTTCTTCCATTCACAAATCAAAATATTTTGTTTTAGCATTATCAGAGCTGTCCAAAAAAACACCTCTCAGCTAAATTCCAATATATAAAGTAATCAGGTGTCCCAGAAAATGAAGTGCCTTGCCTGAATTCACCTTTTTCCCATCACTTCAGTGAACCTTTGTGAATGGGGAATGGCTTCGGTTGGAGGTCGGACTTACTTTCAAAGTCGAGAGACTCTTCAAAACGGCTAATAAGTCTGCCAAGTGCAGCTGAAGATGTCAGACAAGTTTTAACAGCTTTATGAGACAAACTGTCTCATCTGAACAATGGGCAGTCGCTTTGAATAATTATGAGCTTCGGGTTAATTGTTAATTAGTCGGCCGGGCAATCGGGCTGAAACTTTGGGAGCATTGTTTATTTCTCATAGCAGGTCGGTCTGCTGATAAAAGTAGGTCAATGTCAAGACGTGTTCGTCCGCTTATGACTGGTGGGCGCCAAAGGGCCATCCGACTGACCTCTGTCTGTCAGCTGACGACCTTCTTTCTGGCCCAATTGGGGAGGCAACAAATGCCACGTAATTTGTTGAAAGTCGACGTGCCCCCACATAAATCACAGATTATTAATCGTACATCAAAGCATAAACCCGTGATTAATTGCCCTTGTTTTTGTTTCTCCTCCACAGTTTCCACCGCGGTTGCTGCGAATCGCATTTGTGATATGCCTACTGATTGTCTTGCTCTCGCCCTCCGCAGACAGTGCACAGAGTAAGTAAAAAATGTAAAAAGAAATTAAACATTGGGTATAAAGAAAAAAGGCAAAAGCAAGGGGACACCCGGGTTTGAACCGGGGACCTCTCGATCTGCAGTCGAATGCTCTACCACTGAGCTATATCCCCTCTTATATAAAGAATGGCAATTTACCGAACAAGTCAAAACAACAGCCCCCATATCTTAATGTGTGGGCGTAACTTTACACTACTTTTAGTTTCTTCTTACGGGTCTAGCCGGAAATTGATAAGCAATTATTCTTTCATTTCTATTGTTGTTACTGCTTTGTTGTGATTGCGTTTATCTGCATCACTATCACATAACACATAAATAATTGTTGTTTAACCCAAAAACTTCATTAGGAGAAAGGCAGAAGGGCGTGGTAGCCAAACCCATTAACTCAACATTAAATCTTAATTAAGGCAGATAATTAAAACGTATTGGAAAAGAAATCAAATGGCTTGAAAAAGCGGTAGCCAACATCTTGCAGTTAATTATCTAGTTTTATGTTCAAAAAGCTAATTTGTAAAATGGTGCACTGTTGGCAAATAATTTTATCATTAATAAAACAGGTCATTATTATGCCCAAATTACTTTAAAAATTAATTAAAACATTTTCGATCCTCAAATTGTGCCACCAATTTGGTCGCCCTCAATCACACAGCCCGGCTAGCTCAGTCGGTAGAGCATGAGACTCTTAATCTCAGGGTCGTGGGTTCGAGCCCCACGTTGGGCGGTTTATTTTTTAGTTCCCTTATTGAATTTATGATTGTTTAACATAAGTTAAAAAAGTATGTTAAATATTTTCATGTGAACATATGAAGGATTTATTTATTTACATTTAATATTAACATGGGCGAAAAATTTATATTTTTTAAAGGATAGAATAATTACCAAAAAAGTAAAACGCCCAACGTGGGGCTCGAACCCACGACCCTGAGATTAAGAGTCTCATGCTCTACCGACTGAGCTAGCCGGGCTATATAAGGCGAGCGTCTAAACTCAAGAAAAATAATCGAGAACTCGCACTAAAATTATTTCAAGTCAAATAGTTATATTTTTATAAATTGCACTACAATTATTTCAAGTCAACTAGTTATATTTTTAGCCAAAAGGTAATATTAAAAACTATATAAACTATATATATAGGAAACATCACAACAAGTGTATAAGAAATAAGAAAATTAGCAAAAAAACAAGGGGACACCCGGGTTTGAACCGGGGACCTCTCGATCTGCAGTCGAATGCTCTACCACTGAGCTATATCCCCACGTTGCCATATTAGGACTAAAGTAACAACTTACCGCAAGAGTGGTTGTTGCGGTTGGAACCAAACATGTTCGATAGCAGCATCCAAGAATTTAACCCTCCGCTGGGCAAAAAATGTGCTCCAATTATACAACCCTTATCTTGAAAATAAAATAGGTAATTTGGTTTGCTGACATTAAAATATCATGAAAAATATCATTCGGTCTTGTAGCGGAGCTAAGAAAAACAAGTTATAATAGCCAAATAGAAATATATTTTAGTACAGGTATTTAGGCAAGAAGAATTTGAGTCAAAAGATGTTACATTAAAAAGGGCACAATTAATTCAGTTACATAAAATAACATGAACATAAAAGAAATCATAAGTACTGTATTTGAAATGTAGCAAAAGTTAGACCATAATATTAGGCAGATGGGAAAAAAGTTTACCTAGGGGACACCCGGGTTTGAACCGGGGACCTCTCGATCTGCAGTCGAATGCTCTACCACTGAGCTATATCCCCAAGAGTGGCTGCGAGCTCCAACAAAGGCCCCATGAGCTAATTATTTTTGTTACTGCTTAAAATAAGAACATTAGGAAGATCCAGATATGAACAAGACCGCTAATAGAAAAACCAATGATAAGGGCTGATCAGAAAAAAATATACTTTATATTTGAACTGGGAGCAGCAAAAAGGTTTACCAAGGGGACACCCGGGTTTGAACCGGGGACCTCTCGATCTGCAGTCGAATGCTCTACCACTGAGCTATATCCCCAGTTGGAGTTCGCGCGACCAAGCGGCAACTAATTCCTCGCTAGCTAATAATATCCGAAGGCGATGGCGTACCTCGTACTGCAGTAACCTCTCCTTTTCCAACCATATTTAATATGGTTGTATTGTGTGTGGGCTTGCGCAGTGGAAAAATGCAAAAGATACGGCAATTTAATGAAATATTTAAACAGGTTTAGCAATAATTTCGCATTGTTATTTCTGCTGCAGCAACACCACTTCATTTAGCGAAATTAAACTGACAAATACAACAGAAACCGGGTCCGACCAGCCAGCGTACCAATTTAGACATTCCAATTATAATTATAAATGTATGTTTATCTGTAAAGTCTCAAGAGTAATCTACGTTCGATATCTTATCTTAATTATTAAGACAGAATTAAGTAAATCCCAACGTCACGACTTTCGATGGATTCACGCTGAAGAGACATTAATTTGATATTATCGGCACTCGTCGATCGCAAGTGGTTGACAATCCATCGCAATTGCCATTGCGATCGCGATTGAGATCGACATTGCGGCAACCCGTCATTACCATTGCCACATTGTCGGCTGATGGGGAGCTCACTCGGATGACAGGTGTCAGCTACCGTACCTGTACAGTGAAGCCGCCGCTTCCATCTCGAATTGTGCAATTGGGGCAAGGTCAACTTGATCACGTGGTGGGTTAAATGTGGGCGGACCTCTCATTCAGATGGGAGGCTGTTGAAGAATAAATGACTTACAACTGGCATAGGAATGAATATGATTTTTTTTAACCTATTACATATTATGTATGAGGAATTTAATAACTTGCAAAGTAAGAAGAAGTAAACTAAGCACCTAACAATATCATATGAATATGATTAATATTGCATATTTAATTCATCTCCAGCCAAGACACGTCGACGACTGCGGCGTCCCACAACATCGGTCAGCTCCTCGAGGAGCAACCTCATCGAGTCTAAGAAGTCCACTGAGGCTCCAGAGGCTGAGAAGCGTATTGACCAGATCACCTCCGCCACCACCACAAGTGCTCGTCGTACACGCCTTCGTTCCAAGGCGAAATTGGGAGCAGCTGCAGCTGGAGGAGCAACCGTAGCAGCTGGAGGAACTGCTCTGGTGGCCAGTGGATCTTCACTAAAAGGCAAGAAGACTAAGGTGGACGATGGAACGCCGAAGATTGTGTGCTACTATACCAACTGGTCGCAGTACCGTGTCAAGATTGGCAAGTTCGTTCCGGAGGACATTCCAGCCGATCTCTGCACCCACATTATCTTCGCTTTTGGATGGCTGAAGAAGAACAAGTTGAGTTCTTATGAGTCCAACGATGAGACCAAGGATAATGTCCCCGGACTGTACGAACGTATGATGACCCTCAAAAAGGCCAATCCAAAACTAAAGGTAGGTGTTAGAAAAATCTAAAAAATTCTAAAGCTTACCTAACCCATCCACTTCCTCTCTAGATTCTTCTGGCTCTTGGAGGTTGGTCCTTTGGCACCCAGAAATTCAAGGACATGTCCTCCACCCGATACACCCGCCAGACCTTTGTCTACTCGGCCATTCCTTTCCTGCGCAAGCGCGGCTTCGATGGTCTGGATATGGATTGGGAATACCCCAAGGGTTCCGATGACAAGAAGAACTTTGTTTTGCTGCTGAAGGAACTGCGCGAAGCCTTTGAAGCTGAGGCCCAGGAACTGAAGAAGCCCCGTCTCTTGCTTTCCGCTGCCGTGCCCGTGGGTCCGGACAATATCCGTGGTGGATATGATGTGCCTGCCATCGCCAGTTATCTGGATTTCATCAATCTGATGGCCTACGATTTCCACGGAAAGTGGGAACGCGAGACTGGACACAATGCCCCACTTTATGCTCCCTCCACCGATTCCGAGTGGCGCAAACAACTGTCCGTTGACAATGCCGCCAGCTTGTGGGTTAAGATGGGCGCTCCCAAGGAGAAGCTGGTCATTGGAATGCCGACCTATGGACGCTCCTTCACCTTGGCCAATCCGGATAAGCATGGTCCCAATGCCCCCGCATCGGGGGGTGGACGCGAAGGTGTCTACACCAAGGAGGGTGGATTCTTGGCCTACTACGAGATCTGTGAAATGCTGTTGAATGGCGCTGTTTATGTCTGGGATGACGAGATGAAGGTTCCCTATCTTGTTGATGGAGACCAGTGGGTTGGCTTTGATGATGAGCGAGCTATTAGGAACAAGATGCATTGGATCAAATCGAATGGCTTTGGTGGTGCCATGGTCTGGACCATCGACATGGATGACTTCAAGGGAGAGGTGTGCGGTGGCAATGTCAAGTATCCCCTGATCGGAGCTATGCGGGAAGAACTCCTGGGCATTTCCCGAGGAAAGGAGGCCAAGGATGTTAACTGGACCGCCGTTGCGGCAACATTTGAGGATATCGAAGAGGTTGGTTTACCAGCTTTGACAGTTCAAACTGATTCTTATCACTCACGTTGCTTCTTACAGAAACCGGAACCCATTAAGATATCTGTGGATGAGATTCTCAACAAGGTGCGAAAGCCACAGGTCCAAAAGAAGCAGCGCATCAAGTCAGGAGCAAATGCTGTAGACTCCAACAGTGAGTAGTATATAAATGCCCATGTGCAAAGCTCAATCTATAAATTTATCCCCGCATTTCTATAGCTCGTCCTGCCCAGGTGTTCTGTTACCTGACCAGCTGGTCAGCCAAACGACCTGGAGCCGGTAAATTCCAGCCGGAGAACATCGATCCCAAGCTGTGCACCCACATCGTGTATGCTTTCGCCACTCTTCAGGACTACAAGCTAACAGAAGCCACCGATGATGATCCCGAGAATTATGAGAGTGTAATTGCCCTGCGTGACAACAATCCCGATCTGCAGATCCTTCTGGCCATCGGAGGATGGGCCTTTGGTTCCACTCCCTTCAAAGAGCTCACCTCGAATGTGTTCCGTATGAATCAGTTTGTTTACGAGGCCATCGACTTCCTGCGCGACTATAAGTTCAATGGCTTGGATGTGGATTGGGAGTACCCCCGTGGTGCCGAAGATCGTGTGGCCTACGTCAGTCTGCTTAAGGAATTGCGAGTGGCTTTTGAAGGTGAGGCCAAGTCCTCTGGACTGCCACGCCTACTGCTCACTGCCGCTGTGCCCGCCTCCTTCGAGGCCATCGCCGCTGGCTACGACGTTCCTGAGATCTCGAAGTACCTGGACTTCATCAACGTGATGACCTATGACTTCCATGGTCAGTGGGAACGCACAGTGGGACACAATTCGCCTCTATTTGCTTTGGAATCGGCCACCGGGTACCAGAAGAAACTGACCGTTGATTACAGCGCGAGGGAGTGGGTGAAACAGGGTGCTCCCAAGGAAAAGTTACTTATCGGCATGCCCACCTATGGCCGCAGTTTCGAGCTTGTCAATAACACCCAATTCGATATTGGATCCCCCTCGTCCGGCGGTGGCAAGGCGGGCAAGTTCACCAACGAGGCCGGCTTCCTCAGCTACTACGAGGTCTGCTCCTTCCTGGCGGCAGACAACACCACGCTCGTTTGGGACTCGGAGCAGCAGGTGCCCTTCGCTTACCGCGGCAATCAGTGGGTGGGCTTCGATGATGAGCGTTCTCTCAAGACCAAGGTGAGTTGGGACAACTACTCAATAAGTCGGAAATACCGCGTTACTTACACAACTCGCTCTTCATCAACAGACGGAATGGCTGAAGGAGCAAGGCTTCGGAGGCATCATGGTGTGGTCCATCGATATGGACGACTTCTCCGGTCGCTGCGGAAGTGGTAAGTACCCGCTTCTGACTGCCTTGAACGACGAGCTGAAGGACTACAAGGTGGAGTTGGAATACGATGGTCCCTATGAATCCCATGGCCCACGAGGAGCCTACACCACCAAGGATCGTAAGTTACCAGAGCGACTTAGCCATGGAACTTTGAATATATACCCTGCAATTCGATCAGCTCATGACGTGACCTGCGCCGAAGAGGACGGACACATCAGCTACCACAAGGATTGGGCCGACTGCACCCATTACTACATGTGCGAGGGCGAGCGGAAACACCACATGCCCTGTCCCGCCAACCTGGTCTTTAATCCGCAGGAGAACGTTTGCGACTGGCCCGAGAACGTCGAGGGATGCCACACGCCCACGGAGGCGCCAGCCTAAGACCTCCATCTCCGGTTGGACTTGTTAATATTATGGAATCGATGCCCTAGATTTAGTTGTAATGCGAAACTGCCACGAAACTCTTTTGCTGCCGCCGCCCCCATTCCCCAACTAACTACGAAAAATACTCGACAACTTGCTAAATTTCGGCTGAATTTTTTTACACTAAATATAGGTCTAGCTAGTGCTGTAAGTAGTTTTTATGTCTTAGTTACCAATTCGCACCCACAACAAAGATGAGAATGATGAACCCAAAAATCCTGAACTACAACTTTCTGAGAGGCGCACACTAACTTTCGCATTTCCGTATGACTCGTAACAAAAAGGTTTATATGGAAGATGCCCGAAACTTCCGTATAGCAAACTGTGATAATCATAAGAGACCAACCAACAAGAAATCGGCCTAAGATTTCAATCGAAATTTGAACGAATTTGAAAAATCAAGCGAAACAGTTTTACCCTTCAAAACAGAGCTGCTTCCCGATGCTTTTGCCTCGGCTCCTTTCCATGTCATTCCCAATCTGAATAATACAAACAGGCACAGAGAAAATTGTACATTTTCTACTTTAACAATAAATTTGTATTATAGAGTTGTAATTACGTAGTTAAAATAAAAACAAACGTTAAAAACATACAAGCAGTAGTTTTAATACGTTCCTTTACATATAAAGAATACAAGAATTCTTAAATTTACTCTACATTTATTTTTGATGGCCCCAGTCTTGCGACAGGGCACTACTAAAAATTATTTTAGACTCATTAGAGTGTTCCTCTCCACGGAAATCTTTAGTAAAAGGCGAAAGATTTATTCGACAATTGAAGAGAAACCAGAGTGCCTTACCACAATTTTTATCAGCTACTCTATGCAGTGACTGCTTGAACACGTTGGGAATTATACGCACACCGGCTCGGTCACTTCGCGCTAAAAACTGTTGCTCTCTTTTCGGCTGAAACAGAACTCACCCTTGTTAAGGAATTTTGTGAGCGCGCTGTTTAAAATACGCCCTGTGGTGATATGAATTTTCCGATGGTTCGCTCTTCTCTCCATGCGCCTGCGCATAATTTTGTTAATTTTATTGTTTATAGATGTAACTCTTATATTCCATTTCTCATCCAGTCGATGATCACAAATATGAGTTTGATGATAGGGAAAGCTGTGCTTTCGAACAATAATAAAACACAGTGTATTTAAAAATTTTATTATTTTTTTTATTGGTTTTCTCAAAAAGTTTTATACATTTTGTTTTTCGTTTCAATTAAATAATTAGTCTTACGTTGATGTACACCATAATTTAAAAAATAAAGTACACCGTAATCTTGACAAACGGAAAGAGAGATAAAAAAGTACAAAAGTGTACACAATCAAGAAAAATATTGCAAAATTTGAGTTAAACTGAAGTGCATAAGCCATCTAAACAGATCTAGATAAATCGAGTTGTAAACAAGTACAAAATTAGTATAAATCACACTAAGCTGGTAAACGAACCATCTACTGATTTGCATATTTTTTCCTTTTTTTATATAACACTTAGGATAGAATTGCCAAAATTGAAAAGTTTTGCTTAGATGAATTGTGAGCGGACTCTGTAAAATTGGATCCTTTAGATTTCTTACTCTCCATCATCGTCATTTCGTTGCAACAAAAAATGATATCAATATGCAGTTGCTACGAGTCTTGAAATCAAATCGTACTTAATATGTATTTAAAAGTTCCTTGCTTTTCCCTTTTCGTGTGATTTGGTATCTGGTATCGTATCTGGTGGTGGTGCGGAGTAGTTGAAGCCTTTCAGTAGCCCCGATCTCTCGTTCTGACTCCATTTCGATCGGATCGATCGGTTGGCTGGCTGGCATTCGATCTTCGGTTGGGAGATATGCGGCCGCGCAGGCGCAACGCGACTTTTGGATTGGAGGATTGGAATATAGCGGGTATGAGTTTTACAACTAGAGACAGACTTTCATTAGCAAAATATTGTACTCGGATGTTCAGCGCGTGCGTGGTATTACACATATGTATGCATGTATATGCACTTGGATCGTTGATCGGCATGTGAGAGCGTATCTTAATATGGACCAACACAAATGGTTCGAATGTAGATATTGCGTGTCGCAGACTCTTTCAAAATGGATGTATGTACATATCACGCTATTGGCCTAGACAATTTCTTTTCGATTTTAGTTTCGGTCTCGGTTTCGTTAGTTTTTTTTTTTTCGAGTTTTCAGTTTCAGTTTTTCATTAAGATTTGAGTATCTCGTTGAGCTACTTTCTAGAGTCGCGCTGTGCGTCGCTTTGCATGTTCCATGAACCAACATTTACATTTTCTCTACAAATACATAGTTTCTCATCTCGTTTTGTTTTTGGTTTTTGTAAACATTTTAAATTGTATTTAGAAAATTTGTGTTTTTTCCATTTTAAAATATTTTGCTATAAAAAATACAGTTTGAAAAATAAAAAACGTTCTCGGCTGTCGTTCTAGCTCGTCTGCGCCTTTCGATTTTCGTTCCTATCCAATTGTTTTCGGTTTCGTAACTTCTTTTCCATGTATCTTTTGTTTACTGTAGGGGAGAAGAGGCAGGCGATCATTGTCAGACATGCTTTATAAACATTTGATGTGGTTCCTTGTTGTTCACTTTCTTAGTTTCTCTATGTTTCTCATAATCTTTATCTTTATCCATCTAGTCTGCATTGAATTTATTTTTTTTTTGTTGTTGCTCAACGATTTGCTGCACTGTTGCCATTGTTTGTCATTACAGTTATTTATTGTTGCAAAATTTTACAATTTTTTTCTTTCGATTTTTAATACATATTTATAAATACTTTCATCCTCTCTTAGCTCTGTAAAAATAGATCCATGTTTTCTCGGCTCTTTTTCGTGATTTCTTTTTTCCTTTTTTTTATGTATTTTTTGCATTTTTTAACAAATTTTTCAAATTTTTTTGCTTTAAGTTCGTTTTTTCTTTTTTTGTAATGTTTGCATTTTTTTGTGGTTTTGCTTTTTCTTTTGGAGAGATTTCGGTTTCAAAATGTTGTTGGTTTATTTTTTGTGGTTGCAGTTGTTTCTTTTTGTATTGTTTTAAATGCCTAAAATTTAGTTAGAGCTAACATAACATTGGATATCGGTTTTCACTTTTTTTTTTTGTTTTACGTTCGTTTTTCGGTTTGGCTTAACAATAAACATCTTCGTATTTTACTTGTTTATGGTTCTCAAAATGTCTTAGTCGTAATGAATGTTTTGCTTAGTATCTAATCCTTTATCGTAGTCGTTTTGTGGTCGTGCGGAGGGTGGCTAAGTGAGCTGCGCGTGTTTTCTGTTTGTTTGCTGTTTTTTACCCTCAAGTTGCTCAGTTGGCCGCACTTGACATCAGTTCGGAGAAGGCGTTCTCCAGACAATTCTTGAGTTCAGCATAGGAGACGATGAGTACCGATTGCTCGTCGCGGGACATCAGTTGCACCTGCAAATGTGGACCAAGTTAGCTTTGTGAGACCTCTGAACCCGCTGGCCGACCTTTTCCGACTTTACTTACGCGCTCTATGGAGCCAGCATCCAGCTTGTTGAGGCATTGTACAATGTGTGCGTGATCTAGCCAGGGCCGGCCATCCTCAGTGACGGAATGGAACAAATAATCACGGAATAATTTCAACATGTATCTATCACCAGTCTCGGACCAAGTGCAGTCCAGATTAAAACTGTAAATGAGTGAATTTATATGAAGATTGTATTTTAAACATATGTGCATTTAATTGCGAACTTACTCGGGTCGCTCGTTGATGCTGTTAAGTTTGACCAAAATGCGATATAACCGCCCGTTCTCCATCTCCTTGGCCAACTCGTCCTCCTGCATATCAATTTTGCTCTGCAGTGCATCCAGTTGCGTATAGAAGCGGGCACCAATCATTGGCATCAGGTCGGTCACGGAGCGACGGTTGTTGGTGGTGAAGAGGTAACTGAAAATCTCTCGGGTTAATTCATCAGTTGAGAAGCTATACCAGATGTTACATACACAATGAAGTTCCGCAGATCGGTGGAGTAGTTTCGCGTGACCATATCGATGCTCGACTGGACATTGTCGCGTTGCACGGATTGAAGGCAGCGGCAGGCCAAAGCTAATACTAAGCGACCCAAAGCGGTCAGATCGTCCTAAAGACATGCGAACCAATGTAATTAGTTTTAATTATACAGCAAAGTTGAATAGACCATCTTACCTGCTGATGCATATTAACCAGGGCCAAGGGATTGGATGCATTCGGATCGAATTGCGTTATATCCGAAATGCAGCATGAGCTAAACCGTACACGCTTGCCCGTTACTATGATCTTTGTGGGATCCAGAACTCTGAGAAAAATGATCAGTTAGACTCTGGCTGTATAACATGCGGGGTGTTACATACTTGCAGGCAAGACCGGCATGGTGGATGGCCTTTAAGCCGGCGGTCAGCTGCATTATGATCGACCAGATGGTGGCCTCCGGTAGCAGAGGTCCATTGCTCGTTCGCTGCATGTTACTCTTATGACTGCAATAAGCAAATAATTAATAGTTGGAGCAACAATATGATCATGGTCTACGAAAAACGAACCTGAAGGGGCGGGCCTCGCCTTGGAATGGATCAGTGTACCCGTTGGTCTCTGGCGCCGGAGTGAAGTATTTGGCCAGCAATGTTTGTGAGCCGGGATGATAGTCGTACACTAATACTAAAGCTGTAGGTGCCCGATAAACATTATTGACATGGTAACTAGTAGGTTTGAATTTACCTAAAATACCCTACCCTCATTGAAGCTACAATATTGCAAAAGAATCAAGGTTAACGCTCTTTTTATCAGTGATTAACGATTTTTGATAACTATTCACTGACTAGTTTATATTACGCAATTTGAAGTGCAGAGCTATAAATAGGAGCAGTAATCACAAGATTCCGCCATGCATGACATGTATAGAATTATTTTCTGGCAAACTTGGCAATCCAATCCTATCAGCTTAATGTACTCTAATTATAGTGTATTAACCTTCTAACAATACCCCAGTATTATACAGGTGACAACGTCCTTAATTTCCAGGAGCAGCATTAAACACACACTTATAGCTAATAACTAATGGTTCCAAAGACCTTTCCCCACTTACAGTTATCACCAAATGCTTTCGTCGTGAACACCTCACGCAGTTGTACCACATTCGTGTGCTGCAGCTTCTTCCACATCTCCACCAGCGTCATGCACTTGGTCGACTGCAGGCGGAAACCTAAAAGTACAATTGAAATGTTTACTAATGTACAATCAAGAAAGTAGTACCATCTACCCACCATGTATTCTTCGCAGGCAGTACTTGTAGCCCGTCGTGTTGTGCGTGGCCCTGTAAGTGGTGGCGGGGAACGTGAGCTTGGCGTGCAACGGCTGCGCCGGCGGTTCCAGTGGATAGAGGGCATGGTAGTTCTCCACCTCCAGCGGTAGAGCGTGCTGCGCAGCCTCCGCTGCGTCCATGATCAGGTTAGAGATCTCGTTGCGGGCAAGGACTTCGGTGCGCATCTCGTCGGGCATAAAGAAGGCCGACTCCAGCAGCGTCTTTGGCTGCATGGTGACCACGTTGGAGGACGGTCCCGGATACACATGCCCCGTGTACATCATGGCCGCCGGAACGCCCGCACTCATCGGCGCCACAGCACTCACGCCATGGAGAGCCGGATGCGTTCCGTCCACCACCATGGAATTGACGACGGGCTGGCTGTTCTGTGCGTTGGCAGTCGGATAGAAGTATATGGTGCCGCCTACGTTCTCCTACAAAAGAATATTTAAAGGATAATTATGGACTAGGTACAGCTGGCAGTGTGATTTAACCCACCTGGTGCACGCTGGTGGGCAGCGCTGATGGTATGGGCGATGCTCCGTGCGGCGTCATCCCGTGCGGTGGCGACTTCTCACCTGGTCCTGCGCCCGAAATCATGGCTGCTGTCGGTGATTCCTGGCGCATCATGGCGCCCCTCCCCTTGAGCGGCGTCTGAGCGGACATGCTGCTGACGAACGGAGCTGCGGCGGGATTCGGTGGAGCGCCACTAATGGCAATGGGGGCGGAGGCGGCGGACACAGCTCCTCCGCCCACCGACGGCGGATGCTGTTGCTGTTTCTGTGGATGCTGTGGCTGCTGTTGTGCGATGGTTACAGAGGCGATGGATGAGGTCTTTTGCAGGGCGAGCATGGAGGCGCCGCCGTTGGCCGTTTTGCTGATGGTCACCGAGGCGGAGGATGCCGATGACGTGGAGGAGGGAACTGCTGCCGCGGCGGCGGCTGCTGCTGCTGCTGCGGCGGCTGTTAACCCATTGACGCCATTGAGCCCATTACTCAATTGCATGGGCGCGTTGTGATATGGTGCGTAGAAGTTGGGCGTCGAGCTAAGGCGCGTTGGAATGAACTCGGGCGACTGCGGCGTGACCTGCGAAGGGAAATCCATTAAATGAGAGTTATTAGCCATAATTTTCAAACGATTGTTTCGATTTTCTTATTCGCAGGAGTGAATTTGCCGAATCGAAAATTGAAACACTCCTGTGAATAACACACACTAAGACACTTTTGTACACTTTTTAGGATAGGATCGTACTAAACTAACTACAATGCTAAGGGGCTAAGTGGTATGAACCTCTACGGACACATTCACTAGTCTAACACAGTTCGTGGATGTCACGGAGAACAATGGGATGGGGAACCAGATATTTACGGCTTTACCTGGGACTTTTTATTTAGGGGCGAATCCAAATTAAGTAGTGAGAACCCGTTATTCAGCCCATAACCGCTCGGTGTGGCGACATTCTGTCGATTCTGGGATGAGAGACCAAAAATCGGAGTAGACGGATAGATCGAAATTCGGAGAGATACAAAGTAAAAAGTGAGAAATTCTGTTTTAGTGGGAGTTCAAATTAAAGATAGTAGAGCAAATAATAATTTGATCTTACAAATTACAGGTATGGGTGGGTTTTTTTAAGGAGAATTGTTTGAAATATCATTGGTTTCTTGAGTGCAGTTTGCTAAAAATACTACTACTAATATGACCAGAGTGTTTTTGTCTAGTCTATGCCATTATTATCTTATCTGAATAGCAGAACTTCATATATCAGACATTACAGTTCGTATTAACTAATTCTTCGGATATTGAACTGAAATGTTTAAAGCCTGTCATGGTTGCATGACATTGCCATTGAATTGCTCCATTCGATTTGCTGATCTTCGCATTGTAAAAATGAATTGAGCGGCAAATATGCCACTTAATGCCATTATATTCCGTATACTTTTCCATTAGCACGATTCCATGGCAATTATGCGGCTGGCACATTAATATTTTATAGTTAATAATTGCCAAGCTGTTCAAGATTCGCCAAACATATATGTACTATGTACGCACAGTTTTAGCCACCCCAGAGAATTCAAAATCCATGCAGAAACACAAATTGATATTTAACTTGCATATACGACTTATATGGCACTTTTTGTGTCAGTGGACCCAAAAATAAAATTGAAAAAACCGAAAAAGTCGGTCAAGTGTATATTATGTGCGACTGAGCGTTGAAACTGAAATGGTTCGAGTAAATTGAGTGAAAACAAATAAAGCATAATTAAAAATACTTGAGCAAACGTGGCCAGCTGTTAATTTGGGGGCCAACAGCTGCTTTCAGTGGGTGGTTTTCGGTGGGCGGTGGTGTTATCATAAGCTCCCCTCAACTCTTATCGCCCTGTTTTCGTGAGTTTCTTATTTTGAAGGGACTCTGATAAGAGCTAATTGGGTAATGGGAAGTTGGCTTACCATATAAGTGGCGAGTTTACTCTCTGACGGTATTCCATTCGTTGGCGAGAAGAAAATTGGATCCATAGCAGCCGTATCTACAAATAGAGCACAAAAACGGGAATTACTATAGTGAGAGAGTTGCGTTACAGCCGATAATTGATTAGAAATCAATTAAACAAACATCAACATGAATACTATGTGTGCTGTTGGCGCGATAAGCCTACTACATCAAACTATTCCGCACCCCTTCCCATCCATTTCCGTTTTCAGTTCCCTACCCCTTCCAACCCCACACCGAAATTCTTGTTATTTTCCACAGTTATCGATACGACGATAACGCGCGTAGGCCCCAACATTTTTGGAGTATGCGCAATATATATGCTTGTTCGGCTGCTCCCGCTTCCTCTTGCGACTCCAGGTCGACGCAAATAAAGCCAAGACGCAATTTCTGCGGTAAACAACTGAGCCGCCAAACTTAGAACTTGGCAATTTGCACATTTTAAAGAAAATATAATAATACAACAGCATACATATTTGTATGTAGTATATTCGGTATGTGCGTCGTGCGTGCTGCGGTCAGGCTGCTCAGGTGTTAATCACTATACCTTCCTCCTATGTAGACAACTCGGAAGCAGTGCCGTCATGACTAATCCACGTACGAGTGCTATGCTGGGTTCTTGGTCAGCTTTCAAAGTTCTCTAAAGTTCGAACGCCTCTCCACCGGATATTCGAGTGCTGAATCAATGCTAAGCAGACTCGCCTCGACTTGTTTCAAATTCGAATGCAAGTGAATTTGCCTTCGACAAACCGAAAGTGAAAAATTCAATTTCAAAAGCAAAGCATTTGATTCGGGGTACGGGGCCAATGCCTCTTGCCAATGTACGAAGAGAAAACAAGTGATATTGGCCTTGAATTCGCTATATAGCATATAGACGAATACGTACGTACAAATATTTTATATTTATATGGAGCAGGTTGTATTCACTATTCGTGCAATTTCGGCGGGGAGACGACGGCGAAAGATACATTTATCGACTTCATTTTATCAGATACCGCAGATATATACTATAATATAATAAATATAGCACAGGATTTGAATTCTTTTGATATGGGCTTTTTCGGGATTTAGTCTGTTATCAAACCGCAATGTATCTTTCCCATATTAAGTAAGCCTAGAGTACTTGAATTTCAATTCTAAAACAACTCAAATATGTTTTGAAACGTTATTTTCGATTAATTCCGCTGCTATCAGAATGCTGAATCATACAAATTTCGGTTTGAAGGGTAGTTAGAATTCGTAGGAAAAATATTGTTTATGAATTGAGAGATTATTGTTGCTGTTGATGATGCTGTGGCCATATAAGCAATAATTCGTAGCCTGATTTTATTTGTTTGACTTCGAATTGAAAAACAAACACACGAACGGGCGAGCGAACAGAACGCAAAACGATTTAATTGAATACCCACATATGTTAATGATAATTATTATGTGTGCCTTTATTTATTTATATTCTGTGCACTGGTCAGGGTAATTAGGGGGCGGAGAAGGTGGGCGATAACCTGTTAGGACTGGGCCACAGTTTGAGAGCCTCAATCAGGTGTTGTTGCCCACAGTTGGGCTGGCCGAAACTTACTTGAACATGGCCAGAATCAAAGTTGTTTCTCAGTTTACATAAATCGCTGGCCACTGCTTGTTTGTTGGCATGACGTCGGCAGAAAAATAATGTATATGTAGGCACGTCTATACTTTAGGGTTTACGTGAGCAATTTTGGTCTTCAGTTATATATACATATTTGTAAGTATTCAGTTTATATTCACGCATAGAAAACCGATGATTATTGGGCCGTTGCCTTATGCTGCGTTTCGCGGTGAAATGGACAGCTTTGCTTCAAAGATCACGAACGCGTTCATGAAAACGCCACACTCAGATACATACATATACACGCTGGGAATACATGCATACATATATATATATATTTTTCGAATTCGTATATAGATAGATAGTCACACGTTTGGGGAGCAGGCCAAACAATAACAAAAACCCCGCTGTTACGTCACGTTTAGTGAATATGTAGATGTGGCAGAGCGGTACGTTACGGCCTACCATTTACCGCCCAGCTCGGCTCACTTTGTTGCTGTTATTCAAAGAGCAGAGGCGCGTAATTGTTTTCGTGTAAGTGTAATGAATACGCAAGCGGTGAAAATAACACATCGGATCGGTTAAAATGGGGGGACCAACCAAGACCATCGATCGCGCCACGAACCGAGCGGCTGTGCAGCGTTCTCTAAACTGAAACCCCCAACCGCTGTTTTGCTTTGGGGAAACGCGGCTGGCAGCGACTGCGCACAGTGGTCGCAAAAGCTACGGAATCTGAATAAATTTGTTTGCGATTCGATAAGGGGTCTACTTCACCACACTGCTGAGATTTGTGTTCGAATCTTAGTGTTCCAATTCAATCTAGTTCAATCAAATTATATTATTTATTCCTGCAATCTGTACTTCTAAAATTTCATAATCTGAAACTGAATTTACTAGTTTGTCCTACTGTGCCTCGGCTGTCCGGAGAGTGTGAGAGCCAAAACAACAGAGAGCGCGAGCCCCACAGTGCGTGTCAAACTGTGTGACGATGACAGACGAGCGGCGAAGACAAAGTGGGCGTGTGGTGTGGGGTCCGCTCGCTCGCCCGTCCGACCGATTAACTGTAAATATGTGGTCATAGCCGCAGATGGTGCTGTTGCTTGCACATTGCTGCAGATACAGTCAAGCAGTGCTATCTTCAATTTGCATTGAATAAAGTAGGCAGAATTTATAGATTAGTGGGAGCTTGAGAAATCTCTGGAAACTCATTACTCTATAATGATTTCCGAACACATTCAAGTATTCATGTTCAGCATGTGCTTTGATGGATTATAAGTAATTAAATACGAAGGCTAGCCATAATGTTACCCAACGGCTCAATTTTTCTATTAATTAGCCTATCAAGCGTATAGTTTAATACACCCACGATTGTAGTTTGGGCCAGCTAATCACCACTGTACTGGGAAAGTTCAAGCTTTGCAGGCACACGCGCAGCAGAACAATGAAAATCCATTGGCGTTGTTTGTTTGTTTGTTTGTTTGCTTATTTATTGCTCTTACAGCACAAAAGTGCTTACAGTTTGAGAGGCCGCCAGTCTCGGTTGCAATGACCCTTATACACCTCGATCGCAGGGCATCGCATTCTGATTACGCACTGCGAGATAATATGATCATTTCGTACATGATATAAAACGGATGAATATTTAATAGGCGAGTAAATATCTAAAAAGTTACTTGAATCATCCTAATATATCTCTTAAAGTCGGTCTATTTTCCAAATGAAATACCAAACCATGATGATTTCTTTCGGTGCAATCACCATCGCCAAAACTAGTATTTTGCGGATTCTAATTATGAGAGTGGGGCTGTAAGCGATCATCTGATAAGTACACATCCAATGGGTGAGTTGGGGGGTGGAACGTGGGGGGAAGGAGTTCACGCACACACGTGGCCATCGCTTTATGGCAAGCCAAGCAGTTGGTGTAATAATAATTCACTCGCACACATTTGTAAGTACATTATAAATGAAATATTTATAGCCAAGGCTTTGCCTTCATTATCAGCACAACCGCAGTCAAACGGTGGGCAAGATCGGATCAGTATTACATATACATACATACATATGTATATAGATAGAAGTACCTACAAGGTGTACATAATGGTAGCCCTATCCCTATACTAATGTTTTCGAGATCACAATTCGATAGAAACACAGAATGGAGAGATCTCTGGCCAGAACTACAAAACCTTTTAAAGTGTCATTTGAGGTTAAATGATAAGGAGACACTTCACCTGAAAACTCAAAAGATAAGAGCCATAAGTCGAGCACACTTTCTGTAATTGAGAAAATAATAGTCTAGTTGGTTTTGGAAGATAAAAAAATGTATGGGCTAAAGACATATTACTCTGAATTCTTTACAGTGGTTAATTTGTTAAACAATCTATATATTAGATTTATTAACTAATTAAGGCTAACAGTGCACAAGTAAGCAATGATAAAATTATTAGAAACCTCTATTGAAGAATTAAGGCGTATTGAAGATTTTCTCATAGTAATAAAGCAACTTCAAACATTACAGTCATGTGACAAAATGGGTAAAAATTGCGAAATGCGCTTGAACTTTGAGCTTTGCTTTGTTTTTAAGACAATATTTCCATGTTGACCCAGCTGAATATTTTAAGTGCCTATGTAGCACTTGAAGATTGTAAAAAGACCAATAAAAACATTTACTTATGATTGAATGTGTACATAAATTCCTATACTATACTTCCTATAAAGCTAGCACACTATTTTCCCACCAATCTCCTTCTGTGCGGTTAAGGAATAAATTAGGTCTGTTGGTGGGAACCCAAGATCGAGATGGCTTCTGTTCTATTGGCCGCATCTCTAAACTTGGCCAAACGCACCGTAAACCGCTTGACAAACGTTTTTATAGCCGATCTTGATTTGAGCCTGATATCGCACAAAGCTAACCTCAGCGAGCTGAGCGGTTTTTTTTTTCGTTGGCCAAGTTTGGTTGGTTTACTGCCACTAAAGCGGCAAAAGGCAACGCAGAGCGGCAGAAACACGGCAACGGCAACAGTTTGACCCAATTTTTCGCTGAGCAACAACAGCTGCTTTCAATCATAGACGCTTGAGCCGAACAGCTGTTTGCAATCGCCTCGGGCGGGCGATAAGGTCAAGTCGGGGGGTTTTTTCAGGCGCTAGATAATATCTACAAAGCTGGAAATACATCCATGTATCTGCAAACTCAACTTGACGAGCAATGAAATCGTACGAAAACGAAATCGTACGAAATGTAAATTGTGTGTAAATATGTACACACGAAATTAAGCCTACTCGCGTTTTTTATTTATTCGCCATTCGTATTCATTTTCGTGTGCATGCGATTTCGACAGCGCGAAGTTTTAAATTTTCGAAATGCGGCCATCGAGTTGACAAAGAAAAAGTCAGGGGAGCAGAGAGGGGGCAGGCAGGGGAGCTGGAGTAGGTGGGGGTGACAACAGTAGCGGAAGTTGTAAATGTGAAGCGGGCCGCAAAATGATATGCAGACTGGCAGAGCAATACAGTCAAACTTCGGTAAATCGAACCGGTATCATGAGAATTGTGAGGATAAGCGTGATATTTGAAGTGATAATGCAATATGAATAAATTGCACGTTGTGTCAACATTGAAAACTAAGCGACAACGTACTTTTATTTATATATAAATGTTTCAGGATTAGGAAATTCCTAACACAATAGGCGAAAATAGGAATGTAGAATGTTTAAAACTTTGAAATAAATTTTAATCTCAATGCTGTTATCACTAAATAAGTTTGACGTCAAGAAGTGAGACTTTAAAATCTTTTATTCACTTAGCAAGTAAGATTCAAATAGGGTCTGAGTCCATTCAAATAATTGAATTGTATATAATTCCAAAGAATTTGATTTACAGAAATATGCGAAAGTCAGACATTGGGAAGTAGGACTGTAGAATTGGAGCACATTGTGAAAGTTCTTTTTGACTCCCTCTTTTCACCCTTCCGTCCCTCTCCCTTGCCCTTCGGCTGGATGCTTCTTCTTTGTGTGTCTCAGTTTCAGAGTCAGCATTTGATTGATGCCCTTGTGTGATTGACGGCAGAAGCAACAACACTTTGCCTCGGGGGGTTAACACATGTCACGCATTATATTCCGAAGCTCAACTGTTTTTTTTTATCGCTCCACTTTTCCAGCACGTTAACCGTTAAGACCCCCACACAGACGCAAAAACACAAGCACACACAGGCAGAAGTAGCACTCACACACTCGCATTTGATAATTCCGCAGACAGAGGCGTAGGTGTCGAAGGGGGGTTAACAGCGTGGGTTAAACAGGCGCTTTAAAAAAACCCGCCGTTCGCGACCGCTGCCAAAGAGTGACTAACAAAAAACACAGAAAAAACAGGCGGCGCAAAGGAAAAGACAGCGAGAGAGAGAGCAAGAGAGAGATGCGAGAAAACGAAATAAAAAGCAAACACCTCTCAGCACAAAAACACGAAGCGAAGTGCAAAAGCAAACAGCCAAGCGCAACAATGCGAGAACACAAAAACAAACACTTTAATGAAAATAAAACCAGAAGAATTGACAAAATGAAATCCCCCAACAAAGCGAACAGCGAAGGAAACAAAACAAAATGCAAAAGCTGCGAGCGCGTGATAACACAGTTTGAGAGCCACTGACCCGAACAGATAACTTTAAATATTCTAAGAATGGAATTGATAATGGAAATTGGTGAAGCACTCTTGACAGATAACAAATTATATATATTATGGAATAATTATCAGTAAGAGTTTATCTTTTAAAATTGTGTAATTAAAGCCTAAGTGCACTAACGAATATAATTGATCGCGCTCAGTAATTCTTATTCGACATTCCTTTATTATCATTATCCATAGTATCATGTTGTTATAAATACCCTGCTTTTAAACCATATTCAAGGATTGTGAAACACCTCCCTAGGAATGATTACTTCTACTCTGTTCAACAATTTACGCAGAATCCGGTTGCTATAATAACTTCGCATTTGCATGAAAACGTAACGGATATCCGCTTTATCGGCCAGCAAGGAACTGGAGATAATGGCACCGACCAGAGGCAATAAAACCGGCGGACTCTCCACTCCGAGATTGCCATATTGTGCGGCACGGCACGTGTTTGGGCCACGCACTTGGCCAAATTGCTTTATGGCCACTAGACAGCGGGCACAGGCCCGGCGGCGTATTTACGATATATTCGGGGGACATATCCCATTATAATGGGCGGGAAATGCGAAGTGGGAAATGAGAAATGGGCGGAACAACCCGGCCGTATGAGTAATGCGTGTGTGCACAGCATTTTGGCCCAAGGGCGCAGTGTGATTTTTGGCAAGCCAAGAAGCGAATGCGAAATTAAATAGCCAAGAAGGCACGAAAAGACAAAAGGGGGGAAATGGCGTCGAAAGACGTGGGAAAGACCATGCTGGTGTCATTATTAGCCGCTTTTGCCAAAATGAAAGGAGGAAGGCGAAGATACATATATGCAAAAGACGGGTGCGTGCCATCAAAAGAATGTGTTGCATACTTTCCAGCGCGACGCCTTGGAATTCCGCGAAAAATAAACGCTGCTGCACAAACAAAAGTGATAAGTCTGCCACATTAGCGACGTCAACTTGTCTGCAATGTCGCTCGCAGCACGATAATTAAATTATGTGCCACAAAACAAAAGAGGCAGATGGCGATTTTCACGCTTAAGCCGCTATTATTCCAAACTTAGATACTTAATTGCAAGCGAAATCAAGATTATCGTAAGGATGTTCATCAGAAGCAAAATGTTTGCTTTATATAAATTAATGGCTGTTTTGTGCAGCTAATGTTCTAAACTATTCTTATTTAAATAATACTCTAAATTTTCAAAAATAAATTTTTTACCAATATTTCTAAGGAATTTTTTGCCCGAAAATTAGGACATAACTTTATGCCCAAATTTCCAGATTTTGGTTTAAATTTTTAGTATCAAATTGGACAAAAAGCATCAACAGATCTATTATTCTCCTCATTATATACCTTTAACTTTAACCAGGAATTAATGAATTTCCCATCGTGACTTAATGGCATTCTTAAAAACAATGACACGAGAAGCGAGTCATGTCGCGCGAATAAAGCTGACTAACTAAAAATAAACCTGGTGGGTTAATAATAAAAGATGGCAAGCCCCATTCTATCATTCTAAAGAGCCCCTCCATAATTGATACAACTAAATTTAGCGGCGTAAACAAAGGCTGTGAGAAAAAAACACCGAAGGAACGGAACGGGGAGCGCTGATGGAAAAGTTATTCGCAGGCAATTTCCGTGAAATGTTGTAAACAAATAAGCAAAGAGCGGGCTTCCTGTCGCGGCAGACAGAAAATCCGAGAGTAATCAATCGATAGTTATGTTTTGTTTTCAGCATCCATAGTTCGCTTCTGCACACTTTTCCCAAAGTTTTCGATAGAGTTTTCATGTCTCGTGCACTTGTCGCACAATAAAAAGCGGAAGAACAAATGCAAAAACCTTTTTCGAATCGTTAGGCAGTAAAAAAGTTGATAGAAATAAAATTAAGCCTGGCTTGATGTTTATTTTTTTGCGCAGATGAAGAGACGGGGGGGCAGGGCAGAAAGGGGGGCTTTTAGTTGGTGCGTCAATAAAGTTGAGCGAAAATATTTGCACAGCGTTCAACCGACGAACAAACGAGGCGCTTTCCTTTTGTTCTTCGCTGTTTTATGGCCCATAAACAAAGGCCCACATTGAATGTTTGGCGATTGAAGCCCAGAGAGCTGGAAGAAACTGGCCAACAGCTGGTCTGGAGACCCCAATAAAGATGGCCATATACGCAGAACCAGTTGCTCGCCACTTTTTCACGACAGAGACGAAACGTTCTAACGGCACGAAAAGGCTAAAATTATGGTCACAAATCATGAGGTAAGACGATTCATAATACCCATAACTGTACGGTATTACGTACAAAATATGATTTTTGGGGGCTTAAATGCAAAATGAGGACATTACTTTAACGTCACATTTACACATTTAAAATCAGAAGAAAAAGGGCATGATATCATGTTTAAATGTAATTTAATGCTTTTCCTATATTCATGTGGTCTTTTCCGGTTTCTGGCAAGGTGTTTCCATCCGCTTTTGGCCAAAAAATTAAAACACATAAACAGAGAGACTGCTGAGACTGACGAGCTGAAGATCTCCAATTTCGTCTGAGCCTCTCTTGTTTACGCTAAAATCGGCCCAAAAACATAGGAGGGGCAAGTGCAGGAGGCGAGTTGGTAAACCAGTTTTCCACCGCACTCGACCAGAACGGACGCCGTCGGAAAAGGAAACGGAGAAGGTGGAGTGAGTGGCAGGGCCATCAACAGGTAACCCAGTGCACCTACAGGCCACGCAGCACCATCCAGAAGTAACGAGCGCCATCATATTGTACCATTGTCCATCCTATCAGCATCAACGTATCACCAAAGTCAATGTGTTTCCGTCAGCTGCCGTTGGCCTCAGCTCAGAAAGGCAGAAAGCCAGAAAGGAGCTGCCATTGTTGATAGCGCTGCAGTTCTGGTTCGCTGTTGTTTTGATCGGGCTGAATTTTGGGCTCTGCAAACGGGTTTGCGAGTGCATTCATTCAGCCCAGCCAACCCCCTCTGCCACCTATTTACCTATATCAATTTACTCAGGCCTCTTGGTTGTTGTTATACCCTTTCAGGTAGTTCGGAGATTTTAACTTGGCTAAGATGGCTTAAAAGTCATCAAGTATAATCCTTCAATCCCGAAATTGGTATTGCTACCGCCTTTTATTATTCTTGCAAATCTTTTTTATTGAGAAATGTGAAACAGAATCTACATGGTAAAGAACGATTGTGAAAAACACCCTGAATGAACTAGGGCATACTGCACAATATCCTTGCGACGATCTAATATTTATGGTATAATGGGATAATATGTTAATGTTACACTGCACAAAGTCACCCTAAAGAGAGTATCCCAAGCTTCAGTGGCCGTTGGAAAGCAGCCTTTGTGCTGGTCTCATTGTTTTGGCTCTGGTTTAGGCAAAGGGCAGGGAGCCGAGGAAGTGGTTTTTCCTGCCGTACCTGTACGAGTTTCCCTGTCTCGGCCTCTCTGTGCCCATCTCTTTCGCAGGACAAAGAAAATGCATGAGGAGAATGCAGAGTGTGTGGAACTTGTTCCTGATCCCAGAGGGGTTGCAAGGAGCAGTAAATGGGAATCTGAGCGTTTCCAGGAATAACAAAACGATAATCGATGCTATTGCAGCGAGGAATGCACGTAATTAAAGGGAAGTGTATAGATTGTTCTGGGGCTGATTGATTATGCCAAGATTCTCCGTTCTCGGCCGCTACTCCATCCCGTCCCTATCCCTCTCTCTCTCTCCCTCTGCCTACTTATCCCCTTCGCCTCCTTTGTTCCTCGGTCACGTACATGTAATTGCCAATAATCACAATATGCGCTTCGGTAGGAAAATTCAATTTACATGCCGCCAGTGGAGCGAAAAAACGAGAGAGGCGCAGAATTGAATTACAGGATGACCCCGGTGAGAACGCTTATGAAATATGCCAAAGGTGACTTTCAATTAAATGCCACCCAGCCAGAGGCGTGCGAAGGCTTTAAAAAGGGGCTGATAAATAACGTACTAACCGATCAAAATAAGTAAGCTGATCCATGGGTTAAGATACCATTTTTAAGATTACAATCATAGAATAACAAAGTATATAAGCAACTTGTTTGATGGGGGGTCATTTCACCCCGCCAACCCCTCTCCTATACGCTCCTGCCACCAGCTGTGGTTCTGTTCTTACCTTCCCTGTCTTTGCTTGTTTTTGATTGCCTTTGCTTTTCTGGCTTTGTTTTTGCTTACCTGCCGGGAAGAAATTGTTCAAGAACGTTGACATTTTTCTCTTTCGCTCCCGCCTTCGCCAATTCCTCTTGCGCTCTCTTTCTTTTCGTGGTCCTTCTCGTTTCGTTACGCTTTGTTTTTGTGTTTGTTTTCGTTTTAATGTGCACTGAGTTAAAAACTTTTTCTTGGTTTTTTCGATTTTTTTTAGTTCTTTTTAATTATTTTGTAGAAAATATTAAAACAAAAATTTAAATTATACATACAATCCGTGCTTAACTGCTAAGTTTCACATAACACATTTTCACATCGTACGTTTCGAAAATATTTTTTCTTTCAGTTTTTCACGTAAGTTTCTTGCAATTGAAATGCATTTTCGGGCAAATGATTAACAATTGAGGCGCGTCGACTGTAAAATGCGAGAAAGAGAAGAACATTCGATTAAAATAAGTAACGGTAAAAAAAAACAGTTGTTGTTTGTTTTTGGAAAACGGGGCGACAAAATGAAATCCCGAAACGCAACAGTGAGTGGGAGTGAGAGGGCGGTATATCTTGGATTTCATTAAATTTTCCAAAGTGAGTCTGTGTGGGTGTACGGGGACGCTTTTTCCTGCACATATACAGACACAATTGCGCGCATATTTGCTTACATTTTCCACACTTTTTTCCACTTCGCACTTGGTTACTCATATTTTTAGAGTTTTATATTTAACACCATCCAAAACACATACACACTGAACCTAAGCCAACATATTGTGTAGCTAATTGCCTGTTTCATTGTTAGCTTTCGAATTGTTTTCTGTCGCGTAATTACATTAATGAGGATATTTCCTTGAAAGGAGCTGCTGTTCCTATATTGTATATATTATCATTACCATTTCCCAACGATTTTGCAAATAAGAAAAACGCAACACACACACCGCGCGATTGGCGCTGCACGAATGAAGAAAACGCAAAGAAGATCCAACAGCCAAGCCAAATGGAGTCCACAAACGACCCCCGAGTGTTGTATACATGTACGTCCGTGAGTGAGTGTGTGCACAGGAGCTCGGATAAAAACAACAACTGCCAGCTGTGTGAGCAACACAGTGGATGTGGATGCCATTCGAGAAGTGTTGGGAAAACATCCGCGCTCAAGGGGTTACATGGACTTTAACGTGTAACTATTGTTAATAATTTTAATTAAAATATATCAATTTAAGCAAAGAAATTTAAGGTAATGTATTAAAGTCCTCATATTTTCAGCTGATTAATGCTGGATATGACAGGCTACTGAAGTTCCATTATCGAATAGAATGTTATTAAATAACTTTTAAAAATGGCGAAACCCCTTTAGAGCATTGTAACACTTCAACTGGCCAGGATGTTTTGCAGAAACCCTAGCAATTGGCGTTGTTATACACACATGCATATATACACAAAATAAATACATATACATTCACACATGTATGTATGTTTTGGGCTGCGGGGAGTTCAAAAGGACCCAACAGCTGGCCACAGGTTGCGTTCCACATAGAGAAATGTGGGAGCCTGGGCTACAAGCGCGATCCACACTCCAGCCATATTTGTGGAACGCGACAAACAGCTGGCTAGGAAGAGGGGAAGAGGACGCAGAGGGGAAGGGAACGAAAAAAAAGGGGAAGAGGAAAAGCAGGAGCAAAGGAAATAAGAACACATATGTATACGATTTGTTTGTTGAGTGGGAACAGCTGGAAATAATTAACTAAGTTCACTCAGCAAGCCAACTTATTTATAAGTGTAACTTTTTTTCAAACGTGGTTTAATATATTTCTATTATAATTTTTTTTTAAATTATGAAAATATTTGCACGTGGAATTAAAAGTCAATTCATTAAGTTTTTATTTTCATTAACGATGTTAATCCACCACCGAAACTGAAATTGAAGCCATCTTGATCACCAAATTGTTAAGACGCAATATATCCAAACGGTTGTTATAACGCAAGCCAGATAGCAAATAAGTATAGTTTTTTGTTCAACAAGCCAACGATTTGTTTTTGTTATTTTTCTAATTGATGCCGCTGTTGCACACACACACAAACACAAAAAATGCCAAACACACAGCGCACAGCGACGTGATACAAAAATGTCTGCTGAGACATGCGAGTTTTCGCTCGTAAATCCACGTTTTCCGTACATCCACTGATCAGTCATAGTTCACTTTGCGAGGAGGGACTTTATAAAGAACCTGCCGTTTGTATTTTGTCAAATTTTTGTACATTTTAAAGACAAAATGACAATATTTAATTTCTTACATATTCTCCGTTTGCCGCAAGCAGTGTGACCGCATCTCGCGAGTGACGAGTTCCATACTGCGGGTTATGAGGGCAGCACACTAAACTCGAATGGATTCGTTTTCGATAATATACTTGTAAAATTATATATATGAAGTCCTATTATGTTATATTATTATAATGCTATTTTATTTTAAAATAGTTAATTTAATGTTTGTTATATTATTACTCTGCAAAAGGGATGGTGTCCCCGCTAACGATAGGCCAGGGCTATAGGAAAAACATCGATAGGCTTTTCCACTAACATCGATACGTCATGCTGATATTTTGCCTAACATTTGGTCACACCGCACAACACTCTTTATAAAGACAACAAATTTTTGGGCGAGTGGACGTGTCGGCGGACAAAAAGTTTGCAAACAGAACAGAAGAACACAGAAGTGAACGACACTACACGGACAGCGGGGAAAGGTGGCAATTGAAAGAAAGTGCCATACTGAGTGTGCGAGCGATAGAGAGAGCAAACTGGGTATTGCCTGTGTGTTTGTAGTAGTTTAGTGTGCGTGTGTTTGGGAGTTTGTGTACGAAGCGAGTGGCTAGGAAAAACAACAAAAATTATTCCAAGGAAATTTCCAATCATGTCGGTGGAATCCTCCAGCTCGGCGGTTCAACAGCCGCCGTCGTCCTCGAACCTACCGCTCCTGGGCGACAACCAGGTGGTGGCCACGACCAGCTCTGCCTCCTCGGCCTCTTCCTCATCCACATCGTCGTCCTCCTCGTCGGTGGGCGGCGGCAATGTGGTGGGCGTGCCGCTGGACACGCAGGGAAGCGGAGAACCGCCGGCCAAGAAACAGTTGTTGGAGGGAGGGGGCGGTGGTGCCACCAGCAGCAGCGGCAGCAGCTTGCTTTCCAGTGCCGCAGCCGCCTCGGGAATGCACGAAAAGCTGGCCCACCGCATCTCCAATGCCCTGTGCTGCGCCGTCTGCCTGGATTTGCCCAAGACGGCCATGTACCAGGTGAGTTTTTGGATTATTTACAGCGGCTTGAACTATAAGCCCTTGTAAACTAGAATCAGAAAAGGAAGTGAGAGCTTTAAAAGCAAAAGAAGAATAACAGCAAGTGCGCGTGTGTGTGCGCGCCTCATTCTGTATACAAACAAATCGTGGCAGCTCAGCTGTAAGAGTAAAACACCTCTCTCCCTCTCTCCACCCAAGCAAGACACAGCTGTGAGAGAGCGAGACGTCTAGCTGGGGCGCTCTTGCATTATTCGCCTTGAAAACATTGAAAGAGTGCGAGGGGGAGAGAGGGCGGGCGCAACCGCAGCATAAGCAGGCCGACCCTCTCGCACTCTCGGCCAACTAATGCAGTTTTATTGCGTTTTAGAAAACAACCCCCCAAATTGAACCCTTGCATTTCACACTATAAATTATGACCCCCCATCTCACTATCCCCCTCCCCCACTCACTCTCTTTTGCGCAGTAACACTTACTGCAGTTTTTCTGTATTGCGTCATAGGAGTCCGTATTATGTCTTCCCCCATTGGCCTATTTTAAGTGGGAAGAAATCAGCGGAGCAATTCCAGCGTTTCATTCCCTTAATTGTGCTTCCTCGTTCGTTTATTCATTTATTCGCTTCTTGGGCCAGGTCCCGCATTCCTTTTCATTCACGCTTTTGCAGGCGTCGTCATTGTTGCTGTAACTGACGTTGATTGAATTTAATGCACAAATACACAACTATCTCCAAGAACAAAGGCAGGGGCGTAGGCCAACGTGCAGCGAGGGGGCTTAGGGCTGCATAAATAACCAACGTAATATCGATTAAATAGTAAGCAAGGTTGCTTATTAGCCTCTAATAATAGTAACCCAACTTAGCAGGGGCCTCCCAGCCCCCGACCCCCTCCTGCAGCGCTTATGTGTCCGCAGATCTTTTACGTAAGGCGTATGTGTGGGTTGACATTGCTCTCTTTCTCTAACACACATGTGCCAAGGCAGCCGTAACTGCGTCATTGAAATAGGTTTTGTATTACGGTACAATGAAAAAGAACTTCTGACCCACACAGAAAAATCAAATGAACGTTTCTTTCTATACCCAAATAACGTGAGCGAACCACCGTGGAATGATTCATACAAAATGGCCAGAAGGAATTCGCTGAAATCCTCAGAAACTATTAATTAGCTAAAAAAAATTCCCGATTGTTTTCCTTTTTTTTTTCATTTCCATTCCTCTTCATTGGCCTGTTTGTCTGTCTGTCTGCCTCTCCGTATTTATGTATGTGCACCCTGCACACACGCTCGCACACACGCACCTTCTGATTTTTGCTCTGTTATTGTTTTGCTTTTGCCACTGCGTTGCTGTTGTTGTCTCACTCTCGCCAATGTCGTGGCCAAATCAGCTGTTCGAGGCCTGGGGAAAATTGAAACGCCAGTTTTGCCAATTTCAAATACGTAGTAAAAAAAAAGGCAAGAAAAGAGTGTGTGCTACGCATATTTGTTATTGGAAGTGCAGTGATGCCTCGGAAATTGCTGATGAATTTGTGGAATCAGCTAGCTGCAGGTTCTAAGACCTGTAATCTGGAAATAACTCGTTTTTCCAGTTCGGGTTCCAAGTGCATGTGTGTCTGTGGGGGAAAGGTATACCTGAAAACACACCTGAGTTCTTTTTTCTGCTGCCGTTGATCTTTTGGGCGATTTCCTTTTGTACACACTGTTGACGTTCTCCTTCTGTTTCCACTCTCTATCTAGAAAAACACCATCAGCTGGGTTTTGTTGTGTCTGCGTCTTTCTGCTTTCTGTGTTATTGTCATCATCGGTGGGGAAAACGATGAAACGAGTTAAACTCCTTTGTAGATCCCGATGATTTTCCATTAAACAATCCAATTGCCAGCAGCTGCTGCCTGCAGTTAGTCTAGGTAATAAATTGCCAATAAAAGAACACGAATTCATGGGTTCATTCAACTGCAGAGATACAGTGAAACACTCGAATGTCTCACAAGATACACAAAGAGCTCAGATAAAAATTCGATTTGAAAGTCAAAAGATCTCTTCCAAATGACCTAACAAAATACCAGAATTGGAATTTTTCATGCCCCAACATGCCTTTCTCATGACATTTGATGTTTTGACGCTCAAATTTGTACATAATGCACATAGGAGTCATTTTATACTATCCGTTTCTGGTTTCATATCTGCAGTCTAGACAAAAGAACAACAATATCGGTGAAACCCTATATATTTATTTGTGTTTGTTTGAAATTTTCGGGACGATCCTCGAGACTGAAAATTTTGTTATGTGCACAAGATACACAAGAAAAGCATTGCTTATCGCTCGGAACTCGCGACTCCGTCCACAAATAGTGCCGAGGGACTATCGCTTGCCTCCTCCGGAGCTGAATATTTCCCAAAATAGATATTAAAATTCCAAAATGAGAAAAACGGGCCCGCATACCACACAACTGAATTGTAAATAAACGCATGCGGCGATTTTTAAGAAGGCTTCTTACAGCAGCGGCGGGGTTGAGTATTTCATTGCGGGGTTTTCGACTTTATCTGGTTCTTTTATCGGTGAGAAGAGAAGAGAAATATCCACACTTATATGATATGATAACTGCGCTAAATTTAACCCAGAACTATCAACTGTTTATGATTTCGATTTTGCTGCCGCCTTTTTAGATAAAGTACCTCTCTTAATGATTAATACTAGTTAAGTGAATAATCTCAATTTCGTAACCTTTGTAAGCACACGCAACAAAAAAAAAGAAAAAGAAACAAGATTGTAACCGTAAATGCTAAGTACATAGAACAGACTTCATAATAGTAGCATTAAAGTTAAACCCTGAAATGTATCTTAAACTAAACAAACGAAAAAAGAAACCCCAAAAAATGAAACGTGAAACTGAATTCAATAAATTTGCAAAGGAGAGTGCAAACTTGAGAATGCAAAATAAAACCAAAATACCAAATAGCGTTTTTATTTCAACCAAAAAAATGAAACCACACACAACCCGGAGCCCCTAAAGCTAAACACATTCAGACCTCACCTCAGATCATCACCTCCCGCCAAGAACTCCACTCCACGCCTCGCCATCTTCCTCACCCCAAAGACATCTCCAAAATAGATTCATTCATTCGAAGAACCCACCCAGAAACACCACACCCCACCCACAGCCATAAAAAAACACAATACAAGCTCTCTGCAACAAGGCCGTATTTTGACTAATAGAAAACTTTTCTTCTTTTTTCTTTAATTGCAGGTTAATTTTCATTCCACTTTTGTTTTAGTTCTCAATCTCTATCCATCTACTGCTCGATTGCTAAGTCGTGAATTTACTAAACCCGCCTTTCCCTTTCTCTCTGCTCTTTCCATTTGCAGTGCCAGATGGGCCATCTGATGTGCGCCGCCTGTTTCACGCATCTGCTGGCGGATGGACGGTATGAACCCACACTCTAGAAACCAAACTAAGATCCCAGCAAATGCCACCAACTCCCAACTAACTAGTTCTGTTTGCTCTTCCATACGACTATTTTTTAAATATATTCTCTCCCTAGCTTGCGCGATCAGATTGCCACGTGCCCCAATTGCCGCGTGGAAATTTCCAAGAGCACTGCGTCGCGCAACTTAGCCGTGGAGAAGGCCGCCTCAGAATTGCCCAGCGAGTGTCAAGTAAGCTGTTTTATATTTTGCCAATTCCATTTGAAAATAATTTGCTTGCTTTCGTCTGCAGTTCTGCAACAAGGAGTTCCCATACAAATCGCTCGAACGCCATGAACAACACGAGTGCCAGGAGCGCCCGACCAAGTGCAAATACCATCGCATTGGCTGCCAGTGGCGGGGACCCTACCACGAGAGTGAGTGCCTCCGCCCCATCCCATGGATCTGATAAACTAACTAATCATCCATCTAATTCCCAGCCAACGAGCATGAGCGCAACTGCTTGCATCCCCAGAAGTCTGGCTACGAGGTAATGGCGGCCCTGGAGGCCCACGACGATAGGATTAAGGAGGAGAAGAAGATGTTTAACACCCTGATTGACTTGCTTAGCTACGAGAAGATCATATTCAATGGTGGGTGTGGCACAGAACAGAGATATGTCTTAATTGCCCTGTCGAATTAAACCTAATTATTAATGGTTATTGTAGCTGAGCTCGTACTCAAATGCGGGCAGAGTTATGCTAACGCTCGATCGCTTTCTGGTTATATGTACTCACATTCTATCTTTTTAGATCTCCAAATGAAGCCCTACCGCACAGACGAGTACGTGCACAAGCTCTTTTATGAGACGGCCCGCTTCTCGGCCTTCAATCAGCAGTGGGTGGTGAAGGCGCGCATCAACAACAGCCAGCGCGATCCGCATCAGTCCAACGAGCGGACCATCACCTATCAGCTGATCCTCAAGACCAAAACCAGCACGCCCATGAGCATACATTTCTTTGCGCTGAAGGGTCCGTTCTCGGATATGAAAGTTTCCACGCAGATATACAAACATGAATTCACCGAGACGGTGAGAATAACAATATTAAGATAAGAGCTGTCGACTAGTCATGAGTTTACTCTTGTCCTGCCATTTCAGAGTACCGAAAGCGAGTACTATGTCTTGCCATTGCCAGATGGAATCGGCGGTAGCGGCTCCAGCGAATGCAACCGTATGCTGGCCAACAAAGGCATTAACTTCCGGTGAGTAATGATCAAAACAACTTGCTGAAAGCGCGTTTATATATTATCAACCTCCTATTGCAGCCTGCTCATGTTTCTGCTGAATAAGTAGACGCTTTCGCAGCTCAGCGAATTAAGATTTTCAAATTAGCTTAAGTTTGTTGTTTCAAACTCTTGAATGTGCAAAACCTAGACATAGTTGACTTATATTTTCTATCAATGTATATGTAACACTCCGAGGCGGAAACCACAAGCCTGGCCTAACAGAGAACCGCTTCCCGATAGCCCGCAACCCGTTCCCGATCCCTTTCATGTTTCAATGAAGTTTAAGATCACGCAAACGTAAGGCGGTAGGTTGTAACCTAAGTTTAGTGTAGATTCGCCTACATTTTGTACATGAGATAGCGCCATTTTATGGAGACACCTTTCAATAGCTATGTTAACTCTACTGTTAGTGCTGGTGGCGAAATGGATACGATACGATGGACAAGACGGCTGATGTGTGTTTGACTAGCGCTTAATGATCTCACAGGAAGGAGCCAGCCCACGCTAACGCGATAATACCGATAATAACCATAAAATAGCCGTAGATTAACTGTCCGGACGCAGGGACCTCGAGTCCACGGCTCCGTTTTCACTGTAAGAAGAACAACACCAAGTTGAAATTCGAACTCTAAGCAGGCGCATATAGAACGCTCTATGATATAACGTTGCGATAGACTAACTACGATCACATAGCCCGGCCCATCAAAAACAAAAATAATTAAAAGTCAAGTCCTCACGTTCGATTCTTGTCTAATCCTCGTTCTGTTGACCCTCTTACGATTTAATGCTTAAAACTTACATTCGTACGTGTAATATTTATATGCATCGTTAAATGATAACTATACCTAATGCATATATAATAAAGATACTTCTTAATAAACAAAATCAAACTTTTTTCACTTGGGGGCAACAGCATATTTTAGCTGGAAACATTGATCTTAAATTGTTGTAGAAATAAACGCTGTTTATTTTACAGTGCTCAATTAGTAACGTTTTGCATAGTGTTTTGGACTAATACACTTGCGTCATATAGTTCTTTACAATCCTTGTAAAATTTATGTTTATACCTAAAAATAATGATTTGAAATATGGTAATATGAGGCTTCTATACGTGGTCGTCCTCTTCCATCGCCTGATACTTGTTGCGCACAAGGGCGGCGATGAATTCGCGGGGATTCTTCTTGAAGTTCTTGTCCTTGATGAGCTTCTCGAAGGACTTGACGGTGTTGACCATTTCAGTGCGTTTCTTCCGAATCTTCTCGTTGGCACTCAGTCGGACCTCTGGTTCTGCGAGGGCTGCCTGCTCCGAGACATCCTTTTGCTTGGTCTTAACCAGCTTGTAGATGTCCTGCAGCGAGGGTAGGGCATCCCGCAGTGATTTTAGATCTCCGAAGGCCTTGGTCTTCTCGTTATTCTTGCGCTCCTCCTTGCGTTCCTTACGCGTTTCGGCGAATCGCTTGAGCAGCTTCTTGTGTTTCGCCTCGGATTTCTCCTTCTTGGTGGTCGTCTTCTTGGGCGTAAGGGTCTTGTGAAGCAGCCGATCCTCGCGCTGCTTGGCCTTCATGTCCTGCGCCTTCTGCTTGGCCGCCCCCACCACGCTTTTCGCCTTGGCCCTCACATTTTTCTTGGTCTTTGCCATTCTACTGCGATTTCTGGCCCAACAAAATCAAAATAAAAACAAACGTGCAGCGTGCTAAGCCCCAACATCAGTGTTACCACACTCGATATGGTTAGCGATAGCAATAGCAGTTCTTCGTTATCGGTTATCGGCGGCAAGCTGATTGTTGGTTAATATATTTGAAATTTATTTTATTTTGAAGTTATTATTAAACTTATAAGATTATCAATATACATTTGCCAGTACATAAAAATGTATGTAATAAAAAATTCAGCATTTTATTTACCAATTGCCTAGCCTTCTAAGTGACTAATGAATAACAAATAACAAAGACAAAAAATAAAAGTTTAACCTAATACCAGTCACTAAACCGGGCAATCGTCCGGCTCCATTTGTCCATCCGGTTGGCAATGGTTTCGTACTCCTTGGCACGCGGTTCGAAGACGCGCTCCACTTGCCGGAAACGTTTGAGATCCTCCACATCGCGCCAGATTCCGTGATTGATGCCCGCCATGAACGTGGCGCCCATGATGCTGCTCTCCGCATTCTCCGCCCGCTCCACCCTCAGTCGGCTGAGATCCGCCAGGAATTGGCAGACGAAGTCGTTGCGGGAGACGCCGCCATCAACCCTGAAATAGATTCATGTATGTGCAATGTAAAATTGGTTAAGATGGCTAAGCTAGATAGATAGAAATACCTAATCATATGAAGCTTCTGAGAGGTCTCCTTTTCAGCGGCCTCAATCAGCTGCACCAGACGAAACACTATGCTCTCGAGCAGAGCCCGCACCATGTGGGCCTTGGTGGTGGACGGAGTGAGGCCAATAAAGCCACTTGCTGACCGATAATCGTTGACCGGGGGCTGTCAAAGATAAGATGGGGATTAGGTAATCTTGAGCCAGTTGCAAGTGCTTGAAAAAAAACATACCCCCAGGCCACTGAAGGCGGGCATGAAGAACACATCGTTCGTATCTGGAACTGACTGTGCAATATCTGAGGTATTCGCTGGACTATCGAAGAGCTCGCACGATTGCGCCCAAGTAACCACGGTGCCAAAGTCATGGGATGCTCCCTCAATGCAGTAGACGGCTCCCTGCTGCCTGGTTGGTTTCTTGAACTGCCAGGCCACCAGGGGATACATGCCAGAGATGGCAGCCTGACAACGATCGCCCGTGACCAGATTTAGGAACGCACCCGTACCCATTGTGACCTTGACGTCGTTCTTCTGGAAACATTGGGAGCCCCAAATGGCTGCCGTTTGGTCACTCAAAGAGGCAACAATGGGTATCTCTGTGTTGGCCCAATCCGGACCGAAGGCAGTGGGATGCACATGCCCAAATCCCTTGTAGCCATTGTCCACCACACGCGGCAGGATTTTTGACTGCAATGGAAGCAAATGAATGAAAATCGAGCCTTCAGGAGGATATAGCCAACTCACATTGATGCCGAATAGCCAGCTTATAAGCGGCGACCAGCTGAGCGTGAAGGGATCGTACAAACCCGTCGCCGTACTCGAGGTCACATCGGTTATGTGCTCCACATCCTGATCGCTACTGCTGCCAGTTCTTAGCTTGTGTAGGATCCACGAGTCGAGCAGCTCCACACGTGCCTTCTTCTGCATCAGAGCCTGCTTCAACTTCTTGTTGTTCATTATCTCGAAGAGTAGCCTTGGTGTGACCTGGCCATTCATCAGCTTGAGGACACTGCCGGCGAGGAATCGTGACTGACGGGTGAGCAGGAACAGGGCATACGAGAACCAGTTCATAGAGCTCTTCGTCCAGCTGGCATTCCACTGGTCGACCAGCTCGTCGGCGCGCAGATCCTTCCAGGTGATGAAATTGTGATAGTACTCGCCACTGCGATGATCCCACGTGAGAAAGGTGCAGCGCTGCGTGCAGATGGTCAGGCAAGTGATGTCCGGTGGTGTCAGTTTAGCATCTGCAAATAGCATCAAAGGTAAGTTCAAGCTTATCTCAGATTCACAATCGTGTTGCACTAGAAAATTCAATAACTATGAATAATTAATCTCATATGTAATCATATCTGTGCCCAAATTCAGCTGTACCTCACTTATTTTTGGAATGGCTCGCACATAAGCCTTTAATTAATATATTTAACGATCTATTAAACCTGTTGGGGATTTTAGAGATCCGCGACACTCACTTTTCACTGCCTGCGTTATAACGCCAACGATTTTGCGCCACAAGCTCTCGGGTTCGATTTCGAAATGGCCCGGCTGCGGGTTCAGTAGCTCCACCTAATTGCGCCAAAGGTCGTAAAGGTTTTGCTTAATTAACTTTGCACCGCGGGTCACTTGAAGATCGAATCACTTACAGCATCCACCGCCGATCCCCGAACCTCGCATTGTTCGTCCAGAACGAAGCTCCGCACGCAGGTGGTGCCCACATCTAGGGCGAGTATGAAAGCGGGTGAGCCTGGGCACGAGTCCTCCGCACACTGGGAATCCTTGGCTGCTCCTGCTGGCTTGACTGCTACTTTTGGAGGCGACATGTTTCCCAGCGCACGCTTCGTCGATCACTGGCTTTGGGACGCTGTTGCGCCGAACTGGCGGGGCGACTTATCCATTTCGCTACTGCTGTGGCTAATGCTATTATTATTGTTATTCCGGGGAGCTTTCATAGTGCGCGATTCAGATTTCCTTATCAAGTGCTCGACTTTTGTTTTTGTTTCGCCTCAAGATGATAACACAACTGGTTATCCAGGGCTGCCACCTGCTCGCGCCAGCTGCAAGTCAACTAGCTCGAAAGTAGCTAGAAAGAAACTAATAAGATGCCAATCAAAACAATCAGATTGTAGGCTACCCATTTCAAAACATTCAATAAGCATCTACTTTCAAGGGTTGTTATATGGGTTTAGTCTAATTTCTGATATAATTGCAGCATCCCGTTAACACATAAATACCCCTTCACTGATGCCCAGCGTAGTGGCAACTCTGATTGGCGCCAATTTGAAATCATCAAAACCAAAACAATCTTTTGATAAGAGCTACCACCACGAATCGCTCAGGATTATAATTTTTATCAAAAGGTAGCGATAAGTCCTTTAAAATTAGAGCACTATCAACGCAAAACGATTACTCACGTGTGCGGCCCAACACCGATCTAATCTTGGCGTCGCTTTTTTTTAACAACTTTATTTGCTGTACACATAGACACTTGCATATATATTATGTATATATATATATATAGGTACGAATTCAGGTATATAGATACTACACATACAAGATAAACCTTTATCTAAAATAGTTAGCATTTTACTAATAGTTGTGGTGTCCAATAGAATACGCTTTACAATCAACTTGTTAAACACATCGATTTACAGATAGAGTACTGTACTGGATAAAAGCTCTCAGATGCCTCCTTGCAAACTTAGGTACTGGTTTCGGTTCTCTTTGGAGATATGTCTACGCCTAGCAGAAGCTTCGTCGGATGCTGGTTTCGAGGCGGAAGCCTTACATGTCCGTTGGCAGGATGTCGGGGATGAGGTACTGGCACAGCTCCACCTCGTCCGCCACAAACTTCACCTTTTTGGCCGTATTGTCGTCCAACAGCACGCGAATGGCCGGCCAAATGGTGGAGAACAGACCGGGCGAGTTGATGATCAGACAGACGCCCAGGCGCTCCGGAAAGTGCTTGCCCAGCAGCCAGATGAGATTCTGCACTAGCTGGTAGTCCATGCAACTGGTGCTGAACTCGGCCAGATCGAAGACAATGCACAGGCGGTCGGTGACCTCCTCGAAGCACTTCTTGCACGCCTCCTCCAAATTGTAGACGATGAAGCGCGTCAGCTCGTCGATGTCCCGCTCCGAGCTGTGGTTCTTGGCCGGAATGTAAATCACCGGACGGCCGATGCAGTCGCGGTGGCGCAGCAGGCGGGCCTTCTTGTCCAGCTGGCTGCGGTCCATCTCGGACAGCTTGTCCACGCCGTACGTCTCGCGCCACTTGTTGGTCTTCAGAATGGCCTGTAAAAAGAAAACTTTGTTCGTACTACTATTTATTGCCATAGCTATGAAAGTATCTGAAATCCCTTTAGGGTATTGAATATTTCATATCATTTTTATATGGCCCATGATATGGATGATGATATCATAAGCTGTCCATTGGTTTATATCCATAAAAGGAATTAAATCTGGCATTGCATTACTTAATCAGAGCTCAAAGGGACTAATTAAGGGGGAAATTTGTTCGAGACCTAGTGAAAGGTTATTCAAAACTGAGGTTTCTGAGATTTTCATATAGTGGTTATTATTGGGCCTTTTTTTCGAACGACTCACCTGAAATGCGTCATCTGTGGTCTTAAAGGCGCGCAGATAGCGGCGCAGCGAAAAGTCATTGTGATACTGCTTCGGATCCGCCTCCACAATCAATTTCATGCGCTCCTTGAGATCCTTGAAGTCCTGCTCGTTAATTGGCGCCAGCTCCTCGGACGACATATTGCAGAGCACGAATCGCTTCCTGAGCGGAATGCAGACTGGGATTCCGTGCTGGAGAGTCGCGGACTGGAATCGGAATGTGCTGACACTATGTGAAATGCAAGTAGGGCTGTTTATTTTTCCTCGGTAATGTTTTTTCACAAACGGAACGGATTTGTTTTATTCTTTTTTTCCGACCAGTGTGACCGGATGAAACTCCCTAAAAACTGTCATTTGCGTTCCACAAAAATACTAGATGAAAGCACGAAATACCGAAAAATTACCGTTATTGGTTGGAACCGTTATATTTCAATAAAAGCTTTAATTGATAATATACTTTAGAAAATAATATATAAAAGTAAATATTAAATTGAAGAAAACAATTGAAACAAAGCTGAAATAAAAGTTAATGTTTTTATTTTATTTCAAGCTCAAAGATTTTATTTAGACTTTCTATAAAGATGTTATATTCTTAACTTCCTACTTTAAAATATGGAATTGTAAATGATTTAGTTCTTTGCACTGTTACTTTCTAAGATTTTCGAATTCATGAAGATTTATTTGTAATCATCTTTAAACGTTTTGAATAAATATCTCATTTCGTTACACAGTTTAAAAAAAAAAGAATAAAATAAATAAGACTTTCATCGCTATTTTGAACAGCCGAGATAAAAATAAATTCACGTGCAGTTTATATGGCACACGTTTTATAAACAAACATGTTAGATATTTCGTAAATAGCTGTTATTGTGTTCAAAATGTTAACAATACATGATTGGTTGGCAGAAGCAGGCCACAAAAAACACGAAATATGTAGAATGCACAACTCTTTCATGTCGGCCACCTGGGACCCTAAGTATTAGCTACAAATGCAGAGATTCCTAAATTGAGATTTCTATTGCTTGATGGTCTTTAGTAAGCTCCTCCTACTTGGGCACCATGACGCGGGCTATGCCCGGCAGGACCTCAGCTTGGAGGGGCCCGAATTCGACGCGCTCGCCGTCGACCGTGATGATGCCGTGATTGTCGTAGGGCTCCAGGCGGAATGCTCGCACTGGCAGCACCTTCACATGGTCGTCTTGCGCCTCCGGCAGGTGGGTGCCGGAGCTCATGTTGTAGAGGAAGCTCAGCAGGTGCGGGCGGCTGATGCCGGCGCGAATGAGGATCAGGTAGATGGTGCCATCGTTCAGCTGGGCCTTGGGCGCAAAGTGGCAGTCGATGCCGAGATGGGTCTGGTACACGGCGTGCATCATGACGAACTCGCCCTCCTCTACCAGCCAACCCTGTTCCTCTGACAGCGGTTCGCTCAGGTCCGGCAGCTCGCTCGCCGGACCGTAGTTCTGCTGCCTGTTTTCCAGCGAGGCGGCCGCCAGTCCAGCAAACTCGCTCTCATCCGCCAGACTGTGGTAGATGCTCTCCGATATGGAATAGTAGAAGCTGCGCCGCGATCCCCCCGACAACCAGCTGTCGCACCTCGAGCGGAACGACTGATTAATGGACGTCTCCAGGGAGATCACGTCCGCAAACTCCTGTGGCAGGTACTCGACACTGGAATGATAGATGGGCGCCGGCCCATTTAGCATGTCGATGTGCGTATTGCAGCTACGGCTGCTCTGCATTCTCCGCTGGGCAGCATAGCCGGTAGCGCTATGGGTTGAGGACACCTCATGGTCCGTTAGGAGATAGCTGATCCTGCCGTTGTAGGTGCGCAGATTCACCAGACGGTAGAGGGTCCACACGGTGAAGCGCTGGTAGCCCAACACCCGAATGCGCTCGCTCTCGATGTCCACGTCCGAGATCAGACCCCAGCCGATGGACAGGAAGGAGTAGAGGGAGCGACTCTGCAGCTGCACGCGGACCACGTCCATGGGTGAACTGCGTCCACTGATTACGGTCAGAGCTGCTCCTAGCACTGGCTTGCTGAAGTATGGTTCGCTGGAGAGAAAGGTATCAAGGGAATAGGTTTCAACACAAGCCTGATAATTCGATTACGACCAATAGATCGCATATGAGACACCTAAATGTGGTTTTAAAGTCTATAAACATTCTTTTCTATTACCCTTTTTTACTCTTTTATCGGGAAGTTGAGCTATAAATGAACATAAAGCAATAGGAAATGATGGCAATACAAATATGATTTCTAAGTTAAATGATATGCCACTAAATGTTAGGAAATTAGGGCAATTACTTAACGATATGGAAAGTTTGTTCTAGTCTGACGTCAATTTAACTTCAAGGGGATATCCCCACTTGCAAAACAGAAAAACCATTTGACACGATAAGACAACTACTTTTGCTTATGCAAAAGGAAAACTATTTTCTGGAAAACTGAATGTCTAGACGCTGGAGGGATTGTTTTACACGAAATATGAAGATCCCCATAAGTCAATAGGGTTCTTCCAAATGAAACTTGAAAAAAAAGATAACATACTTGTAACAATGGGCAATGGAGCGGGCCAATCCGTTCCCGGAGCCGCAAGGAATGATTCCCAGTGCCAGATGAGGCAGGACGTGGGCCCAGTCCTGGCGCTGCAGCAGTCCATTGACTATCTCGTGGAAGAGACCGTCTCCGCCGACAGCCACCACGCAGCACCAGGCGTCCAGGCACCTGGTGCTCAAAAACTCGAGGGCGAAGTTGGAATGCTTGGTTACATACAGGTCGTAGGGCACCTCGGCCTCGTTGAGCACCGGCGTCACATGCATGTTGAAGACCTCACGAGCGTCACCGGAACCGGATTTGGGATTTAATAGCACCAGCACTCGACGGCGTCGCTCATCCACTGTCGGCGCCACAAAGATCTCCTCCAACGTGCGATGCAGCTGCCAGCGAAGGGATCTGTACCAACGATCCGCCTCCCTCATGTTGTCCTCGAAGGTGTCGAACGATCTGAAGCGCAGAGTGAGCACCGTTCGCTCCCGGTGCAACTCCGACCGCAGGCTCCTCTTCTTCAGGACATAGGCAAACACGTAGAGAAACGCGCTGACATCGCCGCCATCCGACGGGATATTATCCCGGCTATTGGTGCTGCATTTGCTTGGTGTGGTGGCAGGGCGATGGTGATCGCCGGACGCCGAGATGGCTGGCGAATTGGGATTACCGGAGCTGCACGCACAGGCGCCCGACAGCGCCAGGCGCCGGCTCTTCTTGGGCCGCATGCAGCGGGCACCCACAATGTCCGAGATGCGGACATGCTGCTCCTTAACAATGCTACCGCCCGGCGACTCCCGCTGCAGGGTGAATCCTGTGGCGTCCAGGCGCACCCGAAATACGTGGCTGCCCTTCTTGCGCTGGCTCGTGTAGAAGGTGTCGCTCACGTCGTGGCCCTCATCCGCATCCTCCGCCCCCCGGGGCGTGGCCCTGGAACTGGCCGAGCTCGGACTGGTGGTCTTATCAAGAGATTCGCTCATTTCGACTGGAGATTCGGCTGCCAAGCAGCATGTTTCAGGTCTTTTGTGTCCAGGCTTTTATGGCTCGCTTATCATACAATCATGGCCGCAGTGTTACCGTCGGTGGCAGCCGCGAATATACCAACTGGCACAAAAAAACTTAAAATCCATGGAACTTAAGGAGGCTAGCTTAAAAAAAACCCGTTATTCATTAAATTACTTATTTCGAAACTATTACAATACAGTGCAATTAACTCAGAAAAACGTCAGCCTATAACGAATTTAACCTGGAACTGCATTGAGTGTTGAAAGCCTTTGTTTTTATCCATATTTGAATAAATACCAAAATATATGATAGTATATTTCGTACGGTGGATGTGCTGATTTTTCGGCGTTCGCAACGCGGTCACGCTGCATTCAGTATTTTGTGAACTGTTCAAGAATCCGATCCGAATTTAATTGCTGGAAATAACAATGATGCAGATGAGCGAGTACAAGGTGCTCCCGCAGAATGCACCGCAGGACGAGAATGGCGCAGTGGTACTGCAGCCGCAGGCGGCGAACGCCGGCAACAATGCCAACGGACCTGGTGTGTAGTGATGGACATATATGGATTAGTCCCACTGTTGAATGCCATCACTCGGGTGGACCTAGTCGGTTGCGCGCGTCTGTGTGGGCAAGTGGGCGTGTGCGAAAGGCAGAAACGCCGTCGCTTAGTACAGCAGCGGACAAGACAATAGCACCCCAACTACGCAAAAATATATTTAAAAGTGTCCTAAAACAATAATAATAAAAGTGAAGTGATTCCAAGTTTAAATACAAGTCTATGCTAAAAACTCCTATCACTGGCCTTAATCGCCTGACCGCCATTGTAGCTATGCTAATTTCCCTTTCCCATGCATAGATATAGGAAAAGCACTTTGTGCATATAGATAAATATAAATACATAGAGAGCTAATCCGGAACAACGCCCCATTGCAGAGAACTGGATGTCGATACCCGTGGGCATGCCCAACTGCCCGCAGGGACTGGAATACCTGACCGCCCTGGACCAACTGCTCGTGTCGCAGAAGATCGAGAAACTGGAGCTGCTCACCGGCTTCGAGACGAAGAACCGCTTCAAGGTGAAGAACTCACTGGGCCAGAATGTGTACTTCGCGTACGAGGAGAGCGACTGCTGCACCCGCAACATGCTCGGCCGGTCGCGTCCCTTCGAGATGAAGATCCTGGACAATTTCCAGAACGAGGTGCTCCACCTGTACCGGCCCTTCAAGTGCGACATCCTCTGCTGCTTCCCCAGCTGCATGAACGCCCTTGAGGTGTCGGCGCCGCCCGGCCAGGTGATCGGAAGCGTGGGGCAGATCTGCACCTTCCTGCGGCCCAAGTTCAACATCAAGAACACATTCGGCGACATCGTCCTGCAGATCGAGGGACCCGTCTGTCCATGGAAGTGCTTCAGCGATACCAACTTCAAGGTCAGTACGCAGCCAACAAGTGGTTATTTGTGGCTCTCGATCTCGATTCCCAATGCCCAAACAAGTGTATACACACACAGCAGCGGTCAGCGGATTAGCTATAAAATCGTCGGAGCACAGATGGTCTCCATCAGTCGAGGTCGAAGTTTATAAAATTCCCAAATGAACAGTATCAGGCTTCCGCTTAATTGCTTTCTTAATTATTAAACATTTATAAGTGGCTATATACATATATTTGTGGTTTTGGTAAATGCCTCATTCTAGATAATTATGAGCACACAACAGCGTTCGAATTAATAGCACACAAATAAGTTTACATTTTCATTTAAATATGTTATTAAACATATGCCTCTAGATGTAGATAAGACCTCAATCAATTTATAGCAAAAATCTATGAGCCCTTTTTGCTGACCGCTGCTGTGCTCGTATAGAAGTACATGGACTGCAATCCGAGGCAGTGACGTCATTGTTAGCCATGCCTGACTGTCCAGAGCGAGTCAATTAATTGCGATGCCGCGAACTGCGAACCGATTAATGCGAAACGCAAACATCTCTCGCCCCTTTAACCGCGCACAGGTATTGAGCGCCAACAACGAGGAGATCGGCAAAATCAGCAAACAATGGTCCGGACTGGGAAGGGAGCTGTTCACCGATGCGGACTACTTCAGCGTCACCTTCCCCCTGAATCTGGATGTTCGCATGAAGGCGCTCATATTCGCAGCGCTCTTTTTGATTGTGAGTATATCAGTTTTGAGTATATATATATATATATATCGCAGAGTGAAATATAGCATATGCCAGTGAAATATACTCGTTTCCCTTCATTGATTTGTGTTTGTGTTTATTTCAGGACGCGGTTTACTACGAGCAGTAGGCTGTGGATGAATCGAATTATAAAAGGAACAAATGCCCAAACATTATAATCGCCGACTGCTTTTTGGTTCGACGTGTTGTATCGTCATAGCTCTAAGAACTTTTTAACCCCTTACTTGATTAACATTTCCGGGAATCTGAACAGTGCAACGCTTTGATCGATACGGAATCTCCGCACCAAAGGAATCTCCCGCACAACTTGGATCTGAACCGCAGTTGCACCTTCGTTATTTTATGAACCTCGGTTTTGGCATTTAAAGCTCACCACAATGAAGCACATACTGACAAACGCACAATACAGACTACACACGAAGAATCAGACGAGAACGAGTGCCTTATGACGTCCTAGTTGTTATTGTCGTCGCCCCCGTCCCGTTTCCCCAGATTTATATACCTCGACAGACCTAGCTTTGTTGTACGCAGAGGTCGGAGCACAAGATTACTTAACTGCAACCATGGCGTACCTAACTAATTTACTATTACCTATTACCTACTACATATTACATATATTGCAATCGAATTGTTACCCATTATATTGGCCTCATGAGCCAGCTTTTAAGGCATTTTGAGATCGATACGATCTCCTACTTTTTGGTCCAGCTCCTGTGGGGCCGCGCAATTTGCATCACCTTCACATGTACTTCATGAATTTATTTATCTCTCAGTTATGCTGTAAAATAAACAAACTATATTTTGTACAAAGCAAATGCGAAACATTCGCAATCGGTGGCATTGCGGACTTGGACTTTCTGTACAGAGGACTCTAGCGATTGTTCGTTTGGGTCGTGATTCAGTCGTGAACATTAGGAATGCAACTGGGCTGGGCTGCTAAGGTGATGTGCATCTATCTGTCCCTAGTTGTTCTTGGCAAAGTACTTCGCCTTCTCCTCAGGATTGGGAACGATCTGTAGGGGTAATAAAATAATATGAGAAAGGATTTATTTTAGGCAATGCTTCAAAAACCTACCGTATCGGCACCTGGCCGCCAACCTGCTGGGCAAACCTCTCCGTGGGTATCCGTATACTGGAAGGCCTGAACCAGACGAATGGTCTCGTCCACAGAGCGTCCCACGGGCAGATCATTCATGGTGATCTGTCTCAGGACTCCGGTCTGATCGATGATGAAGAGACCGCGCAGCGCATGGCCGCTGGACTCCAGGTAGACGCCGTAGTCCTTGCTGATCTTGTGCGTCAGATCGGAGAGCAGTGGGATCTTCACGTCGCCCAGGCCGCCCTCCTTGCGCGGCGTGTTTATCCAGGCCAAGTGGGTAAAGTGCGAGTCCACGCTGACGCCAATCACTTCGGTCTTGATCTTCTTGAACTCGGCGATGCGGTCGGAGAAGGCGATGATCTCCGTTGGGCATACAAAGGTGCTAAAATGGCAATGATAAATGTAGGTATTGAACTTCATACTAAATGTAGATGTACTTACAAGTCCAGCGGGTAGAAGAGTAGCACCACATACTTTCCCAGATACTGGGACAGTGATAGCTTTACAATCTCCTTATTCACCACGGCTGTGCCCTCGAACTGCGGAGCTGGCTTGGAAACTGAGGAAACAAAGGTAACAGCGACTTAATAGTGATCCCTGGTTGTTTGCGTCCAATGGAACTCACTGACTGCCTTGGTGTACTGCAGCTGATGGTCGCCCTTTGGCTGGTCGGGATAAACGGAGCCGCCGGCGAAGGAATAGCACGACTCATTATCTTCCGGCTTGGCAGCTCCAACAAGTGCCGCGGACAGCAGTAGGACAGATAAGTACTTGGACATGACTGGGCTGAAACGAGATCCACGTACGTATATGGCTATTGGATTCGGTTTATGCGCTATTTATGACACGCAGCCTTTACAATTATTGCCGCTTTTTATATTTATAATAAACCTGTGTACAGTGGTCCCTCTTCTAGCTTTAATTTTAAAAATGATATAAATTTTTGAAAGTTAATTAGGAACAAGACTAAACTTTAAAGAGAAGATACTCCTTGTATGCAATAAATCATTGTACAGTACATGCCAGTCTCTACTGTACGCACATACCCGAAATTCGAACACGCCCACAACTTGTAGCCACGCAGTCAAAAAAGGAACTATTTCAACGGGCAGAACTTCAATTGTTTTTGGTGGAACGCGCTTATTGTTGTTGCGCTTCCGAAAAGATAAGCTTATCAATTTCATTCACTTCACTGCTATTATAATTTATAGTTGTCAGCGTGTAACCGATTTAAATTAAGTTTTCAGAATTACTAAAATTCCAATGCCAATCTGATTGCCAAGCTTCGATTTTAATACTTATTTTTAGTTGCAGGGTAGTTTACTTGCTTGCATTAAGCAACAACACAAACGCACAGCTGTAACCTTTTACGCGCTATAATTAACTCTTTTTGTGTTAATAACAAATTGTTCTGCCGGCCTTAGTGTGGCCGTAATACGCAAAAATACCACAATGCCGTTCCGGCACCACTGCATAGTTCAGCATTGCCAACATAAATTTCATTTTGAAACCATATTTGAATTTTCGTATTAACGCAAACTTTGTAATTTTAAAAGATTATTTTTAAGAAAATATCTGTGCTGCATTGGCAATCCAAAAGCGCTGTATGGCCATGTTCTATTCCTTTTACCAATTAAAAACACAACTTTATCAGTTAACTTTTACTTACGCTATAAACTTTATTAAAATATATATATCAATATATAAATTGCTCGCGCTTAAAAATTAGGTTTACGGCTGGAGTTAAAACAACACGCACACACGTCTCTCTGCACGTCTAATTGCTACGACCAATAAATATAGATATTTCTCTCTTACGGCCTAGATGATATAATATGCATTGCATCCTCTAAAAACTACAACAAATTGAGCAAAAGTCTGTGTTAATTTCACAAAAAGCGAACATTAAAAGTACATTGCTTAGCATGCGAATTACTCATTTACTGTGTTAGCTTTGATTGAGAATTGTTTTTGTGGGCATTTTGTTGTCGATCCACATCGTGTTGTGTTTGCTGCCGCATTTATTGCAGATGAGAAAAGGGTGAGAAAAATGCATCTGGCCTTCTTCCGGGCCGCGGTCTAGCTCTCCCAGACCTCGTCCCGCTGTTTGGCAGCTAGCAGTTTGCGTTCTGAAAGATACGATTGCGAAGATAAATATATGACCGAGGGAAGGCAGCCCCACTGATTCCACCCACCTTTGGCTTCACGTAGCACCCGCCTCTCGTTCTCCCGTTCCTGCGGCGCCGTGGGCAGCTTGACTCCCAGTGCACCCGATACCAGTCGTCGGGCCAAGGCCGTGCAGGTTTCCGGACGCTGGCGATACGGCTGCATTGACACCGCGCCGGCCTTCTTCGCCTTCAGTCGTGACTCCAGAGTGGCCTCCGCCAGTGGCTTCAACTTGACAAACGGATGCCCCATCGTCAGCACCTCAGCAGCTGCGAAGGAAACGTTCTATTTCATTCCGGAACCAATCTCCGGTTGCATTTGCACTCACCAATGCGGGAACTGCTGAACACAGCAAGGGCATGGGTATCGTCCACCCACTTGATGTCGAAGCCACTGCCCCTGTACTGGGCGAAAAGCATGAGCAGGTCGGGAGTTTTGAACTCCACTGGGAAATTGGACACCTCCAGAACGTGCGGAAACTCCTCTTCGTTGAGCAGTTGTTGTTTAATGTGAAAGACCTGTGGGAATTGTGGAACAGAGTGTTAGATTTGATGATGCTGGTTAACCAGTTATACTACTCACCGAATAGTCCATTTTGGGCAGCTCTATTTTGCACTTGCCCACGGATTCAGTCAGTTCTTGGAGTATCTTGGGATCCAGACAGTCGCCGCTCTCGTCGAACATCTTCTCCCAGTCGTCCTCGTCCTCCTCATCATCGTCTTCGGTGGTGCTGTCTGCAGGTGGTTTCACTGTAGCTGATGCTTGCGGGGATGTGGGGATGGCCTTGGTTGCCGATGTCTCTATTTTTTCGGGAATCTCCAGCACATCTGAGTTGAAGGTTTGTTTCATGATGCGGCGATTGCTGCGATTGATTTCCTGCAATCGTTTGGAAGTTAGTTAAAACCTTTCGCTGATTCCATGCGGCATAACTTACCTTTGAGGCTCGCTGCAACTCGCGCACATCATTATCACATTTGGCCGGCTCCTCGCAATTGGTGCTCCTGGCCGCCACCACATCCTCGATGCGCAGCGGAGGCGATGGCTGGTTTTTGCCATTGCTGGCTGATTTGTTGCCATTGCCTGGCTTTGTACGCTGGGCGCCGCTCATGATCTGTGTGTTAGAAAGGCAAGGTCAGCTATTACAATGTGGATTAAAAACCGTTCACAAAACGCTAACTGCTGATGGAGAATGGCGCTACGCTGAGCAATTATTGTTAAGTGTGAACTTCAGTTCACGTTTAGCGTACTAAGAACTAACTCATAGGCTTTAGATTCGCTTAGATACGTTATTGACTCGTTTTAGTACACACACCTCCTTATCACAGTCCGCTTGCTTTGCCGGTCGGTGTTCTTCGTTGGATTGAGTATCGTTCTCAGATGCTGATATAACCAGTACAGTGGCGTTATCGGCCGTTGTGGTTGCTGTCGTTTTTTTTCCACGTTCTCTGCGCTCCCGATGCGATTTGCTTTTCTTCGACTTGGACGGCGGCTGACCGTTGGCGTCGTCCGCTTTGCTCGGGTGTGTATCTGCAACTGGCGGGGAATCCGGCGCTGTTGTAATTGTTGCTGCGACCACCGCTGCTGCTGCTGGTGCTGTTGTTGCAACCGCTGTCGCCGCCGTTGTTGTTGTTGTTGTTGTAGTAGTCGGTGGTGTAGTTTGACTGCGTCGTGCCCTTGGCACATAAACCGCTCGATCGGGACGGCGTTCACGACGGGTCGCCGCCGATGCTGAAGCGTCCGCCTGGTACTCTCTGCGAAAGAGCGGAGCAAAACAGAGGTAACAATAAATGGTGGCGAAGGAAACGATGTAATCGATTAGCTCACGACAGAATATCAACAGTTTCGTCAGCGGTATATACGCAGTTTATGATCTATTCCTAACTTTGATGGGCTGTAGATCTATTTACCTACCTGTTCGGGGATTCTTTGGAGGTAGGAGTCGTAGATGCAGTGGTTGCTGTTCCTGCAGCTAATGGTGTTGTTATAGCTTCGTTTGCTGCAGCTGCTTCCTCGCTGCTGCTGTTGTTGTTATTGCTATTGTTCCTCAGCGCTGGCGGCCTGTATAAATCCACCGAGTTCGATTTGCTTACTGAAAGATACAGAAAATGCTATCCATTAGATACACTGAGAAAGAGACGCAAGATACCGAATGTGAGATACTTCACACGATGCGAAGTCATTAAGACAGATAGATGGCCAAATAAGAGAGAGAAGTAGACGATTAGCAACAATAGTTGGCAAATGCTCAAAACAAACCGAACAAAATAGAGACTAAGGTGAAGCAACGGATTCGGCATAAAATAAATTAAAACCAAAATTCACTTATGTCGACCCAATTTTTCTCGATCCGCTCTATGCCCGATTTTCGTGAATGTCAACACGAACTTGACAAGTGGATCCCAGGTGGCAAGGGGGGTCTGAGGAGGCGGTCCAGAGCTGGTGAGCGTGCGCAGCGGTCGACCAGCTGAGCGTCTACCTGCGTGAAGCCAAGTGAAGTGAAGTGAGGTGAGGTGAGCTGTGATGCAACATCACCCAAAAATCCGCTCGAGAAAGAGGGCGACCTTGAATGAACGACAACGGCGCTGCCGACGTTGCTGCCAGCGTCGCTCAGCTGGCGCATCTGGTTATTTTTAGTTAATCTACCTATTTGCTATACACTTGGCTGGAAATTAGCCATTATTTCTGATTGGAAAGCTCATTAATGCTTCAATTTGCAGGGTATCTCACACAACTGTGCAAATTCATGGCAAATATAAATAAATACATACTTTGTAAACAATTAAAAACTTTGGCGAAGTACATACATATGTGAATTAATTTTGAGTATTACTGGGTATTCTCATATTCGTCGCTATCCCTGTTGCTCATTAACATTTTCGATTTCTTTGTTTGGCTTCTTTTTGCGTATTTGCAAACACTTAAATTTATGGCTGCTTGCTAAATGAGGAGCCGAAACGCATCGCTCCGAAATGTGATTAAAAAACAGGGGATTGCCTTTGTTTATATGTGTACGGCCAGCTTGCTGCGGCCCATTTACTCACATGGAGTCTCGCTGATATGCTTCTTAACGCCCATCTTACGGAGCTCCGTGGCGCTTCTTCTGCTGGCGCTGCTGCTTCTGCCGTTCGTGTGATAGTGCGAATTGTTGTTGCTGCGCCAGCTTTTCGCTGCCTCTCGCTCTCTATCCTTCTCCCTCTGCTGCTGCTGCTTGCGGCTGTTAATTGGGCATTAACGACAAATTGAAATTAACAATAATGAACTATGTCAGATGTAAAATGCTCACTTATCAAAGCCACTGGGATCCAGAAGCTGGTTGCGAAAGCAGAGCACGGTGCGCCGCTGCGGCCCTTGGCCCACTGAGAAGGTGAACAGATCGTACTGCTGGCGGTATTTCTCACATGTTTGGTGAATGAGATAACGGCGGTAGTTGCCCACAGGTGGAAAGAGCAGAACGCTGGGGAAGAAAGCGGTGGAGAAGGTGAACAAACCATCGATCAATTCAGCTCGCTGACTGTGTGCGTGTATAATGAGTCGTTTATGCGGGAATTCCATTAACGATAATTGGGCGAATTCAAAACACTCCTGATAAGCACAGGCAACACAGACGGAAACACATTTGGGATACTAAATTGTTATAAAAAAAGTCTTACTTAGAATGTGCTTTAAATGCTAACTTGTTTACTACCTGATAGTTAACACACTTTATATTTAAATTGTTAGTACCATTGGTAGATCTTGCTTACAGTCCTGCATAAACGCAGCTAAAAAGCTGCCCAATGGGACCGAATCTTCTAACAGGTTGTTGGGAATTCTCACTTGGAAGAGGAAGCAGAAGAAACGACCTCAAGAAGAAGGCGAACAAGCGAAACAAAACGGAATGGCGAAGCACGACTTGTAAACTATATTATGTAAGCGGATGGTGTAATATTTTGAAAAAGCTCAAATTTCTATGCGCGGCTTGCTGTAGTTTATTGCTCGGCGATTAATTGTTTATTAAACGCGGGCTGAATGCAAGAAGAGCGCAAAGGCACGAAGCCCCAAAAACAAAAAATCGGTGTTAGTTGGCGCAACTGCAATGCGGAAAAGTCACAATTGCTCTCGTTGTTGTGGTTGTTGTTGCTGTGGCGCAGCTGGGAAAACTCGAAATTGTGCAGAAAACGGCGGGGAGGAGGTAGGGGAAAACTGGTAGTATCTGCACGAAAGGCCCACAAAACTCGTACTACTTCTCGTTTTTGTTGCTGTTGTTTTTGTTTCTCTGTTGCACATTTCCGTATTACCATTGTTGTAACGGTACTTTGTTACAAGTTATTCTCTCTCCTACTCTTTCCTTCTTACACTCTGTATTTGTTGTTTTTTTTTTGGAGCAATGAAGGGGGGACTACTTCCTTCTCACTCACTCACACATTCAGGGACCACAACAGACACACACACACAAATGCACAAACACTAACATACACACACACCTACGCACTTGCTATTCTCGTGGCAAAAAGTTCTAATTCGTTCTTTCTATTAGGTGCGACTTTATTCTTACCCACGATTCAAGCGCTTCTTGACAAAGAGCTCGATATCACAACCGACATTATGAACAAATTCCTGATCGATTAGGCTTAAATTATTAGCAAATGCCTCCAGTTTATTTTAAAAAAGTCGCGACGACGAAAAAACCGACGTCGCACGCACACAAACAAAGTTAGAACTTTTGGTGTTACCAGGTTGTGATCTGAGGACGTGCATAACTGCCTAAAAAACCCCATTCTACGCGCGAAAGCTTAAACATTTGAATTGTATAAATAATCGATAACATCAGTCATTACTTACATTTATTTTACAATGTAAAATACCTAAGCGCTAGTTATTATTAAAAGCAAATAATACAATAATAAATAATACAACACAAAACAAATTTTTTCTCAATCACTTACACTTCCCTATGCATTTTTAGTAAATATCATCATTATTACAATGTGGTTTTAGTTTTACGTATAATTATTAAAGTTTTTCAGCAACAATAAATGCAAATTGATTTTTTAATGTGTAAAATTAGTTTCTTCTTAAAACAGTGCTAAAGCGTGAGAATAAGTTATTACTTTGTCCATCAAGTGACTTCTCAAAGTAGGTTAAGTATTTAATTTCACGGCTTTGTGGCTCAGTTTTTCCTACCAAACTCCGCAGCATTTTTCGACGATAATATTTGAGTAAAAGCTTCAAATTAAATTTAGCATAAACACGAACTACCAGCCGGAAGAGCTGAGGGAAAAACCTGTCGTTCACTCCATATCCGCTTTCCCGGCTGTCAAAGAGCTATCGCGCCCTTGACACCTCCACCCCACCCAGTCGCCCAAAAGCCACCCACTTGCAACACTCCCCACCACCCTCCTCCTCGCCTACCAGCTCCACTTTCTAATGGCTACGTTCGAAAAACTCGCTATTTGCACCGGACAAATGTTTATTTATGAATTTCTTTCACTTTCGTCGCTGCTCTCTGCGGATCGAAGTGTCACCAGACAGCGGGTTTAACCAAGGCAAATATTTTGGCAGTGCCAACTTTTTACTCGCATTTAATTTGTTTTGGTTTTTGCATTTTATTGCCCAATTAATTGGGCGGCCAACGTCAACAGAGGCAAACAAAGTGGCGTCCTTGCAGATGATAAATCGGGAAGCACAAATACTCCGTCATTTCAGTGCAGTGGGTTATGAGCCATAAAAGTCGATTCTGGAAACCCGCGCGGAAAACACTTCAAAAATAACTAGAAAGACGAAATTTCGCATTTATTATTAGTTGCTCTTAAATTGTAGTACTTGGATTAGGCTCTACTTGAAAATTGTTACCTATTTACCCATAAATCATTAAAGTTATTTACATTTTTGTAAGCTGATTTTGTAGGAAATATGATTCCCTCTAAATATATCAATCTTTAAGATACATTTTTCCGAGTGCTTGGTTATCGCTCATACATGGCCATTCATTACAGGTCTGAGGGTTGGCCAAAAACTATGCCCATTGCCACGCCCCGCCCGGCAATTTGCAACGCCTTTTGCTGTCGTCTCCTGTCAAAATGGCATTCATAAAACCGACTCCTCGGCCTCCCAGTCCCCAATTTTCGGCAAATTGTCCCCGTTTATTTCTCCTGATAATGCCTCAATAAAATCTGGCCGGCATCTTTTATGGATAGGTGTTTGGATACATGAATGACTGGGTCTATCTATCTGGTGTAGGTGTTTGCCATCGTCAGTATTGGCACATATTCCTTTCCTGTACCTAAACAATAAGTTCCATGTTATGCCGAACTATTTTGCAATTACGAAAGCTGTAAATTTTTACGATCTTAAAGCCATTCGCTTGTGAGGGCCCCAATGGAAGGTCGTTTTGCATTCGATTTTTATCGCAATCTGTTTGGCTGCTTTAATAAAATAGTTTTCCACTCGTTTATGATTACAACATCATCTGCTTTTAATTACTTTTGAGACCCGCTGTGTGCCCTCGAGTATTAGGGTTAGCAATGAAATTATTCTTTAAAAAATTATCTATTTCATAGTTAAAGCAACGTCTAATTAACCCATATTTAACGTTTTTCTTTTATTTAAACTTTTTTATGGTGGCTTTGTGTCTATGCATCTATGCCTTTTCCCTCATTCTTCATTAATTGGGTCTCAGTTTCTAGAGATTACGACGCACAATGTTTTACTTAAGAATTAAAAAAACCAATGAAGGTGGGGCAGAAATAAATCAGTCTTTTACCTTCGCTCTGCTTGTTTTCCCGCTTCTTTTATCGTGAGGCTCCCTTGTGTCTCAGAGAATTTTCCGCCAAGTTGAAAAGCTGCCGCCCAAGTCTTTTGAGACCACTGCGAAATTGTTGGCTGCATTTTTCTTATGGCTTTGCAATAAATAAAGTTTTAATTGCCCATCGACAGGATTCTGGGCTGAGGAGATTATAATTTCAGATAACCCGCACATTTCAACAATTTCAATTAATGGTCAAGGGGTTGGGCCATTCATATTCGGACAAATCAAGAGTAAATTGCCATAATTAAAATGGAAGTCAGTGGGCAGAGTCTAGACACTCCGTTCATAATTCACTGATAAACTTGAGTAATTCGGGCTACGTGATTCGGCTTAATCGAAGGCCAGGATAAGCACACTTGAGATAATCAATTTATGGCTTTACAAGCCTCGTAATTTGCCAACATCGATGCGGCAGATTCGGTTTTCAATTTCCATACGGCTGTGGAAAATTTCGTATTCATAGCTGAATTAAATTCCCCTTGAAGACAATCGAATGGAAAATGCTGCGCAACTCCTTTCCCTTTCCTTATACTTCCCAACGCTTTACTTTACAACGTTGCGTATACGCAATGTTCGGTGGGTTTTTTTTGGTCGGTCTACCATCGGCACTCGTTTTTCCTTTTGTGCCCGATTTTCTGCATCAATCTTTGATTTGCAAATTATTTTTGCATTCCACACAAACGATTTGTGTTTTTACAGTTGCCGGGGTGTTTTTCTCCTTTTTGGGTCCTGCCTTATAAATTGTGCCACATAAAGAGCAACATGGAATCGACTCCAAAGCCTAGGGTTGACATTTTAAGGGGCATGAAACGGAAATGTGGGTGCGGCAATAAACGTGGAGTTATGTGCATGAGGCGAATTTGTTTCGCTCGGTTGCGAGAGGTGTTAAATCTTAAAGAGCCATGTACAATGGCAATTTTGGCCAGATTAAAGATTACTAGAAATAAAATGTAAATACGACCATGTATTGGAGATCTATATATATTTTAACAGCCCAACAGTGGCTATGAATAATAATGATACAATAAACTACAATCGTATTAGGCATAAATACTACAAGTTTAAAGGGTCCAACGCATTATAGGCAATTAAAATGCGTAACGTTTCCGATGGCCACTCGTTAACAGTGATGAATGCGATTTGCCTTCGATTCCTCGCATTTGTAAACATGGCCTATGATTCATTAATTTGAACTTTATGCAAAGGAATCAATAAACTGAACGCAAAGACGCCTCTGCAAATAACTCTCGTTTTTATCAGCTCGTCTGCCGCTCATAATTTATGGCTGCTCCAGTGGGGCAAACCAGGACGCGTCCGCATGCATTGCCAAATGTCATGTGACGCCGCATAACCTTCGTCCTTCCGCCCACGCCGAAGTCCTTTCGCCTGACATTTGCAAAGTGCAGCTGGGAGAACTCCAAAACAACGCAACAAAAAACCAAAGGCAAATGCACACGATGATGCTGGCCGCATCTGTGCGGAGTGCACTGATAAAAAAGCGGAGTGTCTTTAAAATTCATTAATAAAATGAGCTAAGGTTTCCTATTTGGCATAGGCACTTTACAAGATTATATTTACAAGTTTTAATTCTCCAGATCTGAGAAGAAAGTATCCTTTTACAAATTCTAATTTGCATATCCTTTTTTCCAGTGTTTTCTAGTATTGTACCACGACAATAGTCTGTTTTTTTAGCAAAGTTCTGAAACAATTTGTTGTTGTTGTGAACTTGGAATAATACCAACTTGAACGTTAAGCCACCGTCAGGAAAAACGAAACTAAAGAAACTGTAGACACGAAAATGGTCACGTTCTTTGCGTGAAAATTTCCACTTATCCTTTTGCGTGTGAAGTTGTGTGCACTAAACACTTTATATCCGCAGGTAGTTGAAAAGTCGCGGAAAATGAGCGGGAAAAGCGCACAAAGGTTTGGGAAAATAATGCAGATCAGGCTAAGAACGTGGATAATTATCCTGATTAGTTTATTTTTGAAATAGTATTTTAGAATTATAGTCAATTTTTGGTATTTGCTTAATTTAATAAGATGCTTCTATAATTAGCTAACTGAAATTTATTATATTTAATTTTAGTTTTGTTTTTTAAGTTGATTTAAATTCATAAATGCATTACAGTTTCTTGGTTACTTTGTTACTTGTGTTCATGTTTACTTGTTAAAAACTGAAACCTTCAATTAAAAACATAACCAGTCATGTGGACTGATTCCTCTCGGGCGATTTTCTCTGTTTTAGCCACATAAGCACTCTGTTTAATTGGCTCTGCAGCCAAGTCAGTACGTCCAGAAATAAAACGGGTATCCCCAGGATTGGCCAATATTCCGTCCGTCACGTTTCCGCGTCTATGTGACCACATTCCGCAATCGAAATCGCAGGAGCAGCAGCATTTTTGCCCAACTGGCACAGCAGTCGTGCAGTGCGATGCGAAAGAAATGTTTATAATTCAACGAAAATGCTCGGCGAGGAAGCCTCACAAAAAGCCATCCACAATGGCTGCCTCTTACACCCACTACCCTTCGTCCATATAGTATATATATATATGCTATATATGACGATTGTTGCGCTTTCTTGTCGGATGGAAAAACATGGCAAATGCCTTATTGCCGTTGTGCACAAGTCCCCACCGGACTTGAGTGGAATTGACTTTAAGTTTTCAAGCTGCTGGCTGTAGCTGAATGCCAGGAATAGAACCCACTTATCACTTGAGAACCAGGAGCCCGGCGATATGAGAGCCCCTTGGGTATGCAAGGTTCTTCCGTGACATAAATCCGGTAGCCCCTGCCCAACTACAGATGCGGTCACAAAAATAGCTTTAAGGAAGAGTTCTAGAAATAAGATCTCTTTAGAAGTATTAAAAAACAAGTTTCAAGTTTTGGGTCTTACTTATTACTTACAAATTATATTATAAAATAATAATAATAATAAATATCTATTTTTAGTAATATTCTGTAATGTAAATAGCAGCCCAATTTTTTTTACCGCATTTGCTAGTCCAAAAATAAAGTCGGCTGGGGAACATGATGCCATCATCCGTCATCTGGATATCCCGGTGACAGGCGAAAATCGGGTGGAATCACTAAGCTGATTTACTCCAAGTCGAGCGGAGAACACTGAAAGTTTGCAGCGGAAGACGGGCACTGAAATGGAAAGAGAAGTAACGGCGGTGTCAATGACTGGGTCCTGAGATCCAGAGTCTTGAGTCCTGAGTTCTGGGCACTGAGTCCTGAACCATCAGCTCCTCCTCTCTCCCCTTTGTGACAAATGAAAGTGGACAGGGGCTGCAGAAGAAGCGCTTAAGTCAATTTGAGTTTGACTCGGCGAGCGAAAGCAGCCAGGACATCGCAGGATGTCTCAGAATCACCGAGGACATCGCAGAGCGGCAAAGTTCAGCTGGCCAGGCGCGTGTTTCCGCTTAAAAGTTTTCTGTTTTTCCACTTGCTGTCGACAGCAATCGAGGCGCCCCAAATCCTCGACAGATTGTTGTTACTGCCATCGCTGTGGTGTTGGCTAATTGCGATTTAATGACGATGACAATTTGATAAGAGGATTTGCTGCATTGTCCATCCGCCGCGTTGTCTCTGTGGCATCTACCGAATGGATCGACCAATTGAATCAGCCATTTCGATGGTACACTGCGAAAAAAACCATAGCAGTGCCAATATTTATTACCGCTCTGTTCAAAGTGTAAGTATACTCTAAAAGTGCAAATCAGTAATAAGTTTTAATGTTCTTTTCTAACTTAAAAAATCTTATGGCTTATCGAAACGCATAGAAATTGTTTCCTGTGCATCGCGGAGACAATGCAATCACATGAGTATTTTACGGGCCGGCGAACCAAAAGAAATCTGCGATAAAAAGCCAATGTCAGCAGCAGCAGGAGGAGCAGGAGTCCAAGTCAAAGGCGCCTAGCCGCAGACAATGGCTGTAAAATAACTGGAAAAATTGAACATGAATTGAAATAAAAGCGATAGTAATTGAAATTGAAAACGCGAGGAAATTCGGTGCACGAAATCAATGTCATTTGTGGGGAAAATCGTACGAGATATCTCCGAGAAGCTGAGCTTTAAGTATAATTTAAGTATTTGTTTAAATAAATCCTTCTGCTTGAACACGTTAAAGCTATAAACATTGGGAATTTCCCTATCCTATTGCCATAATCAAAAAGAAGGTAATATTTCAATAGTATTAATTTTTTATTTACACAATTTTTCTGCTTTTCATTGCGGGTTGTTCAACATTTCCCCCAGGTTTAAATGCTGTTTCACTTTGATGTGGGTAGAGTCGCATATATTTATAATTATTATTGGCATTTCCAAGGGCCGAATTGGACCCTTTTTTGTGGAATCATGATAACGGTCGAAAGCACGCTCCTTGTCAAATGATTTTTCAAAAAGGAAAATAACCGAATAAAAAAAGAAAATTGGTTCAACTGTCGCTTTCGCGCTTTCAATTAAAGCGACAAATGTGTGACTATATGGCATAAATATAAAGAAGCCTTGCTCCTTTTTGCAAGTCTGCTTTTTTTTTTTTGGCCAATACGTGACTTGGCCCAGAAAGTCATTGACTTTCACAGACTCCCCCGAGTGGCTTTGTTATGTCCGCTCTAAAAACCCGCTTTAAAGACCGAACTCTCGAATCAATTAATGCGCTCCATGGCCATGAAAGTGGCGAGTGGCGATAAGCCAGCTCCAACCCATGTGGCCCCCCAACTGGGAGCTGACGATACAAACTGCTTCAATTTTAATGTCCTCAAACTGTCATAAACTGTAAATGAACAGTAAAAGCCATGCGTATAAGGCGGGCAAGCGGCGACAGATTCTGTCGTGTAGATGGCCCAGAAGCTAAAGCTGTCAGCTCAAGAGTTTAAGTTCGACAAGCTGGTGAAACTATCTTACACTGAAGTCGGTTTTCACTTCATATATATATAATACTTTGCTTATTTAAAACTAAAGTAAAAGTGTGAAATTAATCGCCCTACTATGTGTTAATCCTTTTCACCATCAGACTATAGCTGCATACCTTTTGACACCTTCATGCTTGACTTCTGATTCACACACGCCCATTTTAAACGCCCCTGGCTCTTTGAACTCGATTTTTTAGGTTCATTGAGCAAAGCTTTTTTTTAACACGCTTGCGTGTGCCGTTCAACATTTAGCCAGAACAAAAGCCAGTTTTTTGGGCCAGTGCAAAAACGCCCCGCAGGCTGAAAGTCAGCCAGACCAAAAGCCAACATTCGCCATACAGGGTACAATATAGCCGCATATATGTATATGTATAAAGTCGTGCACATGAGTAACCCGTTGGCACGACCTATCATCGCCCATTCCGCTGGCCAAAGTCTCCTGGCTGGGCGGTGGGTGGTAGGTGGGCGTGGCACGTGCCGCCTGCAGCTTTCATTAGTTCAATGTCAATGTTTTGTTGTGTGATCCTGGAACACAAAAACTGAAGAACACGAGAACCATCCAGCTGTCTGCTTTGGGTTTTTAATTTTAAGCGCATGTTGCTAGCCTCCAGCCACCCACCTGCATCACCGTTGCCTGTCTGCTGATTAAGTGAGTACAAGCTGCAGGTGTCCTGCATTAGGACATCCCGCTGCTCCTTCGAGGCGAAAGGAATGCAAATTAAAACTGGTATCTCTTCCTTCAGTCTACGATTCTCCGGAAGCTCTGTGTGCACAGCAAATTGAATGAGGTGCACAGACGGCAATCGATATCTCGATGGAGGAAGTAATCTTTAAGTTCCTTTAAGTCTGAATATCTGGATATCCAATTTCCTTTTTCCCAGAAAACGACCGCAACACGTGTCGAAAGTTTGCGGGCAAAATCATTGGCATACACTGAGGTGTATTTATAATTTAATTTAATTTAGAATTCCGTTTTATATAATTAAATATGAAATTTGGATATTAAATACAGTTTGTGTTTCTACCTAAATACTCTTTGAATTACATTAGCAATTCTCTTGCCTTCTTCCTTTTTTTTTTTTGCAGTGCACAGGCGTACTTACCACATCACAGACATGGAAATTAGGCCAAAAGTGCGCAGCCAATAATGCTGGAATCCATTTACGTAATTTCAAATCCGCTGGCGGTGTTTTAGCCACGGCAACAGTCGTATGCAAACTTTATTAATTACGCGCCCCGATGACCATTACCACCATCGACCTTCTACTATTGACCATGGAGCCATTCTTGCAGTCCGGCGAAACTTTGGCTGTTTACTATTTTGCTAAACAGAGTTTTGGCCACCCATTGTTGTGTTGCGCAATTGGCACCAGCTATAAAAATCACACAAAAGTTTTTCAAATTAAAAATTCAACAGATTTCACTCGGAAAATCAACAACCCTGGAAAGCGGCAATAACAAAAAACGAATCAGTGAATTGAACGAGAAAAAACTGTCGAAAATGTTGTGTTAAATAATGATTTTCACAGCAGGAAAAAAAAACAATTTACGTAATTCGATTGTAGGCTGTTCATAAAATAATATTGATACTATTTATTAAAATCCGTGTAAGACTTTAGTTGGTTTAAATGTGATGTATCAGAACTAGTTTTTTAATAATGACTACCCTAGAATATATGACAACCCTTGACTGAACTGAAATATGTTGGCAACCCAATTTTGCAGGCCATATGTCAAATGTCAACTACATAATTGAGTGTGAGACTTGTGAGACAAAAAAAAAAAACATTTGGTTCAGCAAAACTTCGCTTAAATTACGAAAGAAAAACTTAGTAGACCATTTCAGCATGTCAATCGATAATTTCACAATCCAATCTGAGATCTGCGAAGAAAACGAGTTTCTGGCAAATATAGGATTACTATCAACGACAACGTAATATTTTCTCCATTCCTATCAAATATTAAAATAGAACTAAAGCTGTGCTACCATCCGTAGAATGTCGCGTCATCAATTGAAGAAACCCAGAAAGATGGTGGCGGCATGGCAAAACGATGAGTTATTTATTCAACGCCCCGATTTCGACAATCGTAGCAGGATTTCTGAAAAGCCAGCGATGCAGGTGAGGACTAAGCCAGAGGGGTCGTCCAAAAGGACTGCGAACTTTACAAAAAAGCCGTCCAAAATATCAGTAGCCGTTTCGGAGGACGAGAAAGAGATGGAAAAGGAGCAGGATCACTACTCCAATGATTTTATACTTGGCAAGAGGTTCGTAGTGGGGAAGATTCCATTGACCCCTTTAAGTGTTTAATTGTTCATTCTCCTTTAGATTGTACAACTTCCTGAAGTATCTCAGCTCTCACCGTTGGATTTGGTGTGAGTTCGTGGACTCCTTCCTGGACAAGCCGACCCTGACCATGGGCTACGATATGAAGCGCTTCATAGCGGAGTACTGTCCGCTCCTGCACTCTTGCTTCATGCCCCGTAGAGGATGGCAATTGGTACGCCGGAATATGGGGAAGGCGCGTCGATTTTCGCCCGCCTTCATCGAACTGGAACGCGAAGAATTGGAGTGCCAACGCCGCATTGTGCGCCAGTTGCAGCAGCATAAGTTCAATCCCAAGGAGAACGTGGGCTACTTGGACCAGATACCCAAGCGTGTGCCCCTGCCACTGGCCAAGGATGCCAGGGTCAGCAGTTTTCTGCACGGACGCTCCTTCGAGGGCATCGTCAATGGCATTGTCATGGGCTACGATCCTCAGGACTACACCTATCTGGTTCGATTCAGTAGAAATGACAATGCAGTCGTGCTCTGTCTTTCGGACTCACAGCTCTATTCCGACGAGGAAACCGCAGCGGTTCCCTTGTCCATTATTATGCGCGGCAACAAATCGAACGCGATTACTTCAGAGAGCGCCAATACCGAGAAGTTCGGAAACAAGAGGTACACCAAGGAACTTCTGGAATCAGTGCTGAAGGTCGGTAATCTACAGGATGTCAAGCACAAGATCCTCATGGACTTGGCCCGAATGAATGAGGACTTCGAGACATTCAAGGAGATTGGTTCTTCAAATGGTCGTCGCGATGCCAAGGTCACACCTCAGCGTGAGAATCTCCAGCGTCGCTATTCGGCCAGCATGATAACGCTGCACCGAGTGAACGCTGATATCCTTGAACCGCTGCGCATCCTGCACGACTTTCTGGTCGAGTATCAGAAGCAGGACGAGGAGGAGGAGGCCAAAAGAGGTCGCCCAGCCAGCGAAGTCTATCAGAAGTGTCGCATGCAGGCGGAACAGGACCTCAAGACGGCCGCGGATGAGAAATTCCTGAAGATAGAATCGGATCGCACGCAGGAGTTCGTCCGCAACCTTCACACCATACTGTATCTCAATGGGAAGCTGGGGCGCGAGAACAGCTCCAACTTGGAGCCGATTATCGCTGATTTGGTTACCCACATGGTGGACAACATCCAGCCATCGCTGGGCCGGAAATTAAAAGATGGCGTTGATGCTCTGGAGCCCCTGCGTCAGCAGGTGGTTCAAATATTCAAAGACGTCAAAAAACCAGAGCGCTTCCAAATCACCCAGCAGGCTCCGATGCAAACCGAGGATGGTATCTACAACTTTGTGGTCGAGGCACAGCCGGATTCTCCCAGCTAAACACACTACTATTACTGGCCCTTTGGAATACTGAAATAAAGCCTCGCTCTTATTTATGGCTCAATCAAAATAGTAGGAGTGTCATGTGCATTGGGAGTTTGCCGGCAGAGGAGCTTAACGAAGTTTCTTGTGGCTGCAACCTTGTGGAGCTCTTTTGGTACTTACGCGAAGGGGTAGTTGGGGGAGGGTACGTGGTCCTGGGATTTATTTCAAGTTTCCAGTGGCACGTTCCACAGGAAGTCAGCCGTAAAACAGTTGACCGATTGGCAACCAAATAAGTAATGCGTATGTGAACGAAAAAAAGGATAATCACTGGGGAATGTTTGTGTTTTCTAAAGGGCCTGTAAATGTGTTGCAGCTTAAAAAGCAGACAGTTGATTTGTTTGATGATAAAAGGTGTAGTTTATTAAATATTTTAAACTGAATAAGAAATACTCGTACTAGAACGCTCTAAGTACTAACAAACCCTGCAAAAAGTAGGTATTGAAATTTTTCTCTTTTTTGTGGCCAAATTTCGTGCAGCCATGTTGCATCCCCGCATAAATCAGCATTTACGAGTAAAGTGTTTTCTATTTTTTAATTACTAGATGGATGCACTACGCTCGTAAATTGTGTGGGTGAGCCAGTTCCGCCGGGGAATTTCCCAAAGCCCATGTGGCCGCCATAAAGACATCATTAATATGCCTCCAGCTGCACTGCGTCGCTCTGTCCCCCGGGTTGAGAAACGATTGGCAAAGGAGCTGATGGCGTGAGTCCTGCGGGAATGGACCCTGGCCATTTCGCTCCCGGATGTGTCGTCGTCATCGACCAAGATGTGCGTATCCTCCACGGAATCCTCCCCAGCGGACGGCTCGTAAATATTTATAATGCATTGAAGCTGAAAGGGCGGCGACTTCGGCTATAAATTTATAGAGTGCATCATTTTTTGGTCTATATGCTACAACTGTGGTCAAGAATCTAGTTGTGGTTGCATTCAAAATGAAATGTTTTGATTAGAATGACCTGCCAAATCAATCTGATAGCAATATTTTTCCCAGTGCCTTGCAGTATTTACGCACAGGAGAATATGGGAGTAATGAAATATGTATTTAGACATTAACTTGATTAATGAACTCGATGTATCTATTTTGAACGTTTCAATATCCTGGCAAACTTAAAGAGGACCACTGAAAAAATCGGCAGACGTGGTAGTTTGGCATCAAGGATCCCCACAGCCAGGATAAACAAACGTAACAAATGGCAGCAAATAAATGTGGGCAGACCAAGTTTATACGGTCAAGTATCCGCGTGGACCAACTCGAGTTGTGAAAGTTGTGAATGTTGGCTACGCGTGCTAAATGTAATTCAATACACCGCCTTACATAATGCATTCGAGATGACTAAAGTTTTTTTGTTCCGTTGACACTTGATCATTAATTATATTTGCGCGTGGCGGGGCATCGTTTATATGGAATTGAATCAATACATAACAGCTTAAGTGGCAACACATATATAATCGCACATCCACATGCCAGCAAAGCAATCGCCTAAGACTGGCAACCTAATTGATTAACGACTCTGCAGGCCTGGTGCGGATGTGGGCGCGGATGTGGGTTGGATTAATCCAAATACCAAGGAAACTTTCGCCACAAGCCGCTCAATTTGCTTTATTAAATTGTCATCTATGGCTGGCCTTTGGCTTGGCTTAACTCAAACCAGGCCGAAAATTTGTGTCAGCAATTGCGAGATGATTAAAAAGCCCTTGGGCGGAAATGGACGTGGGCGTGGCGCTCTTGACATGACTCTTTTTCGTTGCCAAGCGCTTATCATTTATCGCAATGAGTTTTCGCTATATTTCCGACGATATTTTCTCGGAAACTCGACAGGGGTACACGTTAACTAATAGATTCAGCTTTATTTTAAGAGTAAGCTGGTATCACCAAGTAAAATGTTTTATTATTATTACATATTTACATATATGGAATGATCTATATAATTTAATATTTATCATGTCAAACCAAAAATAATAAAACTGTAATTTTTATGGCTGCTCATATTATGCAAAGAGCTTTTGAATTTCATCCCACATGCTGAACATACATATCAGTTTTGTGCGCATATGAACCAAGTGCATATTTAATGTTTAACTTAAAGAAAACCATTTCTGTAGCATACTTTTTTGGTGGCACTGATTTTAATCAGCTTAATGGCATGGTTGCGTAATTGTTTAATTTGATATTGATGGTTGGCAATTGCTGTCGGTTACATAATAAGTATAAAATTAATATTCCTTTCTCTTGGGAGATGTAAGTTACGGTTAAGGGCCGTAAATCAGTGCGCGGCAATGTAAAACTCCACTCGAAATGGAAGTTTAAGACACAATTTAGGAAAAAATTAATAACATTTTATTAACTAATATAAAAAAATATAATTAAATTTTAAGGAAAAAAACAATATATAGATATAGATACTATAGTATTCCTTCCAGAAAGGCTTTATATTTTTTTCAGTGTACTTGTGAGTGTTTCCCTCAGATGTGTGTGTGTTCCAAATGATTTATGAAATGGACAGCAGTTTGTGGCGGCAGTCGGAGGACTGAGGTCAGCGGGATACAAAATGCAAATGTGCAGCAAAAACGAAATGAAAGCGAAAATAAACACAACAGCCAAAGTAACAGTAAACAGTGGAAAAACTAAGAGAAAAGCGATGGCAAAAACAAAAACACAGCCTGCGGCTTGTATTCCGTAAAGCGGAAATAATGGCTTAAGTTTGCTTACGCTTCTGCTTACGTTATAAATTACAATGATTGACGTCGCGTGTGGCGGGCTCCACGGCTTTAATTATGCCTGAAATATAACGATACTATTTATTTTGAGCGTTGAGCGATGAATCGATATGGGTAAATAAATTTATCACTATCATCACTTTGCTTTAAGCTCCCACCGATCGGTTCTTCGACATAATTTGCCAAAAAAAAATCACACATTTAAAGAAATACCTTTTTTCTACATAACTAAAAATCCACATCACTGTTACTGCAACTTTCGAGAAATTTTTATTTTTTTTCACATTTTTTATAGGGGGAACTATCATTAATTTTTTCAAAAAGTTTTCAAAATATATAATCTTCAGCTTGGGATGCCATTTGATTGGACATCCAAATACGAGCAAATCGACGCACAACATTCAATATTTCGATAATTTTTGGCATTTCTATGCCCAAAACCTGAGCCTTGCCACATGCGATGTACAGCAATCGCATATTGACAGAACCAGGCATTCACAGATGTACAAAAACCGAGAGCAGTTAGAAGGCATCATGGCAAGCCCACAGCCTCGAGTGGTTCCTTTCTTTTTTGTGGAAAGCCAATGGGTTGTGACACATATTGCAGGGCGTAATTGGAAACCAGCAGGCCAGAATGAAGCTTCAAGTTCCTGAACTTAAATTTTCCGAAAGTGCTTCGAAAATACTGAGGAAAACACAGTATAAGCAGCAGAATTTAAGAGAACCATTTGATTATTTGTATTTTATAAAAACACTTAAATCCCATTAGTAGATGTCATGTTTACTCTACTGTGATATCTTATTTAATGCCATAAACTTTTGCTGACCTCGATTAATTTAAGAAGTGGACACCTATCAAGTCCTGAAATTTCAAAAGCTTTCCACACAGATTCACAATCTCGCTCAGCTTATTTATTCATCTGGCAAATGTCTTTTAGCCTTGGGCTCATTGCTATCAGCAGTGCATAAAAATATATATTCGTACATTTTCATGTTTGCCAGCTCTCAAATCTTGAATCTCACAAATGAATTTTCGGGGCCACTTTTGTCACAAATTATAATGTGTTGTAATTTGGTTTAATGCACTCGCAGTGAGAGCCAAACTGGTGCCGCCCAACCTTTATGGCCACCCTCAAGGCTTAAACTGCGGCATTGCTCATACGCAGCGTGGGCCAGGGCCATTTTCGACAGACAGCCAGCTTTCACTTTAAGCCACTAGCATGGTATTTGCATTTTATGCAGCTGAACAAGGTGCTCTGATTGGCATTTAGTTGATGTTACATTCGAGCAGCCAACGCAGTTGATACAATTAAAATTGCATACAGATTGGCCCAATTGAGAACCAAAATCAAAAGTAAGCTAATGGAATTTAAAATATCTAATTAATAAAGCAATTCCCTTCATAAAAGTGTAGTTTTGACGTTAACCCAATTTATATGTAAAAAATTAATAATGCAATTAACTTGATCCGAGTGGATAACTTAATTTTAAATATTGGCATATTTCAAATTATTGGGTTAATCTGAATTAAAATTAAATAAGGTAAGAACTAAAGCAAAAGTAGTGGCACGTATGTAATAACAGCTTTCTCAGTAAGGCTAAGGTAATAAAATCTTGATACAATTGAATCCGTTCAATAAACTATCTCAGTATCTAAGCCCTTGGATATTTTAAACTAGCTCGTTCAAAACTCTTGTCGCATTGAAAGAATGTAGGACTATGAAGAACATGCTGAAGCATCCTTATGTATTATGCAGTATTTTTGTCCTGCATCGGACACGTGTGTCCTCTTCTTGGATTTCAATGCACAATCCTGGCACCCATTCTCGTTTCTCAATCTCGTCTGAGCCGTTTAACTCGTGGCACGAGCGAATAGTTGTCCGAAGCATTTGTGAAAGTCTCTATGGCAATAGAAATTTGCCTAGTATTTATGAATCTCTGCATCCTTATTTGTAAAACAGCAAAACGTTTCCATTCTGCTTAGCATTCATAAGCTGCTGAAATGCAACAGAGAGCTTTCGAGTTCAGCTTGTTGTTTCCCCAGCCTGTCCATCACTCACCACTCAAAGGAGATTATACTGGGATCGAGTTCAAGGGTCATCGAGGGTATATGGGTCGGAAGAATCACAATACTGGCATAAAACGATTTAAGAATCGACTTTTATGGTTATTTACCTAAAACTGAAAATTAAATGATTACTTGTTGGATTCAATTCGTACGTGTACATAATAAAAGAGGTATATTTTCGTGATGTCCAGCAGGGTGAAAACTGCTCGAATTTTCCACGGATATTTTCCAGCACCAGGGGCATTCGGAAAGTGGCAGCAGTTCCATTCTGGGCAAATAATTGTGGATGATTTATTCGGTGATAGGGGATAATTTAAAGTTTCCCCATTGTCTGCGGCCAGTTGGGGCTTCGTTTTCGCTTTAATATTGTTTAAGCAACTGTCGATGGCCCGAAGTGTTAGTTGTGGCTACAGGCCAGGCTTGATTAGCATATAAATCAAGTGGATTTGTTTCATTCATTACTTCTGGGCAGCCCCACGACTCGAGGTATTAATTAGGGAAAACTGGCGCAGGCCCCAGGGATCGAGAAATTTACTTGGCCTTGTAAACTTAATAAAAAAGTTTCGGACTTGGTTCCATTTTTTCTTCTTGTTCTTTGGTTTGGAGTCAGGGGTGGAAAGGAAAGCAGCATTAAGTTCAGCAAACTTTGTGCTTAAAATTTCATTTGTTGCTGTAGCTCTCGATGTCTGGCGTTTGAAATTCGCCTGTTTTTGTTTTTCCTTCGACTCGGAAAATGCATTCTTTTCCATCCATCCACATCTATCAATGTACATGTAAGCCCAATACTTGAACAAATTGAGATCTAGGCAAATGGAAAAATCCGAAGCACTTTCCACTCGAGCAAATTGGGAAGGCTTCGTGTGCACTTGCCCACTTACCAAAAACTCTTGCCAGGTAAAACAGAAAAACATAAACATTTTGTAAACCCAGTTTAGGCAGACAGGCGACAAGTGTTTTCAGGTGAATTGTAAATAGGATTAAACTTTCCAACTAACCACACAGTTTTGGATTCGAATTTAAGATTTCGTGCGCTTGTTAAAATGTTCTTCAGAACTCTTTTATACATTTTACGCCCAATTTAATTTTGTATTTGGTTCTCAACTAATGCTCAAGCACTCAAAGTGGCTTTATCAAAAATACACAAAAAGCCACTTATTTCCGTATACATGTTAATTAATTCCACCAAATATGCCAGCATAAGTATCGTGTAAACTCTTCCTTACTTACAGGCGGAAATTTGAAAAATCGCGTTCGGTGGTCGGGTGAAGAGCACAAAACTCGCTCGTTAGCTTTTGATTTGCCCCTCAGGCAGCTCAGCCATAAATTCAGCCACAAATTCAGCTCGTTTGCCAATTTGCGTTGGATTTTTAAAGTCGCCGAGGAGGCGGAAAGCGGGTACTGCACACTTCTGACCGGCGGCCATTCAACACGGACCCGTCCAAAGAGCCAGGGAAATCCGTTAAATGCTCGCTGTCCCGGGGCGCAAGTGCCGCAGGGACAAGAGATTTAATGAATTTATGTCAAGGTGCGGCGCAATCCGGGATTCTGGCTCCGGCTTCGGTTTTGGCTTTGGCTTCAGCTTTGGCTTTGGAGCTGGACAAGTGTCGGATTTGGGGAGCAGCTTAAAAGGCGCTCCTTCAAGGCGACAGCGTTATCAACAATGGAGCTGAATGCCATTTTAATTGGCGCAGCGGGACAAGCCAAATGACAGCCGGTGGCAAGCACTGAGAAAAATATCCATCTTAAAATACAGTTTGTATCTGTGCTAGACAATAATGTTAAATTTTCAAGGATGACTTAACTTAAACTGAATATTTTCTCTCTAAGTAATAAATTATTTTATTTCGTGTCCGTGTGAAAAGCCGAAAATACGTCGACACCAACGAAAGTGACTCCCCTGGGAGAGAAAGTGGGTGGCGCCACTGGGTGGTTGCCCCAAGGAAATGCCGTCGCATTCACCGCCTGACTTGGCCTTCGCTCATTGCGCACAATTAAAAGTTATCCGCGACGTTTGCCACGCCACGCAACCACAACTTGGTCCTCGACCAATCCAGTCTCCTACATTCCAAATAACAAATGTGCAAAAGTTTAGTGAATTAAATGCGTCGCCGATGACATTTTCCCGGGGAGTCGTTGCCGACAGCTGAAAAGATAAAAAACCGGCACCAAGACACCCAGTCACCCGAAGGAAACTTTCAATTGATTCCGACAGCCTCGTAGCAAAAACTGCTTAAAACTAATCTAGTTCTGGGCCCGAAAGCGTTTCGCTTGCGGTTCTTCGCTGCAACTTACAGGCCATAAGTTTGGGGGCAAAAGGTCAAGGTTGACTTCCCAAAGAGAAAGATCCTAATCCTAAATAGCATGTCTAATTTTAGACTCTCTGTGAAAGTGGATGCTTTGTTTACATAATCAATTTCCTTCAAAGTTTTCCACTCAAAAACCTATTTCCCACCTGAATTAAACATGAATTTGGCCCTAAATAAGACTTTCCAGAAGAGTGGATGTCAACTTCTTGGCCTCAACAAGTACGGTATACAGCAGTGGCTGAAGACAATCGACACGATCATATTCGATGGAAACGGTGTCCTGTGGAGCCACGACAAGGTCCTTGAAAATGCAGCCGAGACGTTCAACGCACTTCGTGCCATGGGAAAGAAGGCCTTTATTTGCACCAATAATTCAGTGACTTCGGTCGAGGGCATCTGCAAGTATGCTCAGGAAATGGGTTTCTTGGTGGCCAAGGATGAGATCCTTTCCTCGGTCCAGACCTTAGCCAAATTTATGAAGGAGAAAAAGTTTAACAAAAAGTGCTACGTAGTGGGCGGCCAGGGAATCGTCGACGAACTGAATTTGGTGGGAATCGAGTCCCTGCCTCTGGATCATTCCTCTCTGCAGGGCTTCTCTATGCCAGATCACATCCACAGTATCTTCTTGGATCCCAATGTGGGTGCTGTGGTCGTGGGATCTGACAAGGATTTTAATACGATCAAGCTGACAAAGGCGTGTTGCTATCTCAAAGACAGCGAAGTAATGTTTGTGGCCACAAGTCGCGATGCGGCACTTCCGGCGGCTCCAGGACGAATGGTTCCTTCCGCCGGAGTGATGGTGGCTGCCATTCAGGCGGCCAGTCAACGGATGCCCTTCACCTGTGGAAAACCCAATCCGTACATGTGCATCGACTTGATGCAAAAGGGAGTTATTCAGCCGGACAGGACTTTGATTATAGGAGACACGTGAGTGATATTTAAAATAGGTTTATTTTAAGATTTGTGAGTAATAATTGGGTTTGCCTGCCACTTCACAGCATGTGCACAGATATCCTTTTGGGCTACAAGTGTGGTTTCCAGACTCTTTTGGTGGGCACCGGAGTTAACAGCTATCAGGATGCCATTGAGGCTCAGGGATCTAAGGCTCCATTACTATATCAGCAAGTTCCTGATCTATATGTGCCCAAACTATCCAATTTGTTGCCCTTTTTATCTTCTCGACATAGATAATTTGTATGGATTTCCAATAAAATCAATAGTTGGGTCATAATTTTGTTTTAAAAATATTACTGGAACTCGATCAAAGCTTCTGCTAGTTTTTACTCAACACACAGAATAGAGAAACACTGGATCCGATTGGGAAGCTATGTTCAAGCATACTTTCACAGATTTGACCAAGTTGCCGAAGCAACAGGTTCGCCAATGGCTATCCTCGTTCGAATCCGTGATCCTTGATGCTGATGGAGTCCTTTGGCACTTCTCGAAGGCAATTGACGGAGCTGTGGATACTTTCAATTACTTGAACACCACCGGCCGAAAGACTTTTATAATCTCTAACAATTCGGAGATTTCGAGGCAGGAGATGGCCGATAAGGCTCAAGGTTTTGGTATAGAGATCAAAGAAGATAATGTCCTGACTTCGTCCTTTTCGTGTGCCAATTTCTTGGCTGTCAAAAACTTCCAGAAGAAGGTTTTCGTCATGGGCGAGAAAGGAGTTCATTTTGAGCTGGAAAAGTTGGGAATTTGCTCCTTGAAAATGTCCGAAAAGCTGGAGAAGCCCATGTACGAGTTCGTCACTGAGTTGGAACTGGATCCCGATGTGGGAGCAGTGATTGTGGGCCGGGATGAGGGCTTCAACATGGCTAAGCTGGTTCGAACCGGCAGCTATCTGCTGAATCCCGATGTCATTTTCCTCGGCACCTGTTTGGATGCCGCCTATCCCATCGGAAACAACCGGGTGATGGTGGGCGCCGGTGCCACCTTGGCTGCCATGAAAGCCTATACCGGAAGGTCGCCGCTGGTGCTAGGAAAACCCAATCCCTGGATGGCGTCTACACTCATGAAGTCCGGGGCCATAAAGCCGGAAACCACACTAATGGTGGGCGATACGTAAGTGGTTATAACATATATTGTTTGTAATTCCTCATATCTTATTAAAAATATTCCTTCTTAGACTGCAGACGGATATGCACTTCTCTTCCAACTGTGGTTTCCAATCCCTGATGGTCGGCAGTGGTGTGAACACCCCGAAGGAAGTGCAGCAGATCATCGAGGAGGGTGACCCCAAGAAGAAGGTCATGGTGCCGGATACCTACCTTCCCAGCCTGGGCCACATGCTGGAGTTTCTCTGCTAGACCGCATACAAATTGTAAATTATCATTGCCAACAAATTCTGCATAAAATCAATACCACAAAGGCCGCCTGACACGGCCTGTCTTCAATGTCACCCACAAATCTGGTCCTTTTCCTCTCCTTTGCCGGGTATTTCGGTCCCTCGTCAAATGTCGCACACTTGTAGTCCCAAAAGCAACAATACGAATGCTGAACTGAATATATCCACGGCGGGTTCGACACTTCATCGCCATCGCCATCGCCATCGTCGTCGTCGTCGTGGTCGACAGATGCGGTCTGGGCTGCTGCTCGTCATCACTCGAAAAATCCACTTGTCAGAATCTGCACTTCAGTGCATGGAAAAAGAACAATTGCCTCACAAGTTTTATACATTTGATCAATTTTTAAAAACGTTACCATTCAAATGATTTAAACGTATTAAGCTATATGTATAATAAGCAAAAAAAAATATTTGAAATATAATTTGATTGATATTTTTTTCGAGTGCGTCTCCTTTGGCAGTCGAAATGGCTGCCATGGACACTCCCCCTCTGGCGTGTTTAAAACGCTTTTCGTCGCCAGACATTTTCTGGAGCCACATATAAAATATATGGGCCACAAAACGTGTGGCATACTTAGCGGCGTCGCAAAGTGTGTTTTCACATCCTATTGTCCTTTTTTTCTTGGTCCTTTTTGCGGGGCAGCGATAGGTGTAAGCTCAGCATGTTTCCAAGTTATTCAATGTCACAATTTGTAAATATTGTCTATTTATATTCGCCTATTTGTGTGTTTTCAGCTGTTCTTTGTGAGTCAATGTGGAAATAATGTGAAGCTCATGTCAGTGGGCTTTGTATTTTCTATGGATTTTTTTAATATTACTATACTGGCTTTCTTGGGACTTAAAGCTGAGTCAGCTTTTTGTTTAAGCTCCAAACTATGTGTACTTATTGCGCTTATCAATACAATTGATTTGAACTTGTCATTGATGAATATGGTCCTCATCCATATACTATACATTAAAGTATATATTTGTCATATAAAGGAAGTAGTTTTTCCCTTTGAAACCCATTAAACCTTCTACACCTTGCGTTCTTATTAAAGGGAGTAATTTATATTAGATTTTTTCTTGTCCTTGCTGCCTTGTTTACAGAGAACTGTTTGTTTTCTGCCTGTGACATCTGCCCATCCAATTGTCAACTATCCAATGAAGAAGTGGGACTGCGTGGCCCTGTAATTGAGGGCCGTTCAAAGCTAATTACGCGAGTGTTTCCGGAAATGGAGGCATACAGATGCACTGCCAAAAAACTGTCTTATTTATAAAATTTCAACCAAATTTGCAAACATTTTAGAAGCTTAGTCTAGTGGTTTTCAATCCGCATTTAATGTAATTTATTTGTACGGAGCTAATTTACCTCCAAAGTTAAGTCCAGAATAATTCCGAGTTTTTCCGCAGTATGTAGTGTGTTTGGGGTGGGGGAAAAAAGTTAGAAATGAAGCGAAATTTCCGTGGTCGGGTACACTTTGCACTAACGTTCAGATCCCGGGTGTGGATAGCTGTCAGGACGCCTACGGCTCCCCACGTCATTGTCATTCCGGCGGATGAAGTGGGGCCTGGGGAATTTAGTTGTGTATTAGATGGCGAACAAGTGCCCCTTGTTACGCGGCATCACGATGCCCGATGCTTGGCATTGTTTGCCATTGTCTTCGACTTTCGTCCTGTCGTCCTTGCGCCAGGAGAGCAAGCAGTGCGAAGTTTGTGAACTTGGAATTCCGGCGAATCACATGGCCAACATTAATTAAAATTTTGACGCTGCACAGCTTCGATGTTTTGGACAAAAGACGGCTAATTAATTAGCAAACACCGCGACAGGGTCAACACTTTGTCATCGATGCCTCGCGTCCAGCTGAGAAAAAGCCAGAAAACTGTTTGTCGTTTGTCAAAGACTCAATCCAAGGCCCATCGCAACTTGGAGCCCGAATAATGATAATCCCAGCAGCATCAAAAACGCATCAAACTGTTAGGGCGACACCAGCGACAAAGTCATCAGCAGGAATATTTACTCGGGGTCGCCGTTGCCATGGTGTTGACATTATCCGGAGCTGATTTATTATCGCCCAGCGTGCTGACACTTCACTGCTGGCAGAAACAATAGAGTTTTCCTCGGCGCCTTTGTTTTTGGCACCCACAAAAGGATCCGAATCGCTAAGCCCGAGGCATTAAAGTATTTCATGAGGTTTGCCAGATCCTGTGCAACTCATACCTCTAATTATGTGCTTACCTTTGGAGTTCTCACTGAGGTGGCAGATAAAAACGATTTGATATATTAACTAGTATGATTCAAATTTCCTGCTTCAGATACTCAGTATTTTGGATAGATAAAATCACAGTGCCTGACTGATTTTACCAATTAAAGTTATTGGACGACTCAACTGGCAATTTTTCTCAATTAGTTGTTTCCGAAAGCAGAGCTTTCCATATAATTTGGGTATATTAAAACCATATATTAGCAACAGAGCACGAATGTGTGTATGCCAGTTTCAGGAAACATGCAATAATATCCACTTTAAATGGGTTGTGCATTTGTTGGCGCCCCTTGTTCCAATTATTTGCCGTTATCTCGGATCGGTTTATATCCCCATTATTAGGTTGGGGCTCACGTGCGGACCGTAATTCACCACGGCGGGTTGGCACCTGGGCAAGTCGACCTTGCTGCCATGCCACCCACCTCCTCTGTGCGTGTGTGTTTGTATCTTATTGTTATGGTTATTATTATTTAAATTCCTTTGTGAGCCTGTCGAGCATTATTACCGGCTTCCCGACTGTCTTGACTAAAGCCAACGTGCTTAGCATAAGATACGCAAATGCGCCAGGACCTTCACCTCCTCTGCCCTCCTCCTCCGCCGACCAATCGTTTCTAATCTCCCCGGGTTTAGATTTCCCGAGAACCGAGATTTTCCCATCGGCCTGACACTGCGCTGGCAATTATCCGACAGGACCCGGCCAAATTGAATTGCAAGTGGCCGTCTTAAGTGCTCGTTATCATTTTCCAAACTGCGTCTGGCTAGTAAACTTTGCCTATTATGGCGGCTGTGGTAATTGCGGTGCAAAATCTGAAAATCAATGCAAATCAGGCCCACCGAATGGGCTAATATATTCGCACACTAAAAGCATTTCGGATTTCTCATCATCATTTATTTGCACAATCGTTGAATTTGTTTAAATTAGTTTCGATTACGTATTCGCTAAGACTATACAATATTAAAGCTAATCTAGATCTAGTTGAATTAAGGTATATTTTTATTATGAGAAGGGGAAACTAAATCATTGGTTTTCGTCAGATAATTGGGTGTTGATTTTAATTGGGCAATATTTATAGATTTGATTAAAGTGTTGATGAATCGCTGCTGAATTAGAAGAATAAAGGAGAAGCTCTGCAATTTATTATAATACATTATTATTGTTTTCTAGGTAATTACTCATCATCAAATTTCTCAAAACAATAACTTAGTATCCCCTTTCCTGGACTTCAATTGAAATCTAAATCTCTTTGGTTTTCGTTTATGCTTGGCATACTAGATCATAAGTATATACATAACTCTTAAAAGTATTTACACAGTGTATTGGGTATTATATATTTTATGGGACAAGGAGCAGTAAAAATAATTCGTTTGTGAACACCTGAAAATGTCTTTTTCCTTTGTTGTTTATTATTGTTGCATTTGCTGTTAAATTGAGCTACTTGAGTTTTTCGGGCGACTATATAATGCTGGCAAACTTTTGAGCTGACTGAACTTTGAGCGGCATTTTAAAAACTTTCTGACAAGTTGACAGATTGCCCGGCCTTTGTATATTTGGACCCGAAGAACCCCAGTTTCCGCTAAAGTGTGAGGGAAATCGAAAAGTTCGGGAAACCCAAATCAGCCAAAGAAAAGGAAAATCATTCATCAAGTTCGGCCGAGAAATGCGTCGTAAAGGATATTTAATTAGAGGCAGCTAAAGTTTACGCTAATAAATAAAAGTTCGGACAAAGGCCAGTAGAAAGTGAAACGATATTGGGTTCGAGAAAGTTTCGATGACTAATTTAGTGCGAAATTGATACAAATTCAATTCATTGAACCGGTGAAATGATAGGAAAACGGTGGCAAAACAATATCAAAACTCTCAGTCTAAGAAACTATTTTCTTCAGCCTGGCCGCCACTGAAATTAACTTTCTTAAAATCTATATCAACGAGTTAAGTTCTGGAGGAGTGGAAGAGAAATTGGGGAAGGAAACATTTAACGCTTATCACAAGTAACGCAACGCTTGGAGCGCATAGTTTATGCCTTCTGTACAAACTATAGTAGTACTTAGTAGCTACACCTCCGGTCAAAATATTAGCATTCTCGGGAACTCATGCCAGCTTGAAAATGTTTATATTAAATTTAGAAAGCTACGTTCACCTTTAATAACAGAATGATTATTTACCCAAAATTGCATTCATCGTTTTTTTAGATTTGATTATTTAAAATTCGTGAAATTCACCAAATTATTTAAAGTAATTAATTTTTTTTTATAATATACTATTAAGATTGGAAATCATATCTCCTTTAAAATCCCAATGTTACATTTGCCAAATTTAAAGAAATTCTACTACTATTTTGACCACAGCTGTTTGTTAAACCCTATTTCCGTGTCTATTCCTATTTACAAGACTGGTGCTCTAAGTCAACCTCTTCCCTGTGAACCCTTCTAAGCGTTTTCACCCGGACACAATCTCAGAATCCGGAGGAGACGTGTCCCAGTTTTTTGCTGTCCGGCAGGGTCCAGTCGTAACCAATAGAAGTGTTGTTATTGGTTGTTGAATTGGTTGTGGATGCGGATCTCTGCATTTCGCGGGCGGGAAAGTAGACCACTGGACCAGGCGAGGGAGCTCGATTCCGCTTGATCTTGACCAGGCCGGGTGATCCAGAGACCTGGGTCAGTCGGACATTGTTGAGGGAATTATTGCCACCGCCACCACCGCATCCCCCACCGCCTGGTCCTCCGGTGGCCACCAGGTAGGTGGTGGTGGTGCTCCGCTGGGTGCCGTGCCTCGAGAAGCGGCCGGAGGATCGGTGGGTCAGAGTTCCATCGCCGTTGTTCGATATGGAGCTCTCGTAGTGGATAAGATCCGGTTGGTCACGACTCAGGCGGCGCTTGAAAAAAATGAGTAAAAAAATGCGCTTGAACTTTTCGCCGAAGATGATGTAGATGAGGAAGTTGACGCTGCTATTGATGGTGATCAGTAGATTGGAGATCTTCGTTATTTTATGATCGATGGTGCTGTAGAAGGCCTCGGATATATTGAGCACCAGCGGTAGAAAGTTGAGCATAAAGAACACTATCACCACGCACAGCAGCATTGTGGCCAATCCGATCTCCCTTTTCTCTGATCTGGATAACCTCTGGCGCTCCCTATTAGCACTCTTCACCTGCCTGTATATAAGGCAATTTAGTATGGCTAGGGTGAGAAAGGGTATGATATAGTTCACTATCAGGTAGCACCAGTGTATGTATATGTTGATGTAGGTCTCCGATCTCCTCAGTCTCGAAGGTCTCACGCAGTGGAGTATAACATCCTTGCCCGGTTCGGGATAGGTGACAGTCAGGACCTCCCAGAATCTGGGCATATTGTAGGCCAACGAGAAGCACACACAAGCTATGAAGTATATCTTAGCTCTTCCGTAGGTGCAGAGTGCCCTCGCCTTCAGAGGATGGCAAACGGCAACATATCTCTCTAAGGTCACCGTAAATGTCATATATATACTAGCTGTCTGGGCTATCATGCCTATAGGGAATACCGCCGGCGATATAAACGGATATACGTAGTTGTAGTAGCCGAAGAAGTGACCTGTATACGGATATATGCTTGGTATTCCGAACAGCAGGATGGAGGTGATAATCAGCACCGTATCGCAGCGGGCCAAGCCAGTGAGCAAGTAGTTGATACTGGATCTCATCTGCGGCCGGGAGAGGATTATCATGGATATTATGTTGCCCAGGATGCCGAGGACGCCAACGATATTTATCAGTACTCCGCACACCCAGAACTCAATGCGATTGTTCTCCAGCAGTGGGTTGTACACATCCTCGCAGATTCGCGTCCAATTCGGATCGGGATCCAGGCCCAAGTCCTCGTAGTGGGGATATTGCAGATCAGTTTGCACCTCCGTGTGGTTGAGGACGATGTGCAGAGTGGGTTGGCTATGGTTCTGCCGGAACAGATCGTAGCGAACCGTTGGGCCCTCGGTGGCCATCGCACTGGCCAGGAACTCATCGTCGCTGATGGGTCCTCCGTAATCGTAGTCCGTGGGCGGTGGTGGCATTACTCCCGGCGAGGGTAGCTCCAGGCGGAGCAGGAGCCGCGCAACCGCTGCACCACTCATGGCTCCCGGAGTCTACTGACCCACTTCCCCGATGCGTAAGCCTAACCCTACTCGAATTGTGGGCGTAGCATTTAGGCAGCCGACGGTTAACTTTCGCACGAACATCAATTCTGCGGCCACAGGTCGGATACTTATTGTTGCACGGTTCAGGGGTCACGAGCACCTGATGACGATGTCCTTTGTCCTGGCTTCCACCCGGCGCCGTCGACACTTTAAGCTGCAAAATAGGAAATGAAAAATGGAAGGTCATTTTAAACAAGGTTGCTAGCTAGCACTGAAAGGAGGTCATTTATAAAGGGAAGCCTTTGGACTTTATTTACTGTGATTATAAATGTATATAATTTGTATCACAGAAGTTGCATCATCCAAGCTTATTTTTATGGATGAAATTATACTTTTAAAGTAACAAAAATATTATAATTTGCAGTAACGTTTGTTTCCAGTGTGCTTGAGAAAGGTAACTTAGGTTATATCGATTAACAACAAGAAGCTTCTCCCCTGTTTCCCCAAACAAACTTATTTGCGTGGCTGTTGGTGGGGAACTAAGTAAGATATATGTATTCTTTCCGGAGACCTAAAACATTTTCTGTGCTCATTATAAATGCCTTTGGTGTCAATTGCTGGCCTCCTGCTCCTGTTGTTTAAAAGGAAACCTAATTGATCACAGGTAAATTTGTAACAATTAGTTCTATAATTAGAACAAGGTTATTACGTTTCAAAATGATTTGGCCATTTGTAGAGCTCTTGGCATCGTCTAGAGTTTAATTTTCTGAAAATTAACTATTCCAAGATGCCGGAGGATGGGCGCGTTAAGATCTCCCTTAGGAATTTTCTATAACAATTTTCCGAAGGGGGATTCCAATAAGTGCGAGAGGAATGCGAACATTTAAAAGGAAATCCAAATACACAGATACGTTGAATTGTATTTTAGATTTAATTAAATAATATCAGCTCTTGGATACTGCAAAAACATATATTTTTTTACGCATCCATATCACTTTTCGATCATATAAAAATTATTTGGCTATAAATAAAATCATGTTGTTACTATCAGTTTGTCAGTTTTGATACCACATGCACTATGTTTAACAACACAAAACGTAATCTCTATTATTAGGGCTAACAAAAACTAGTAGCCCATTAGTCGGAATCATTTTCGTGTTCGGAAAAGGATGGCCCTAATTGCCATTGAAATTGGTTTTTGCCGCATAAAGCGTGTCGGCTTCTATTGGCCGTTATCCTTTAATGAAGGTCCTATGTTTGTCACACTCAAATGATTTAATTCACTTTATTTGTTCTCGACCCTTATCGAATTGTCTGGCAACAAGTGTGGCCACTAAATCATTTAAGGGTTTTTGCGCCGCACTAAATACGTCGTTGCCACGTGTAAATATCACGAATTCCCACACCGCCGCGCCCATTGAATGTCACAGTTTTGACACATCAATCAAGCTTAAGTGGCCAAAATCGAAATCGGAACTCACCCACACGCACCCACGAACCATTTGGCCAACAAACAAAGGCACAGATATACCAAGAATTGGGCCAAAATGCTAGCAGAGACTGATATCCCATCCAGTGGCCAAGCAAATCAGTCAAACAACACGCCCATATAATATTGTATCTTTAACAGGGTACTGACAAAAAAATATAGTAGATCCTATTAAACAACATTGAAATATTTAGTTCATTATAAAATATATTATTTTAAGTGTACTTAACAAGACGCTTCCATAAAAAAACATTTGTTTAATGTGCTTTAATTATATTATAACTCTTTTCCCCCAGTGGCCATAAGCAGGACTTCTGTGCGACTTATTCCCTCTACTGCATAATGAAATCAATATACATTCCCATGCCGAAAATAATTGTGAATCAATGCTGACGTCATTTAGGGCCAGGTTAGTGAAACAAAGAGTACGGCAATTGCTGTTGCTGATTATATGACACATTTAATTGTGGCCCTGGGTGTTTTTGTGATGTTTGTGCTCAGTTAACCGCAGAGTGCAGAAAACCAGAATGAATGGTGGGTGTACAGAGGGCAAAGGGCGCACACGTTGCGTATGCGTGATATTTGGTGAATTTGCGTTTGTTATCTCTGTGCAGCAGCAGCATTTTGATTAACTGAAGTGTCCGCTGCAGTTGTTTGCATGTTAAGTGGTCAGCGATTTGCGGTCATTGGAATGCAGGTGTCGTTGAGCACTGACCCATCCACGTCCATTGGGTTTCATTGTTTCGACCCTGGGCTCCTAATCCGATTATCTCAATTAGAGGCGAGAATTGAAGTGCTTTCGGGGAACTTTCGCCTCCGGCAGCAGCAGCAACTGTCCGGGCAATTATAAGGGCAATTATCTTTAATGCCTCTGACCCTTTTTGCCATTCCTGACAGCCTGCACGTGTCCTGCTTTAGTTGCCCTGCCTCCGTGTGACTCACACATTTACTTTTTACGTCCCTGACATTGGTAAATCGCCCACACGACCAGTCCCGAAATGGCTTTTTTTCCCAGTCTGGCCAAAAAAATATTGTCGATCCTAGCCAGCAATTTTTCCTCACAGCTGGCTCTATGGCAGCAGTTTTGGTATTCGGAATGCCCAGCCACTTGCTTTTTGTCACGCGGAAAAAGAAAAATAGATGCTTTTCAGTTTCACTGCCTTTTGCTCTTTGTTATTGTGGTAGGCGTTTTTTATCGGCTTTTGTTGTTTCACATGTTCGCCAGGAAAAACAAACAACATCAAAGAGCGTTTCGGGGAGGATGAGTACTCTCGAATGTCCTGTCCATATTTTTGGAATACCTTAATTAGGTTGAAATGGGCAAGTACCAATATAATTTAAGATTGTATTTGTATCTAAGATTGTAACTTAATTTGTACTATGTTGCAGTGCTTTTTATTTGGTGAGGATGTATTCCAGTAAAGCAGACATTTAATCTGAAACTAAATCGAAGCGAACATAAATTTCAATTCCAGTGACTAGAACAATCCGCAGTTTGGGCAAACCGCTTTTTACAGCTTTCTGAATGGCTGAAAGAACCATAAATACAGCTCGGATTACGCGGCTTAACCACTGAAAGCTGACTGAAATCTACATGCCAGCCATCCGAAAAAACTTTAAACCCTTGAGCTCCTTTAAAAAAAAAAAAGAACTGAGGGCAGTTGTGTGAACTTTGACTGAGCCGCACGATTTTTCCAGTTAAGGTATAATCGGTTTTTCCATTTTTTTTGCATTTTCAGTTTTAAGTGCTGGCCATGCAACTCGTAATGCTAATTGCACTTTTAAGTGTCGAAGCAATTAAATCAAATGTGGATAATTGAGTTGGATTTTATTTACAGCCGTGTGTTTTATGGCCAAATCAATGCCAGGATAAATAAAACAGACACGTCGCATCCTTTCACTTTTCACGTTGAGCGACAAATAGTTTTAATTAATGTTTCATTCTGTGAGCGGCATTAAGCTTAATTATTCAAAAAGCAATTTGCATGTGGAATGCTTCTTCGCCAAGCGTTTTCCTCTTTGTTTTCCCATTTCTCTAGTTTTCTTTTGTTTGATTTCCATGAGTGCAGTTGGCTTGGTGTGGAAAATCCATGTTTAGTTTGGGCGCCAGATTGTCTGGATTGTGTCATTTCCATTTGGCATGTGCTCAGCAGATTTGTATTTCCCATTTAAGTGGGTTGATTGAAACGAATGTTAACATGGTATTGGTGGCTTAACAGGTGGTAACTATTAATTAAGGGCGTAACGAATTGCAGGCATAAATACCTTGGGTATGCAATTAATTAGGCAAAGTGGATCGAAGCAAGTTGTAAACATTTGTTAATTTGGCTGATTTGACGCTTCATTTAATATGAATTGTATGCCTATTACTGCTTAAAAGAATAATAGTACATAATATACCAAGGCCGTTTATAATTTTTATTAAATCTAGAAACACGTGGATAGCAATAGAAATGTTAAAGATACAAGATTTATTTGTTCAACGAGCACTAACCATGCTAACAATAAAACAAAAAATTAGAGAGAAAAACACATGAAGAGCCCCTATAAATCGACACCATACTTCTTGCCATATTTCATTCGACCGCTGGCATTTTTGCCGAATTTATTTAATTAAGCAGCTTAAGTATATTAACTTATGGTTGCCTTCCACTTTTCCATTGTGATTCCGTGTGCCAGCGGAATTCGCTATACTTATAGACATACAGCATTGGATTTAGTGTTTTCTGAACGCAAAACTTATAGAACCGCGAACCGCTTAGCCGCATGTTGAGCATATAAAGCCAAATAAAAAATAAAACATATAAAAGTCAAAGAATCTGGTTGGCGGCATGAAATGAAAACACAAAATTATAATTATTATATTTCGCAGCGAAAGAGAGAGAAGCGAGCTCTTTGCGATTTATTTTTAGTTGACAGTTTCAAGGCTTTTGCTCTCGACAATCTGGCAGACGGAACCAAAGGAAAGCGCTAAGAAATACAAAAATGCGACTTTTCTCAAAACCAGGGATGCCGTGAATGTCCAGCCTGGTTTTGTTTGGTTCACCCCGCTGTCACTGGCATATTTCTGTTGCAATTTCGGTCTTAATGAGCATCCTGCCGAGCTCTTGGCTATTCCGAAAGGCATTAAGCCAGCTCTACTAATTGCCGGAATTCGCACAATTTGATTGCTCAATGGCCAGGTGCCGAATGCTCTCCATGAAACTACTGATATATGCACCAACTCCTTCTTCTTTGTTACTCTTCACCACAAGAAAAATTTCAATTTTTATGTTACATTAACAGAAAAATATCTGTGAAAAGCAAATGCATACTTTTTTGATAAAACATCGATGTCAAAAAACTTTGATAATATTTAAATAAGCTATGGAATAGGATAGGCAACTGGTATGTGAATATCTTTCCGTGTAATCTACCATTTTTCTCCTTAATAGCTGACGTGGTTGTTTTCCTGAATGGCTGCGTTTAAGGTAAATAATCGCTGCATTGTTGCCTGCAGAGTACCACGCGGCGTATACTTAATCATTGCGACACTAAGTAGCAGCGAGGGGGAAAAGGGCTCAAGATCTACAGCATTTAACCCAAGGCCAACGAAATCCAGTGCGGCTGCTATTTGTTTTCCCTTCAAGTCAGAGTTATTCCAGCTTCCTACTTGTTTTTACTTTCCAGCTGGCGTGGAAACAAATTTGCAACATTTAGTAAATTAATATGCACTGTGTGGGCAAAGAAAGTGCATGTGAATAAATTTGAATGGCGGCACCTGTACAAATATATATAAGGCTAACAAAAAGATGCATGCAAATTTACTTTACGAGCATCCTGCATTTATTTAAGGCCAAGAAATTCTGGAGAAACTTTATTAGTACTTCTCACTGTAATCTTTCCATCATTCTTATTAGGTTTCTGCTTTTAATTAAAACTTAAATCTTGAGAACTTAGTGCCCTGCATACCTGCCCAAAAGTTTCAGCAAACAATGTTTGGCAACAAAACAGTTAGACAAAATGGTAATAAAGTAGTTTAATAAGGCAATTGCTTTCCGAGGCAATAACTCGACAAAAATGAAGTAATATTGAAATTCTTCTTGAATTGTTAAAATAAATGTAGTTACACAGAGTAAGCTTGTTTGTTAGAGTTCTTTTCTTTATTTCCACTTAAATTAAATTGTATTTCCAACCAGGTAAAATCGATTTAGTGCTGTGCATAAGAGGTGTAACGCACTTGTTCTGCATTGTGGCAAAATTATATAGAATTCGATGAGTGGCTGTGTAATATTTTGTATACAATAAAGAACTCTTTTCAAGATGTTTTCTTTAGAATTCGTGTGTGATAATAAAACCAAGAAACTGAAGAAGCCACTTTCAATGAAACTTTCTGAGATATTGAGTATGTTGGAGCGATTGCATCTCACGGATGACTCGTCGCTCGGTGGAGGAGAGTCCTTCTCCATTATTTTCGCCAGACAATAAAAATGCCTTTATGGAATATTTTCAGTTGACAAGCCACATGGGAGGTTCCCAGCGCTATAAATTAATCTTTTTAATATTCAACATGCTGTGGCTTATCGACATGGAAATCATGAGGATTTTCCACACCCAAGGATGCTAATAAAAAAGCCACTTGACATTTTGCTTTCTTAAGGAAAACGCATGTTTTATGACACACGTTTGCCGTTTTGTTTTTGTTTCCTTTGGCTGTTTTCTTAATGGGCTTATTAAGACTTATTTGCTTACCTTGGGAATTTAATTTACAACACGAGTGTGTGTGCAAGATATTCGCATATTCCCATTTGCATATCTTGGCGGCGAGAATGTCAACAATCAATGCCAAGGGACGGTCGGAGCGATGGGGTTAATCAAATTGGAATGGAATGATCTGCGATTCGATTTTTTTTTTTGGTATTTTGGGCTGAGAGTTCTTGGCTTTCTCTGCGCTTTTCTCGGCGAAGATAATTTAGTAATTTGTTTTCACGTTCCGCCTCCGAAAAGAAATTTCTTCGGGGAGCTTTTTATCGATGCTGCTCACTCACACACACGCCAGAATATATTAAATATATTTATTTATAAATTAATGAGCTGCTGGCAGCCGATTTCACTTGATTATATACTTCGGAAGACATTATTAAAACACTTTCTCCGTTTGATTTTGAATAAACAAAACTTGGTTTTTATTTATTTGCTGAATATCAGTGCACTCTCACTCTCGTTTCAGGCACTCGCTCTCCCGTGCGTATGAGTGATATTTTTAAAATAACTCGAAATTCGTTTTCCGTACGCTTTTCCTGGCGCGAACGCGATGAATGCTGACTGCCAACTGTGCCGCCGAATTTTCCGCTTAAGTTTTCCGGCTTGCCGCCTGACAACAATGTTGCATGTTGCCGGCTAGTCGATATGTTGCTACTGGGCATGCGCCGCGGAAATGTTGCTGCTTTTCCGGGCATTTTCATTCATAACGAAAACTGGCGCCGTCATTACTGCGAGTTGCATGTTGCTGCAACACCGCCATGACCACTGCACCCAGTGAAAGTGTCCGCCTGTCTATTTATAAGGCGAACAATCAAGTTTTATACCCTCTATAATGACCACAACGAACCAGTTTGTGTTTGTGGAATTGAGGAACGCCGATACACCCGTATATACACTACCCATGCCCACCGGAAATGCAGCACTAAGCTCGAATGGGTGGGGGTGAGTAAAATTTACTCGCTGCGTGGGTGGAAATCGCTCGAGGAAATTAATTTAATGTTTATTGTTTGGGCAGCCGACGAGCAGAGCGCAGCATTGTTTTCAGCGGAAGTGAGCGAAGGATAAGCCAAGGTGGTTTTCGAAAGCGCCATCTCCAAATACCAATGTGGTCGGCAAAGTTTTTCCTGCCAGCGGTCGCAAGTCATTAAAGCATTCTAGTGGGATATTTTCGACATTAAACGAAATATAATAACAATTAAACTTTTTATTGTGGAAAGACATGTCATTTATTAAGTACACTAGTAGGTAATAGATATATTAGTTTAAATCGCACTTATCTAGCTTGTTTAATGTATACTTTTTCAATACACTCTTCGTATTTTACGATTAAATTTCTTTTCAAGTACCTAGTTTATTCGTTGTGTACTCGCGACTATGTGCCCTTTAAAGACCTATACTATACTATATATAACTATACCATTTTCTTCGATGACATTTTGAACTTTGCCTTGAATGATGGGCAACATCTGCTGTTACAAATGCCTTTATCAGACTTGGCAATAAATAATCATCCGACACTCAATGTGTTTATTTTCTAAGGTTTCAGTCAAAGTCTACGCACTTCGGAATCGCACTAAATTAAATTCCAGCTATTCTTTTGAATATTTGGTATACAATAATTCGTTGGCTTTCCGAGGAAGCCCTCAAACTTGATGAGTTGGTGGCATGTGCCTGGGTTTGCGGGAAAAAGGCGGCGAAACTTGCAAAGCTCAGTTCAGAGACAACGCGGCGGATTACGGCTCGCTGATTTATTTTCCCTTAGGGTTTTTCTTCACTTTCTCTGCCCGCACCTGTCAGTACGTAGGCTTTTTGCTGGCCCGACAGTCGAAATATATTTTTAATATTTTCATTTCCCAATAAGACGGCTTCCTCGCTGCCTGACAGATGAATTTTCCTTCCTTTTTGTCCCCGAAGACAACATTTTCAAAGGGAAGGTGGCGCTCTAGTGGGTAGCCATGCCAATCATGACGCGCATGACGCGCCAAAGAGTTTTCATTTATTTGGCTCGCATTTGACACTTTAACCGCCCGGCGATATAAAAGTTTTCTAATGGAACCGCCGCTGACCAGCGGAACGTAACACCGACATTTCCACTCGGCTTAACCTTCATGACCCGAACCACTGCTGTCTCACTTGATTCGCACAATTACACAACAAATCCGACCGCCAAAGGACCGCCCACTGCATAGTGGTTCCCATTGTAAGCGTGTACGGGACCAGTACGGAACCAGTAAGGGACCGAGTACGGGACCGAGTAAAAATTGTAAAAAAAATGGAATTGTAAAAATTGACCAGAGCTCAATATAAGTCTGTTCAAAAGGTTCAAACTTTTCTTTGTAAGCATAGATCTAAGATATTAATTTTCGTTGGAGTTGGTCTAGACCAATTATGAGAAAGTAATGATACATTTAAAGTCAAAATTGGGACTTTGATTTTTTATTTTTGGCCTATGGTGGGAACCACTGTGACTGCCAACCAATTTATTGGCAGCTGGCCAGTGGTCAGAAAAAAAGAAACTTTATATAGATTCAGTGGCAGATTTAAGGACGTAACACGCACTCATAAAAGGGACTCTGTAATATAACCCAATTCAAATTACACAAACACACAAAATGCAATAAAAACGGGGAGAATTATTGTAGTTGCTATAATTGCTGAACGCACTATAATTATTTTTATTTATTTTTCTAAAAAATAAGTTAAGGCTACAAGGTTATTTATCAGATCACTTTGCAATTGATCAAAGTCTTGATCACTTTGCAATTGGGTCTGTGTTCTTTCGTTCTGTGAAACAGTATAGATTAGTGTATACATATTGTTCTTTGCATTTTTTTGTGTATAAATGGAATTTCCTGCTTAGCTTGCACTTCCGCTCGAAGTTGTTTTTAACACCAGACAAGGAAAAGTGGAAAATTGACTTTACCGCAAAATTCACAAATTCACATTCGTCTTTGCTTGGCGCAATTGCATTGCAAGAGCCAGCTGTTGAGTATCTGAATTCTGCTTATTTGCTTTATTTTTTGTAGGCCAAGAAAACTGAAGTTCTTGGAGATGTCTGCACTTGCGACAGCTCGTGCCAGATTCAAATTGGCTTAACGCACTTTCCACTTGCAGTGCGCCTTTCAGGACCGTAGGACCGTAGAACCGAAACATGCAGCATGAAGCACGAAGCACGAAGTTCCATAACGGCCACAGCCATGTGGCATGCTAGATGGATTACTGGAGGATTTACAACGGCTTCCGCATCTGCGGCCCGTGACAGGTGGAAATTGATTTGAAATTGACTATCAGTCGCAATCTAATATATATTGCGATGGAAATTGAAAAACAAAGAACGAGTTTATTTATAAAAGAGGACGTTCGGAATGAATATGCATTTTTCATTGCTTTGTATACCCAAGGAATTGAAACTTGTGCTTAATTTATTCTGTACAAGCTAGCCATCTGCTAATTTAATTTGAATGTAAAACTGTACACGTATAATAAAGTTTACTTTCGTGGAAGGTTGGTAAATGTTTGTCAGATGTTGAAACTTCTAAAATATTCTTCAATAAAGCGGGACATTGAATAGCTTTTATTAAATGAAAAATCCCGTTGACTTGCTATTTTATTTCTAATTTAAAGTGAGCAAGTAGGTTTTTAACAAAGTGTAACTTAGTCCACTCCAATGCACTTAAGTTTCTGCTGCTTGACATTTACATAAACTGTAGAGTACTCTCTGCTAAGCGGTTTACCTTTGACCTCCTGGGAAAAGGCAGTCGCTCCACCTTCTTTTGATTGAGCACCCTGTTCAACGTGGCTATCAGTGGGGTTTTTTCCAAAATATCCTTCCGCAGGACCCGAGACTTGCCAAGTGCTCCATCATAGTCGGTGCTCAGCAGGCAGAACTCCAAGTGCCACCAGGAATGACTCATCCAATCCGCAGTGACCTTTCTGCATGGCTGCCTCTGGTCTGGCAGACCCACTTGAAAGCTCGGGGTAATAAATTCAAATCGAAATCAAATACAATAAAAACTTGACACATCAACAGAACTTGTCTCCGCAAAAAAATAATGAGTTAAATATGAAAAACCATCTGGCTGACTACTGGTCCAAAATTAAATGTCTGACTATATAATTCTAATACAGGGTCTGCCATAAAGTGTCGACTATCATAAACAACAAAACAGCAAATAAATAACGCATTTTCTGTTATAAATCCACCATGCGATTCCATGTCCTTTGTGCTGCTGCAAATGGCGGCCATTTGCATAAATGAGGGACGATGGAGCAGCTACGTCATTGTTTGCAGTGCGTCTGAAAAGTTTTCGCCACCTCCGCGGGTACAAAAGTACAGAGGGCTCCCATTTTAGTTTTATCTTGACGACGCCATCGCCCAAACTCCAGACATTAGCACTAATATGCATATATATGTCTGTGTCTGTGTAAGGTATGTAGGTGTAATTTTTATGTTTATAACATCCCCCAGGACCTTTTGAATATACAACCGACAACCGACGACGGGGATTCGGGCTCTGGGTTTTGAGTTACCCTGTTGGCTTTCGGTACTTTAAAATTTCTGTTAGCCAATTAAGTAAGTAGGTGATGTCGAAAACGTGCTTAGCTTTAATTAACCTTTGGATTAAATTGAATCGCTTACACTTAAATCAATTGTTACAGGGCTTGAGAAATTTTTAGATTTTTTCCATTTCAAATGTTATATATAATAACTGGTATTCCAGCCGAATTCCCCAGTTTTTACAGGTAAACCAGGCGAGAGTGGCTCGTGGCCATTCGTATGTCGAAACGGCAGTTGACCCAGAAATAACCCGGATTGACCTCCCAGCTGATGGGCAGCTGGTGCCGCACGCGCCGCTCTTATCAACCGGCAAATGACAGTTTTATGATGCGGCCTCTTATCAACCGCTGCATTACTGCGCTGCGACCTTTGGCGGCTAATCAAGGATGTCTTACTACCTTGTTGTGGGCGAATCCTGTGGGACTGCGCCTGTGGCGCCGACGGAAGCGGATGTGGCTCAGCTTACGGCTAGCGGCGTGTCCTTTGACGGCCACCAAGTTGGCCATAAATCAGCTACAAGTTTTGACGGAAATCCAAGACGTCAGGAGGCGCGCGCAGCGGGAAAGCCACTTGCTCAAAAGGGTTTCCGCTGGGTGAAAAGCCTCAAATAAGCTGGGAAACTTAAGCTGCATCCCTGAGATGGGCGGGAAAAATTATACGCAATTTATTTTTATGGAACTGCAATTACCAGAAGTGGCCCATAACAATTACAAGGATGCTTAGCTTAGGGAGCTCTGCAAGAAGGATTGTGGTTAAAGTTTTAAGCGAAGGTTCTTTGAGTAGCTAGCGGATAAAATAGCCTAATTTTGTTGTTAAGAGTTTACCACAAGCGTATTTAAATTTAATAAGTACATATGCAATATTAATAATTGTTAAGAGAGCATTTAAGGCTTCTAAAATCATATTTGAAGTGTACCCAACGCGGGTGAGTATAAAGTCAATAATTCATAAGCGCTTAGAAATCCACACACATTTTCACATAAATAAATAAATAAAGCACAAGTGCCGCTGCAAATCGAGTTCAGGAAAAAAGTTAACCCCTGTGACCACAATATTTTTTCGTTCGCTTTGCTTTGGTCTACTTTTATTTACCTTTGGCTGGGACAACTTGCCGTGTGTGTGGGAGGGATTCAACCGGAACCATATATACATAGTTCACCCGCAGGACCGAAGCCATTTTTCGAGCCGAACAATCAGCACCTACATCGAACAATTCTCTGAGTCAGCCACTGGGTGACTTCTGGTTTTTGGCCCTTTTGTGGCTCCACATTTTGGCCTTCCGCCACGAGTTGGCAGTAGGAAAAATGGCAAACGGATTTTGTGCGCAACGAGCCGAGTCATGACATTTGCATAACAAATTCCATTTAACCCCCGCCATGATTTTCCTTCTTTTCGTCAGGCTTCAAAACATGGAAACATGTTTATTTTAGATCATTTCCTTCCATTCCGCCCGCATTCATTCGCTCCATCATAATTATGTGTCACAAATAGCGGGAACTCATCCATTCCCTTTTCATTATTCAATCATATGATGCCAGGCTTTAGAGCACGAAAATTGATGTTTCTGGCCGGGATTGAGGTGAGGAATCAATGGCGCAGGCTGGGGGCGTGTTCAATTCATCGTTAAATCAAATCAGCGGCATATTACACGACCGCCCACGCTGCAGCGGAATTTTCGGCCTTTAAACAGTGGGTGGAAACATCATGACGCGTTTAAATTGAAATAAATTCCAGCAGGGAATACCATTAAAGAGGAACTTTAAGACCCAAAAATTTTAGGGTATATATATCTTAATGATTGAGGGGAAACAGTCTTATATTGCAAAAAACACCTTTATACTTTTTCACAATGTGCCAACGCGCTTATCGCCCATCAAGTGAATTGCCAAGAAAGCAAATGACTTACCGCTTTCCCATTTACTCGAATAATTCAACATAATTTGTCAGCTGAGTGAAGGAATTCAACTAAGTCGGCTATAATTTGTTTATTTCCTGGAGGTAAAACAATCGCAGGGGTGGTGTGTTATTAAAAAACCACAGCGACAGGTGTTTGCGAGGGGGCCCTCTTGTCGTATACGTGATGGGATTGGCGAGTTATCGCTGTTGGTTAAAAGCCTTTTGGCCAGGTACCCAGACTTTAATTCAATAAGCAAAAGGGCTTAGAGGCGAGCACGTGCGCGTGGTTTTGAAACGGGTCAAAGGTAGATGACAGTTTCTGGCCCACTTTTAAGCAGAAAACATCACCTAATCCTCGCGAAGCAGAGTCGGTTCCTCCGGTTTTTCAGTGAAATCGCAGCGCAGATCGGCGACCTTGGCAATGATTTCGGCTTGGAGCTCCTCGAAGGGGCGAAGCAGGCGGACGGGTTCTGTGTCATCACGACCTTGAAAAAGGGTTTCCCCGCTGAAGTCCACGAATCCATACTTTCGGGCACCCAACAGAGTGGCAAGCAATTTGTCAGATATATCGTTGTAAGTTTCAAATAGCTGCCCGAAAGCTAGTACTTTTCTCCCATCAATAGGATCATCACGACCGGATTTCTGTATCATATCGCACAGTTGGAGGATCTCCTCCAGAGCACGGACATTCGCCTGCAAGGATCTCTGCTCGGAAAGACTGCCCGCCGGAGCTCTGCCGTATTCCTCCTCTGGAAAGGTCCTCTTTGGCATCTCGTTCACGTTGTAATGGGCGAAGGGGTTTATCATCATCCAGTTCTTATGCTGCTCAGCTTGTTGGTTAAAGAGCGTGATGCGTGACGAGACCGACGAATCCTGCATTTTGCATTTTCAAGGGTCAAAGGTAATTGGCGAATCAAGCCGCTGACCGGCTGACCACTCACCTGACTTTCAGCCATTTTATAATTATGCTGGAAATTTGAACGGTTGTTTGCCGAAAATGTTTGTCAGTGTCGAACCGCAGGCAAGCCTACTGTGTGTCCAGCTGGGAACCAAACATTTCAGCCAGGTGTCAAAAGTGTGGTCAACATGCTTATTTAAGCTATGAAAATATTATTACCCTGGAGCATATTGCGTTAAGTAAAATAGTTATATTATTGGGTAACTTAATTAACTAACTTTAAATGTAGTTTCAATGTTATGATATTTTTCACCTGATAATTTAGAAATATAAAGGGATAATTGACAAGGCAAGGGTAGATACAATTAGGTGGATATGTTCGAGCCACATGGATGCAAACACACGCATCTCATTAGGGATCGCATGAATTCCAAGCCGCATCAAAGGATTCAGATTCAGGCGCGAGTTTGCCCAGGGATAATCAATCAATGTGTCGCTTTAAATTCCCAACCCCCCGGAAGATCCACACCCACATCCGAGTCCACATTCAGGTTCACCCACTCGCTGGATTTTAGTGCAGCCTTAAGTCAACTCCACAGGCTGTGGCAGCCATGTGGCAATGCGGCGGAAACAGCTCGCAAACTAGCTCCATAAATTTAAGCCTCGAATGGCGCGCAAGTCGCCGGAAGTATTTGGAGCTCAGTGCAGCCGGAAATACAAAACAAATTTCACAGAGACAGGGAGACCGAGTGGTAGCAAAAAAAGGAATGGCGAGAAATTAATGAAACAAAACGAGGAATTGAAAGCTACCAGATAATAAGAGCTAATCTCGAATAGCACAAGTCGAGGGTTTAATATACGTTTAATTCCATCAGAATTCAAATTGGAAAATGCCATGTACACTTAAAACGATTGTTTATTCACTATATCGAACAACATAATTTTCAATGAAGGAAATAATAGAAAAAGCTAACTTGAAGTGCTGTTCAAGCGTAGAGCTTCGGATTACTATTAGTTAAAGCCAGCAAGATTGTGGCCCCAAGCAAAACCAATAAAATCTAAAATACCCTCCGCCTCGGGAGGCTCCAATTAAATTCTGTCACACAATCTGCCAATCCAATTATTTTCTTTCCGAGGGCATGAACCAATAGTTCCGTCGAATAAGCATTAAGTTAAATCACGCTTTAAGCGAGGACTTTCCTCGAAGGGTATCAAAACTGTATTCCGGCGGTTTTTCTGTTTCAGTTTCCTTTCCACTGGAGGAAAATCGTGGTGGAAGCGCGGAGGACATGAAACAAAACAGACAAATGGCAAAATGGCGCCACTTCCACATCCGTTAAGCAATAAACATTAATGCGCAATTAATGCTGGTGTCAGACGTTGACTTTGGTTAGTGGTGTTGGCCGGGTGTTTCCCGGACTTTCCCCCGCTTTGCCTTGATTTTCCCCCCGAATTCGACACAGGTCCGTTGTCTGTTCTTGATTTCCTCCACTTGCTGTGATTAACGTTTGGCGCCTCTTCTTAGCCGTTAGTTATTTATGGCTCGGCATGACAAATGAAATCAAGTGGGCACAGGGCAAACTTAATGCAAAGCAGCTTATTTCTGGCAGTCCAACACGGCGACTTTCCACAGCTTTGAAGTCTGTGTTTGCCCACCCAACCACCTTTCAAATGCTGCAGCAACGAAAGGAAATATTTGTAGAGCAGCTTACCACCCAATGATATGGTATTTCTGAAAGGTTCAAGGGGCAACGACTTTTCATTAGTGATGGGATGGGTACCCATGAGGCACATTTCCACTACTAAACACAAATTTAAAGAATAATTCAGTTGTATTTTTGTATTTTAAAATATGCTTATAAAGATAAACTATCCAAAAGAACATTTCTTGCTGCTTTACATACGTTACTAATTTAGTTAGAATAGAAAGATCTACATTTTTTCCTCAGATACTTGGTTTCTTTAAGCTGAAAATGCCGCATACTTGTCTCATAAATGTGAATCCTTTGCCACCACTAGCTGTAACTAAGTCCCGCCATCTGTCAGAGCGACAATATGCTCGTACTTCCGCCATTTCGCCATATGTTTTTGCTATTCCCGACCGATTTCCAGTTGCATTTTCCGACCGAAGGAGTGTCAGTGGCAGTTTGGCTATCCCCGCCCCTTTGTCTAGAGGCACTTAAGAACCTACCATGTCTGCATATGGCCCCTAAGAATTTATGTGTTGTTTGTATTGGCCCCCAAGAAAATCCCCGACGCATTATTCAATTTAAAGCTGGCTGTAATGTAAAACAATTTTCCGCAAATGCAACAAAAAATATAAAGAAACCAAGAGAAGAAAGAAGTGAGGGAAAACTGTCTTGGCTGGGTGAATTTTATGTGCGGCACGTTTGGCAATAAATTTTCGGGGTGAGCATTGGATTTACAAATTGCTGCCTAATTCGCCGTTTTCATTGAGCGAGAGACAAATTTATATGGTCTGCGGTTAACACCTGTTTTTTGGTTTCTTTCAAAGGACCCTCAACTTGTTTAATATCCTGCGATCATCGCTCGAGGTTTCAACTCCGTTTTTTGTTGTACGTACATAGTATATCCTTTCTCTAACCCATTTCACTGTTCGCCAAAACGAAGACAAAGCTATTCGACTCAAAATTTGTGTCATTTATAACTTTTGGACGAAACGACAAAGCGATTTATTTTGTGTTTTCCTTCGGTCTGGCTCCAGTCAAAGTTTGATAAATAAACGCATTCCGCTTTGGATTTTCCTTTTGCATACGAAAAACCCAAAGGGGACATCTGGTCGTTGCATTTTTTCAGCTTCATTTGGCAGCTGCCAGGGTCTGGTTTATGGCCTTTTTGGCCTAGTCTGTCATAATCAGAGCGTTTAATATCACCGATGTGCACTGAACGGTCGCCGAAAATCAAATCAACTTTCGCCAGCACAACAGACAGCTGATGACCTCGTAAATAAAACAAAAACCCAATCGAAATAAACCAAACTTCGATCACAAAAAATTAGTCAAGTCAACATGAAGTGGGAAAAAAGGGGCGAGCATTGCCACAATGTTTTTATGTCCTTTTGTTGTGATATCTCTAGTTTTTTCCCCCAAAAAATATGCAACAGCCGGTGCCTGAAATGTGTAAGTGTGTGGGTGATGCACTGCACAAAAAAAAACTTTCTTGACTGGAGTTGGTGAGCTCTTTTCACATTTTATGTATTTCTTGGCTTTGCTTCCCAGAAAATAGTTGGAAAGCAACATTGTTGCTTCGCGAATTTTCTCTCTGTGCATAGTGTATGTGCTCGGGAGCATGAAAAATTGCTAGCCTGTTTCATTGATTTGATTGACACTTTTATTGACACACTGTTGGCCTTGTTGTTGCCAAGGGTTTTATGACCTGCCAATGAACGCGAAAGCCTTTAAGCCAATCGGCAGAATCCAATGAGCTTATATACGGGTAGTTTGCAGCTTTTGAAACACTTCAGCTGTAAACCCGTCCATACAGAAATTTGTATATGCGTTTTCATATTTTTATGGGCCATTACAACTTGATTTTTTAATACTTTACATCAATTCGAATTAGGAAAAGCCAATAAAAACCTGCACAAAAATATTATGGCCAAACCAAATGCGCGGTAATTCACGCGTTTAATATTTTATATTATTTTTAGTAGCTGCAATTTATGATAGTATGTAAAGTAGGCCATCTAGCTTAAAGGATTAATGTTTGAAGTTCCTTAACTACTTTGTATTTAAATAAAAGCCGGTCATGTGGAGTAAATATAAATGTCTTATGTTCAATGTTTCAATGCTTCTTTTAATATCCAAAACATTTATAATTGGGGTATAGATAACTTGTATTTCTTGATTTTGTGATGTGCTCCTTAAGCTAATGTTTAAATGGCTTGTCTAGCACAAAAATGTAACAAAAAAATTTTTGTTTCAGCTTATTAAAAACCTCCTACGCCTACGGCTATATTGAATTCCTGCGATCCAGCACTAATATTCCAACCATCAGCAAGTAAAATGTCGGTCTAGCCATGAATTTTCATGGTCGCAACTTTGGCTTTTTATGCGTGCCACCGGAACAATGGCGGACCAAGGCCAGCAAAAGTGGCCGTAAAATATGACAATTGCTGGCCTTTTGTTTGCACTGGGCCAGCGGATCTTTGTGGCTATAATTCCAGGGCTGGAAGGAGGGCGCTGCAATCGGCTGGCAATTAATCAGGCTTCATTTGCACTTAATCGCGGCCATGATTTGCACGCAACTGCGACCCAATCATGTGGCCATTGGATTCCATTATAACGGGCAGCCGCATATTCAATTTAATTTTCATTAGCCTAGTGCCATGCGGTCATCGACGAGCCACAAATTATTTTTGGCCCCCCTTATCTTGGCGAAGGGAAATGGGAATAAAAACTCATTTTAATATGCGTTGCCCAGCAACGAGCGATTTTCCTTGGCCATTTTCCTAGCCCCTTGTCCCGCGGACTTAATTACATATTTAAATTCCAACTGCGCCGCCTCCCAACGGCCAAGAAATAGCTGCAAAAATAACAGCCCAGAAAATATTATGGATATTCTGGGTCCCGACTTGCAGGCCGTAGTTATGAGATACCATAAACAACATGACGTCAAAAGCAAAGAAGAGGGAAGGAGTCCTTTGGAGTTGAAGTCTTGAAAAACTTCGAAAATATTGCACTTTATTAATATGGTCTTCAATCTGAATTGTGGTCTAGTCATATATAGCAAAGACTTAAAAATCCTATATATGAAGAATTAAGTCTTACAATTAGTAAGCGAGTTGTACAAAATTCGAGGTTACCCTTTTAGGTAGGGTAAAATCATGCTCAAGGTCATGCCAAATGTAACTCTTAAGTGGCTATCAACTGGTCTCATTCAAAATAATAAAAAAATCATAATTTATTGTTATGTAACTGAACCTCAAATGAATTTCAAGCAGCATTGTTACATTCTAGAACAAGATGACATAAGATTTTTAGTGGGAAATAAACTTGGAACTGCTTTTTGAGAAATGAATAAACCTAACATATCACATAATAAGAAACATATCGCTGTGAACAATTCATCCATAAAAACGTTTTAGAGAGGCACTAATTTGTTATTCGAAATTGTACTCACAAAGTTCATGTTTTTATACTCTCAAATGCAAAAGCTGTAATTGAATTGAATGCAATCAAAACATAAATAGAATTTAATTACTGTTAGGCAATTAAAAAAAATCGAAAACCCTTGTTAAATATTTAATGCTACAAGCTGTTTTGATTTGGTTTTGCAAATTAATTTATGCATTTTTTCCTACGTAATCATATATGTTGATTATTGATATGTTGATATGTAATTAATATTTATTAGATATTAAATACTTTCCATTAAATATTTTATTCGTTCTTCTAATTAAAAATGACTAACAGTTTCCGTTTAGCTTAATAAACTGGAATTTACGTTCATTTAATTTAAATATGTTTTAATGTTACCAATAACATTGCACTTCCTTGAACATAAAACATTTTAGCGTCATTTATTAAACCTAAATTCTGCAATTGCTAGATTTAATATGCTTTCTTGGTAAAGAAATTCACATTCAGTCAGACATATTCGAAATTAGCTGGCATTACACGGGGATTAGGGATACCTCATCGCATCTGCATACATTTTCGTCGGCTATGAAAATGGCTGGCTGCTTTTATGTGGCGTACTTCAATTTTCCTTCAATTTTCCTCGGCTTAATTTACGCGCTGTGGCTGGTTTCCCTATTGATTTATTTAGGCGTAGGCCATTCACGCCCTCTCATAACTGCCTATGTATGATTGTATGTATGTATGTGTGTGCACTCTGTGTGTTTGAATCATTCATTCATTGTTCGCTCACGCATTTCCCTACTTTCGCCGTTTTATGGTTCCCCCGTCTGGCTTTCCCGCCCGCTTTTCCTTGTGCAGCATTGATTCATGTTAAATTTATGCAAATTGCCTAGTATTCCGGCTGCCAGGATAAGGCTCTTCCACACCGATTCCCTTCTAAAAATAGTCTACACAAAGGAAAAAATTAGCAAAGTATAATAATGTCAGAACGAAGAAGCCACTGAAATTTGCGGGGTTAATAAATATCAGTCTGCAAAGCCATTAAAGCATTAATAATTATTTTAAAGAAACAATTATGGAGTCTTTATTAGTTTGATAAACAATACAAAATTAAGTATAATGAGCCTGAAGCTGCAAATCATAAGCCGAAATAATTTTGAAGTTAGCCCACGGACCTGTTTTCCTGCTGTGCACAAATTTGAGTTGAAGCCCTTGATTAGCTTTCTTGAAATTGAATTTTCCGTTTTCCAAAACGGGTTAGACACTGCCTTCAAATTAAACGGTTAATTGCCTGCAACGTTTAGCTGCAGCTGGCCTTGTTTCGCGAGCGGCGGACGGGGCGTATGCGTCATCTCCACTTTGCACACATCACTTGCCAGCGAGTTGAGACGACAACAATGGCAGAGCTCGTGATGGGGAAGTGGGGGTTGCTTTGTTGATGGCTAACAGGAATAACCGCTTTGCTGCTTTATGGCGAAAACATGCTAGTCCCTATTTTCTTGGCCAGCGGAGGCAGTCGATGATGACGTGGCCAGAGGAGGGTCCTTCGGACCGAAGGTCAATATACTCGCGGCACGAGTGTGTGGCAATTGTGACTTCGATGCGAAAATGTTTGCGGATTTCGGTCGCCGCGGTTGTAAAATCAATTCCCATCGGCACCAACCCCACCACCAGCACCACCACCACTATCCATATTTTCCCTGTCAGCTGCATTTCCATTGCACTGAGCGATGGCAAAATCACATTTTCCAGCTTGACAAGGTCAAAACGGTTGAAATTCCAGATCTCTGGGTAAAACGCAGCCAGAGGCAAAGCGATATGTAATTACTACAATGAAATACGAGACACTTGACCCAGATACCCACCACCCCTCACCTTCGAAAAAATGTGACTTCCGCACGTTTGGTTAGTTTTCGAGGGTGCCAAGCTTTCCCTTTTATAAAGGATACGCTGGAGTAATGAAATCCCGGCCAGACGAAACACAACTGCCTCATAAAGGCCAGTAGCAGAATTATTGCATGGCTTGCAATATTCTTGGGCGAGGTCAATGTGTTTTTTGTTTATTCGCCGGCCCACTGCCCCGGACCACGCCCCCTTCCATTTACCGGCCGTAAAGTTGGCAAGCCAACGAGAATGTGAGTGTTCTACGTGCAACTCAGCCGGATACACTGGGGAAAAATATTGCCATGATGAGCCAAGAAATTTCATAATTTAATTCCTAACGTTATATTTAACTATTTAGCTGCATAGTACTATTTTTGTAGTGGTAAAGTGAAGTATTCGGGGCTATGATTGCAATGTAAATAATTTGCTAGACGTAATTGTAAAATTTTTCTTTATATATCCATGCTCCAAATGGAAAGTTACGCACTTGAGGGGGGAAATGGCGGTGTCGCTTCGGGCCATCATAACTTCTGCTCGAAGCCAGCTCCCATTTGGCTGTCGCCTGTTCTTGGGCTCAGACATTTCCATTGTCCATAAATCAAATGTTGCTTTGAAGTTGGCGCTCGTTTGCTGTGGTCTCAGATACATGAAACTATATATAGCTTGGGCGGAAACTCAGGCATGAACAGAGATGAATTGTCAAGTTAGTAGTATTGCGTAAACTACCATATTTTGTAGTCAATGGGATGAACACAAGATGTTCAATTTTTAAGCTCTTTGTATTTAAAAATCATGCAATGTATTTCACTCATTATTTTTTCGTGTTGAAGTGTAATAAATAATAACTGAATTGAGCTCAGCTAGTTTCAAAAATTTGTATTTATTGCCTTATAAATCCAATGAAATCGAGAAAGCAAAGTATCTCAAATGCCACGCAAAGCTTTAAATCACAGGGTGTGGGCATAAGCAAATGGCAACTAAAATTTCATGAATACTCTATGAGCCAGATCCTTCCGGCTGGAGCGTTGAGCTCTGAGCACTTTCGCCCCAGTGAATTGTGAAACTTTTTGGCGCCAATGCGCGAGTGTTTCGGGGCGGGCAAAAATGTTCAAAACTTTTTCGCGTTTGGTGGTAAATTGCATTTCCGAATGGCTGCTCCAATTGGACGTGTGTGTGCCGAGACAATCACAAAAATTTGAGGCATACGAGGCGGTAAATTGAATTAACCTCCGCCAGGGAGGAGGTGGGGCACATCCTTGAGTGCGTGGCTTCCGCTTCCTTGGCTCCAGCGAATAGAACTCAAGTTTCACTGAGTGATGAGCCCACGATGATAATAAAACTGTGGCACCGGGCATGTGGAAATGTAAATAAGTATGCCACATGTGTGACGAGGCACAATAGACTCGTCCTGACTCGAGTTGCGCAACAATAGCCAGCTTTGTGGCTCAAGTTAATAGACTTGGCCCCTTGGCTGCCACGTGGTTGCATGGGGTTAATCGTCCAGGATGCGGCAGATACATGCTCCAGTTGCCGGGCAGATAGGGCACGAGCCTAAGGACCATTGTGTGACTGACATCTTAATTAAAAATGACTCATACGCGCCGTTGGCCGTGTCCCTAAACATTTGCATTTATCCCGCAACGGCGCACACAACAAGTGTCTTGGCCACATGATGCTAAGGGATATGTTTATACTCAAATGTTGCCGACTTATGGACGTTCTTTTGTTTTTATATTTTTCTAAAATAAATACTACACATCCAATTAAAATTGTTTATGTATGCAAGTCCCTACAAAATTATAACAATGTTCACCCAATGTCCGCACAGTCAAGAACAGTTTCCGTTCAATTATTATGAAAATTTTCGATTTTAAATCGTTTTTGCGTTTCCATGCAATTAATTACCTGCTAATGTCATAAACATTAACAATCACTTTTGATTTTCGCTACTTATACATTCAAAGTAGCTGACAAAAGTTTGAATGTTTATAAGTTGTGCTTTTATTTCTTTTTTCTTTGCCTAAGTCGATATAATGTGTAACTATAAAATTGTTGTTCTCCCCACATTTATTTACTTTTATCTTTCGTTCGGCTTTTTTTTAATTACCTTTGTTTACCAAAATGTTTATAAACAAATGTACCCAATATCCGACTACCTCAAGTTGAATTTTTTGTTCTCCTCTCTCGGAAAAACTGGCTGACATCCAACCAACGGAAAGTGAATCAATAGCCAGAAAGCGAACTCAAATAGTTTTTACCTCATTTTGGCGCATTTCTTGGTTCTTGTTTTCCCCTAAAGAAATATATTTTCACCAATTTTGTTGTGCTAATTTTCCTTTGGCTTTCGTTTCCACTGCTGGCTCATTCACTATTTGTTAATTTTGTAAATAATTACCGGCAATTAGAAATGATTATTCTGCTTTGCAGCTATAAATGCCAAGGGCCAGCTCATTGTTTGCGTTCATGTCTCACCAAATGTCCTGCGGCAATACCAATTAACTTGAATGCTAAACACAAGCACGAGCTGCTTGAATTGAGTTTCAAGTACTTTTTCAGACACCTGTGCAGACATTTTCCATGAATTGCTCATAAATCTGATGTTAATTACACAAGGACGCTCCCCTTGAAAAATTGCGGCTGGGCTTAAGACGTCGTTTCCAGTAGCTGACACTTTGATATTCGAGAGCCTTTAAGACTATGATCCTTTATTGAAAATAAGGGGGAGGAAAACTGGTAATTATTTCAACGTTGTTGTTGGCTATCAACACATTTAGCCGAGTTACCATAACCAAATTACGGTCAGCTTAATTTTAGTCATGACAATTGCCAACTGAATACAGAGCACATTCGAGTACCTGTATCAAAGGACTCTAGCAACTCATTACAAATTGGAGCATAAAATCTAACTCCGGAAGACCCTATGACCAACGGGCAGTTGTAATTTCCCGACACGTTCCCACATGTCCTGGCCATTAATTCGGACCAGTTCGCAACATAATTGGCCAGGCACCTTGTAATGGCCAAAACTGATTTCCATATTAATTGCTCATTAGCCCGTGGTGCGGAAGTGCGGCTTGTCTTTGGCCCAAGTGCATTAACATGCGGCAATAGGTTGACCAAGATTACGCATACGCACTGTGGCCGGTGGTCTGGGACACTGAGAAGTTGCTAACAGCCTTGCGGTCGTGCGGTTGCTGTGGTCGAACAAATATTATTGCTGCCGCAAATTGAAGCTGCCTGCCACGAACAAAAGACAAGTGCTGAAATCCAGCGGGGCTTCTCCACCACCCGGGTGGAACCCATAAATCAATTTGCGGTCAGCCCTTGCCCAGGAAAAGTTTGGCAACAGATGCCCGGCCTAATGATGCGTTCTTTAACACAGCGAGAAAGCGAAAATTAAATATTAATATTCAATTAGGAGAACAATTATTGATTTCCATCCTGGCGTTTTCGGACCTCTGACTTTCAACGCAATTTTGATTAAAAAGTGGAAAGTTAAACGGCGCTCTGAGCCAGAAACTCATCAGCAGGCGATTCACGTCAGGACATTTTATCGCAGCCACATGTCGCATGCCGCAGCACAATGGACCAACAGGATGATGTACTAGGATACATATAATGCCACAACTATGTAGCCAGCTGGACGGACGGGCAGTTGAGTCCCATTTTTGAATAATTTAATGAGCTGTCGGGCGTCGGCGGCGTATGCGCAATATTAAATCCTGGCGACCGCCCATTTATCATCGACCCACATCCTCCCACACACAGACTGCGCATCCACAGCCACATCCCCATGCACATCCTTTCCAGCATGTCAGTATAATATGTTTTTAATTGTCCGCCACTGGCAGAAGAGTCTACTTGGCTTTAATGACCTCTCCGCCGCGGGAATGTCTCCTTTTTAATTTTTAATGCCGCCCATTAAGGCGGAATCGTGTACGTATCAGGAAGACTCGGCGAGCAAGTTAATTAATTTTTACAACGCCACGCCAGTTGACACAAAATTTGACGATAAATCAACTGATAATGTCAGCACATTTAGCGACATCCCCGTTCCCAGCCCAAAAGGCAACGTTTTGATAAACTTTTGGCCATGTTTAGGCGGAGTTCGCGATTGACGTGTGCGGCTGACACAAATCGAAAATCAACAACTTGGCCCAAAGGGTTGGTGGCCAAGTTTTCTGCGTCAGCGTGTGGGAAACCTTTAATCAGAAACTGCTTAATGCAAGGGTTTTCCCCCATTTACTCCGGGATAAACAAGTTGGGAACAGTGTGTGCGTGGGCACACATCTTGTTTAACTTAAATGACAATGAAAGGTCAAAGTTTACGCATGCTTAAAAGGAGACTCCATAGTTAAACCAACTCAAAAGTGTGTCTTGATTTTACTTAGGGAAACAAAGGATCGAAAGACGTTTTCTTTAAAAAAACATTTTCTTACGCAAAATAATCTTAAATGCTTTCAACCACACTTGTTCGATTTTACTTCAGCTCGTTTATCATAACTCTATGTTCTTGAGTTCGCAAGGAAACCAATTTTAATATAAACTTAAACTCGCTCTCTGAGCAGGAATTGCACAGACACATCTCTTTACTTTAAAGTTTTTTTAGCATTGTTTTAAATCGTAAATTTTTTCTAGTATTCAATTGCAAATGTCAAGCCAGCAGCATCCCAACAATATGTTAGCCAATTTATTATCCCATCAGCCGCAAAAGCCATTACAGCAGCGGGGATAAAAGCAAAGACACAGATGCTTTAGATGGGGTAGAATGTTTTCAGTGTATAATCTATAAATTGTAGAGCTAGGAATAAGATATTGCAATTCAGACACATGGGATACAATGTAAAAGCATCAAAATAAATCTCCCTGTTACGTTAAAGCCATATTCATTGGATTCGGGGTCGGACTCCTCAGGATTTCCTCCTACTTCTTGCTACTGCTGCTCTGCTGGATGACAGCGCAAATTTTATCAAATGCCGTTTCCAGACTGTCTATGAACACCTTCCCATCGGCCTGGTTTTTGTACGTGGTGACAATGGCGCCGGCAAAATCGTTCTGAATCGAATAGCTGAAAGAATAATGGGTTATCAACTGTCAGCTATTGAACAATTTGTCGAGGCAACTTGAAAAATGGATGCTGCATTTGAATATTCAAATTCCCAATCTCGAAAGGCTTACCCGATTCCGAAGCCATTCTTGACCACCGGACCAAAGGAACCCGCTAGCAGGGCATCTGATCCCAGTGTTGAGGTACTAATGATGTTGTTATTAATGCGCTTGTAAGCCTCAGTCTCATAGAGATCGGGAATTGGTATTCCCTCCTTTTGGGCCGTGTGCCGGAGGGCAAAGAGATGCCGATCAAAGCCTTGGCCCATAGCCGCCTCCTTGGTTAACTGGCCATGCACCTTGCTGCAATTGTCGATCATCGCTCGGAGCTCTCCGGCGCTGGGCTTGCTCCTCTCCGGCTGGAGAATAGCTTCACAAAAGTCCCGTGTGGCGTTGGTGCACGGTCGCATCGTTTCGGTGCGACCGTGTCGGAAGGCGGATGTGCTGCAGGACTCGTAGCTGCCCACATAGCCACTGTAGGCTTGGCGATAAGCCAGCTGGAAGGACAGCTGAATGATGGAGTCCGGACTCAGGCCATAGTGCTTGCATGTGGGCTTGTTGATGTGTGGGTACTTCAGCAGATTCATGTCCAGATTATCCACAATGCTGGCGTTTTTATTATAAGCCTCCGAAACGGCCGACTTGGTGGCATCGTCGATCTCGAAGTTGATGGGCCGCACGTTGGCAAAATCGCCTTCGGCGGGAGTGTGCACTGTCTCCGTGGATACAAACGGCTGCTTCAAAGTGTCCTTGTAGAGCTCGTTAAAGTAGCGAAGCACAGCCACTCCATCGCCCCACGAGTGCTCGAAGTTTATAGCCGTTGTTCCATCCGCACTTATAAGCAGGGAAATGGATTTGTCGAACCAACTGTAAAAGAACAGGATGACTTTGTGAATCAGGCAGGCTTTACATAATTTCGACTGCTTACCGATTCTGCGCTTTTCCCGCCAGCAAATGCTTGAGGAGCGGCTCCTGCTGGTTTTCGTCAAAGACTCCATCTTCTTCGCCATCCAGACAAACGCAGAACAGAGCCGCATCCACCTCTCTCTCCAGAAGATCGGCATTTTTGGAGTTGCTAACAAACTGCTGCCTTGTTTTGGCCCACTCATCACGCTGTCCGGCGGTCAGAACACCAAGTGGAACGCTGGCTGCCTCACGATCTGAGTCCAGCTTAAGCACAGCCCTCAGTCTACCCAGAATCACACTGGGACTCTCGATGTATCCACTCGAGTCCAGTACATTCACGGCGTACATGTGACCGCGTCGCATTACCAGAATGTGCTTGGCGTCCGGTGACTGAACCAGCTCGTCTTTGCCGATCCTAGGAATCCTGGAGGTGCCAAAAAGCCGGTTGTACTGGCTCATGTCCAGCGGGAAGGCCTTAAAGGCATAAGACGCGTAGGTGGCAAAGGCTTTGGGTGCCACCTTCATCCACCGGCGGTAGCTGGCAGTGTCGCTCTTCTTGGCGTTCATGTGGTATACCTCCGGCTCTAGGAGATCCGACTGCAGAGATCGCCAGAAACGCAGCGAGCTGATGATCAGGTTGGTAGCCCTAACCACCTGTTGCTGGTACTCCGGTCGCGTGTCGCTCTTCATCACCAGCAGCGGATTATAGTTGAGGGGCAGGGGAGCTCGATCGGCCAGATACATGTCGAACCAGGGCTGCGAGATGTAGCTGGTATGCTTGTTCTCTGCATCATGGCTCTTGAGTTTGGCGTGGAGTTCCATGCCGATCCCCTGGCGGAACTGCTCCACCGTTTGCTGGGTCTCCGCCTGCTCCGCCGGGGAGAGCAGTGGCTTGGTGGCCTCCAGGAAACGTCGACAGCTGTTCTCCAGCAGCGGAATGGGCAATCGCGGCAAGGAGCGCTGAAAGTACAGCGTTGGCAGCTTGGAACATTGCAGGTACTGGTAGTGCTGGCCATGAGTGGTCGTTGTCCTCGACGAATTCGTCGATATCCACGACAGATTACGGTGCACCCGGGTCCGGAACATGGCTATCCACTCGATGGCTTTCAAATTGGGTAACTATTGTTGTTTAAGCTCGAGAGGCGACGTTTCAAAGTCCAAAACAGAAAGTGCAACAACAAATTGAAAATTCGCGAGCTAGATCAGCTGTTCGCCATAGATGATCACAGCTGATCGTCGTCATCGATAGATAGCGTACGTATTTTTTTGCGGTATTTTTGGTATTTTTCAGTAACTGTAATGGCGCCAAAATATTCAAATATCGTATTTGTTTGAAATTTACGATAAATATATGTTTTCGGATTTTTATTATTATTATGTATAACTAAACTATATTTTATGGCTTACAATACATGTTTAATATTTTTTTATTATTTTTTTTCCAATTGCCTATAATAAATTTGGTTTCTCAACATTAATAGCACTATAAATTGAATTAATCACTTTGCATTCACATGGTGGGCACGAAATTTCGAATTGTCATGATTTTATTGAATTACAATAACGACGATAATGAGAAATTAAATTACCACTCAAAATCAGCGCTGCTCTTTGGGGTCAAACATTTTACTTTCACGGCTCGAGTTTCACATTGGCTGACCTTATGGCTAACATTTAGCATTTGAGGGCCGTGCTCGCAAAGCAAGGGGTTTGCGGATCTCCCTGAATTCCGCATAATTTCGCACTTTGCCCCGAAGGACGACGTTTCCGTATCCCTTTTCCGCATTTAATGCGCTTCGCTTTTGCACTTTCGCTGGCTTGTTAAATATTAACGCAATTTCACTTCGCCCAATTACACTGCAACCCATCCGCATCCTCATCCGCATCCGCATTCGCCGATGCCTCTTATGCAAATTTAAATGGAAAAGGGGATTCCCCTACTCACTTTACTTAATTTGAGGAATTGAGGGGCAGTGGATTTTATTCCGCAAACGTCGACTGCAAAGTGCAAAGATGGAGATGCAATCGATGGGGGAAACGCTCGTGAAATTCGACAAAGTATAAAAATTTTATGCGCATTTTCATTTCTTTCTTAGCCCCGTAATTTAAGTAAGCCGTTTGTATTTTTTCCGACTCACCTGGGAACAGTGACCGGTTGGAATACCCGCAGGAGCCTTTGACCCACCACGTCTGCAATATGTCCTGAACCCTCCGAGGATCTGTTTCTGCCCCGGGAAACCCTTGACGTCCAAACTCATCGACCAGCAGACATCAACAGCGGGCAAACAAATTAACGCCACGCAAATGCAAACAAAACGCTGTTTATCCACGGACCAAAATCGCCAGGATGCCATGGTCAAAAAGGTGAAAGGACGCTTAAGCACTTGAGCGCCTCCAAATCGAACAAATCGATGGGTAATTGCTTTGCCATTGCCCCTCGCATTTTAAAGAGCCAATGCGACTTTAAATGACTGGTGGAATAAATAAAACCATGGACTTAAATTAATTTGATTAAATGAAATATGTTGCATACTGGTACCGATTGAATTAATGTTTTTGAGTACAAGAGGTATATAAAATGTAAAAACTAAGTTTGATTTAAATGATTTAACGCCAACTGCATATACAAGCGCTCTTTTGTGACATATTTTTTCCCCTTTTTTCACCGTTTATATCAAAATCTATTCAAGGATCCTTGAATGTGTTTAAAAAGCATACAATCTCGACACTCATTAACAACCAACGGTAGTATAAAATTTCCACTGTCGCCACCAGATGCGAAAGCACATAAAAAACCTCTAAAACATTCTTTTTTTTCTGTGCGCAGAAATCAACATTTGTTTCCAGAGTCCTTTGTCGGACAATAAAACTGTTGACCATTCCAGCACGCACAGCGTGACTGGGGATACAGATTCGAATCCTTACTTCCTTCCTGTCTTTCTGCACCTGAAAGGTGTGGCGAATAAGTCGTTTTCGACGGGTAGACAACTGCGTAAAAATCAGGCACCAGCACGAGGTGACCAGATGGAAGAGTTAACTGGCAAATTCCATTTGCCCCATGATGACAATGGCAAATGGGCTTGGGTTTGGGTTTGGTCGACCTTCGGGCAGACGGAGATTTGCATAGATGGCTCAGCATAAATGCCGCATTCCAGTCGAGCAAATCATTGACATGGCCATGAAGAACGGAGATGGCTCTCAAATGGCCGCGTTGACAGCCCGAAAGAAATGGAGGCAATAACTCAGGCCTCACTGTAGGAGGTTGCACTGTAGGATGGGAATGCGATGGTCGAGGTGTTGGAGTTTATGTTCCCTTTAAAATATTTAAATAGGCATGAGAATAGCCTAACTATTATTCAGTGCAATTTATTTAACATGTGTTATTTTATTTTTATTGCAATACATTCCAAGAAGCACATACTAAAAGTTAATTGAGCTTACTAGTTAGAATTTATTTTTATTATTCTGCCATTTTTAATTTGAATTTGTTACATATTTATTTTATTTATCACAGTAGTGAACATTGCAGGCAGATTAAAAAGCTAAATCAAATGTAGCCAACATGTAAGCAAAAACGACGAAGCTGGGAAACAAGGACGACACGCTGTGGAAAGTCTGGGAAATTCGCTCTTGTTTTTCCCGACTTGTTTCCAAGCAGGCGGGCGCGGTGGGCGGAAATTCAAATTTAATTCACCTACCTGGACGTGCATGACAAATAAAGCAAGCAGATTAAGTCAAAACCCACACGCCGAAAACCAAGGAAATACACTGGATTCCACCCACTTTTTGAGACCTTGAAGCTTTTGTGGGCTGATGAATATGTTAAAGCTTTTTGCTGCCACATTTTGTGGCTCTTGTGTGCCATTGTGCACAAACATGTTAATTTTCATAATTGCCTGGCATGCCCCAAGAAAATAATGCAGATAATTGCTGCAATTTTAGGGACATTGAACCCGAGCCATTAATTTATGAGCAGCCACGAGCCACGATGGCCAGGAGCATAATTAATATGCCACAGGAACAATCGCTGGGGAATCCTTTTCCCAGACAGCAATGTCAAGGTTCAATGTCACCAGCAATCAATAGCTGCTGGCCACAAAGTTTATTGATATCCTTGGGTGTGGCATGCATATATACGGGGGCATTCTGGAATGCTGGCAAAATGTTGGTAAATGTGAGCATCTATAAATCTTCGTTTCTTTATTAAAGTGCGATAGTGAATATTATTAGTCAGCTTGTGTGAAATTGTCGAGTTTTACTGTCTTTTAAACAGACCTTAAAGACCCTCAGAAAATCTATGCCAAGATAATCCCAAACCGTTTAAGGAGCTACGAAAATAAAGTAATGATTACTACCATGTGGCGAAACGCCTCCTTTAAAAATCAAGGCCCAAAACACAAAAAAAAAAAATAATGGGTATACCAATTACTAAATGTGTGTAATAGCACGCATGTATGTAAATGCACGCGAAATTCCTTAACTTTTTCAAAAAGCCAAGTCTGGGATTCCGCCCACTAAACAACCGCCATTGTGATGATTTTCCTAGAAGGCCAGACAAATTGCTATCTTCGTTTTTTTCCTATATTTTATATGCTTTTGGCTTTGGCGTGGAGCAAAAACCGAAATCATTTTTCACAAGAGTGAAACTATGGCTACAAGAACACATTAAATTGCTATAAAGGCAACGCCAGGTCTGAGGACTCGCCCAAAGGAAGCGGCGTCGACATGTGAACTCCTGCCTATCGTCCTCATTTTGTGCACTTGGAAAATATACGCTTTAAAAATATTCAGAAATTCTAAGGACCTTCGGCGCCAAGGATAGCCATAACACATAAAACTCAAAGCATTTTCATACAGCTATAAAGAATAACATGCATCAGGAATACATTGTATTTGAATGCTTTTAAATTCTAGGGCTATTTGTTTTTTAAAGTGCAAGTTTCAGTCACCGATTCCCTGACCCCTAATTCCTGCTGAGTCCTGCTCCTGGCCCTTGGGCTCCAGACCCGCCATGACGACATGTAACTGATGTTGTTTGTTATAAATTTAATTTTCCCTGGCTGAGTGAGCCGAAAAGTGGAAAGACTGGGAAATCGGCTGTATGTGCTCCTTGTGCTCCTCGTTAGGCCACGTCCAGAGTCCAGAGGACTTGGCCTTCATCCTGTTCTCAGCAATTGCGAGCAGATTGAATTGTTTGATTTCCCCTCGCAGGACGAACAGCAGTTAGCTCGCGTGCCGGCGCGCGTTTTGGCCAATTTTATGGTCGTCAATTAACAGGTCCCTAGAAGTAGGCAACACTTTTCACATGTCGTGCTGACGGCCATTAATCAGGCGGAAGTTTATGGGGATTGGGAAAAGCCAGGGAGCAGCAATCGTAATGGAATCGAAATGAGCGGAAATGCGCACAAATAAATCAAGTTCACATAAATTATGAAAACAGGCGGCGGACCCTCCGCTAAAAATAGCAGAAAATGGACCACTATTTGCGTCACCCAGCAAAAAGAATAATATTTCCACAAGCCTGCGTCATGCTGTTGTTATTTATTCGCGGTTCTTCGTTGATCACTCAAAATATTTTGAATTATTTTTTGCAATATTTTCCCCCATATCCGCTCTTAATTTCGTGAAAAATGCGGACATGACGTCAGCCTTGTCCCTCTGCGAGGATTTCGTGATATCAGAGGACATGTGAATGGGGAATCCGTTTGTAAACGAATCCCAATGGCCCGGCACTGCAATTGCGAACATTTTTGAAGCGATTTTCATTTGCCAGAGACGAAAATGTTCAATTGAGTGGAAGCCAAAGGCAGAAGGACGGATTTACGGGAGTTCAAACTGCTTCTTTTTGGAGGGCCATTTTCGAAAATTGTTATTGCGGCTGGTTTTTGAATGGCCCAACGATTTGTTCAAATGCGAGTTCTAATGGAATTTATATGGCTGCAAAAAGAGCATTTAGCAATCAAATGGAATTAGGTTGAATTCGCAATAGAACAAAATTGCTAAAATATTTATACGACATATTCTTCATTGGTCATTGTTAATAATGTGTATGAAAAGCTGTCATATTTTGATTACAAATATTTCAATATTTCAGTAGTGTTGCCCATTAAATTACCTTACTTCCTGTGCCAAAATGGAAATATATGCAAATCAGATCTAGGCACGAACTGTGGCAAATTGGTATTTATATAAAAAAAATACACTTGTGTATTCTGTGTCCATTCGATTGCAGCTTAATTTCCGCGTGGATGGAAAATCGAAAAGAAAGACCCTGCAAATTGAAATGCAATCAAACAAAACAGTACAAAAAGGGAAGACAACCGAGTGGCTGTGGGTCTGAATTATGTATGCCAAGGATGGCAGGACTCTGGACCCTGTCGCAGTTGCATTTTTGCGAGGGCACGTGATTGCACTTGGCCGGTCCCATGCATTTATTTGCATATTTACCGCCGGCACAGACGCTTCTGCATTTACTCTACATTTACTTACTGCATTTGCATTGACTCCGAGATTGCAGGCCAGCAGCATCCACTTACACACGTCGGAATGCCGGATCTTTTGGCCGGGCACAGAATGCAAATTGCTTCGCCCCGGCAGTTGTCAACTCAACTGACTCCGGACTATGTAGTATGTATAGGGACACAGGTTTACCCGTAAGACAGCAATCAATCTGGTTAAACGGAATGCTGGGCAATAAGTTCAACAGTGTTTAGTGCAGTCAAGCGAGTGGAGAGCAGTGCTTTGAATTCCAGACGGTATTGTGTTCTATAGGTGTGAAAAATTAGCATCCGACAAGGCTTTATTGTTTGCTTTATTTAATAAATTTGCTTTTCTTTAAGCTTATTTTTCGTTTCAAAAACAATTTCAGAATGAGAGCTTAAAAGTGAATTTGGGGATTTAATTTGACGGTCTGCAAAAATTGTGACTGATGCGTTGCAAAAAATAGCAACCGCAACTTAAAAGCAACTTTTTGGCCATTGCAGCCTTCATTTTGAGGCAACATGAAAATGCTTTTTGGCATCAAAGTGACAGAGAAGGTCACTTTTTGCTAGCATTAGAGTGCTATTCAACTAAAACATTGTAATATTTTAGGTTGTAAAATTCTTTAATATATTATTGGACATTCCAGCACTAGATTGTAAATTATAAACTGCTTATAAAAAAGGGACGATTAAATTTGTAAACAGCAAACATATTCGCTAAAAGCTTTCGTATTCAAACTTCTTTAAATTATATTCTCAAAATTCAGAACGCACTTCCTGGGGCGTGGCATATCGCATAAAGTGGCAAGTGTTTTTGTGTGCGTCTGCCATGGAGATGGCCAAAGTATTTGCATTACCTTCTTGTTGCCACCGAGTTAAGAACAACAATTGACTGTTGCCGCCGCTGTCCTTGTCCTTATAGTAGTTGCCATTTTGCTCTTCATTTGCACTGCAAATGCGCGAGGAGGAAAAGCGGAAAAGTCGGCGGAGGCGGGAAAACGGGAGCTACAGAGGGCGGCAGCCGAAGAAGGAATGGCGAAGGAGCTGGAAACGAGGATCCTGCAGCTTAGCGTTAATTCCCATGGAACTCAAACGAATGTGCGGAGTGGCACGCACACACAGACAGAGTTACGCACACACATATACACACACACTTACTTAAGGATGCCCATATACACGCATAACCAAGGAGCATCAAGTGCCATTTCGCATGACTAACTTGAGCGAAATTAAAAAAGAAATTGCAAGAAAACTCGCGCACCACACCAGCGACTGAATAAAATGAAATGCTGCCCGCGGAGGAGTCAAAAAAAAAGGATGGAAAATCGTGAAAACTGTAAAGGAAAAAGAAAAGCGCCTAAGTGGCGCCTGCAGCTTAAAGTGCAGCAAATTAAATTTCTCCCCGGAAAAGTTTTTAGCCGCACACAAAAAACCGAAAAACTGGCTGTTCAATTGAAGTGAACACGTAGAATGAAAGGATGCTAAATGGAGAAATTAACTTTATTATGTATAAATCCTAGTAATCAAAAAATCTATTTAGTTTAAGAAAATACACCTGACATTAAAACAGCAGTTTCTAGTTATAAGCAAATAATATAACCAAGTTAATATTTTAGCAAAAAGTAAACCAATATATAATTTTATATATACCATAATATTTTATTACTTTTTTTCAAGTTTCTGCTAAAGTTTTCACAAGTGTTTTTCGCCTCCATAGGTCAACAGGGTGTACAAAGCCTTGGTGCAAAGGACATTGTTTCGCAACTGAGGGACACTTCCGGTTGTAGGCCTTGGAAAGTGGTCGGTTTCACACCTTCCACTTTGCAAATAAAAGGCTATGCAATTTTCATGGAAATCCTGCCACGTCTGCGGGCCAAAAGTTGGTGCAACCATCCTATCTTGGCTTTTGTGTGCTCAGATCTTGAACGGTTTGGCATTTCTTTTGTCCGTGCACCGGCGTTTACTCAATTTCATTTAGCCAAAATGGTTTTGCTGTGCCTGGGGAAATTCCAATATGCACTTTTCGTTTTGTTGGAAACTGAAATTGGTTTAAAAAAGATACGTAAATGCTACAATAACTCAATAAATTCCGTAAAAACCTTCAAAACGGGAAAAATTCAAAACAGCAACTAGAAGTGCTATATTCGAAAATTCCACAGCCAATACTTCTCTCTTAATAAACGGAATATTTTTTTCTGCTCAGAATTTCAACAGATTTAGATGAGAAAAATGACAACTTCGTTCATTCCAGAGAAACTATATTGATTGCCTCTAAGGCTATTGCAGATTGCATCCTGTAAGTCATTTAAAGGCTTATCTCATTCAGTTTGTTTTTCGTAGAATTCTGTTAACTTTTATGGTGCACTTTTGGCGTAGCTCACAATTGACTAATATTCCTGGAACTGGCCAATGAAGACCTAAAGTCGACATGTATTTCCCCAACACGTGCTCAACCGCCCCCACATTCGGCCGTTTGGGTCCTTTTCTAGTGGTGGGATCAAAGGCAGCTCCTGCATACATATACATATGTATTAACTCCATTATGGCCAAGACAATCCAGCTAATAGAGCCGAAACAGAACCAGGGAATAAGGGTCCTTCCTCTTGGTCCTTGGCTTGGGATGCCTCCTCGCACATTTCCCCCGTTTTCTAATGCGACACCCAATCGGATTTGTCAGAAATGTCCGGTCAGATGGTCGTAGATGAATTCTGTTTGTCCCACTGATTACGCATCAAGTGCCATGGGGAAAAGGAGCACACTGGGCATAAGCAAATTGTGGACAAATGGTGAAAAAAGTCGTGCTGGGCACTCTGAATTCCTATGGGACAACAGTAAACATGAATATTGTTTGCCATTTTTGCCATACTTCGAGCTACGTGGGCAAACACGAAAGAACTTTTAGCTAAAATACATCCATATGCAGTATGGGCCGACAGCAGTTGGCGGAAGTAAATATAACTGATTTATTTTTGGATACTTCTGCCGCCTGAACAATGGAATTTTTCTTTGACATTCAAGCTGGGAAATGTAATGGAAGCGGTGCAAACTTACATTCCCATTTACTTATTGCTATTTCTATATATTTTCTGGTCTATTTGTTAACCTCATTTCCTTTGAATCAAGTAATTACGCTACACATTGCATATTTTCGCACTTAATTTCGCCAACAAGCAAACGCAGCGAAGTGTTAATGAAAATATTTCGCTATCATTCAACAAGAGTCTCGTTTACAGCAAGTGCTGCAGTTCCTGCGGAGTCCTTAATATACGTTGCATTGCGCATACGCCCCGTGGCTCCTTGCGGCAGACTGAAAAGCGGGGCATACGCATACAAAACTCGCTTCATTGTGTGCTAGACAAACCAATGTACAGCATTACAGGAAGGGTATTTAAGGCTGAGGAAGTTGAAGTGGGGCTTCAATGTCCTGGGACCCTGGCGTTCCCACGTGTGCATTCGAGTGCAGCTCATTTATCATGCCAGTCTTTGACTCGCCTCCTTTCAGTGTTGACTTTTAGCCATTTCCCACGCGAACGAATACATTTTCCTGGGAAAGCGCAAAACGAAAAGAGCAAACATTAAAGGTACAATTGTCCCTAATGAGCAGTGGTCGGTGAGTCAACACCTTTTTATTTCATTGTCGGTCTAATTTGACAATTAGCAGCGAAGTGAGAAGTGTGAAAAAAAATAATAACAGGCAAACAGCTGTGCCGCAATTTAATTTAAGGCTGCAAGTGTCACTTCAAAGGACATACACTGCAAAATAAAGCCCAAACTGTTGCGAAAAAGAGTTCGATATTCCGCGAATGAAATATTTGTGGCTATTTAAAGCAATTTTGCCCTAGCGCTTAATATAATAAATCTAGCAATTTTATTTGGCAAGTGCCGAGTTTCAATATTTCACTCCACCATAATGCCTGGCGAAAAGAAAAGGAAACACAAACTGGATAACAGCCTTCCCGCAATGCATAAAGCATCGTTGTCCTTGGACAAATATAAAACATAATGCGAAAAATAAATGCCTGAAAAAGCCAGGAAACGGGATATAAGCAGCTAAAGAATATTCATGTGCCTCAATAAACCGCAAAGAAAAGATGTCCTTTTTGCGCCAGGCACTAAAGCGTGGAAAAATGATAAAACAGCCAGAAGAAAATAAAGAAAACCAAACAAAGGAAGCGCAAACAGCAAACGTGCATTAAAAGTATTGACTGTCTGGGAGTCCCCGGCGAAACTAACAATTAAAGAAGCGATTCGCTGGTAGGAAGGCATTTAAAGCGGCTTTTATATATATTATGATACACAATGCCAACATAAAGACAATCGCCGCAGTTCTCTTTTCCGATCCGCTGGATGCCCGGCCAAATAAATAAAATTGATTAGAAGCGGCAATGGCAGCAGGCGGCATCTATGGTATGCTTCTTATCTGCCGGCAATTTCATTATTTTAATGCGTCACACGACCATCAAAACTTACGGGCGGAGCAATCTGACTGACAGCACAGGACGCAGGACAACGGACATCGGACATTCCAGTATTGATTGACCGGACTCCGCATCCTGTCAACAGTTTCAGTCAATCAAAACAGTGCGAAAAATAAAGCAATTCAATTTTGTTCTTGCCTTAAAACCGGACGGTTCTAAATACTTTATATTTAAAATATTGGTTATGTAAACATTTTCACCCAGTTCATTTTCTTTTAGTGTGCACATACATTTTATTCCGCTGCTGCCCTGAAAATTAATCCATCTCAAAACAATACGCATTTTCGTCACTGCACACACGGCGATTTTATTCAACTTTGTGCCCTATTTCTGGTTGACGTTCTGCAGCAGCAGGAAGTACTGTCCACTTGTCCGGACCATCTGCGAATCAATCAAGTGGAACGGTGGAACGAGCTGTAAGAGGGGACCCTTGGGGGTGGACCTGCAGGACCTGCAGGACCCCTGCTCCGCTACTCACCGCCATCAGCGTGGGCAAGGACATTTGCATGAACCAGGACACGTCCAGCCGGAATCCCCGGTTCGTGCGCATCAGCATCATGCGGATGAGGTGGCGAAACTCCCTGGACTCTTCGTACCATCCCACCTGGTAGAAGGCGTTGGCAATCTCCTCGCTCTGCAAAGGGGGATGGGTCACGCAATTAGACATCAATCAGAGCGCGGATTCCCCGTTACGTCACCCACAGCAGTCGCAAATCGCTGGCCATTGTAGCAGTACACAACTATCTGATAGCCGGCTGCCACCAGGTACATGGTCATCCGGATCATGGTGATGCTGCTGTTGGTGCCCTGCGAACGAAGACGGCAAACGGTGAATTTCTCATTCAGTTAAGTTCCTTTGGGGATTCCCTCGGATCAAGGCCTCACCAATCCCACGCTCATTTGGAACAAGGCCAGGCCCCAGTTAAAAAGGCTAAGCAGGAATTGTGTGAAAGTGATGTGCCGAAAGCAGTCGTTAACCTCGTTTGCAAAGCTGTAAAAAGAGTTAGATGGAATGCTCTTTTTAATATCGTCACATACTTTGCCACTCGTTGGTACTGATAAATACAGCATCGCAAGTATTCAACCCTGCGATCTGGAGGAACCAACTCAGATGTGGCTTGTTCTACCATTTGGTTGAGGGACCTCATAAGTCCCACGCTATGAAGGCATAGGACAATAAAGACTCCATCAAAGCTAACGGCACCTGAGCAAAAAGTATTTATGGCTTATATCTGGAAAGGAAAACCTCATCCATATTGACTCACACATGCCGCAGATATACAGCGAACAGGTTTCCAGGTACATCTGTATATGATAGTAGGGAAACTCTAATCCCTTGTGCTCCCAGGCGGGATACAGAGATGGCAGAGCTTAGTATGGCAAATAAATTGTTATTTTACGTTTATAAAAAGTGGTTGTTAGTGGAATTATTGATATATTTACGTAACATGATGTCGTAGGATCCTTTCGGTTTGGTGAAATAGCGATAGAGGTTGATTACGAAGGAGTTGATAAAGTAGTTTGTAGTAACACAAATACAGCTATACAAATAGATAAGAATTTGCCGACGAGTGCTGGCCCAGTACCGATTCATCGTGGACTCAACCTGCTGGCGAATCCCTTTGATAACAGGTAGATCTGAAATAAAATGTATCTTTAGTTTGTTACTGCGTCCAACAGGAGCTCACCTGACATCCTTTCAAAGAGCTCACACTTTTGGAGTAATTCGTGGCAGCGCGCCTTTCGTAGCAGTTCGTATATCTGTCTATGGGCAAACAGAAAGTACCACATCTTTGCTATCGATGTTATAAACTGCAGGGCAGTGCCAGCGGTCTGAAAGATAAATAAATAAATAATAAATAACACTTGCATAATAATAATAAGATTTAAGGTATAGTTTTGACCCACCTCTCCAATGCGCGGAATATCATGAATGTACCTGGCTAACATTTGCCAGTGCCCATAAAGCGAGGCCAAGCTACTTAGGCTAAGAACAATTGTCCAACTAAACGGGTTAGAAAGTGTATCAATTACAATGCTATACCCAACCTTTGAGGTACCCACATTCTGAGCACCTGTCCGCATCGGGAAGGATCCAACAGGTTGAAGCCCACCGTATAGGAGAGTCGGATCATCTCCCTGATGCTGCGATAGTTGCGCCTCTTCAGCTCGGCCGCCTCTTCCGGTGAGTACATGTCGCCTAATCGCGGCCTAATTGTGTTAATCGCCCATTTATAGGGTCAATCGGGTGGGCGTGGCTCATCGGTTGGCTTTAATTAGATAGTTCAGCGCCAGAGGCAGGAAACCACGCCCCATTACGTGGGCAAAGTTTCACTAAATAATTGAAATACTTTGCGCTGGCAGGCGGAGAAGGGTGAGTGATGTGATTCTCGACTTGTCCTGTGGTTAATTAGTCCGACCAGTAATTAGATCCACACCAAGTTCGTTCGTTATTGTGTCCTGCGAAAGCTTAAAGGACTTTTGGGCATTAAGCTCTTCATTCCGCTTGATAAGAGAGGTTTCCCACTAAAAGCTCCAAGGGAGCAAGCTTTAGGCTGAAAAACTGGAAAAATATTTGTTCTTTGAAAACTCCCGGGTTGTGGAACAGACTAAATATGCTTATGTAAAATATTTACACAAAAGTTTGGATTTTCTATAATCCCTTCAGTGGTGGTACCTGGCAGGTACTTTCAGCTATCGCATCCCTAGTCTCCGAATGTGATAAGAATAACGCCCCAGATTAGCAAATATCTCAATATATTCTTTTGAATACTTAAAGATAAGAACACTTTCTTTAGAATGGTTTTATCCCAAAGGTTATAGAGGCTGATAGCCATCCGCAGTCTTCTCTTAGATATTCCCTTATTTATATTCCTTCTTCGATTGTTAACATACGTCAGTTGAATTTAAACCGTGTAGTTGAAAACATCTTCGAACAGAAATGATTGACTTAAATATTTTAGATTTGAATGAAGACTGTCTTCACCACATTATTACGTATTTAAGCATCAAAGATCTCGTAAATTTAGCGGATACCCTGCCCAGGTTTGGACAGATTCTGTTGGATAGACCGCCAACCTCCTACCCAGTACATCATGGAAGCGATCCCGATGGTGTGAAACCAGTATTGTATTACTCAACAGTTGCCATCAAGCTGTTCAGGATCGTAAAAAATAACGTAAAAACTTTGGGAGTTATCCAAGGACATAGTTACGATAAGGAAGATCTAGGCAACCTTGTCAAGGACTTCCGAATTCTAACACAAGGAAGGAACAAACTTGATCTAAGACATTGCCTTGGAGAAATGTCCAGACTAGAGGATTTGTTTAGATTTTCGTCTTGCTGTAAGACCAAATGATTTAGAAGTCCGCGAAAATTATAATTATATTAATTTTTGTTTTTAGCTCGTGACTATTTGAGTGTAAACGTCCCATCTTGTATTTGTTACCTTGCGGACTTTTTTCAACTTATTCCCGATTTGCGGGAGCTTCGACTTTCCGGATTTGCCAAGTGTTCGGATTGTGTTAAAACAATCTTGAAATGCTTTCCCAAGTTGGAGGAACTCTGGATTCGGGGAACCTGCCTCAAGCTTCGTTCTGATTATGAGCTGATATCGCAGATCAAATCTTTGACGAAACTGTCGATAAATGTTGGTGGACCTAATTGTCTGGAGCCTTTGACCAATTTAACTGAACTCCGATCTCTTTATGTGGAGAGTATCTTCAGCTACATATCTCCAATTGAAATCATAGAAATCATAAAAAAGTGTAAGAAGTTGCAATTCCTATTTTGCTACTACATAAATCATGGAGAACATCCACACGATTCCATTGCAAATATCTTCAAGAGCATTAGATCGACTCGAGATCCTAGCCATCAAACCCCCCTTCAATTGCACACATATTTGGATCCACCTTTGTGTGAAGAAAATGTAAGTGCCCTTAAAGTCTTTTAATTACATTAAAGCAAAATTTATTTTATGATTTTTATTCAGAGACAACTAATTGATGAAGCCTACTTCGAATATCGCCGGCTGCCTTGAAAGGACTTGCCTTATTTAGAAAGGACTTCAAAAACAAATACTCACCATTCTTGTACCGTCTCGAAAATAAGGACCACTTCGAAATGTTACTCAATGATTTATATATTTTCATGACTTTTCGCTCATATAGATTTAAATACGCTTTAATAAATTTGTATGCTTGTCAACGATTTCCGTTATTCAATTTAGCTGATTTACAATCGTCGTCGCCATCAGACTACATTAAAATGTATGTATCGTTAGGTAAATAATTTAAATATTAATAACATGTTGTTTTTGCAAGTGTATTTGCTCTGCTCGTCATTTACTTAGTATATCTCGTTAGTTTGAATTCAAGTTCAATTCGTTTGCTGCTGGCGTAAATGTTTTACAAAATAATATAACAGAAACTTCGATTTAGGGTCTTGTATATGAAATAAATATTTACAAAAGTTACAATTAATATTATGCAGTGGCGGAATGTGGCCGGTGCTCACCAAAAAACCGTGTAGATAATCCTAAATGAATTGCTTACAAAATTTTTGGATGCCTCAAGCATTTGTTAATACGTACACATATTTCTAAAAATGTTTAACTATATTACCTCGAGTTCTTGGCTTTAACATTAGTTATCGAATAAGGTGTTTGCATTGGTTTTCTCTTTTTTGCTTAGTTCTTTTGTTCTTTGCTTGTGTTCTTATCAATTCGAAAAGCGGACGTTGAGACATTTTATTATCGTCTCGTAATAAAATTTGTGTCGTTTTCTTACAGTGTGGTATTTGTTCGTGGCTTTGGGTGTGGGCGTGTGTATCTGTGAGAGGTGTTAGGTGTGGGTGAGTGGGTGTGTGAGTGAGTGAGTTCGTATTCCCTTTACTGATATGTTTCTAAGAGGCTAACTCGCATCCTGGCTCATCGCTGGCCGAGCAGAGGCAACTAAACAGGACAAACGCAAGCCAGTTGGACAGATCGGTTGGGATGACCCATGGAGGATATGGAAACCTGCCAAATCGGTATACTAGAACACCTAAGCCGAAACACTCTCGCACGCATACACTGAATGGAATGTGGTAAAACAACTTGGGTTGCAATAATTGACTAACACGCTCCTCGAACGGGGAAAGTCCCTTGGCGAGGATTTCCAATTTTATTGCTTACGTATTCGGAGAACGGACTAGTGAACTAAACATCGACTCAACTATCTAACTAACTCAACTAACTAACATACATAACACTCACACGCTTCATAACTAACTAACAGTATGTGGGTTGCTACAATGCGATCCCGTGGGTTCCGATAGATGGGCCACCTAAATGGCACCGCAAGCAGGCTGCCCTCGAATGGCATTATCATACCCACATAACAAATAACAACATCTACATCCAAGCTATATTGCATTTTCCCAACCAACCTCAATCTCTACTTCATAGGTGGCAACTCAGATTATATCAGGGGACTAAGCCAAGCCAAGCTCTATCGATAAGCCCTAAGCCCTACACACACGCACAAGTACTTATAGATATAGAAACGAACCAACGATTTTCAACTACTTTTGACATTATGAATTTGAACGATACGCGAACGAACGATTTACATACAGATATATGCATGGCCATGCGATTCTAATTGGGATCTAATGGGATGGGCTGGGGTGGGGTGTCGCATCACCTCCTCGTCTGTAACTCCTCAAGCCTCCGATCTGCGGGGATTAGAGCGCGGTTTGAAAAATAGTTGGGGCTATATTTATATATCGCTTAGTTTGTATATATATTGTGTAAATATGCGAGCTGCGATTGCGATGCGTGTATATCCTATATTGTATATACTTATAAGTTGCATTCAAAATATGAATATTTCCGTTTCATTTGTTGCTATTTAGGCTTTTTTGGTGACTTCGTCTATATACTTTCGGTTAGCTGTGTCCTGAAGGCGGTAAATAAAGGTTGCTCTGTACACGAGTGGATTGGGCTCTGCATTATATACACCGTATCTTTACGTTTAGAGTTACTCGACCTATCGTATGGTATTAATAATATTTTGCTGTTTTGCTGTTTGTACGACTTGCGCAGCTCCGAATCACCTACATTGCAGTTCGGGTTTCTCCTTCTCTTCTCTAGTTGTAAAAATACGCAGATCGAATTCCGGGGATCTGCTAGGGATCGTCCCACCATCTCTAGACTAGGATACTGTTCATTGCTTTTATATAATTCACATTCCATGTTTGCTAACTTTGCTATCACTTTGAGTTTTCCCTTTGTATGCTTTGTGTGTGTGTGTGTTGTGTAGTGTGAGGGTTTCCCTTGGAAAAGGTTATCTTTTTTACATTTTCTTGGTAACTTTTTGTGTGTGGGTCCCTAATTGCTACGTGCCCTCGTTCCCCGCCCTCTTCGCCTCCTCGGCGTCGGCTCCTTGGAGAAGGGCCCTCTGCTCATCGTTGGCTTCTGGTTCTCCCTCCTCCTCACGATCCTCCTGGCCAGGAGCCACTGCAGCTTGGCTCGGAGGAGCTGTCGGGGGATCCTCGCCAGCTCGATGGCTCACGGGCGATGTGAAGGTCGTCTCCGAGTCTGTGTGGCAAGATGGGCTAGATTAGTCACTTGATTATACAGATATATCAGCACAACGGATTTCACAGGATGAGTGAGTATGAGTCTTAACCCATTTTATGAGGAAGCAGTTTGTATCTGTGATTGGCGATCTAATTTGAAAGTTTTGTTCATTAAAGATTTTCCGACCATAAAATGGGTTATTTCTTATCGCAGTGCTAAACAGGAAGCGGCATATGGGTGATTTTGTGTGAGGTGTGTGAGTGTAAAGTGCGTGAGCTCAAGTTCTAAAGCTGTTCACATCGATCTGGCGCTCGGATGTGGATAATCCCAGCTGGGTGCTTAACGAGTCTGGACAATCGAACGGGTGAGTTTGGTGCGGCACGGAAGCGATCGATGCGGATCGATCACCAATGGTAAGCACTATAGATCGGATCGGTAATACTAACAGGTCGCCCGGCCGAAGGCCTCCGCTCTCCGGCGAGATTTAGTGTGTCAGTGTCTGTATCTGTGGGTTCATGGGATCATGCGGTGGTCATGCGGATGTGGGTGGCGATGGGTGGAGTTCGGGAGTTCAGAAGGCGGCATCGAAGACGGTGACTGACAGCCAGCCAGCAAGCGGGGGGAAAGGGGAGAGATAAAAAAACGGTTGTAGATGATTTCTGGTTTCGTCATGGCCGAAAGAAACCCCAGGACGCACTTACAGGATGAGACAGAGAGAAAAAGAGGGGGAAAGAGACAAAGAAGAAGGAAGCCAGCCGACAGTGATGGAAATCTATGATATATAGAGACGTCCTAAGGTTTATTGGTACGTCGTGATCTTAATAACATTGCCTATCCTTCATCACTGGCAGCTGGCCACCTAGTTCAACCACCACCTACCCAGACTGCTGTCCCTGGTCTGCTGGCCATCCGCCGAACCTGCGGATGCGGATGTGGAAGGAGTTCCTCGCGAAAGCAGCGGCTTCACCTGGCGCAGCGCCTGCTCCTCGGGATAGCGTGGGGTCTGGAACTTCGTGGGCTTCGATTGCAAGGTCGCTGGTCCTGAGCGCTGGTGCATTAGGGTGCGGTGCCTGAGGGGTGGTGGGGATATAGACTTAGCTAAAACTGAATGAGGTAATTTATTCGGTGAGTAATCGCTGCCGGATTCGCCCTGCAAAACAAGAAAGTTAATACTCGAACTGAATACATATTACTATACAGGATAACGAACCATAACGGTGCCGTTGTCGGAGACGCCGGAGCCGGACATGTTGTCCGCCAGGAGACGCTCGCTCTCCGGATCGGACAGGACGCGCGAGATATCAGACTTGTTTTTCAGGATCGACTTCGAGCGCCGGTGGTGCTCCAGATTGGGCGAGGCGTCAATCGAGTCTATCGATGAGGAATGCTTGCTCTCGAACTTGGCTGGTGGTCGAGTTTTGATTAGTTTAATAGATCATTAAATTTGGGAATAATCGAAAGCACCCACCTTTGGCGCCCACATTCTGTATGCCAAACAAATGCTGGTTGATCAGTTTGGTGGCAGTGACTAAGCTCTTGCCCGGCATGAATACCGAGCGCTTCTTCTTGGGTCCTTGACCGCTGAATCCTCCGGATCCGCTGGCCGCTGGGCTACCGGAATTTCCGGCCAGTTCTCCATCCCTCCGACCGCCCGTCTCGTCGTCCAGCTTGGTGTCCTCGAAGCGGGCGCGAGGTCGCATGCCCCCCAGGACACTACTTCCAAGGCCTCCGGTCGCTCCACTTGGTCGCATGGCGGTGAAGCTCTGCTGGAACCGCGTCTTACGATGCTTTGGCACTGAGTTCTCGTTCAAGCTGACCCGACTTCCCCGCTCCTGGACATCAAAGCTCTGGTAGACGTCGTCCAGGGGACTCAGACCGCCAGCTCCTACGCCTCCGGCGGCCAAGTTCCTGAGGGCCGTATCGCCCGAGGCGCTCTTCTTCACTTGGGCACGCAGCCCACCCGATGAATTGGTGCTTGGCAGGCCCACAATGAAGCCTGTGGAGCTGCTAATGCCCTGGTGCTGCTCCCTTTCCAGGGGATTTATGTACAGGTTATCCATGTCAATATCCAGGGCGCAGGCCTCGTCATTGAAGTCGGCCGTGAGGTCTCCTTGGGACAGGAAGGGATGCGTCTGGCAGCTGGCATAGGTGTCCGAGCTATCCACGCTGGCCAGGTCGGCATTGTTGTTATTGCTCCCGTTGTAATTGCCACCGTAAAGGAGCGTCCCATTGCCACCACCGCCCACTGTGGTGGTGTTGAAGTTGTTGTTGTAGTTATGGTTAAAGTTGGACGAACTGCAGATGGTGGACCCGTATCTGAGGGACACATCCAGGGGCAGCGCGATGGTGGTGGACGTGGTGGTGCCATAGGACGACGATGTGGACGAGGACTGCGAGATGGCGGGCAAAAGGACGGCGGCGCAGGACGTTGGTGGCAATGGGGGTGGCGGGGGTAGGGCCAGGAGCGGACCATGGAGCGGCGGAAGAGGGGCTGGTAGTGGTGAGAGGAGCCCATAGGCTCCTGCTTGACGACCCGCTGCCGCCAGTCGCATCTCCAGACAGATCGGCTTGTGGAAGTCGGAGGTGGGCAGCGAGATCACGCCCTCCGCGTCGGTGAATTCCTTGAAGTCCTGCAACGAGTGGGGGTTCGGGATGGGGATACAGTTTCAGATCCAGTCGCCAAAGCAAACTAGAGGCCCAAGATATAACAAATATGGTAGAATCGGTCAAATTAGTGGAGCTTAATAAATCCATACAATATTTAAGTGAATCCTAACTGAAACTGGACCATATCTGTTTTATCTTTCGGTGAAGATCACTGGGACCATAATTTCATACATTATATACGTGTCTTGGGATTTTTTCTGGCTGCTTATTAGTGTCTGATTTAGTTCGGTGTACCTGTTGTCTTGAGTCAGCTTTTTATTGTGTGCGATTTGTTTCCTTATTATTTCGCTTGAATAGCAAAAATTAACATGCAACTAGGAGGCGCCAAGTAAAACTCAAACGTGCAGCGCTATTTATTGTTAACATTTAGTCATATTAATAAATGAAAACGAAGGCAGTGCGAGTTCTCAACTTGTTATTGGAGGCAAAGAAAGTGATTACTAATATATGTAGTATTGATCATAAGATTCATTAGAGGTGCATAATAAAGTAGAATTAAGTATAATAAATTAAAATCTAAATGTATATATTTGATTTAACATAAATAGTTTTAAGAAGTTATTCAATTAATGACTTTGATATTTCTTTTAATGCGTTCGGATCGGATCTGATTGGATCCCCAAGTTGAGCACACGCACGAAGTTCAATCTTTCAGTACTCAGACGTACGAACGTCTTACTTACCAAACCGCTGGTGTTGCCCTCGAAGTGGGGTTCCATACTCGAACGTTAAATAAAGTTAAGTACTCTACTCGAGTTAGATACCGAAACCAAAAAGTAAAAGTTCTAGGCGAGCAATACGGAAACAATCAGAAGAGATAGTGGAGTGCCAGAAAGTCGAGTGCGAATAGATAAATTTGATCAACAGAAATGGATTCGTTTGTTTTGTATTTTTATTTGCGTAATTTGTTCATTCGGTGTGGTTTTCTTTGTTTTGTTTTGGATGAGTGATAACAGGAAATAAACGACTAATAATGAAGAGAGCTATAACATTGGTAGTTCGAGTAACTAAACAATTGTATATTTGGTTTTCATAGTCATGTATGTATATTCGTTGTTTTGCTGGTTTTCTGGTATTTGGCGATTGCAAGTTGCAGCTACTATAATTAAGGCTTAGGCCATTTTGCTAGGATATAAATATTTAGGTATTAGGCTAGTTGTAATTACGTGCTTAGTGTAAATGAAAATAATCGATTTAAACTTTCGTCAAGCCCTCAAGCTTCGGTCACTTGGTACAGAGTTAAATTAAGTATATAAATTAAATTAAATAATAACACATGCTGCTTTGTTTTGCTTTTCTCTCCACTCCTGGTTGCGTTCTAGATGGTAGATTAGGCTTTAGTTAAGTTAATTAAATTCTTAGAATTCGCTATGTCTTTCTTTAGCTTTCACGTCACGTCACGTCAGGCCCGTTGATACTAATAATAACAACAGTTTAACAGTATAATCGTAGCAGTAATAATAACATTTAGTTGTAATTTGTTGGTTTGTTGGTTTAAAGCTAGTTAACGTCTAATCGCAATTCGCAGTGCCGGTCACGCATTCGATCCGCCCGGCTGACTAAGTACTCTCGATTTCTATATCGAACTCGTCGGGGAGAATCTTGAGAATCTGGCTAAACGCTATTCGCGCGCAATGGAATACACTCGCCATGGCATCCCGGCAATCCCTTTAAGAAAAGAAACGAAAAAGAAACAAGGTCAACATAAAATTTCCATTTCCAATCCAATTCCAATCTCACAGGAAGCCAAACAAAACCAAAAGAAAAGAAACGAAACGAAAAGAAATCAAAAGTGAAACTTAACGATCGTAAGGATGGGACAACACTTTGTATTTTAACGGCGTGTCCTGGCTGTTACCATCTCGGGTGCTACCGTAATGCCTCATAGATAGTATATATCGATGGTGCCCTCCTCGAGCATCCGCTTGAGGGCCATATAGTTCTTGGGCGAGGGCGGCGGTCGGGCCAGCCGCTTGATGCTATACTCCTTATCGTGGAACACACAAATGCGATCCTGCAACAACGTTCGGTTGGTATCGTAATCGCTGCTCTACCAATCCAACTACTTCGGGTCGAGTACGGGGTCGCCTATTGTTTAGCAGGACCTATGCGAGAAGCTCAAGGCTCTACTGATTTATAAAAGGGAGGTGCCACAGAAATGTATCAACTGTTTAAAATTTTTTAAACGGAAACAAAAATAGATACGTATGCAACTTAAATAGGATTTCTGTGACACTCCTGAACTTAAGGTCTTGTCTGGATCGGAGTTCAATGCGCTGGGGTTAACAATTTCACAGTCTGCCAATGGCGGTTATGCGGCCTATATACAGGCTGAGCATGATGTTAGTTCGGTTTATTTGAGATTAGTCGGAAACGTAAACGCAAACGTAAACAAGGAGCAATGATAAGGATAATCGGGTGCAGACATGCGACTAAACACAGAGCACAGTACACGGAAAAGCGGCTCGAACATTGCAAACGGGAAAATTGGGTGGTCACAGCTACGTTTTTGGGGTGGGGTTGGATTCTGTAAGAGCCAAACCCCCCGTTACCTTGGTCGTGCAGAAACAGCACTCGAATTCCACGGGCACGTCCTGCTCCAGGTTGTCCATCCGCTGGTTCTGCAGGTTCTCCAGGGCCACCTGGCGCCGCAGCTCGGCCACTTCCTATAAATAGTTGGGTGTGGGGATGGTGGCATCACGTGAGTGTTTCGTTACGCTTCGCTCGTAAACAATCGGAATATATGTATAAATCTAGGCTTATATACAGAAGGATCATCGGATGCAGGGGCATGCCGCATGCGTAGTAACTCTCGGGTTAGAAATAGTTAGGTATTTGGAAAAGAGGTTAGCAAGAAAAGGGCATAACAGTCCTGTTTGCATGCGGCTCAAGCTGTGTGAGGGTGTTGGTGTTGCCTGCTAGTGCCGGTGTTTTCGGCTATAAGTATGCTACGGAGCTGATCCTATCATTGCACACTGGAAAAAACTACAAATATAATAGGTTTGTTTATGTTTTAAGACTGTCTCTTCAGCTTCATCACCCGAACCGTATTCAAACACAGTAGGTGAACTTTTGATTGCCATATTCCCCTAGATTTATTCCTGGCGAGCACTTAATGCTAACCTATGTAAAAATTACTGCTGATATAATTATATAGAACTCAATGGTTGCTGAAGCAGACTCAAACTGGTCTAAATGTGCTCTAAATGCGCCTAAGCAATCTCCATTGGATCGGTGAGTTCAAACCCTTCTAGGACATTATTAGGTATTTGATACGATGTCCAGCAGTTCAGCTGTCCATAATTATCTGCGCAATCGGCATAGAAGCTCAACCAAGCGGTATGAAGAGTCGCGAAAAGATCCATTCCTTTCAGAACGAAAATTCCGAGGCAAACGCCTGTGGAAATTCTTATGCGAAACACAGAATGAAGCGATCAAATCCTGAAGGCCTGCTGGATGAAGATCCCAATGGTGAGTAGAGAAGTTTTAATTAAAGGAGATCATTTTTTTAGTCTTGGCACCACTGATCTCTTTAGCTTCTGGCATGCGCTTACAGCCATCGGATCAAAACACCTGCCAGATGAGCCCCAATCTCGGTGCCCAGAGCCTATCCCCAGCTGTCCCCGTATCCTCACTTTCGGACTTCTACCAATCAAACTGGCAGCAGCCGCAACAGACGGAGTTGCAGAATCAGCAGCAGCAACAGCCGCACTGCTTAGGCAGGATGAGCCAGGGAACACCCAATGCCTACTACGAGCACGATGAGACTGAACAGAGGCGCCAGGAGCTGCGCAATCTCGTCCAGCATCTGTACGTGGCCCAGGCGAGAGTCCAACTGGAGGCCATCGAGATCAGGAAGGCACAATCGGTGGCCTCAGCTGCGCAGACGCAACTGGAGGAGTCGGCCAACCATGTGCGCAGCATCACCGCCTCCTTGCACACTGCCCAGCAGGAAGTGGCTGCCTCGGCGATTCGGGCTCAGATCGCGCAGCTTCAGCTGGCGGCCCATGATCAGCTGCTGTTCGCCGCTCGCCAGGATGTGGACGCGCTCTCCTCGCAAATGGTGGGTCTCCAGGCGGCGGAGGGCATCGTCCAGCCGAAACTTACAGTGGATCTCCATGCTCTCCTGGACAAGCTGAAGCAGCCACTCCAGCAGTATGATCGCCCCACAGCCGTTCCCCTTATTGCACCTAGTCTGCCGGGAACATTAAGCCATCAGCAACAGATGCTCTTGCAGCAGCAACAGATGGGGCAGGTTCAAGATCAAGGACCGATCCAAGGACAGGGCCAAAACCAGGATCAGGGACAGGGGCCTGTGAATCCCTCAAATGGACCTACTTCCAACGATTTCATCAGCTTGCCTAGGGCTCATCACTATGCCAACATGGATTACACTTAGCTGCAGTTAAATATTCATAAGAATTACTCTTTCTATATTTTGTATGTTTCCTTTGCCTAAAATAGTATATTTAATTTAAATTTGTAAGTGATTTTTGTTGTGTGTTTTTTTCTGATTAATATATATATGTTTGTTTCAGTAATATCGATTGATATTGCATTGTGTATGTGACGGAATGTAAGTGTATGGCATAAGGATCAAATCTTCTTTAGAAAAAATGTATAAATTGTACAAAATCAGTTTGCATTTCTTTAGATGAATTTTAATTTCAGAGGTAATGAAGTTAGCAGAGCAAAAATATTGGCTTACAGACTGGAAAAATGTTAAAGGCAGATTCACAATTATTAGTTCTAAAACTATATATTCTTAAAAGCAAAATCTCTTATTAAAAAAATAGTATCTACAATATACACATAAAACACTTTTCTTCCAAGGTGCCAGCAATATTAAAATGGTTTGAAAGATATTTATATCTGATAAATATTTCCAATTTGGAATATAGAACCAAAATTCATTGTAATTCAGGTTTGAGTCAAATATTGAAAAATTTTGAAATTATCATAAATGCAGTTATGCAGCTATTATTATTTTTTCGATCAGATAGGCATTCAGGTTGATTTGGAAAATCCATAAATGCAATTGCACGTTCGCCCAAAAGAACAACTTTTTGTAGCATTGGTTCAGCCACTGAAAAGAAGACAATCAATCCGCAAATCCATTCAAAATAATCGGTTGGCAAAAAATCGAATACATATTAGAATATATAGCTATGGCACAAATGCATTCGAGTTGAGTAGAGTAGGGTATTAGAGTAGGTTGAGTTCTTTGTGTATACTTTGAATGTACCTCCTTACTGCGTCCCCGTAAAATCTAAAAGTTGAAATGTGTGAATGTTGTTAAAGAACTTGATTTTCTCCTCAAGAGTCTTAAGTTTTTTTAATTCTTTTGTTATTTTTCTGGTTACATTTTGTGGTGGTTGGAATTTGTTTGAATAAACTCAAGAGAGAACGTGAAGCTAAATAGACTAGGGATACTAAAACTACAAAAAGAGGCCGCCAATGGGGGAAACTCAGGAATACTTAACCAAAGGACACCAAACTTTGTGGTATTCAAGAACTGAAACTCAAAACGAATTTACCCGTCTAACAGTTGGCAAATGAGGAGGAACCAAACGTGATTAATAATTGGGATATAATTAGAATTATTATTTGAATATATTTCGATCCAGTTCAACGGCTTCACATTTACTAATACATAGGATTACGATTTAGAAACTTTGAAAACATTAAGATATTCAAGAAATACGATTGCGAGTATGGCAATGACCAGGTATCTCCCCTTAATTCGCAGACTTACCCCGGGCGTGATCATCATCTGGATGGGCAGTCCCTTGGCCTGGGACAAGTTGTCGTCATCGACTCCGCCCCCTTCTCCATCACCGCCTCCCTCGGCGCCCTCTGACCCGGGGGCGGTATTGATGGCATTACTGGCATTGGTGGCGGTGGCCACGGCTGTTGCCGCACTGGATGCGGCCACCATGGCCAGGTTGTTGGCCACTCCTCCTCCTCCGATTGCTCCTCCATTTCCGTTCGGGGCCTTTTGCTGAATCTGTTGCATCTGCAACATCTGTTGCTGCTGCTGTTGCTGTTGCTGCTGCAGCAGCAGAGCCTGCTGCTCGCGCCGATAGCTCTCCATGGCCATCATCGAGGTCTGGCGGGCATTGGGATTGTCGAAGCTGTAGGGCGGCACTGCATCCTGCTCAGAGCTGGATCCGCGTCGCTAAACGAAAGGGGGGATGGTTAGTATTGTTTGTTCTCGAAAAGTTGTGATAGGCGCTAAAGATTGAACTCTTTGAAACACAATTTAGGGCACTTTGTACTTACAAGGCATGATTCCAATTCTTTGAAATGGGGAACCATGAGAAACTTATGCTTAAAATGACCATTCGAATTTAATATAAATTGGGACTAATAATAAGAATCTTATCTTAAGTCCCTAAGCTTAAGCTTAGTGTTTTCTAAATCTACTGCTACTAATGTTGGGCTTATCTGGGCAAAAACAAATTAAATTGTTTCTGCCTATTTCATATTCCACCTGAAGAGATGAAAACTACGTAAAGGAATGTATGTATTAAAAGAGAGTATCCCTTTTATACCAAAGGAATACTTAAGTTTCCGATATTAAAAAGACCTTTTAAAGGACACTAACCCCGAAGTCCCTTGAGAATGACTTACGTTGTGCAGGTTGGAGTTGCGCAAGTTGGCTACGTGGTCGAAATTCTTATAGCATCCGGTTCCGGTGGTGGCCGGATTGCGTCCGCTGGTGGACTCGCCTTCCGTGCTGTTGCCGTCCGTTTGCGAGAGATTGTGGCCTGTGGGCGATCGGCGGAGCGCGTGGGTTAAACGGTGCCAATTTTTGAGTGATCGTGTGTGACTCTCGCGCTTTTCTGCTTGGCATTCGTGTGTGTGTGTGGTGGTGGGTGGGTGTATCGGTGTATGTGGGTGTTAACGTGTTTACGTGTAGACGGGTTATATCAGGTTATATTTTCAGATTCACGATCGGTTTGTTTGGTCGTTTGGTTCGTTTTTTCGGAGTTCACGCAAAGAAGCCATGAATGCATTTTGTCGCCATTACGTTTCGCATTTGTTCAGCCGACAGACGCCAGTGGTGGTATATACACAAGGTTATATATATCGTATATAGTTTAAAATGAGTTAGAGCGGGTTTTGGATTTGTTCGGAGCGCAAATGAAGGTGTTTTATTTGGTTTGTTTGTTTTTTCGTTTCAAATCAAAAGAGGGGAAAAAGAAAGAAAAATGAGTTCCATGAATGTACTTATTTTTCGCTATATTTTGGTAAATATTTGTTACGACGACGATGACGACGGCGACCAAAAAACGTTGGGGGCTAAGTTAGAATTAGTTTAGTTTAGTGGGATACAGTGAGGACAACATTGAAGAACGACGTCTATAGTTCAGGTTTAGTTTGGAGCTTACTCTTGGGTGTGGTCAAATGGGTTAGAACAACATTTAGTTAACTGGTGATGCTACTGGCTGAGTAACACTACTACACCACTAGATTATAGTTTAGATTGTCATAAAGTTAGTAGTCAGACTAGGCTAATGGTAACATTTCTATTGAACATAGTAGATACAAAACTGAAACAAAACGGAATATCCTGCGGAAAAATTATTTAATTGAATTTAACTTGACTTTGTTTTTGTCCAAATAACCAATACATTTTGATTGAAATTTAAGTGACTAAATTGCTTGATTGGTTATGTACAGTTTTGAGTTAAAGTGGGAGAGAATGTTCAGTGGAATCATTTAGAATTCATTTATTAAAAAAAATTGAGCTTTATACAGAAAGTATGACAGGACGTAAGAAAATTCTTAAAAATCTGAAAAATATTTTGAAAAAATATTTATCTTTCACAATCAAACTTGTAGCTATTTGTGAATTTTGTGAGTGTCTGAAATGTGAAGTGCTTTGAATGTACGCGGCAAAACAAATGTGCGAAACACTGTTCTCTTGGTTTTAATTCTCAAATAGACAAAATCCCGATTCATGGTCATTTACGCCATTCACGTTCAGGTGTGTGATCTTGTATAATTAGACCGAAATACGAAGGGAACGTTAATGAGTAAAATGGAAAGAAAAACTTGTCCTGATGAGTCAGCGAATGAAATTGGCTCCTTACTGTTGCCTTTCCTGCATTCAAGGCTTGAACTCAAAATCTGGCCAAGCTTCAAACACCAAATATGTATATAGACACTCATGGGTTGGCAATATGTTTGGATTAGCTGGTACAATGAAATAATACAGCGCAGTTGGGTTTTGGTTTTATTGCTAATTTCACAGACACACAAAGTTTTTTACGGCTTTAACAGTAGTACACAAAAGTACGAGTACAGTACACAGTTATTCATTTGGGTTAGTACGAGTACGGGTACAAGTGAGTATTCATATTCACTATATGTTCTTGTTCGATCATACATGGCTTGAGCATAAATAGAGCGTACACAGTTTCTATAGATTAGTTCATAGGATAAGAGCATGCAGCGCGTTAGATTGGATTTAATTTTGGAACAAAAGCTTTAAAAATGTGAAAACGAAAGGTCGAGGACACACACACATATATAATAAGGTTATTAGTAGGAAAACAAGTGGAAATGGAAAAATATTAGGTAAAAGGCACGTAAAGGCTTTTTGGAAAGTCAGTCCGCTTGCGTTTTAATAATTTTTTCAGGACTCTATCTTCTTCGAGCGCAATGATAGAAATGTTTGAACTATGTGGAACACAAGGCAAATCATAGGTAATCGGTCAAATATCACACACAAAAAAGGGCTTCCAAATCTGTATATAATATGTATATAACTTGGTTCGAACTGCTCAGCTCGCTTATTAATATCGATATATATGGTTGGGCTCACAATTTAACAAAACTTCAGCTTCGGTTGTGTGGCCTGTTGTATCTTAATGTATTTATATATGGCTGCAAACTAGGAGCAATTTGCTTTAAATAAGGCAAGTTCTTTTGTTTTCCGTTGTGCTTATGCGTTTTTAGGAACGTATCGCCATCGTTTGCTAAGTTTTCTGTCTCTACATTTGGAACGAGTATATTTCATTTGGTATACCTAATGCACGCTATATATCGCTGATGCGCTCACTAAATTAAAAACTAAGCTTACCCTCTCACAGCTACAACAACTAAGTTCATAAATAAGGCTTGCTCTGTTGTTGTTCGTTTTGGATATTCACATCTCTTGGGTTATTTCGATTTCGACATCGATATCGATTTGGTTACCCCATGGTGACCACTTAAAGTGTTTTATGTCCATGGAGGGAATTATTTTTGACTAGTGCGCTCGATAAATGCCTTCTTGGAGTTTACAAAGAGGTTAGGCCTAGTTATTCGCTAAGATTTAGACTAAATCAAAATTGTGCTTACGCGGATTGTATTTTCAGAGTTCGGCTCTCGAATGGCGTGTTGTGTTAGCATTTCTCATTTTGGATTGGGTTGCATGGGGAATCTGGTAATTCCTGGAAGATATTTGGCACACACATGCTGCCACACCCACTACTGCTGCATATCACATTTGGGTACTTGAAAGTTTTGCTTGCAGACGAATTCGCTTTGGAACCAAATGGATATAGCATAAACTGGCCAGGCAATCGGTTATCAAAATAAGTAACTCAAAACCAAGAACATCAGCAAATTTGAGAGGGTCTTCATTTCGTTTCAATTTCTTTTATATTTATTTTCAAGTGCTGATGGACATTAGCAAAACTTTCAATATACGATAGTACGATGAAGCATACGCCTTTTGTTTTTGCATCTAGCTCTTACACACAATGCAAACATATGAATGCGGTAAGAGTTAGTTAAAGGAAATCAGGAAATAATGTATAAAAAATATAAATAATTCAATTGGCCCTTATTGCATCTAACTCTTATGAAGAGTTTTAAAATAAGAGGAAAACGAACTATGGCAACGTGGCGTATGCGCGATGCATAATTACGGTTATTTAGCAGCAGCGACTGTGTGACAGCATGTCTGTATGAGTGTGAGTGTCTCGTGTGCGTGTGTGTGTGTGTATGGGTATGGGTATGGGGCGCCTAAAAGCAGTTACATTTAATCACAACATTTAATTGGAAAATAAATCAAAAATGGAAGTACACAATTCATTTGATTTCTGATTGATTCGAAGCTTTAAAGAAAGCCTACGCATTTGGGCTAACTGCTAACCAAATGTTATTCATTTCGCTTTTGTTTGTTTTGGAAGTACTTTCGCTTAAGTCTAGGACTCTTGTGTGTGTATGTGTGATTGATTCGTGTACTTGTGTGTGTTGTGGGTGTGTTTGTAACAAATTGCATTTGCTCTCGACTAATTTACATATACAATAACAATCGCCTGTCATTCTCTTAGCTAATTTCGCTTAGTGTAGATGGTTGTAGGTTTTTTTTTTTGTTTTTGGGGTCGGGTTGTTGTTGCTGTGGTTGCCGCGGTTTGCCAGCGATTTTGTGGTGATTTCAGGGAGGATTCAGCGGCTGTCTTCATTGTCACTGGAGCTGTTCTGCTGCTGGGCATCCCGCTCCTCCAGCAAACTGCGATTCAGCTCCTGGATTCTGGCGGAGAGGGCGCGGCGACGGGGCGTGCCAAAGGAGGGCGGAGGGGGCGCCTCGATCAGCGTGTTTTTCTCGCCTAGGTCAAAATCAGCCGCATTTAATTTAATTAACGTTTTTAATTCATTTGGTGTGATTTTTTGCAATTTTTTAATATTCGTATGTGTTTGTGTGTATAATGTTTGGGGTTCGAAATGGTTGGAAAATTCAAAGAATGTCGTGAGCAGAAAGTAGAAAAAGAAGAGCAGAGAAAAGAACACGTTGTAGGTAGATATTTGGAGACTAGTATTTCTAGGCATAGGTCTCAAAACGACTTCGATTCGCTAAATTACAACTACGTTTGGCTAAGAGAATGAGCATATACATCATATGGTTTCATGTGTGTTTGTGTTCGCTTTATATATAATTGTATGTAATCAGCACTTGAAAATTTTCTAAAAATGTTTGTTGTATTTATAATAATTTTTATTTCTTTTTTTTCTATTTGACATTATCAATTAAGTTCGAAATGGTAACTCTATGTTGAGCATTCAAATTTGCTATGGTTGTGGCGGAATCAAAACAAGAATCAAGCAATGAGTAGCAAAATGTCATCATCATAATTCGCAATTCTGGGCAAACGTCAAACTGAAGTCAGCAATTAGGCAAACTCAATTTAACTGAAGGCAAACTTAAACCGAACAACGCAACAAATTGCAACAGCAATTGCCTAGCTAATCACTAGATCCTGGGCTATATATACAGGACGACTCGGGGTTTTATATATACTTCGGATTGCAGCTGTGCAGGGAAAGATTTCGGGAACTTATATACTAAGAATGATTGATTGCCCATTGTTATCAAATCTTATATTTATTTCTACTTTACTTTACTATATAATTGCAATTCTACTTAGATAAAATTAATGTTTCTATATAAATATAAGTATAATGTTTCAGCTTTTTTTTCGACTTTTAAACTTCATGTAATAAGTTTATACTAGTGGAATAATGTATATTTTAAAGGAAGTCATACAAAATACTTTCTGATTTGAAGTTTACGTGACAATTTATCAAATCCCTGCACAGCTGCAATGGCTAGAAAGTAAGCTGAAGCCGGGTGGAATCTCTCCCTGCACTAAGCTAAATATGTAGGACTTTACTCTAACTAATTGAAAATATCAAAAATACACTAGGAGAAAAAGAGAGAACTCCAGGAGGAGGGAGAGAGAGTGTGCGAATATGTATGGTACAATAGTGTGTAGCTGTAGTCGGCGCGTGTGTGTGTGTCTGTGTATCGTATCCGTGTGTCTAGGGGCTATTATTATTGGAAGCGATTGTCAAAGGCTACGGCATTTAATAGAGTTGAATAATACGAGTTGTAGGGTGGCAAAGGTGGGCTAGGCTACGAATACGCAATGTAGTCACCTGGGGCGCTTTGCACATCGAGGGTCTGCCTGCCTATATTGGGGGTGCTTTGTCTTTTACCCTTCGGATGCACGACATTTGTTTGCTTTCCTAAAATAAAACACAGTTCGGAGGGTTGAGAGGGTTAGGGTTGCGGGGTTTTTGTTCAGCGGGGCTTTTGCCGGCTTTAAAGGGCCGTGAGATTCCATTGCCTACTTCTAGGCGCGCGGCTTTTATACAGCAGAGGTGTCGATTTAAGGGGGTTTTGGGGGGTTCGGGGTGTGTGTGCTTTGTACAAGTGAAAACCCCACTAATTTCGCGTTTAATGCGATAAGTACAAAGCATTTGCCTAATTGACCATTATTGTGTGACGCTGGGGGTGTTTCTGTACTGTAGGGGTTTTGTGGGTCTAAGGTCTACTTAAGGGAACTTAAATGTAACTCAAATCGCTTAACTAGTTTACAATTGATCACTCGAACGTAGGTCTGAGCTCGGAATAATCAACGGTTCAACAATTTCTATCATCTTACGGCTCAGCAGTCGCAGGACTCGCGTCCGACTTCTGTGATTGCTATTTACACGCCTCTAGGCTGGATTTTAGATACAGCTTGGTAACGGAACGAAAGTTAAACCAATCTGAACTGATAGTGAGAAAAAGCGAGAAACATAAGACCATGCCAAAAGTATACAAATATTAAAATGATTACTTAGACAGCTAACGCACAAAACTACACAAGAGTAAGCTAAGTTAAAAAGGATAGGGATTTTTGGGGACTTGGGTGATGTACACTTAAAAAATATGATACGATTTCACCTTCTCTTGAGCTTTGTTACAAGTTCATTATATGTCAAAATAAATTTGGCAATAATGAATATTCGTAACAACTATGGCATATCATTTAATTTGTGAGTAGTTACAATAGTTAGTTGTAGGAAAATAAGCATAGCATGAGGCGTAAGGGTCGAGTTAGAAGATCCCTTCAGTCGGCTAGTTTGGTGTTAGTAGATACGTAAGCAAGGCACATTCCTTATATCTAGTGGTAGGGGGTAGATCTTACCTGTGTCGACAATCACATCGATGAGATCCATGGACTTGGCGAAGGCATCTTTCAGATTGATATGATGGAAGGAGACAATGCTGCCCTCGCGCTTGGCACGATCGAGTGCCTCGCGACGCTTGAGGGCCTTTTCGCGGCGCATCTGATTCTTATAAAATTCAGCAAAATTGTTAACGATGATGGGAATAGGCAAAGCGATTACCAGAACACCGCATATGCAACACACAGTACCAATAACCTTTCCCAGTGCAGTTGTGGGATAGATGTCCCCGTAGCCAACAGTTGTCATTGTAATACCCGCCCACCAAAATGTTTCCGGTATTGAAACGAATTTTGTATCCTTTTCATCCTTTTCGGCAAAATATGCCAGCGAAGAAAATATGAGAACGCCCATGGCCAGGAACAGCATTAGTAGACCGAGTTCCTTATATGAGTTACGCAGCGTAAAGCCTAACGACTGCAGGCCCGTTGAGTGACGGGCCAGCTTAAGGATTCGCAGGATGCGCATGATGCGAAAGACCTGCACCACCCGACGCACATCCTGGAACTGGTCCGTTGCATTCTTATTCGTTTCCAATAGAAATAACGAAACAAAGTATGGGAGTATTGCCAATAGATCGATTATGTTAAGGCCGCCCTTAAAGAACTTCCACTTGTCCGGCGAGGCGCTAAACCTAAGTATGTACTCTAGAGTGAACCACGTGATACACACGGCCTCAACCATTGCCAATTGCGGATTATCCTGTGGTGTACCGTTGTCAATGTGTTGTAGTTGTGGTAGGGTGTTCAACGTCAGGGCTATGGTAGACAGGACTATGAATAGTATGGATATCACTGCGATAACCTGCGAACGGTAAAGAACAATCGAGACTTTGTCGAGACCATGATTCAGCAACGATTCAATTTCAATGCAATCAAATCACAACGATAATAGTAGGTACGAGTATTTGTAAGGTATTTGATATTTGGTTTTGGTTTTTATATTTGCTATATTTGGTAGGCACATAACACGATACGTTCATTCCATATCAAGTCTGTCTTTAATACACATCTAGTTTTGGTTTTTGGGTTTTAATTAATGGTAAAACACGGTCACAACAATCAGCAAATTTCAGCGAGTTCTCTCCACGAGAGTTCACTTTGATTCTGTATGACTATCTATCTGCTTTTTAATTGGGTTAAGTTGACATTCTGTTAGAGTTCCGGTCTCGAATCAAGCTTCTTCAGTGGATTGTTAGTCGAAACTGGGTCTGTTAATTTCGGTTGTAACTATATCGTTTCATTGGGCAGGGGTTACGCTTCATTTGGGGTCTTAGTTGGCTTTCCTAAACAGTTCTTTGTACTTTTCAAAGGCTGCTGTACTATATGTGAAGTATATATTCATTCGTCGTGAATCCTTCTTCGTAACACAAACCATAAGTCAAAATCAAAGGTTGGCAACAAACGATAACACAAAAACGTAAAACATGGGTTGGGTATTATTTTGATCCTAGGTCTCGAAGTTTCGGGGTCTCTAGTCTAGATCAACTCTTTCTCTGGAAGGTGTGGGTGTAAGTGGTTGAGGTGGTTCTGTGGTTAGTTGTTCGGTGGCTAGTGGTTGGTGTGGTGTGCGTGTGGTTGTGGTTCGGGTAATTGTTGTGGTGTGGTTAACTGTAAGTGTGTGTTCTTGTTGTGGGGACAGATCACATGACGCAACACAAGGACGTAACACACCTACACACTTATCAGCTATACGTGTGTGTGTCTGATCGGTTCTATTATGGTATGAGGGTGAACCAGGGGGGGCACTCCGTCGTTAAATAAGAGACGCTACCCTTGGGGACTGCAGTCGACATTATTGTTATATTATAACCTTATCTTTAAAAACTATATTCTACTTGGTATACTCCTCAGAAATCACCGATTGTTACGCTCTTTCGCTGTTTGTGTGTTTGTTTTGGGTTTGACTTGTTTTCTCTTGGAAAATAATGTTTCGAAAACTTAAGTGGTTCAAATTCATGATTGTTCTAGCAAATGACAAAGGAAGAAATCCAAATCTAATTCAAATTCAAATGCATAACTTTCGTACCAAACGAGCTAGGAATTACAATTACGAGATAGGGATTCCAAATCAAATCGAAACAAAATTAAATTAGAAACTAGAAACCGCCAGTTGGCCATCAAATAATTGCATCTGTCACGGAAACACAAATACGCCGTGAAATTATGCATTTATTTTCCGGCCAGTCCGATAGATTTCTCTTTGTAAACAAACACACTTAAACAATTTTAATTGCTTGTCTCTAAATAATACATTTAATTTACCAAAAACTGCCAATTGCAGAGATTGAAGTGTTGGGAAAGGGGGGAGAAAATGGATTTTCGGGGCACAGGAGGCCTGTCAGAAATGCAGAATTTCAATTGCGATTTCAATGCCAGATGGATTGCCATTGCCGCATTAGGCCACATGGCTTCGTATCTTATTCAGAAACTGAATCCGGGGCTCATGTGGAATGGGGGAGGGCTGAATGTTGGGTGGAATGTTGGGTGTGCGTGTGACTGACAGTCGAGAGGGGGTCAGAGATAGAGATAGAGAAAGAAAGAGAGAGAGAGATAGGTTGAACATCTTGAACATGCCACGCCCCCAAAGTGGTATGCATAGATAACTCTTCTGTGGGTGTCCAGATCTACCATAGTAGGCCACTGTACGCAACCACGCAGTTCTGGTTTCGGAAACGGATTGGGTTCGGAATAGGAGCATGGATCGTGGATCATGGATCACGGATGGATCATGGACTTTGGACTTTGGACTGGGGGTTTTTGGTGGGGGAAAGCTGAATTTCATAGTTCTGCTTCGTTGGATGAGCTGACTTCTCTATTTATGGCTTATGGCTTGCTACGTATAGATACAAAAGTTAAAGATACAGATTATGCAGTTATTAGACAAAAGATACATAGTTAAGAAGGAGTCATTACGTAAGGATAACCAAAACGCACCAAAGGATACACAAACCAACAAAACCGAAAACAAACCAAAGAAGAGAAAATACTTGGATGGTGCTAGTTAGCAACGATGAGAAATAGAAGGAGGAGTGGAATAAAGTCAAAGTACAGATACTAGATACTATAGTTATAGATAGATACAAGTGCGAGAGGGCACGCGAGGGGGCTAAGAAATAGAGAAATAGAGGGCTTAGACATATAGATGGGTTCATAGAGTTTAAGGGGGATGTTCTTGCATTGAAGTGGTCTTGGTCTTGGACCGTCAAACTTCGGGAAAGTTAATTAAATTTCCATAGTTTTGGGGATTGTGGATTGAGCGGGTGGGGCGGGGCGAGGTAGGGCGGTCAAGGGTTTCAACAATCTACTTGAGATGGTGGTGAGGCTATACAAACAAATTTACTTTCGATTCTTATTTCGCTTTCGATTGAACAGAATGCATTGGAGTTGAGTTTCGTAAACAAAAAAGTTTGTGTGCGAATTATCACTTTGGCATACTGTAGTTTTGGATTTTGGAACTGCTACCATTGCTGCTCAGTCATGAAGGTGGTTGGGGGTTTTTGGGGTATGGATAGGTTTCGCTGGGTTGAAAACTAAACATGATGTCGCAATACTCCTAGCTTGCTTACTTGATCACAGTCTCCGGAAAGAAAGAGATGAAAACGTAACTGAATATGCACTAAACTCACAACAACTACAAAGTTCAAAGCGTAGCAAGTCGTCTAAAGCGGTTTCTGCTGCTTGAGGCCTACAAAAATCAAAACTCTGTCTTTAAAGCCGTCGACAACAGAGCCATAATATGTAAAAAACCAAATATATATGTATATATAGCAATTCATTAAGCTTAAAGTCGGTGATCCGAGCATTTTGGATACCTTGCAAAGTTTAATCTTTAAATAATAATTTGCTGTACAAATTTATTGCTTCAAAGTATATGACAAATAGTAAGCTATTATAGAAAATACGACATTTTGGCGGACATTATTAAGTATCCAGACGTCTAATTCTATTTATTAAAAGTTATTTCGTTTTTTTTTATTCCTATAGTATTATTTTATTGGCTCCTTACTTTACAGGAAAACTAAACCTTTGCAAGTGCATGAAAAAGGATAACAAATTTGAATTAACTTCCCTGAACCAGGCTGAAATCCACTTGAATTACAAGTAATGGAAGGTCGATGGATTACAGAGCTAGATCTCAGGGGCGAAGCAGAGTGAGGAGATAGGTAAAGGTGAACAGTGACAAATAGGTGATGAGCTGAGGTGTTGTGGAAAATAAGGACAATATAGTCAAAAAACAATTCATGCGACAAGAAAATCGGGACAAAAGAGTTTCGACTTAAATATTTAAATATAAGAATAATTTACAAATATACAAAGGTTTACATAGGGCACTCATCGCAATCGCAATCTAAACTAAATCTAGATCAAAAAGGGTGAACTTCACGTCAGTTGAATACCAGAACTAAAAATCACATTCAATTTTAATTCAAAATAGGGGAGTGCAAAACTTGGAGTGTTTTTGCTCAGTGTTCGAGTGTAGTAGTGTGAGTGTGTGTATCTGTGTGTCGATGGGAACTAAGTTCCGGCTAAAATATTTGATCAGGTTTGCATTTGGTTCACGTGGAGTGATTTTTTTTTACGTTTTTGTACGTTTTGTGGTTTTGGTTTTCGTTTTTTTTTTTGTGGGGTTTGTTGGAGTTTATCAGGGGTGGGGGAAGTGGGCGTGGGTGGTTTTCGGTGGGTGCATGAGTTGGTTCGCATACTTTGTTCGACTCACTAAAAAACAAACAAAATTCGATACAAACGGCTATAGAATTCAGTACGAATCGACTACGAAATTCTATACTAGTGGCATTCAAATGCAGCAAATTTGGTGGGTTAATATTTCAAGTAGGATATTTCGTTCGATCGATATATAGTTTGGTTACGGGTCTCGTATACCGAAATCAAGAGGCTAAACTAAAACTCAAAACCGAACAGAGACGATGAATTTTACGTGTGATACCCTTTAGGGATATTGGAATAGATAAATTCGATTTTAAATTCAAAGAGGGGACTAAGACTTCGAAGGCACCTTAGACGTTTCTCAAAGTGTATAGATTTGTGTGTGTGTCTTAGTGTTTTGTGTATATGTCGAGTGTCGGAAATTGTAGGTAATCAAGGTCCAATGTTTACGAAGGAATTAGGTTAAAACACAATAACAACGAGAGTTAAATAAATTTCTTCCTTATGCAATACACACGAGATTACAACATGACATCAAATATATAGGAAAAGAATACGAGGGTTTATATACGACATACAGATATGTATATATATCATCGCCAATGGAAAGGAAAAGATCAACGCAAAATGCAAACAACTTAACAACAATTTGGATATCATATTTCCAGTTTCGTTATAGTTGTTTTGGTGTTATATAAGAAATAAAATAAACGTTTTTGAATATTTTTGGAGTATTTTTGGGTATTTTCTGTATCTTGTTTGTCTTGTGAGCGCGCTTTGGTTTCTTGCTGAGTTGTTTGTCGCTTTCAACGAGGCGAAGATATCAACTGAGATTTCTAACTGCCTTTGTTATTAGATAAAAGCTAGATTTGTTGGTTCTCATATTTATCATTTCGTTGAAAAAAGGATGTGTTTAGGCGTGGTATTAAAAATAAATCAAAAAAGTACAGAACTAAAAACTTTGTTAGTTTCTTCTTTCTCTCTGACAGAAAATCGAGTTAGTTATTGAAGAAAAAACATAAATAAAAATACGATAAAAGTACAACTGCAAAGGGCTCTGGAAATTTTTCATTACTATTAAATGGAACTAAAAAGTTTAAAAGTTAAACAATAATTTATATGGAATGGTTGCATTCTAGCAAAAATCCAAATAAGGTTTCAGACATTGAGAATACACTCCATATATTTAATCAAATAAAAACAAATTAAAAATGGTAAACCTAAATGAGTTTCAAAATAAAAAGTACATAATTCAAATAAAAATGAAATCATAATCGAATGAAAAATTATAGGAGATGCACCCAAATATGTTGTAATTATTTCCATTCTCCCACCAATATTATTGGTTAAAGCCAAAGCTAACGTAACAGATCGAGGCAAATAATCGGCTGTATAATACAAGCTGAAGCCAAACTGAGATCGTTTGAGTGAGTGTTTCAATGGTGATATTTATAGATGTGTGTGGTTGCGTGCCCGGGTCTTTAAAGCTGATCAAGGGGTATATATATTTATATATATGATACATGGCCAGCCAGAATGAGGGACCCTGGGTCCTCCCGAAAATTCTGGTCTGATCGGAATCCTAAGCGAATTCTCCCCCTAGCACATGGAAAATGGAAATGTATTACAACACCGTTTTGGCCACTTCTCCCCAGAGTCCTTTCTCGTTACAATATTTTCGAGGATTTCTACAGCACACCTGCCGCCTGGTCATATCGCTTATTGCCCATTCCCAAACATGGTTACAGTGGGGTGTTTGGGGGATTTTGGGAAAACATTAGAGATAAACAGAGAAATATTACTTCACCATCATCATCAACAATTAAGAGATATACGTATTATTAATATTCAGAGTAGATATAAATAGTTTATATATAGTTGTATGTATACAGGGCTTGTCAATTTCGCAATTATACTGTGTGTGATGTAAAAAAGACTGGATTAGAGAAACGATTAGTAAACAATTTTGGGCAATTTCGATTGCTCGATCAGTACTGGCTTGATCTTTTGGCTTATTTGAACTCTCTAGGTGTCGTCGCGTGTTTCGATTACTAAGACTCGAACTAGAAATGAAACTCAAACTAAAACATAGTATGCATCTTAGTCTAAGAGAGGTTGTGGGATTGGTTAGGCGAAAGCAGAAATCAAGGGTTTAACTGAATAAAACTTAATTTAAATGGTGCCGTAAACTCTTCATCTTCCGATATATCATTTCCTTTTCTGGAGGTTACTCCTCTCAGATCTCTAAGGACTTCCAAGATCCGTTCGATGGAGGAAGACTTCTGTCCTGTCCGATCTGTACGATACATGACACAAAAGCTTGAAGCACTTCGATATGGGATTTACACATGAGATCAGCCGTATATACAACACCGATGTGGATCCCAGAGGATCTGCGCGCCAAGCAGCAGGATATATAGTAGTTAGGCGATATTATATCTTATGGTACAGATAACTGGCGGACATTCGATCGAGTAGCGAGTAACCAGTAACGAGTAACGATTAAAGTATCGAGTATATATCCTTTCGGAGTGCAAGCATATCGGTTCGAATCGCAAAGCAAGTGATGAATTGGCAGATTTGTACAGCATTGAGAGTGGGTATTTGATAGAGAGAGTAGAGATAGATATGTTGCTGTTATCCTTACACTATTTAGTACTCAGATCTGCTCGACGGCTGAGTTATATTACAAAGTGCAAGAGCTGGCGATAGTGTAAAAATAATAGTGACTTTGCACAGAACCAAAGTTCAACTACATAAGAGTAACTCAAGAGTTAATCAAGAACTTAAAAGTTTGAAGAGAAGTTAGTATTTGGAGGAGGGGATTTCCGGGATTTGGTTATCGAACTTAATAGGGTTTCTTACGCTTGACATTGACACGGTTCACAGTTCAACGGTTAGAAACACAATACGAACACATCTATGAGAATCTTTGGGTATCGTTAAGAGGAATTTTGGAGGGCACTTAGAAAAAAGATTATCGATATATACTCCAGTTGTGAGTGGTTGTTAACAATATCATTTAAATGCTAAATTTGTAGACATGGTATGCAGAAAATATCTTTTAAATCTTGAATAAAAGCGTCTGAAATTATCGAAATATATATCTTTTTTCTCAATACTGAAGTTAGGACACTATAGACTACCTTAAGGACGGGGCAACCGACTGGACTTACCCGGGCGGCGAAACTAGTGTTGGGCTTCTCGAGGAGCTCCCACAGATACTTTTGGTACTCGGCGCATTTACCTTCGCCGAACTCCTCCTCGTCGCGCTGCCGCAGGGACTCGGCCTCCTTGCGCATCTCCTCGTGGACGTTCTCCTTGCGCTGGTGGTACTTGTGCTGGCAGCAGGACTCCAGGTACAGTTCGTCGACGCCCCAGTACTCCAGGTCATCACTAAACGCGAGCACGCACATCTCGTCGACGATGTGCAGCTTGCCGGTGCGATAGAAGTTCAGGATGGAGCTGAAGCTCTTCGGATGTCGGTCGAAGAAGTACTCGTTGTCCGCCAGCGAGTAGTCGTCGCACAGCTCCACGATGGCCTCGTGGGTGGTGCACTCCCTCAGTCGCCCGAGCCGCGTGTGGGGCAGCCGCTCCAGCGTCCTCCACAGGACCTCGTGCCTCACCCCGCCCACGTTGATGGACACGCGGCTGTTGACCGCCTTCGACTGGGCTATCATGAACGGCTCGGGCGGCGGTATGGAGGACATGGATCTGGAATGTGTCCGCTGCAGGGCGCCGGTGGTGTTGCTCTGGCTGTGGGTGGGTGCACCGCCCGAAATCGACTGACTGCTGGCACCACCGACGCCCCCGCCACCAACGCTGCCAACGATCTGCTGGGAGGTTGTGGGAATCGAGTGCGTTGGTGATGCGACTGGGAAAGGGGCGTAGCGAACTTCCTTGCCTGCTGCTCCACTGCCCGATCCAGATCCGGCTCCAGTTCCTGTTCCTGTCCCCACTCCTGATCCTGATCCCGTGACTGATGCTCCCGCACCGGCTCCCGCTCCTGCTCCTGATCCCACAGCTCCAGCAGGAAGACCGGCGGATGGGCCAGCAAGGTGGCCGCCATCAGCGTAATCCAGGTGACGAGAAACGAGGCCTGCGGGATTAGCTGGCCCAAGGTGATAAGCAGCACCGCCAGCTGCTGGTAGAGATCCGATGCCGATGCCACCATATGCACCAGCTCCACCGGCTCCCATCGCCCGCTCCCAATCGACATTACCGCTTGTATCGTAGTACGGCTGATTATCGCCGATGTCGGCAGGTGTTGCAGCCTGCAGTCCGCGTGCAATTGCAATTGCCTCGTTATGTTGCTGATACAGGATGTCCTGTTGCTGCTGCTGATGCTGCTTGATTTGCAGTTGCTGCTGTTGCTGCTGCTGCTGCTTCGAGTGTTGCTGTTGCTGAGTCGCTTGTTGCTGTTGCTGTTGCTGGCCAGCAGCCTGTCCACCTTGCAATTGCCCGACCATTTGTAATACTCCATTATTGGTTTGAAGCGGTGTTGATTCACCCGTTGCCCAGCGTACCGCCTCACGGTCCCTGTCGCGTTCGCCGACCATAAGTCTGCTGTAATGAGATAACGGAGATTTATTATCTTTGAAAACAACAGTGATTTATCTGGGAAGCCATTGAATTTCGATGTATTTGCTATTTTTTCTACTTGAGTTGCTATTTCCGTTCTTAAAGAGAAGGGTTTTGGGACTCACCGCTACATCGCGTCAATTGTCGTCATTACAGCCTCCTTTTGGCGAATGTGCTGCTATGTTGGCCGATGTCCTGCCCTTTTCCTCTGCCGATTGCTATTGCCGGGAAATTGATTTTGGTTTCCGGTCGCGGTATTATCTGCGATCTATAAATCGCTCAGTTGCGGTCTGGCAGGCTGCTGGCTGTGTCCCCGGATTCCCTCATCTTTGGCTGTGACGCTGGTTCTCCTGGTTTCCAATGGCTTTCCTCCGGCACCACTATCGTTGTTATGTCTATGATCACAGTTGTGTTCTGGTTCTGGCCCTAGTTCAGGTTGAGATTGAGATTGAGGCTCAGGCGTGGTTTGGCAGCATTTTGTGGGGCAATAGCTGCAATTTATGGCCAGAGATAAGAGGAAAGCAATCAGTAAAGGTCGCTTATTGCAAAGCAATTATATCTAACCGCATATCGATGGCTGATAAGCCGCATAAATTCCGAGCACCTCAATTATGCGTGCCGCCTAATCAAATACAAAGCGGCACAGTGGGCAAATATTGTCTAAAATAAAATATAATATATATGCGTAATATTCCTTACTAAAAATCAAAACGGATTGCCATACCATTTCTATTTTGAGTTCACCCCATTCGCTTTACCTATGAATCACTATAGTCGAGGCTGCCACGCCCACTGTGCCTTCAAGTAATGAATCAATAGTTGCGGACAACTGATAAGATAGCAAACCAATTGTGGTAGAGGCATTCCCCCTTGCTCCTTTGTCCTTGCATTTTCACACCGACTCCGCCTTATTTGTACCATACATTTTGGGGCTGGGAACCTTGTGGCAATTATCGCATAATTGCGTATGCAAATGATTGCAATTGTTGGTAAATCGTGGGCCACAAAAATCGAGGCCGCTTTCTCTTATTTATTAGCGTTAATTTGCAATCGCCAAAGGCGCGGCCTTTTGCATTTAAATGCCTATTTTTGGTTTCCTTTGCATATTTGGCCTTTGCCCAGATTTTAACCCTATGATTCAGTTTCTGCCGCATTGCAATCAAATTTGAATTTTTACGCCCCGCCGGAAATGGCAAGTAATATGCCTAACGGTCCGCGAATTTTTCAAATGGATTGCCATGCGTTAAAATGTTAACTGACCTCGGACGGTCGTTTCGAACGTCTTCATTTCGTATTCATTCCCGCATTCGTATTCACATATTCACATTCTGGCCCACGTGAATACCCATTCGCATGCAGATTGCTGATTTGTGCGCCACCTGTCACTCTCACTGCCCTTTCACCTCGCGTGCCAGGGGTCAGAGTTCGCGAGTTATGGCTGCGACGCAAATTATATAGTTTTGTTGCATTTTAGTCCGACTAAATTGTTGTTTATTAGCTACCTCTCCGAGTGCCCACTTGTGCCTGGAGTTACGTAATTGCGAACGGCAACGCCAAAGCTTGAGCAGTCACATTTTTGACAACATTTCTGGCAAGTTTGAGTTGAAGGGTAATGTTTCCAGCCGGATATGATGAAATTGGCGGTAGAAATGGATACAAAATTCTATAATTTTCATATACAAATACCATTTCAATAAAAATGTGTTTTTATGAGCTGTAATTTGCCCATTTCAATAATATATTATCATAGATAGGGTACTAATTGCGTTCGCAGCCACATTTTTTGATTAAATTGAAAGTTTTTGCTGGCACTGCTTGCATTTTCCATTCATTTTAATCGCGTGCAGACGAAAAGCAAAAGTTTTTCTCCATTTTTATAGCAATTATTTCTGGCGCAAAATGAAACTAAACTGCATGCAAACTCTCAGCTCTTGTTTAAGCTGGCTTTTATATTTCTGCTGTTTTTTCTCTCTTTGTTTTTTGCTAAGGATGCATGCAACATGTTAGCCCTGCAGCTCGACAATTAATTCCGTGATTGTGTGAGTGGGTATCTGTGAATATGGGTTTAAGTGTGTGTGAGTGAGAAGTGGGCAACTTCACCTTGGAACCTGTTGATTTGCCTTGAGGCCATGGCAGAATGCAATTAATTTCCCATTTTAATGAGGTGAGACCTTTTCGTTGTTCCCAGCGAAACTTGGTCAAAAGCGTGTGAGAGGGCGAAAGCCATTTCTTTTGGCTGCTTCTGGCCTTGTCATAAAAACTCGGCCAGATAATGGCTGCTGAAATTTATTGCAGCACCAGCCCACACACACACACACAAACGCCCACCCACATTCAGTGAAGCCCATAAATCTGCAAACATAATTTGCTAAACACGTATGCAGAACATTACAAAGTGGCCTTAATTGCCCTCAAATGGTTTGACATTGTCCATCGCCAAGCAGCCTTGACTCTTCCCAGACATTTGGGGATCGGAAGAGGGCTACTCGGGTTACTAAACTGGGCTAAATCAACAGCCATATAGCCGTGGGGACATTATAAAGTTGCTGGCTGAATTTCATGACAGGGCTGAAAGTCTGAGCAGCCTCATGTGTGATTAATGATTTCTTTGCTTTGTTGACGCTAATTGAAAAATGTTGGGCAAACATCAGCGAAAATAATTAGAAACTTCGGTTACTAAGGGAAATTAGGGGGTGCGCGTTGACTGATTGACAATTTAAAATTCAAAGGAGGAGAGGCAATCAATTACGAAGAAGCTGAGTGAAATGTCTGAATTATGAAGAAGTAAGATTCTAACACGTGAGAAAAGTTTGGCAGACATCAATGCATCAATTCAAGAAAGAATATGTAAAACTGTAGGCACTAAGGATTTCCCTTTCCAGCGAACTCGCCGCTTTGACAAGATACATTGCATCAAATGCCAAAAATCCACTTAAGTGCTAAAAGCAAGCTGTTCCATTTGCATATTGCATGGCGGAATGCTTCCTGTTTTCGCCGGCAAGAAAAAGGGGTGAAAAATCGTCAGGACGAAACTAAAACTAAGACCGAAACAAAGCTAAATTTAAGGCCCGCGGCAACTACAAGGCAATGCAAATATGTAGAGAAAGCGTGTCAATGTGGCCCAGACCGTAGCTCTTCTAATGCCAATTTTTGTTCCGCTTGCGAGTGGCAAACATTTATTGCCGACTCTCCAGCGTCGCCATTGCCATTGTCTAAATTTATGGGTGCCATTTTGTTTTGTTTGGTGCAAGCATTTTGCAAGTCAAGTGCATTTATTTTTAAATGCTCTACAAGGGCCGCGAAGGGCGTCTCTTCAGAGTGCGTCAGCGGCAACCTCAACACTTTGGCCGTTTTCTATCTGTGTCGGTGTGCCCGACTTCCTTTTGCTGGCGGGTCTTCCCCAATTCGACGCCATCGACTTCCGGCCACATCCACATCCGCCAGTAGCTGACCGCAGCCTGCATAGCGCGAAAAATCCAATCAGCTTAACGGCACAAATGAGCACAGATCTGCTGTAGCTAAGTTAAAGAAAATAACCTAATAAATACTGCTCTGAGTAAGCCAAGGTCACATTGTGCTTTATGAACGTTGTTCACACTAGGGGTTTTTTATCTATAACTCTTAGCAATTAGAATAGTGCTTGTTAGTTTCTTGTACTGTTTCTCCCAGTGTCGTGTTCTAATTTTATTTGGCTAACAAAAATGTGCGACGGGCGCTCGAACAAAGTTAGTGTGAAAGCCAGAACTCACGTCTCCGTAGCGTACTTTCCATTTTCTGTAAATTTAAGCAAGTTACTCTAATTGTGTTCGCCGCTTTCCTCTGACTTTTCCCCGCACTTTTCGGGGCTTTCTTTTGCGTGCCACGGCGACTTATTGGCCATTGGCATGCAAGCTGATTCTACTGCTGCTGCTGCTCTGCCTCTTGACCAACTTGACTTGGCCTTGGCTAACATTTGGGGTCTCTCCATGTGTTGGTGGGTGCTTGTTCTCACTTTCACTACGTTGCTGCACTGGGCTCTTTGCTAAAGGGGCCAAAACTGGGAGAGCACACTTTCCGGGGCATTCGTGTATTAACTTAATTGTTTTTATTGGGTATTACGCGGCTTTATGGCCCCGAGGTCCTGCATTCCGACATGGCGTCATCTGGATCCCGAATCCCTCGACCAAAATCGATGGCAACCGGGTGTACCAGGCACCGTATTGTTCGAGTAGTAGGTGTCATTAACCCGACACAAATTTCTGTCTGCTGCACACCATGGTTAATGGCTGCACTGCGTTCGTTACCTTTACGGCCCTCATCTGTTGGCCATGTCAACTGCGCAGTTGGACGGACTACATAAAATATTCATAATCAACTTTGGGCCATTGCCCGTTAACGTTAACGGTCTACCAGCGGCAACCGTATTCCTCATATGTGCCAGCCGCCTTATTGATTTTCGATTATGACCATAGCACACCCTTTCAATGGGTGCACAAAACAGAAAGTCCGTTTATTTAAACTCATAAACACTATTTATTTATCATGAGACCTTGCCTTAAATTGCCTGCAGTTTTCTGTTAGCAAATGATTTTAATTTTATATTTACTTTAATTTTCTTGTCTATCATCAGTTATTTTGCTCTGTGCATTTGCCAACCTGTTAGCCGTGCGTGTTTGGCCTAATAAGTCATAGATGTTTGCAGAGGGACAGCTAAATTATGCATGCTATACCAATTCGAATTGAGTATTGATAGTGTCTGCGATTGGCTCATTGCAAAGAAGTTTATTATTTTTTCAAGAGATTACCACCCACAGATAGGCACATTAGTGATTTTGGAAATTCCGCTAAACTTTCAGCCATCAAAATCGATAGAAATAAATAAATTCACTCCCAATGTCATGTATAGCGTAAATAGAGAAGATACAAACATATATGTATATCCTAATGGTATATTCTTAATGGTAAGTAAGTAAGAGTATCTGATACTTCGGATGACTCTATCCCAGTCTGGTTATTTATTTCAAGGTTCGGAGCATTTATCAAGTCTGTGGCATTAACCGACTCATGAATGTTTCAAATGTCCGATGTCCCCTGATAATGATAAATGATTTCAATGCGTCTCACCTCCACCGGCGATGTAAGTTCATTGCTGGCCAAGTTCTTGTTATGGTGCTATTTTTGGCTCGATTTATTTCACCCGGCGATCTCGAAGAAAAATAAATAATGACTAGCAAATCGCTTAAAATTCCACACCACCGCACGCAGTGAATTTTCTGCTCAAAGATTAATTGGCCATCCGAAAATAGTTGGCCGGAACCCGCTGAGACTGAGATTGAGTTCCTGGGGGCGTTTCGGAATCGTAGGCGAATTCGCGTGCCTTTTTGCAATTAAAACCAAAGTCAAATGTTTCGGCGAAGCACGTGTTTCGCTTTTGACCCCAAAAGCACTTTTTTTAAAGACCCATTTCAGTGAAAAATTAAAATTCGCCGAAACCAAACCAGATTTCCTCGCTGAAAGCTTTTTAATAGCGGAATAATTGCCCATTAATGCCACAATTTTTGAAATATTAAATGAATAGTCTTTAATCCAACTATTGATTTATATATATGTATGTATATGTATGCAGACATTAAATGTTAGCATTTTGATTTTTGCAAAAAATGTTTTTCAACTATAAAATGTTACCTTGCCCATAGTTATGTTAGTTTGTTTTTATTTCCTACTCGATAAAGCGCCTCCAATTCGTTGTAGAAAATATTTTTGTTATTTTTCCGAAAATTTCCCCGGCGAGCAACAAATTTTCTTCTGCACTTCGTTCGGGGCCTTTTTCTGTGTTCGACAAATGACGCCATTAATATTTTGGTTTTGCTCTTTGTTTTTCGCATGGATATATGCCTTTGTTTCCCCGGCTTCTGGCATCCGAATGCACATTGGATTTTCGGTGCAGGGATTTCTGTGCTGGAATGCGGCAGAAAGTAAATCTTTGAACTCATAAAAATCGATGAGCGCACGCAGCCAATTTGTTTATCCATCAGATGCACAGATACGAAACAGTCTGTACGTCTCCGTTCGGGTTTCTTCGATTCTCATTCAAGTGACGTCATGGAACACAGATCAATTAATGTTTACAAGATATTTCGAGAATTGATAGAAAGGCAGGCTAGTTTTCTTCGAGTTATTGGCAGTTTTGACTGGCCACTCAGTCGAAAATTTAAGCCCTGGCAGTTGGCCAGCTGAAAGTAGAGCTAATTTCTTAGGTACAGGGACATTTTTCCAGCTTTCTGTCATATCCTTGAATATTAATATTTGTGTGGCAATAACAACAACAAAAATAAACACTACATTTAAGTGTACAATTTATGATAATAACTTAAATTAATAGGTCACACTTTTCATTGACAAACTGTGACCAGGTCATAGGAAAATTCAAATCTAAACAATTTCAGTCTGAAATATGGCCCCTGGCATTTGGCCAGTTGAAAGCCAAAGAAATTGCTTTCAGACGGCGACATCCTTCGCTCCTCCTGCCATATCCTGCCACTTAGAGGATTTCTCTTCTTGCAATTATGCCAGGGGAAAATATGGCTCAAGCTGCGAGGCACTGATCCGGAAAAACCAGAACACGCAACGAGGAAAAGAGGGAAAATCTCGCCGCCGCCGGGGAAACTGCAAGCCAAAGAAAATAAAAAAGAGGGGAAACCAACAGCGAATACATAAAGCCAAGTACAAATTGTATATAATGCCAAGGACACTGACGAGCTCAAAGCAGCGCAAGCTCACTTCACAGATTCATCTTTAAAGCAGATTCCATTCAGAGAAAATCAAGAGTATTAATTCACAAATATGAAATGTACCTTTTGCAGATTAGTTTTCGGGCTCATGCCTTTTCAAGGGGCTTAATGCACGAAAGCAACAGGAAATTGAAAAACCCTGAAATCGGAAGACTCCGGGAAGTGAGCAGGGAATGCTTGGAACACATATCACGTATACGCCGCGTACCACTTACTCACACACACGAGTACGCACACACAACAAGGACGGTGCACACACACTTTAACATGGCGGGTATACGTGCGCAAGTGGCGCGAAAGTGTTGCGCATATTTGGGGTCTTTAATTTCGTGCAACGTCCTTGAGACAACGAAATTGAAATTCATAACAATAAAAATAATACCAAACGACTGAAAGGCAGAAGCCGAAACGGCTTCCTAACCAAGCGGCCAAAGTGGCGGCTACTTAATACTAGGAACTGCCAAATTGAATCGCACAAACGGAAGTCAGTTCACAGATTTTTACCCAACCGCAGCCAATAGGAGAACTTAAAAATACAAATTTATTTGCTCACTGAAAATGAAAATATCCACAATTTGATTAAAGGTCTGGAAATAGTAAATTTTCTTTCCAAACAGACTGGCTTCAGCATCAGTAGACTTTGCTTCTCATAACATCTAGCTTCTATTTTTGGTGCCTTATTATCAGTTCCAGATCAGTATTACTATGGAGCCCAAATCTAGTGTTTCAACCACAAGCTGTTTTTCATTGCCGCAAGTCAATGAGCCAATAAGCTCATCGATCGAAGAGGATCTGGATAAGACCGAGTTCACATCTACCGACAACGGTACCACTACCGACAGCGAGCTAGAGACGGCTAAGATGGCCAAAATACTACAGCAACAGCAGGCCGAACTCTTGTGGAAGACGTTCACGGATGAGGAGTACAGCGACTGGAAAACGTTCAAGGACAGCAACTACAAGGTCCCGCTGCTTTCTGTGTTCTCATACGTCAAGTGTAAACCCGTCATCATTGAAATGCCCAATGTGCCGCCCAAGACATCGGGGCCGCGCTTGATGACCAAGATTCTTAAGAGCAACTATGGTGCCATCGCCCTCGTTCTGATCGGAGAGAAAAAATTCAGGTGCATTCCCTGCGTGCTCAAGTGCTTCTCCGTGTGGTTTAGTATACGCGACTGGCGGATAACCCGCTTCAAGTTCAAAGAGAGTGAGGTGCCTCCCCGCGGCTTCGAGGTCGTCTACGAATGGATGTGCTCCAACCAGCTGCCTAAATTCGAGGATCTGCTGCCCGCACTCCAAGTCGCGTGCCATCTGAAAGTAACCCTGCTGGAAAAGGAAATCTGGAAGATCCTGTCCGACGACTCTGTGCGCGAGAAGGTGGCCTTCCTGGTCTACCTGGACGCTAGACGGGTGCCGGGGCTCGGTGCGCTCTGCGAGGCTATGCTGACCCGGTTCAGGAAATACTTCCTGGCGCTGGTGGGTAGCCCAGACTTCGTGCATCTATCAGTGGACGTTCTGGAAGACTTACTGCGCCAGGACTCGATCGGTGTTAATTCGGAGATGGAGGTGTTCTTTGCCGTGACTCGTTGGCTGGGCCACTCTCGCAACCCGAAGCGCCAAGAGCACTTGCAGCGTCTGATGAAGTGCGTCCGCTTCCACCACATGCCCATAACTTTTTTGTTTAGCCTGCGTGAGTCTTTCAACCATCCGGACAAGTCTAACCTTTTTAGGAACGATCCCGTTATGTTGGCATTCAGTATGGATTCGGAAATGATGGATACGCTGGAGCACGCCATATACTTTATCGGTGTGCGCAGCCAATGCGGTGGCATCAACGACTTTCTGGACATCTGCGAGAGCCACCACATGGAGGTGGTCTTACCGCGATTGTGGGTCTATCACGTCAACTGCCCGTACCATCTACGCACCATTGACTTCCCATACCAGCACCGCTTCACAGCCACGGATTTTAGCGCCTACATTAACAGCATCCAGAAGGAATGGTCTGGTAAGGGGCCGCCGGACAACGGAAAGGACCTGGTCATCGACGTGGAGCTGGATCCTCTGCTAGACGGGCACGAGGATGAAAAGGCCAAAGAGTGACCTAATGTATATTTTATATTTTCCTACTGTTTCTTACCATTGTTTTCAAAGTGTTCGACCCCTTTTTCGAACACCCGTTCTAAATAAAGTTGCTTAACCAATCAACTTAGAATCCGTGTGGTTTAGAACTTTGCCAATAGCAAACACCATCTACAATTTGTTCTAGTCGAATGGAGACTCTATTGGCCCGGATCAGTCAGACAGAAACCCCATTGGCAAACTCAAATATGCCCGCATAACCCATGGATATGTTAATTATCTATTTTATTTGAGCGACGAAGCGATGAACCGTGACATTCCCGCATATTTGCTTGCCAAATCTGGCAGTTCCACCTAGCATGTGAAGGACATGAGTCCTTCGGATGAGGCGGGATTGGAAAATCTGGCTTATTTGCATGCAAATCAGCTGCGAACGCATTTAAATTGGGAAGCGGAAAGCCGCTGCAGGGATTTGTCTTTGCTTAATGCGAAATTAAAATGAAATCCATTTGGCAGACGAATGAAATTCAAATGGGATTAGTGAAGATTTTGTCATCCACTTTGGCCAGTAGCCTAGCGCAATATCCATCTCACCTGGCAGAAACGTACAAAAAGTTTAAAAAATTTAGAAATATATATGCATACACATATGTATATCTCGACAAAAATGGAAAGCGTAGCTGAAGCGCAATAAAAGCACGTAAAATGTAATAATAATTCCAATGTCTCAGTTGCCGCTACGCATGATACCCTTTTACCCCGCCCCCTTTTGCCAGAATGTTATACCGCCCAGTAATCCCGCCCACCTCCTAGCATTTGGCTACTTTTTCTACTGTTTACTGCAATTTGTTGTTGTCCTTTTTGTTATTCCAGGACATCTAAAGCCGACGACTCCAATAACTCTCTCTCTCTCTCTCTGCTCAATGCGCAGGTCCTTTCCAGCCCAAAAGAGAAATTGCTCCATTCATTTGCTTAGATCCTTTGATCCGCCCGTGAAATACTTCATGAGCATTATATTGGCAGTGTACGGGTATTTTAGAATAACTATTTACTTATTTATTTATTATTCTGAAATGCATAATTAGCTTACAGGTAGTTCCATTGCCGGGCTAACCTCTGACTTTTCCACCACCCACCAAAGGCCACCCACCTCGTGCGCAGCCTTTACAAACGGATGAGGAGGCGAAGGCATACAGCTCAACCAATGACGTCATCACTGCTATGTGTGCGTGCTTGTATGTGTCTGTGTGTGTGCGTAGGGAAACTCGTAATGAGGTTAGGTGAAGTTTTTCGTCCTTTTGCAGCTCCTTGTTCGTCGTGCTCGCCTTTGTGCCTGCCTTCGCTCTACGGCAAGGACAGACGCGACGACCTACTTTGGGATGTAAGTTGGTGGGTGGTGGGCTATAGGCGATGGGTGGTGAGAGGAGGGAGAAGGGGGCACACGAAGTGCGCGTGGAAGTGGGATACTGAATGAAAATTGGAAACAGGATACAACTTTGCTAAACGAGCGCTGTTTTCGCTATTTTCACAGTCGCTACACTTGAGGGAAATTGCAATCGAGTTTTGGGGCAATAAATATTTAAATTAACGCCATTCCTTTTTTATGCTATTATTATTGCAAATATATCAATAGGAAACAAGATTTTAAGTGAAGACTTATTTTCATCTCAATTGTTTTTCACATTTTGTTTTCATAATTTCTCTCAGTGACCTTTTGTAGCGCTAGTGCCATGTTACTTGTACTTCTGTGGCTGCCTTTCCTGCTGCTGCTGTGACCAATGCCACGAAAGTTGGTTAGTTGGCAATCTCAGAGCCCCTTTTCCATTTTCCCAGCTGGGTACGCGTGTACCCTGGCTCGTTTTCGCTTCCTCGCCCGTGTGACAGGTGAAGGTGCAGTCACTCCACGAGGTCACCATCTCCACCACCTTTCACCCGTTTGGGGTCACCTCCCTGCTGGAAGTTATGGTCGTTCCCGTTGCCTGTGGTCGAATTCGAGTGTCTGATTCGAGGACACTGGCAAGGAAGCCCATTCCACCACACTGCCAGCTTAAATCTCGTTCCGCATCCTGCCACCTAAGACCTGTCATTTATACTCTGCGCTGCTGATGGGATTGGGCTTCATTTGTCGGAAAGCCTTATTCTCTATCTTCTATTATTCAAGGATATCTTTTACTTATCATATTCTGAAACTATTGATATTTATGAAAATCCTAACATGTTTTTAAAAGTTAATTTGTTTAACTAAGAGTTCAGCTTTGCAAAGAAGAAGCATTAAAAGCGCAGTACTTGCATAAAAATGTCTTGTTAAACTATAACTTTTTTAATGCTGACTTCGAACTTTTTCTTTTCTTTGCTCGGGAATTAATGCCCCTTGTTTATGAATTTGCTGGAGGAAGTTTGTTTTGCATCTGAACAGAGGAGGAACATTTTCGGATTTCTCTCACCCTTTCATGATTTTCTTTTCGAACTGCAAACATTTTTAAAGCTAAATTTCTAAACTTTTTCTCCAGCCTTTTGTTATCCGAAATGCTGCCTTTTGTTTATGATTTACGGCTGAGAAGGGAAAACTCAGTTCGTTCTGCCTGCGCTGACTTAAATGGAAATTCCTCGCAGGACCTCGAGGAAGCTTGTTTGCTTGTTGGTTACATCAGACCGCACATAACTTCAAATTACGAGCCCCTGACCACCGGAATTGAATGGCCCATTCTACCACTACTACTTCTGGCCATTTCTCAGCGCTGCGAGAACAGGGGAAATCACGTCGAGAGTTAATTAAACTAGGGATGGATCGGATTCGGGTAGCAGGACCGCCCCCATCCTGTCCTTATAATCCACTTGTCTCCACCGCACTCCTGCCTTTTTATTGCGACTATTGTGTGTGTGTGTGCTTCGGCTTTTCCTCTTTGGGCTTCCGCTTTCCACTGTATTTGTTATCCATTATTAATTCGGCACAACAATGGGGCCGCGTGATACTATTGAATGATTTTTATTGTATTCAATTCTCATTTCCTGCCTGCTTGCGGCTTCGGTGGCCAAAGTAACACAGAACCACAGAAACAGAAACCAAAACAAAGCAAACAAAAATTAATATCGTTTTGCTATTTTTGGCACAGAGGACTGGACTGACTGGAGCCGGCGATGGATCAGCAAAAACTACGGCACACTTATTTATTATCAGGGGTCAGAGGTCGCTCGTGAGGGACCATAACTTCGTCACTGGATGTTGACAGGAATAGAGACCACTTTTGGCTTTTTAATAATGAAGAAAACCAATCAATTTGATGGCCAAAGTATCTACCTAAATGCCTGCCGGCGAAATATTTAAATGTAGTTCTACGAAATAAATAATGAAAGTAAGCAATACCAACGCTCCTCTTATTTGAGTAATGAAATAATTTATTGTACAATTTTATTTTCTTGAGTACGAGCATTTATACAACCATTGGCCATTAGTGTCAATATACAACTAAGCAGTGTAGGAAAACTAATAGTAATTTGCTTAATGTACGCCTATTTAACATTTCCGTAAACACATTTTTGGCACTAAATAATCACTGATACAACGTGCGAATTTATAGGTGAAGCCATTACCTAAAAGCTTGTGGTTGAATATTACACTATTTTATTAGCCTAACAAACATTTGTGTAGAAATTGGTAATCCATTAAATTAAATAACTAAATGTTCAGTGGTAATTTGGGATGTTTAAATGAACTTTAATCGAAAATCTCACCCTATCGATAGTTGCACGTTTTTCCACTTTCCTTTTAGCATTTACATATATGGACAGATGACGGGTTTAAGTTTTTGTCTTGGGCTTTCAGCCAAATGAATCAGAGCATTGAACGCCAATTTGCTGGCAATTCGCGAACAGATTGAGTTTGAGATTTAGGAAAAATAAGTAACAAGAAATTTGCTTTAGCAAGGAACTATTAGACTTTTTGGAGCAAATTTACGGTGACTTCTTCAGAACTATATATTATAAGAAAGTGCAATGATTCACTTCCAAATTCCACGCACTTCGTTTAATCATGTTGTACTTGACGATCACTTCTAATTGAAGCTGACACACCTAATTGTGGACAAGATGTTCCACTGCGTCCTCCACGTGCCGCATATCCAGGCCCTTGGCTTGTCGCGGTTCCCACAGAAACTGGGCCAATTGCCAAGGAGAGCCGCCCCGCAGATATTCCGAATTTGAAAATTGTTCTTAATGTACACATTGTTGTTTGAATGTGACATGTCCGCACCGACAACATGAATGCGCCAAACGTTTAAGTCCCCCAGTCGCCTCGACATTGCCAACTGGCTTTTTGGCTTTTGAAGTCCCGTCAGAAGTGGGGACATCTTTCCGGGGTCTGCATATATGTGTTTTCCGCACCCATGACGTATCAGTCACATGCCCGGGCGGGAAAAACTTTTCCGCAACTTTTCGCCAGGCGGCCAGATGCAAATACTCAGCAATACTTTCGCAAATGATTCATGTGTGCGCCGTTCTGGCCAAATTCGTTCCTAATCAATCACATTTTGTGGCACACTCGAGTGGCAAGCACAACAGGAATAACATATCGCAAACGTGCGATAGCCGCGTGAAATTAATTCCAGAGAAAATCTATAATTTGCTGTACTTTGTAGTGATTGTTCATGGAACAATTTAAACGGAAAATTGTTAATTGTTCAGGGGAAATGAGAAATGTTTCATCTAAAATTATGAGCAAATGAAATTCATAAGAGAAATTAAAATATGATTTCATTCTACTAATAATTAGTTTAAATCATAACATTAAGAATATGTAATAATACTCGAAAAGAAGAAGGGTTTCTTTCGAAACTAGTAGTAAGTCCAAGTAATCAAATTGTAAATATAATTTCAAAGAATTAGAAAACATGTTCGAGGGCAGTTGTTATCGTGTAAATGGATTAGTGAAAACCGCAGCATGAGGAAATGTTTTCCATGGAAATGGAAAATTTGCCATTAGTAATAAGTGCAAATCACCGCCGGTTCCGCAGGCCTTCGCAACACCCTTCAATAGTTCTCTGGCTCGAGTTGAAGCAGCAACGTCAAGGTAGCCAGCCCCTCACCACCCCCACTCCACCCACCACCCCAGCCGCTTAGTAATGAACCAATTTCAGTTTTATTTTCGTTTCGGTTTTCGTTTTTTTTTGCATATCTAGACGTCGTCGCAATGCCTTTACAGCATTAATGGTCGCGTAGGCAGGCCAAAATACTTTATGGACCAGCTGACGATGCTCAATGCCAGCTATTTGTGGTGTTGTCGCACTGCGCCCCCTTTTGCACCGCCCACCCAAACCCCATCCACCCACCGTCCACCGCCCTCATCTTGCCACTCCCATCGCCGAAGTGGTCGCACATTTCGACGCATGATTTTAATTGGTTTTCCTCTCGATTCGATTGTTTATGGCGAATCGATGGGGGAACAGCTGATGCTAGCAATGAATGAATTGCATGAATAACGCATACGCAGCGTTGGCCCCATAGTAATGTTTTCGGGATGAAATGGAGAGTGGCCATGAAAATGACTTCAAATGCATTACAAAATACGATTCTGCTTAAAATTAAAGTAAAAAGTATTAAAGTGTTTTATTTTGGATTCTTCCTCTATGTGCATGTAATCAACAATTAAAAACTAGTCACATTATGACTGTTAATTACAATTAAAAATGCATTTAAATTGCAAAAGTCATTATGAGAGCACTTTTAATAAACTTTTCTATTCATGAGTTTGTCAAATATTACTGAGCATTGCACAAGTGCGGGCAAATTTATATTATAAATGCATTATTTTAATTATGAGTCGCGGTTGTGGCGACTCACTCTTGCTAATTCGAAATCTACTGTAAATTATGGCGCAAATTGGTAAGATTAATGCCCCTTTCATTGGCATGTGATGGGCGACTGAGAAATTTCTTTGAAACATACTTTGAGATTTTCCACATACGCGATTTTATATTCCTTATTTCTGGGCACTTGAAACTGCCATGGCCGGGTAATTTATCATGGACACGGGATTCCGTTGTCATTGCATTTTCATTTTTAATTTTAATTTAATGTAATGCACTTGGCAGTTTTAATTGCGCATTACCCGACGAAAGCAGGGCCATAAATTCGTGTAGTTGGATGCCGTAAAGGCCATTTTACCGCTACTTTTTATTGGCCAGCACATCCCTTAAGCCCACCCCCTTTTTTCCTTTTTTCCCCGCCACCCATGTGATTTCTCATCCATTTTTGTCCTCGCCCAGCTTTGTACTTTTCGCTTTATTTTGTTTGTGTTTGCGGTCGTTTGCCGATTTTCCTGCCCAAGCCAGGGCTTTCCACCGCACTCACATGCGGGAAATTCTGGGCGGGAAATGGCAAAAGGGGGCGTCAATGTATGCACAAACATGAAACGCCCGTGGCCGCGATGTTGAACACTGCGTTAACGAGCCGGCAACAATTTTTGACACATAATTAAGTTTTTATGTTTAAAAGCGTTTTTGGCCAGTGTCCGCTTCCATTCAGCGTAAATGGTGTCAGTAGGGTTCAGGGATTTTCGGGGGGAAAGGGGTTTGTCTCTCGAAAAACAAAAGATTTTTTCGGGGTACTTGGTACCGAAATGGAAAGCTGTTTGGCGAAACAAAAGAACGGCAATCGGACTTTTTCGTTTAATTGGCAGTCAGCATTCTTTGCTTTCGTTTAAAATATTATCTTTATTTTCTTAACAAACCAAATATTTACTTCACCTAGTTTTCCCTTTAAATTGTACAACACTTATATACTTTTTTATGCATAATACACAATAAACAGTTGTCGCATTTAATACACTTACAATCAGAAATTCCTGTAGGAATAAAAGAATATCTTTCTGCCACTCAATTTATTTGTCATTTATTGCCACCTGCCTGATGACGTCATTTGTGGTTGAACCACATAAATCAATAAAGCCCCAACAATGCATCGAACATTCAACATTGAACAGGTGTCATTTGGCCAGATGACTGTTGGCAGGTGCCATTAACGGGGGAATTCCATGAGCTTCTTACCTGAGCCAGCGACATTTCCATCATTCTCGACATTCGCAATAAGAGAAATTGCTACCCATAAGTGGTGCAAAATGGAGGTTGCACAATATGAAAAGTATACGATGTCTAGTTGAGTTTTCCACATAATAACAATATAACACATCGAGTGTAAGCCACATACATATATGAGCAGTTTATAAATGGATAGAAAAATACAAAATATATGTTACACAAGGATATGGACTATTATTAGTTATATTCCAACCTTTTCTTTCTGTGCACACTTGCACACTGTGCACATTTTAGCTAGGTGCGAGTTTCCGCCTCCGCAATTGCACACATTGCGTATACGCAGCGGTGGCCAAAATTACCAAAATGACACAATCTAAACGGAAATAAATTCGCAGACGCATGCGGCAAAGTGCAAATTTTGTGCGCTGGGGGAGGAATCTGGCGAGTAGGTGTGTTGACCAAAATAAGTGGCAGCCAGCGGACACAATGACCTTCCCCGCCTGCCAGGGAATTAATGGAAAAAGCGCCAGAGGAAAACCCACCCACTGGCGAGGCACACATTTTCCGCACCACCGACTTCTTATCAGCTGCACATATTCAAACTGATGACGCCACCGATGGAAAAACGAGGAAAACCAAATAGGAGCAGGACAAACCGTTGCATTCGCCATCTAGTTGCTGTGTGCCGACGTGATAAATTTGAAAATGAGCTTTTCCTAGTTGTGAAAATAAACTTTTTTTTTCCGAAACGTTTGCCAAGAAGAACGACGCGAAATTTCGCCATGAACAATTGTACAAAAAATATAGGTACACAAGTGCGGATAAATATCGGAAGAGCTGATTGAACGAAGGAGCATATGTTAACTATAAACAGCTTTCATTGCGTTATGGAAAATTATCTACACTCACGTCCCGGCTTATTCGATGTGTTTGTACATAAACAAACTCGTCGAATTGTTTATACTCAAGTCGTAGAGCGTGAATGGCCAGAACAATAACAATAACAACAACAAAGAGAGCGAGGAAAGCCAGAATATCGAAATGGAAAAGCAAGTGCACTTCGGTCATTGCGCATACGCAGCGTTGACAGCCATGGAATTAAATATGCGAAATTATTTATACGTCTGTCTTGTAAATAATTAAAAACACACCGAGCACCAAAGGCGACATGAGTAACAGTTTATTTTGGTGGCCAGCGTTTTGTTCAATTTCGCTAAATCAAAAATAAAAACCCACGCGCAGAAGGCGAAGGGGAAAGAGCGTGGTGACTGCATCTCGGAAAACGCAGAATAGCCGGCTATATCTATATATATATCCGATGTGGCCCACATAGCCACGACCGAGAGCCGGAGAGCGCCAGCGGAATATCATTGAAAACAATCGCTATTTATAGGCCTTTGGGAAACCACCTGATAAATGGAAATTCTCCGCCAGACGCCCCGTAAGACAAACGCATTGTGTAGTACGACTTGATACCGAAATGTTTGTTTTAGATTCCCAGTGCTTAGCTCCCATTGCCATTATTTACATTTCCCTGGTTGTAGCTTTGTATAAATTAAAAGAAAAGCGTATGATATTTTAGGGATTTATTTGGAATTTAGTTCAAGTTTCCTACTTATTTGCACTGTTCATTAAAAATATCTTAGAGGAAGTGTAGTTTTTGTTGTCAATGTACCAGCTCTGGGATTTGGTACTTCGAGTATTATGTGTAGGAAACTCCTGTATCTAGTTCATTTTAAAACTAAACTCTCCGTTTGAAACACCGAATCCAGCACATGAACCAACTTTAATGGACCAGAAACAAGTTTTTCCGTAAAGAGGGAAAAGAGCAAATAATTGCAGTTTGTTTACAATGCCCAAGGAATTTTCAATTTTATGCAACCCACTTGCCACAGCTCCTCGTCATTTTCCGATTTTTTCCATTGGGCGTGTGTGCGAGTGCTTGAATATGAGTTTTTGTTTGGAGTGCATCTCTCATCTGGCGACTGCACAATTAAATGCCCGTTGTTGCCGTCGAGAGCGTTGAAACGGAATGCAATGGAGTTGCCTTTGCATGCGAGCATCAAGATGTCTCTCGGATCCTCAGGATGCAACTTGTCGCTGGATTCCCAGCGCCCCAGAGGACAACAATGGCCAAAGTCAAGCTGCGAGTGCAACCAGGCAAGAGGCTCAGAAACACACACGCGCTGCACGTAATTGTTTTTCCATTTTCTCTGCCTCTGCCTGGCTGAGTCCTTTGACAGCCCGGTTACAATGAGATAATCTGCAGCAATCTGTAGACGGGAGAAGTGAGACTGGAGGATCTGAAGGGTCCTAGGCGCACATCCCTTGCCCTGCGTTTCAGTGCCAGCAGTATCGCAAAAAGTGCTACCTACTTGCAGGCGCAAATTGCACAAATTTGTGACATTCCGTTGGGAGAAAAACACATAACGTGAAATGAGAAGCTTTTGGGAAAACAACACTTGCACTTTTCAAGTAAAGTGGGTTCCTAGACGGACTCAAATCATAGAATAGTGTTCACATAAGGTTTTTAATAACGTTTACTATAATTTAGTTCTTTAGTAAGAAGTTTACGAAGTACATATTCAGCTTTATATCTTTGTGTGTTTCGATTGTATTGCTATGTATTGCCACATTTCTTCATTTTGTAGAACAAAACAGTTCAAAAGAACTTTTCTATGTAAACATAAACACCCCACCGCATTTGCTGTCCTCGCCAACGTTCGAGGCAATTTAATTAAACTTTAGAGAAAGGGCCGGCACTCCAGACCCTGGGGGCTTGAAATCGGAGGCTCCTTTGGTGGGGTGGGCAGTTGACAGGACTCAACTCAGCGCCGTGTCCGGTGGTACATCGTGCATCCTGCCGTGGCCTAATCGATACAGCGCGCCACGGGCGGTCGCCTGTTTTGCAAATGTGCCACAAAATGCGGCAATTGTCAATCAATTTCATGGAAATTATGTGCAAGGGGGAGGCAGGGCGTTGAAGGGCGCCTGTCAGTGGCAAGTGAGCAGAAAAAAGTGTCAGGACATGTGGCTGAAGTCCACAGGCAAATAGAAAAAGATGGGAAAAGCGGAGGAAAACCTCGCCACTGCCAACTGGCAGCTCCGCACTCGAGACTCGAGTAAACAGTTTTTGATAATCTCTCACTCGAGTGCCAAACACTCGGAGAAAAATAAAAAGAAATCCGAAAATATGGGGAAAATCAGGCTAAAATTTGAAGAACATTTTCAAGCGTCACGAATGACGGCAATGATAAGTACGTCAATGTTGTTGATGACTGTGTCGAGTGTGATTATGCGGCACCAGCTTAAAGCCTCAAGAGTTCTCGAGCGGTGCACACAGATACAGCCAGCAAGCACACACACTCTCGCACTTAGGCACTTGCACACACAAACATCTCTGTAGATGTGCAAATAGAGCTCTAATGCTCTAATGAAAGCACGTTTATGCGGAGCAGGTTAAAATGATTTGAAAAATATCATACAAATAAAGCTGAAAACACAAACTTTTAATTGACTACATTTGATCATTTATTTTCACCTTGTTAAATGGTCTAGAATAACTGATCCTGATATAGCACCACGCATAAACATCCCACATAACAGAATTTTTGCGACAACCGCCTTAAGTGCTCCGCTGAGCCATTTCAATTGGATTTTTCAGTAGTGGGCCTATTAGACCTAATGCCATTTGGGATTTGGCTTAAAGCCACTCGTTTTGCGGCTAAGCCAACTTATGTCTAGAGGCGGTAATTTGCCATTTGCCCGGCAGCACATATATATATTCGCATATTGGGGAATCGGAAATAAGTACATCGATTAATGATGATGAAGCCGTAAAAAATACAAAAAGACCAGAGAAATTTATGAGTGTTTTATGTATCTTAATATTAATATTTATATTTGTAGCTTTCGGCTCTTGTATCTCATCGCACTGATCAAACAAACATCTCGGGAATTTCTGGGCGGAAGTTTTTCATCATGAAGAATCACTCTCCTGGGGAATGCGATCTATTCTGGCATTCCTATAAACATAATTTCATAATTTTTACGATAAGTACTGACTGCAATGGAAGCGCTCGTAAAAACTGATTTGTATATTTATAATTCAAATAAACATTTAAGTTTTATTGATTTGTTTGCAATCGCCGCAAGTGCTTATGTTGATTTTTGTTGGAATTTTATTGGCAGGAAATCCATATGATTCGAATGGATTATCAGCGGGTGCCTTTAGCCAAAAAAAGAAATTAATTCTTAGCGAAATTAATTCGTAAACTTGGAAAACAAAAAGGATACGTCTGTGGGAGTTATTTATAGCGCACGGCCGTAAATGCACCCAAAAGGTAAATTTAGAAAATTACAAGAGAAGAGGCATCGCAGAGCAGCCAAGTTTTCCACTCAAGGCGCCTGAAAATAGTCGAGGATTGCCCCGCTCTCCCACAATCCCCGCATTTTCCATTTTAACGGTGACTGGCAGAATCCTCCGCAGGATGGGAATATATTCGTATCTACACGAACATAGAAACCTGCGGCTGAGTGTTCATTAAATAGTAAAGGACATGCCCACACAAATACAGAGACACACAGACACACATACCGGTGGAAAGCGTGCGGGAAAAGCTCGAGTTACCGTTGCAGGCAGCCAACTGGAATCGTTAGCACACATTGACCGGGCTCAGACACTATTAATTATTCGTGGGCCACCCTGACCCCACCACTCCATTTTTTTTTTATTCCTGGCAATACAGCAACAGGAAGCATCCAGTATCCTCCTGTATCTGCATCCGTGGTGCCGCACCTTGAGTGCAAATATGGCCAGATACAAGATACTCATGTCACTTCTCCATGCAACTCACACAGATACTTGCAGTCACCTGCGGCCGTGTCCTAGTGTGTGTGTGTGTTTTTAGAGCTGCCCGTGGCGCATTTCCCTTTTAGTTTTCGCCGGCGTCCTTTCAGTTAAAGTGCAACCATATATTGTCGCAGAACTGACTTGCAACATGCTCGTATGTATGCAAAGTAACTACCGGTACAGTAAAGCTTAGATCTTTAAATTTTATTTCCTTTTCACAAATTAAACAGTTATCGAAATTACATTGGCTGTTTTCTTTGAATCTTTTAGTATTTCCACTAAAATTTAAACACTTTTTGTTGCTTTAAGTTATCTTTAAAATGAAAAAAATAAATTTATAAAATATATATAAAATAATAAATATTTTATTTAAAATAAAATAAAATTAATGACAATAATAGTTCGTTGCCGCCAAACCCATTAAATAATCATGAAATAAAAGACACTCCAGAGGTTTCACCACAAAGTTGGTAATTTAATAAAGTTGGTGAAAAGTTTAACATGAAATGCATTTATTATGCATAGCTAATAGTTTCACATAATTGTTTTTACAATGGTGGGAGTTCTACTTCTCTTTAATGTTTAATAAGTTAGCCAAAGCACTTGAGAAGGTACTTTAAAAAACCCTAAGTAGTAATAGCGCCTAAAATCCGAACTTTAGATTTTAGATTTTAACTTAGTCGGGCCAACCTGTGCCCCCTTCGAGCACATGACGCTGCACATCCGCTGGTTGCAGATCCTTTTGCGGATGGAGAAGTCGAGGGAAAAGCAGCAGCAGATGTGCCATAAATAAACGAAGACAGTGGGACCAAAACCCGTGGAGTAAAAGCCATTGCCGTAGACATTTCCATTCCCAGCTCTTCCAGCGAAACTCATCCGTTTTTGCGCCGCAGGAGACGTGAGACGTAAAACAACAATGAACAACGGCGGTGCAGATAAAAGTGGCAGCGACACAAAGCGTGACCATTATCCCAAAGGGATGGAGAGAGACGGAGAAAGGCGGGTTTTTAACACGAAATTTAAGCCTTGTTTCAGCCTCACAGATTTGTTCTTTTTTGTGCACCCAACTTGTTTCTCGCTTGCCTTCGCTCCCAAGGAGTGCGAAATTTTATTTTTCAATTTCCTTGAGCAGCTTTGATCTGGCGCACAGGCCAGGATGTCGCCAGCAAAAAGTGAAAACTTTGCGTCAAGTCCACGAAGCCTCGGCCCCGGTTTCCTCCACGTTTCCCGCACTTTTCGCCGCATTTTCCTCGCCCTTTTCCCATGTCTTCTCACAATCGTGTGCAGATGACAGTAACAAGTTGGAACAAAAAGCGCCAGCGCTTTTAACTTTATTAAGATATCTCAAACATACCCAAGGCAGCCATGCCACGCCCACTTTCGCAGCAGAATTTTCTTTTAATTTCTAGAAATGACAAGAGAAAGGGTTTCACTTAATTGAATCTCGACGCCATTAAAAAAGAATTATGCCAGAATGTGAGTGGGGTGCAGAAAACTCATGTTTAGGTACTTATCACTTGGGTGGGGAAAAAACCGAGGCAGTCATGAAGTTTCATTATCATTTCATTGATAATGATGACGCTAATGCTGGCTGCAGCAGCCTTGGCATTTGCCCCCTTTTCCCACCCCCTTCCGCCAGCAGAAACCGCCAAGAAAAGCGGAAAAGCGTGGTCTTACTGGAAAATTCGTGCTGGCAGCTAGGATGCAGCCAAAAGATTTCCAGGAATTACACTCCATGAAACTGAGTTTAATTTCGTAATGAAACTTGCTTGAAGTGCGCGGTGATTGATTATCGGTATAATTACTTGCCTTTAATTATTTATTTTAGGGAAAGTTACTTAAGGATTGTTCTCAGATTGGATTCGGGTCATCAAAGCAATTATATTTAATTATCAGGATATTTGATTGGCTAGGGCAAACAAAAATTAGCACTTAGCACATTTATAAATAAATATAAACATTTTGTTGTAAAGTTTTAAAGTAATTAGTAATATTAGCTACCTTCCTGAAACTCATTTAGCTGCGTACTTTTTTATCTGCTACTTTTGCAAGTTGAAAGCTCGTGAACAATCAATTTAAATATACCTCTCAGTCTAATTAAAGTTTTGTTTTACCTTTTCCCCGTTCGCCCCTTGACCAAGTTTACTCTCTGCTTCCATTCTATTTTCTGCATTATATTTATTTTCCCCGTGGCATTTCCAGTCTTCTCTGTCCATTGCTGTGTCATTAGAGGTGTACCACATCGCACATCGAGGCACAGCCGCAAAAGCAATTGCATTTGAGCATTTTGCCACACATTCCCGGTAATGTTGTGTGTTTAAGTGCAGTTCTCCGTGAACAATTACCCAGACAGGACAAAATGAAATGGCTGAGTGGGCGGAAAATCGAGCCTCCCACATGAAGGAAGAGTCAAGAGGCAATTAGTTTCAAGTTGTTGTAGCAAACATTTCTTGGCTGGCCATTTAGCATAAATGCGCTGGCACTTAGGCCAAAACGAGTGGCCGCCTCCAAAGTGGCCAAAAAAGTGGAGCCAAGATGAACACGACCTACAATTAATCTTGCACAGTTCATCTTCCGCCCCCCTCGACGATTCCATGCTAATGAGCTCCGTTTTGGGAGGCCAAGATTAATCGCGTTGCGTATACGCCGCGTTGCCCAGGAAATCGAAGCGGAATACCTTAGGCGTGAGCAATTGGCACTCCATCTCGGAGGCAAATGCAATCCATTCGGGGTACATGAATAAATAAGCCAGCAGGCTTGGAAATCGGAACAGGCTCCAGAAGTCTGTGACAGCCTGGCAGGAGACTGAATACACCGAGGAAAATTGTGACTCTAAAATAGTGATAAATCTCAGGCCACCTTTGACATCATATGAGCGACCACCAATCGAAAGCACATTTTCTAAATTCTTATAATACACATTTTTTTTGCACTGTACAAGTGTTTACCCGTCTTGACCCGCTTTGCCGTTCTAGTTCTCCAATTGAAAGGGAAAATTTGTGGCGCGCTGCCGTTTTCTTGGCAGCTCTGCCTTGACAAACAAGGCTCGGTGGAAAAAAAAGGAGCACAACAAGCCCCAAAGTTTTGACTGCTCGGGCTGCTTTTCCACGATTTTCGCCGCTTTTCTCTGACATCTTGCCTTAAATCCAATTGTGTTGTCGTCTGAGCGCCGGGTAACGCCCACGCCACCTGCACCTGCAGAATGCTGAATGCACTTTGCGGCCCATGTCAGCAGAGCGGCGACTTTTGAACTCCCACGCTCCGTTCCTCGGAGAAAGCTGAAGAAAGTGGGTGGAGAAAGCGGGCGAGTAGGCAGCGTGGCATTGCATGTGTGCCAAAAACTACGGGGCAATAATATCCGTAGCCTGCGACTCCCTGACTGCCACTGCCATTGATTTTTATCGCCTCGGGGAGCTGCACAAAGCTCAACTCCGACAAGAAGTTGATTTGCCATGCCGAAAGCGGATTTAGAGAATGAAATTAGAAATTATGTTGCATCGGAGATACCCTTATAAAAAACATACAGAACTTTACGATGTATAGCAAACCATGCCACAGAAATATATAGCCTATTCCTATTCCTGGAGTAAAGCTGCTTTTGAGAACCTAACCTAGTTCCGGAACAATTTCCTACTCAATGCAGCACTTACCAGCAAATCAACTCCACTGCCTACTTTATTTATGCAAAAGGGTATCGCTGGCAAAAACAAAATCCGTTTTTGTAAATCATCAGAAGCCCACTCAGGCAGGATTCAATGGGCTAATGCACTTTGCTGATGGGATGGCAATGGGCCTCCATGGGCCGCCAGTCCCCGTAACACTTACACCCCAATACCATCTAGCATATAGCGTACATATATCGCGTAGTTCTAGGGCCTGTCGCTGTTTGTCATATGCGATTCGGCTGCTTGCCAAATATTGATTATGTGCCCCCAAACATGAATGGAAGCGCGCTTCGCTGACTCCGCTCAAGTGGAGGTAGAATCCGGGTGATGGGGCGCAATCCGGAGGTCTGGAGTATGGTAGAGGGGCGAGATAAGCAAGAACTTTGGCGTATGCACGTCATCAGGACGAAAAAAGCACATCCGGGATAACTAATGTGCAAGCAAAAAACTATAAACGAACGGTCGGATAGGGGACTCCTATCCTGGGGGTGGCCTCCAATTCAGTTAACAACTTTAATGGGCCAAAAAAGCGATGCCACACTTGGCAAACTCCAATAAAGGCCCAACTTGTCGGCCTAATGGGCCATGAACATTAACAAATACAGGCGAACTTCTCTCAATTCATTGTTTGCTGAAATAGCAAGAGCCCAATGGGTTGACAAATCATTTAAACCCACAACAATTTATACATTTGAAGCCACAATTTACTTTGAAAAAAATTATGGTAAATGCCCCAGAAATGCACCGTGGAATTTTCATTCAGCTCGTCCTTCTCCTATTGCTGTGCTGAATAATTTGGAACTGCCATAAAAATGTCAGATTGCAACGGTCTAGTATTTATTTCGACAGCCAGCACAATTCATAGCTTTTAACTGGCAACTGTGTGCAAAGATAAATAAGTACAAGCGCGCAGACCGAAGTCCAAATTTATGGACAACCTTCAGGACCAACTTTCTGCTGAGTGGCAGTCACAGATATTGGCTGGATCATAACAAAGCCAAATAAATACAAATATGCGAAAGTAGCTCTTTCGGGCCCAGTATCTATTCTAGTTCCCAAGCGATTTGATTTGTCTAGGTTGTCAAACTCACTATTAGTAGTATCCCATATTTTTTATGTGCACCTAAGATCCAATAGAAATCATTTTATTGAAAACATAGTATATTACGTTGGAAAACATGTTTACCTACTTCCAATTTAAAAAACAATGATTTGTAGATTATGAGAGCGTGCTTGAGTGCACTTACTGATTTTTCCATACTTCTAACAGGCTTTTCCGCTTCACTAGCTCCCGACAATCCCAACAATCCTGTCAATCCCTTCGGAAACCTTTCACTTGGCCAAAATTGGTCTGGATGTGGGCCACGCCTTCCGAGCACGGAAACAAAATTGGCAAACCATTAAGAAGCGTGCACTGTTGTTGTTTACACATCTAAAGCAATTTTATCACCTGCGAACAATGTTTGGACTAAGTATATTTTATGGCCCAGCCTCGCCCAATTTCCCCCATAAATTCCCGAAGCATTCCTACGTTTCTCGCTTTTCCCTGCTGCAGGTGCAAAGGCCCTAAAAGGGGCGAAAACGCTCCGCCTTATCACAATATTTGCGGCACATCCACATCGCTTGATTATTGGCTTGTCTGTCAACTAACATGAGTATTATGTTATTTTTGTTCCTTATCTAGGTTGGGGGATCCCGCATAGGTGCCATTAAGGCCGTTTGACAACTTGGGAAATGTGTTTGCGCAGCTCGGGTAATTGTGGCCGATTAAAACGCCAAAGCAAAAGAGCTCCAATGAAACTGTGGAAAAACCTGAGCAAGTAGCATGTCGAATTAGAAACGCTAATTGACTCGTAAAGTTGCGAAAAGTGCGCCACGAGCCGAAGTATTGATTATATTAGCATAAATTCATAAAGAAAAATATGCAGGAAACCAACTCATTTCACGAAAATATTTCTAAATGTACTAAATTCACCGGAGAAGTGTATAAATAAATGCTGCACAATATTCTAGCACTTCCTATTGGTGCTCTTTACTAAAAATACCAATAGTACATAACTATTACTCACCAACTAAAGAGTATTAACTTCACTCGCGTCTTGTTTTGGTTTTGTTTGGGGGTTTAGTTTAAGCGTTGATTAAGTTTTTGATTTGTGTTTATCTGTTATAGCATAGGAATATATTTACTTTACATTTTCCAATTGTATTAGGAGAATTTGTGTTTTAGGGAAAATATTTGTCACAGACACACGCGCTGGAAAACAAAGAAAACTCACATTACTTTACACTTTTTTGAATTTTGAATGGTACACTTATTTTATTCGGCGCATTAGCATTATGGTAATGCCAGTCCTAGTGCGGACTTTTCTTTTCCGCCAGCCTATCTGTCTGCCTTTCGGGCCTTTTTTCCTTTTCCCGTCTGTATTTGTATGCGTACGTATTTGGGTGGTACACGCCTTACTCCACCGAGGGAAAACACTTTTCTTGCGGCCCCGACACTCACAATTCAAATGAACTTCAATTCGGTATTATATTTTCTGTTGTTTTGTTTGCTGTTCCATTGTTTCGATTTTATTACACATTTGGCCTGTGGAAAGTGCGGTGTAAAAGTGTGTGTATGGTGTGTGTGTTCGGTGTGTTCGGATGGTAGAGGGGGCAGGGTGGGGGCGTTTTCCGATTTTCCGCTGCTCACGCACACAGTTTTTCCAAGCACAGCACGCTCCAAAGTCTAGCCACGAACTGAAAGCGTCGGGGAAACTCCAAACTCGAGCAGCAGGAAAAGCGGAAAACCGAGAAGCTTCCAATGTCAATGCGAATCCTTTGTACGAGGAATGTGTTATTTTGGAAGGCCCAAACCTCCTGGAAAAGCCTCGCTCTTGCTCTACGGCTCTCTCTCGCTCTCGCTCTGCTGCCGCTGGCTCGGAAAATTCGCTCTCTCTTATTTGGGACTTTCCTCTCTCCCGCTGGTTTGTTTTCCCTGTTGTGCGTGCGATTTGACAACTACATTCCGCCCCGAAAGAAATGAGTTTTGAAGTTTTCAAAGTAGATTTTCACTTGCAAAGTTTAATTAATATGAATGTCTCGCAGGCCCACCTACTTATATGTTTTCGGATCTCTCTGTTTTCCTTTTTATTTTTCCTCCTTTTCGCTGTCTTCTCATTTTCTGGCTAAATTTATTGGCCATGCGGGCGTGCTTTTTTGTTAAAAATAGCCGCCATAGCCTCGCGATGCGTCGGCAGCCTCAGCGACAGCATCAAGTTCAGATGTGTTCTATTTTCTTTTTCATTTTTTGGGGGGGTGGTGGGAGGACTGTTTTTATGGAGAGAGAAAGACAACTTTTGACCTTAGTCAAGCGAAAAGTGTGCTGTGCCCACCTGTCTTGGCTTGTTTGTGTGCGTTTTAAGCGACTAATTGGCCAAGTTGCGTTGTGGCTGCCAAATAATTCAGGCAACTGCAACTACTCGGCTAATTACGACCCATGAATGAATAATCAAGGGGAGACTTTGGCCCCCAATTCAAGAAGAGCTGAGCAGAGCAGAGCGGAGCAGAATCCCCTGGAAAACCGAAACCGAAACCCCCCAGGAAGCCCGAATCGCTGTAACATGAATTTATGATTCCGCTGGCCGTGTTGTTATTGCCTTTATGATTATTGCGACGCCGCGTCTGTTGTCTGGCTTTTCCGACTATTCAGACTTTCCCGCCTGACACCAACTAGCAACCCCCGTTTAACCGTTGTCAATAATATGACCCTGTTTTTCGTTGCTTCGATGATCTGGTATTTGGGCTTCCGTTGGGCAATTTGTTTTGTTACCCCGACAGGCGAATCTTGTAGTTTTTGCGACACAACTGCCCGAAATTGCTGGCCTGGTATTATTAATGTCCTGTGACCCCAAAAAGAGCTACAAATTCTTGGAGTTTCCCGCACACAGCTTCTGCTCGAAAGAAAAATCAATTGATTGACTCCGATGGCCACATTTTCTGCACTTTTGAACGCGTCACTAAAAATTTAGATTTCGGATTAGACGTTTCGGCATTTGTGCTTTCTTTTGCTTTCTCTTCGGAAATCTCTCTCGTGTCACACTTGATTTATTTTCGAAATTTTTAATTTTTCCTCATTGACTTCTTGGCATTTTTTCACGACTTTCCGCGCACACACACACTTTTTCCTTCTTTTTTTTTGCCTTCTCGCCAGGCCAGTAGTTGCATTGGATTGGTAACAGTTGCTGGCCAGCCGCCGACTGACTGCCCAACTGACCAACCGACAAACATCCAGCAGAACACGACCGCCACCGAACTAGGCGTCCAATGTTAAGTATACCCCGTGCGACACACGACCGAAGCGAGTCCTCAGGCACTAGAAAGGCACCCACCACACGTCCGTTCTCAGCTGTGGCCCAGCGCTTTTGAGAGCGTTCCGTCGGAGCAACTGCTGCCGGATCCGGCGCTGCCGACGCCTCGCCGACGTCGTGGTGAGTTTGCGGCCAGCTGATGGCCGACGAGCACACGGCGTTTCGAAAAGCCGACAGGGGCGGAGGGCCTTGGAAAAGCACCAGAACAAACGGGGGTTGGGAAGAGAAATAGCTGGTGTTTTGTGTGTTCACAGCGGTATCTAACCACATTACATACCATAAAGGACTAATTAAACATACCCTATTTCCGATGCTCAAGCTACTTTATACAGGAAGACTCATCTTCGCAAATGCCTGCGTCAAATTCTTGTTAAATTTTTGAAAGAAAAAAATCCTCTGTAAAGCCCATTCAAACTTATTAAGTTCACATTATTTATGGGCGTTTAGTTTAAATGACAGGCGTCGACGAAGGAGAAACACAAGACAGTTTATCGTGCTGAAATCACAGGCATATGGTTTTCTTTGTGTTATCCTGTTTATCTGAAGGACATGTGGTGAAAAGTTCATGCTTCCCTTTGGTTTCCCCCTCCTTCGGTTTTCTTTGGCCGCCTTGACCAGTCATGAATATAAATTATGCCCCTAAGTGACAGGAGGAGGCTGTTATGGCAAAACAATCATAAAAGACACCCGGCGCTTTTAGGTTTTAATAGTGTTGCTATGCGCAACACAGATAATAGCGTTTGATAATGTATGCGAAAACATATTTTCACATTATTTTATAAACGGTTGAAATATTTAGGTAGTCAATAAAAAGAGACTTTAAATATGGCTTTGCAGATATTATTTATAAGTAATACAATTTTGTAGTCCCTGATTAATTTAAGGTAGTAAAATTAAGATAATTATTTAAATTTTTTTTAATTATTTGGAGTATTAAAAATGAAAATTATGAAATTTGTCCGTGTTTTTCATCAACATATAAACAATAAACAAACTGGTGTTATATTACTTAGCTTTTGACAGCTAACAATCGGAGATCACAACCAAAAAGCAACGCGCCCGCGTTTTTCTAGCGTTTTCGAGGCGGCTTCGATACGCTTCTTGTTATAGAGAAGAAACCTCAAAAAATAAGCCGATCTTTAAGCGGATCGACCCTAAGCACCTATAGCCATTACGTCACCGGCAGCGGGTGATGTTCGTCGAGCTAGTGGGCCAAAAATAATGCGACAGAGGTACGAATTGCCCAGGGCAATCGACGGCTTTAATGGTTTCGTTGGCCAACCGGCGGCATTAAGTTGGTGGACCCAGCCCCTAATTAACCCTTTCGCAATTGCAACTAAGCCCTAAAACGGCGGAGGCGGTGGGAAGTTGGGGGAGTGGCCCCTCCACGTGTTATATACCTATGTAGCCGCGATAGTTTTAGGTATAAAATGATACCTTTGGTCCCGATACCTTGGACTCGGAGTTTGATTAATGAGCGGCTTAAGTGAATCTCAAATCGAATCTGAGCCTGCTCGGCCGGCAGACTGATGAAGTCACTAATTTGACTTAAAAACGCATTAAAAACCATTTTCGATAAGAGCTTGGAGCTCCCCATATCGTGATTTCGGCGAGGGTTTTCCCGTACTTTTCTGCCCCTCGGTCTAGGTCTCGTCTTTGTGAAAGTTGTGCAAAATTGGAGCCAAAAACCAAAAATTGAACGATGAAGCACACAAGGCGACGGATAAAATTCCAAAAACGCCTCGGAAGATTTGAGAGTGCAAAGCTCTTGCTTTATGGGACATTGCCTATTGGCAATCAGCTGTTAACATAAATAATGTTCGAGATTGCGGAGAGTGGACTAAGGGATACCCAGTGAGAAAATCATGTAAGCACACTCATTTTTATCACTAAATATAGCATTAAAATCATTAATTTCTGGCTTAATCTAAGTTAAATTTTATTTTTAAATAATTCTTGAAAATCTTACTAGATACATTTAAGCCTATATGGCTTACACATTGAACCACATTAATAATTTAAGCCTTTCTTAGATTAACGCCGTCATACGGTTTACATCTCTTTCAACCTTTTCAAAAAAGTTTTTTTTATAATTATATACACATACAGTGCAAATATATATTTAATACTTTCAAATAAATTGACAGAGAAATTACTGCTCACCGCTTTCTTACTTTCGCTAGGTAAAGGAAATAATTATTGGGAATGTAAAAAATCGGATCCCAATATACCTCTGCTGAAAAATTAGCCATAATTTCAGCTTTGGCAACGCACAAAATTGATTTAAATGCCTTCGCCGAGAGACAAAATCGGAGGTAACTCCTACAATTGTGCGTGGTCTTGGCCATTAAAAGCCTTTTCTTGCCAACATTCAATGTCTGGGCCGGAGGCAGCGCCAACTCAAATCAACGGCAGCAGTCACAAATCTGCGACAGATAAAAGCTGTTAAATGACCTTCATTGGCCATAAAAATCCAAATTCATCGCCCGAACAATGAGCCGTATCTATGGGCCAAAACCGGCGGCAACGACGAACAACAATTGGCGAGCAGAAAAATTAACAATTTAAATAAATTCACTTTATTGCAGCTCGCATATTGGCGACAATGTAAAATAAACAATAAAAGTGGTCAATAAATAAGGCCCGAATGGCGCGAACCACTGGACTTCCGGTCTTGAATCGGGCCAAAAAAGAAAAAGAAAACCGCACATATCATATTATACTATGTGGCCAACGACATGAATCACGGGCTAAAAAGTTCAAAGTTGAGCGGGCTAAATTGAGAGATTAGCCTGGGAGATCAGAGCCGGCTATATCTTTTGCTATATAGCTCTGCTCTGACCCAAGCTCTGCTTTTTTCCCGAGTTGGCGGCTCTGGGACGCTGTTAGCTCGGCTAAGACCGCTCAGTTGGCTACGAGCTGCCGCCGTGAGCATTAGCAAACGCGTGAAACGGAAAAAACGAAAACGAAATCGAAAACCCAAAATCCAAAAACCGAAATATCCGCGCTCTTCGGTACGTGTTAAGTTTTTTAATTAGTAGAATTTTCAAGTGAGTTCGGTGGCAAAAAGAGAAAATAGTTCACTTAAATACAAAGAGCATAGCTAAGCTCGACAGAAGTGTACATAGTGATCATTAACATTTGCCAAATACCGTGAAGCAAAAGCCCAATAAAATCTACGAGCCGCACACTAGGTGAGTAATTAATAAATTGAATAATTTAATTCCCGCCATAAGTTAATAAATTTCATTGGTTCGTCATCGCAGCTCTGATTTATTATATTATTTTTGTATACACTTGTAACCAAAATGTTAGGAAACCAGCAAACACAAATTAAATCAAAGCGATCACAAAACAAAATCCACAAAAAATGCAGACAACACTTTGGGTAAATACAAACAAAATATAATCAAGTGGGGAAAAAAAACCTTGAAAAGTCGTGCTTAATTTCTTAGCTAAATGCAGGCATAAAATATATGTTTAAAAAATTATAATGAAGCCCAGCTATTTGTCTGCCTCCAATCGAATCCATTGTTTTAGTCCCTAAATTAGTTTCAAATAACCCAACCTCTTTGTGGAGGAAAATAATTCAGAGGTTTTTTGAAGTTTTGTCCAATACAGAAGTCCGTCTCTTTTTTAGTTTTTTAAATGAATAGAAGTAAGGATAGATATTGTGGAAGTATGCAAGCGTACCAATTAATTAAACTAGTGTGCTTAAAAGTTTCCTATGTCAAAAACACGCCTAATAAAAAATCAATAAGCAATCATTATTATTAAATAGCTTTATAATTAATTAGCTGCATTTCATTTCATTCAGCTCTTTTTGTAGCCTGCTAATGTTTCAATTAGATGCCAACAAAATATCTTATCCCCTGAAAAAGTGCCAATCGGGTGAATAAGTGAGAATGTCTGGGCGAGACAAAGATAAAGATCTGACAATCGATCATTACTCAGACGGGGTATAATCAATTAAATATAGATAGATGATTTTGCGGCCAAATCATTCAAATAAATTGAATAGGGCCAGCGATTTTGAGCACTCAATTTCGAAAATGGAGCCGCAGCCAATGGATTAGCCGCTAAAGCTTGGTCAAAGATCTTTAACAATTTCATTAACTTTTGGCCCGTCGGCCTAATGATGTGCAAATGGCCCAAAACACACCATAAAACACGCGGCCACTAAAGTTGCCAAGGGAAACAATGCCAAAACCCATGTCCAACTTCTTTTGGCTGCTCTGTGATTTATGAGGTGATCGCCTGGCGCAACTTTGGCATCGGGGAAATACCAGCGATAAGTGGGTGTAGCCATGTGCAAGACTCCATTAGCAGATCGCAGACACTAAATATGGCTTCGATGCACAGCAGAAAACATGGCTTGAAACGTAGTTTCAAAATATCTAAGCTATTTTAATCTCGGAAAAAAATATGGGTTTTTATAAAAATTGTATAAGCATTTTAAGCCTAGCTTGTTTAACGGTAAACAACATTTTGCGTTTCAAATTTCTGTCTGATATTAAAGTCTTCGCAGCGAATCTTTTTTTATTTTAATCGTTTCCTTTATTATTTCTTGTTTTAATATTAATAAAATAATTATTTCCCGTGTACCTTGACGGACACTTTGTCATTGGCGCTTGTTTGTTGACTGATTTGTTTTGCTTGGCTCGTGCAAAAGAGCCTGTGATCCCGGAAATCCTATCGCAGCTTGTGGCAGGTGTTTTTGTATCGGTATAAATTCCAATTGATTCTTGAATGCTTGCTGTTTTTACAGGCACCCATGTCTGAGTGTTAAAGGCAATTGTTATTGCCTTTTTTTCTATAAATAATTGTGGTACACATTATATTGAAACTAAAGCAAAACTTGACACGAAATCCGGTTTTTACCATTGACTGTGACAGCATTAGATTTGATCACTTGTTAGCATTGTTACATTATAATAATCAAAATATTTGTATAACATTTTTTGTTTATTTTTACCTCACTTTCGTTAGTTATGTCAGCTGTTAATTAACGTTTGATTATGGGATTTCTAATTTTTCCAGATTTTAAAAGTAGATTTTATACGGGAAACATTTTGGGATTTTTCTCTAAGCTTCTTGTTCATATAAAAGCATTGCTAACTACCGAAATCTGGTCAAAGTTATCTCATAGTTTCCGCAATAAAAACTGATTTTATTATTAAATATACATACTCTCAAACAGTTGGTAATGTATCGCCTAAAATATTTCTTGCATTGATCTTATCTTAAATTGTCTATAAAACATGCGATTTAAATACCGCCACTTTAAAATTCCGATTAGAAGCGCTAATAAATCATTAGAGTTTATAAGTATTGTCATTAGCTGACAGCTCGGGTCGCCAATTGAGAACGCCCCCACAATGCATGGGGCGTGACCAGTCCATTATCTCCGCGGCGTATACTTAATCTTGTTGTCTGGAGCTTGTTCGTCACTTTCACTTTTGGCAATTTATTTTCGCTATTTACGGGAGTTGTTCGAGTTGTTTGCCTGTTGTTTGCTCAAGAGGCTGTCGGTGGTGTAGTTCGTGTTTGTGTTATTGTTTTAGTTGTTGATTGTTTGACTTAACAATAAGCCCAAGTGAACCCTGGCAACAAATAAGCACTTTGAAGCATTTCCGCTGCGGAAAAACCATCACTTAATGTCTGTTTCGTGTCCCAATGGAAATGGTGCGAGAAATGGTCGTGTTATTGCCATTTTTTGCGACTAATATTTGACCAAATAACTCATGGCAGTTTCTCTTTCGCTTCAGATTTCCGAATTCGCGTTGAAGACAGTGGCTGAATCGCAATCGAGTCAAATGCAAATGCAAGTCGACGGCGAATGAATTGACAATGACAAAAAGTATTAAACGTCCGCCCCCCTTTAGTTGTAACCAAGTTCTGCTTACCTATGTGGTGAGTATTTCCTATCCCACTACTCCTTAAGATACTTTAAAATCTCCCTTCTCCAGATATTAGCTTATACAGTAGCCGCCCACAGCTCGCCCCCGCCATGTGGCCTCTATGGAGCACCGCCTTGCCAGTTCCTCCCGGCGCCACCTGGACAAACGCCCACCTGTGCCCGTCCAGGAAAGACGTACTGCGAGCACGCCGATAACTACCCCACGTGAGTAAAGTACCATAAGGAACTACTATATTGTATGTATAATGTACCGTAAGCATATGGATAAAACAAAACGTTTGGCTCTAATCAATATTCGATTCATTTAAATGCATTTCAAACAAATGTTTGGCCACGAGACAATTTGGGCTCCAATTTAATTCGCTATAGAAATCGAAACTTGTTCGCTGGCATCGCATTAGCATAGGAGCATCGAGTGAGTATCTTTTGTGGCTGCTTCCGCGACAAGCTCTCAGATACTCAGATGCTGAGATACTCGGAAACTCAGATACTCGTACTGATGCTGTTTGGGTGCTTCTGCTCTCAGCCAGCTGGGCGAATGCCTTGACCCAATAAACTTGAATTGACAGTTCAAGACACTTTTTGTTTGGCTCCTACTAGCTCATATGTATGTAGTATCTGGTATTGCTTTGGCGACTATCCGACGACTGGCCGCGTGCTTCTCGAATATTTATGAATGCCTCCAATGAATAATCGTGTCTTCGGGGCATCTTAAGTTGCTTAGACCGGCGTTTTGGCGCGTGAGCCAGGGTATTTTGGGTGTGCTTCAGATTTCTTCGCAGAACAACGTGTATTTTTCCAATGAATAAAACATGTAGCTTATATTGATGTTTTTAAAATATTTGTATTATATATCTGATAAGACTTGGGTCTTGAAGAAATTGTCTTGTTCGGAGCCCAACATATATACATTTCATACACTCAAAGAAAATAAAACCAAATGCATTATTAAGTTGATTTTTTGATATAAATTCCAGTTTGATCATGGCTGTAAGATCGTTAGAATGTAATTTACAAAATCTTAAGTTCCTACCATGCTTTTGAATATTGAATATTGAACTCCAATTAAAGAGCATCTGTTATTCACCACATGACCCTTTAAGTGCATCTTTTGTCTTACGTGCTCGAAGTTGGCTCTCAAATGCTGTAGTGTTAGCTGTTTGTTTATCATCCGCCTTCACGCGACTAGTTGGCCATGTTTGTTTGTCTATTTTTAGAGCATTTCTTCGGTTCGGATTTAAATAAAATGTGCGTTAGTTGGTAATGGTAATGCGAATGGCTTGATAAGCCCTCGGCGCCGACGCGGCAATTAAATAGGCATTTTTATTACAATGCTTGCATTGGAATTTCTGTGTGTTGCATAATTTCCAAAAAATTAAAGATATGGGAAAGCCCCAAGCGGGTTTTTACTATATAAATATAGAGGTGGGGTCGTTTTCGCCCCTTAACCCATACCTTTCTATGCCTGTTTTTGTGGCACGTGACGCGCATGCGATGCTTGTTGATAAGAAAAGTTAAATATAAATAAACCGAGCCATTGCCAATTTATTATTTACGATGTCTGCGCCTACCAATTTTTTTGTTGCTGTTTTGGCCTGCCCGGCGGCCGCATATTAATTATGATACTCATATTTGATTTGGCTTGGGCAACACCGCAATTACCATTTCCATAGCAATTTCTAACACTTGTCAGTCAGCCGCTCTGTGACTTGCATAATTTGTGGCTCCGACAAGTGGCGATGCTTTCCCAGCCTGTTAACCATCGCAGCTTGCATCACTCATTGTTTCCCACTGCACGCAGGAAAAAAAATCTCAAAAATAAGGTCATTTTCCTTTTGTTATGAACACACAGAAAACAATTTATATTAGACGTTATTCACAAATACATGAAATTTTATTGTTGAGATACTTTTTTAAGAAAAATATTAATGTAGAATGATATTGCAAGTACCCGTAACTACTCTATATATAAATATTTTTATATATTTTCCAAAAATACCTTTTCATACCATATTAATCCAATAAATTTTATAGGTATCTCATCAAGAGCCTCGTTCGAAAGTGGGGATATGAGGCCGCCACTCTGTTGGTGGACGAAACCTGGGAGGATTTTGCGGCTGTGGCGTGGCACGATACTCCCGTCTTCTACGATCCCAAGTCCATCTTCCCGCCCCGCGATCCCAATGCCCAGGACTTCAATGGATATAGTTATCAGACACCATTTGGGGGTAATCCACAGAGGCCGTCTGGCGGTGGAAACCCGCTCTTCGTCAGCAATCCCTCTACGGAAGCACCCACGTGAGTACTCGATAAAGAATAAACCTATATGTATGACCAGCAACTTAAACTCGCCTGTTCCGGACACTTACTTTTAATGTTCTTCAAGGTTTTCATTCAGATTCGATTAGTTTGTACCACAACAGAAAAAAGAAAGATCTTGACCTTGAAAGTAGTAATTTTAAAATGAATCCATGAATGGATTTTAAGAACCTAATTAAAATTGTATTACTCTCAACACAAATCCTATGAATTTCAAATTAAAAATGTTGATGTGTGGTTTTAAAGAGTTTTTGTATTTTTGTATAATTCTGAATCACTCGCCATTTCAAGTTATCTTCTGTACACCTCATCCGGTGGAGGTCATCGCTCGGGTCATCGGTATAACTCCCAGGGCGGTGGCTCCTCATCTTCTGGCGGTCACTTGTACTTCAATCAGGGTGGCAAGTCGACTCCCTACAATGCCACGCTCTGGCTGAAGCGCTTAGTCAGGGATCTCAGTCGGAAGCAAAGGCAACCCGACGAAGTTCAAGAGGAGGTGGTGGAGCCGGAGAACGAGCAAACAGAGGAGGCCGAGGAACAGGACGACCCGGCAGAGGAACACCCAAAAAGCAAGCGCGATGTCTCGCTCAACATGGATCTCTTGGATATCGTGGGCGTGGAAGCCCCAAATCCGCTGAAGAAGCGTTCGAGGACAAAGCGCCAAAGTCCGGGGCGCTCCACCCTCTGCCAGACGACCTCTCAGTTCATTACCCCGCAGGCGGCACTGAATAGTCGCGGAAACTGGATGTTCGTGGTCAATGAGCAGAACACCGCTCGTCAGATGGTCAAGGCGGAGCTTTGCGCGTAAGTACCAGTACGATTTATGGGAAATCGAAGAAATCTATGTTAATAGGATGTTCTTTGACGAATATTGATGTTAGCATTGCCCTTAATTATATGATTTAAACCTTAAAATATTGTATTTCAAATCTGTTTTACATTAATTTTACACCGGGGTTGTGTCTCGGCTAAGCGCCCTGTGCAGTGCACTGCTTGCACGTTAACGGTTTGAAAACATGATACAGCTGACTTAAAATATTTATTTGTATAATATAATACAATTCAATTCAAATTTGTGTAATTCAATTCATGCACTGAAATTTGTAACCTTGAAAATATTGTATCTATTTTGTCCCACACCGTTTTACTTCAATCAGCGAACTTACCAGTTTTATTTCTGTATTAAAACAAATTTAGTAGTATTTCGTTATCCTTTTAAATAACAAACCATTTGTTTGCATTAGGGAACAATGTGAGTGACTTGGCGAGCCAGCCGTTCTTGAAGTAGCCTTCCTCACTGATTACTCGGATTTATTCCTCCTGATCCGGAGGTTCACCCCTTACGGTTTTCAGCACTTGTAACACAGTGGCTAGGTGTCATGCCAACCCCATTCCTAAGTTAATAATTCGCAGCGGGAAGCAGAGGTTTCCCCCTCTTTTATTTGATTTTTTTTGTGACTAGGGGAAGTCCCTTGCCGGCCATCTCTTTCCTTGCATCTGTCCCCGTCGCACCTTTCCCACCGGGCACGTGGTTAGTGCAGGTCGAACTAAGACCGTTTATACGCAGTCATAATTGCGGTTGAACGAATTATCACACCCCGAAAAATGAGTGAGAAATACCGAAGCAGGGCACAGTCTGCCATTAGGCCATGTCCTTGTCCCCTGTTTTATACCCCTCTGCTTGGTCGTTCCCCTTTTTATATTTTTTTTGGATGCGTGCGCTACTCGAAAACCTTTCCACACTCATCCGGAAAAAGCGCAAACAAATGCCAGGGCCAGAAATTGGGGTGAGGTGGTTTCTGGTTCTTTGGGTTGGGTCAACGCTGCCCTAATTGTTGCCCGTTCTTCCCGCTCCTCAGTCTCGAATCGAGTCCCTTTCTGGATGCCGAATCCCTTCCCCGTTTCCAATGCCACTTGTTGTTAGCACTGAGCCCGGTACTTGGCGCAATTTGTTAAACCAAATGGAGTACCTACGCAGGCGCGCATAAATCTTTGCCGAAGAACAGCTGGGAGCTGGGCTACACACAGAAAAATTCAATATAATACATATTTATTTTAAAATTAATTCGAAACGCCAGATACTTTTTATTTTAGCATATCTGAACTGATAGAAATAAAATATTTAATAGAAGTTCCTGTGGTCGATGATATTTACTTCCAGTGCAGGGATTGTACCGTTTCTGCTTCCGCTCAGGCTGCGACTGCGACTCCTTATCAATTACGTACGATTCCCGTTTTAACGAGTTCGTTAAACTTTCAACTCTGGTCCGCCTGCGACTGCAGATCTGCGGACTTCCTCCTTCGAAGTAGTAGCAGCCGGCGCTCCTTATTTACGGCCAGCGGCCCACAACTAAATTCTGGGCAATTGTTGATTTTTAGCATTTGGTGTTTCGCATTCGCATCGGCACTTATTCCGATTCCGTTTATTTTCCAGCTCGAACACCTGCTCGAACCTGTGCGAATTGCCCAACGGCTACAACTCGAGATGCGAGCAGAAGTTTGTGCAAAAACGCTTAATTGCGCTCCAGGGCAACGGGCAGAATCTGTACACGGACACGTTCTGGTTTCCCAGTTGCTGTGTCTGCACGATAGCCGCCAATTAAATGTGTCCAGCGGGCGAAGGACGTAGGACGAGACCAGGACACCATACTCTCAGCGGCGATTTTGGCAAATTCATATCTGATAACTAAATGATACGAAAACACACACAACAAACACGACACCCACACACGAAACACTCAATATCTCTCATGTTGTTACACAAACACACAATGTAGTTCTTAAAAATGTAATTTAAAATCAAAAACATCGAGTGAGGCGTGCAAATTGGATTTATGCCCACACAATCCCTTTGAGTTTGCATAGTAGCATTAGTCTTACCCTGTGAGCGATCTAATGGATATCAAATAAACAAATATTCCAGCCGATGCTTTTTCAAGTTAATTGAGAGCCTATTTATTTTGGGCTAAATAAGTTGAATGGGTAACTGGCTGCCATAAATCTGCAATAATTAAAAATAATTCATTAAAGTTTAAATTTAAAGGGGTCATTAAACTCTTGCCGGTGCAGCAAAACTCCATAAATCCGAGTAAGCTCCACTCTTTCGATTGCGAGTCCTGCACTGCACACATTTCATTTCCGGGCAAAACACATAATGACACAGGTAGATTTTCAACAAACAATTTTATTAAGCCCTGGGCATAGTGCAAATCGGATTTTGTGGTTTTTAATTAATATAGTTATTCCTTTGGACGCATTGCCAACGCAGCCCCGAAGGATTCGCAACTTTTAATTGTGCAATGGCGAAATGGGAATTTCCGCAGCGGCAAGAGCAGCAAAACCAGCAGCAATCCAGCAACAACACCTGCCGTGCTGCAAATGCAATTGCGTTCCATAAATCCAGAAACAATAATCGTAAAATAACATCAGGTGTCACGCGCACGAAACGCTGTTCAAAAAGGGGGTCAGTCATGCATGGATTGTTGGGGATCGAGGGATGAGGCTACGGATGAGGACTGGAGGCCTTCGAGGATACGGCGGCGTGGCTTGTCAGAGGACATGGAATGGATATATTGATGGCCGGCATTATTACCCGATGATGTATGCCCACGTATCCATACATCTGTGGCACGGAAAGTGCTCCAGATGGCCCCAGTTGGTGACATAATGGAGACTACACGAGGATCCTGGATCCTCAATCGGTTTTTATTGGGATACAGCGGAAGTATGTTTAAAATATTTAAATATAAATTCTATTAATATCTAAGCCTTAAGTACTAGAGTGTCCTTCACCGAACCCCATTTAGTTGTATCGTAGAACGTCCCAGGTGTCTTAATAAATACCCATGAACAATTATGAGTACTCGCAGCCAGTTGTGCAATATTTCTAGTTTCATAACCAGTGCAAAATATACTGATAAGTCAGGCTTCGAGTACGTGCATGGTCGAAAATCTCAATTAAACTAAGGTGCAACAGCCTCGTCCCGTTGTACTTATCTTTCGTACCTGTTGTGGAAAACTCTGCTCTCCAACCAACACACAGTGGGTATTTTCAACTGGCAGCGATTCAAACTGGCACAGTGGGACGGTCCCACCCACAGAGCTGCATTGAGTATTGAGGCCCATTCCACACCCCGTGACTCTGCCGAGGGTTAATTTGTCCTCTATAAGGATATGTATGTGAGCGAGAGAAAACGAGTCCTTCCTGCTTGTATTGTGCGGAGTTTTAGCAATGATTAGCATCACGAAATAGAAAACTATTGTTCCAATACGCAGTCGAAAACCAGGTAAAAAAGTATTGACAAATCAGGTAAGGATAAGTCCGCAAAACAAAACATATCCAACTCACATGCGATCTAAAGGTGAAACTGTTGCAATTAGGGTTTAAGGGGAAAATTAAAAAAATAAGTTTGCACTATAGCAATATAGAATTTTTTGTTTAATTAATCCATTTCACCTTCATTAAAATAAATCTATATGCCTTCCTATAATTATAATAAATGTAAAAGTATGTATTGTAAATGATGAATTTATAATATTAATTTAATTTTAATATTCATGATATTACTTTAATTTTAAGCACATCTGTCTATTATTTCCTATATGATGAACCAGCTCCAAATGTGATTTTGCCAGTGAAACTTTTTGGGTTGCAGGCTCCTCTAAGGACGGTCAATATCCATATCGCCCCCTACCCACCCCTCTCCTTTTGAAATCCCTTGAAAACCCAACAACAACTAGAACAACAGCAACAGCAGTGAGCAGCTGAAGTTTCTGGCAGTCGAACAACACCAGTAGAGGCGGAGCGAAAGAGATGTCCTGCTGATGACGAGCAGTGCAGAATGAGGCATCAAAAGCAACAACAAGTCAGGAGCAGCAACAGCAACAATGCAGCGGCAGCGCTGCCAGCTTCGGCGTTGTTGCTGTTGTTGTGCGTTGTGTATAAAAATTTAACATCTGCTCCTTTCATGATTTCAGTTTCGGAAAACTCAAAACTCGTACAACAACGAGGGCTGTAATGACACAAATAAAAATATATATGTATGCATCTGTGTGAGTGTTTATGCCTCTCTTTCGCTCCGGGTATGTCCCTCCCTTTCTAGCGGCTTGTTGTTGCTGTTAATGCATTTGGCTTGCTTTACTCGTATTACGTGTGCATTTGCCACTCCGAGCTAAAAATGAAGAAAAAATGAAGAAAACATTGAGATACCCAGATACTCGGATGCTGAGATACCGAGATACTCCTCTGGAAATGCTCCTTTGGAGCTGTGAGTTGATAAAAAACCGGCGGCCAACTGGCGGATTTTAAACGGAATGAAATAAATTAAAACGTGGCGAGGATATGCAGCCACAGGATGCTTTGGTCCTGCTGGATGTGCCATGCATCTTATGGTGCATTCAACTTCAGCCAGTGATTTTCACTCTTCTTCAGCGTTTGTCCTTGGAGAAGTTAGTCTGAATACACGCTGGGTACATTGAATCGATCTAGGAGTTGGCTGAACTTAAACTTTAAGTTCGAAAAATAAGCTAATTTTTATTTTAATATTCCTATAAACAACCTTATTGGCCTAACATATCTCAACGTGCATTCTTAAGTTTATTAGCGTTCCTACACATTTGCCAGAATTTTATCCGATTAAATATACATACTTGAAATTGGCTAATAAATCTTACCCCTATTTTCAGTGTATTACATTTATCATTTTTTTTTTAAATATTTTATTTTTCTGTTCATGTTTTGTGCGCACATTTCATTCATTTTTCAAATACTTCTGCAGCACCAAATGTCAGATACATTTCTGGTTTCCTTTGCCGCACGTCTTTTTATTGTGGCTGCTTGCAGTGTGAATGTCCTTTGCTGTCCTCACAAAGGACACGCAAAAGCCAAATAAGAGCGAAAAAAGTATAAATAAAGGCAAAGAGCGGAATGCAGAAGTACGAAGAGAGACTTGCAGCAGCTTCGAGTGCAGAAAACCGAACTATGAAGAACTTGTCTGCGGATCGTGAACTTAAGAACTATCTAAGAGGAGAAAAGGCCGGCTGCATCTTGTTGTTTGTGCAGATGTTTCTTCGAGGTTCCTCGAGGGATTTTATGGGTATGCGCTGCGTATGGGACAGGTCAGTGTTCGGAGGATTCGGATTCAGATTGAGATTCGGTTCCGTAGGATTCGAAGTCGGTTAAGGGTTGTGCCCCTAGGTTGAATGATTTTCCATTACGCAATGCAAATAGACAGCAGCGTTCCGCGTACTCGCTTTGTTTTGTTATTTTCTCTGTCAGCGCCAGGCAACAATGCAACTGTCAAGGTTTCCATTTTCTGCCGTGGATTGCTCTCTATGAAATGGCGAAAAAATGGCAGCTCCACTAATAGTTGGCATGAAACGAGGTTGCAACAGGGCCGCAACGAGAAAAAAGTGAAATGAAATCAACTGACATATAGAACCGCCCCCGCTCTTTGCGCAAAAGTAAAAAAGGGGCAAAACATGGCAGGCAAATTGTACCTAAATCCCGCAACGGCAGCCAGTGCAATGCCAGGATATATGGCACATGCCCACAAGGTCCTGCCTCCGTGTCCTGCGTCCAGCGCAGCAGTGGCAGCAACAGCACCGCCGCAACGTCCACGGCACCGCAGCAACAGCAGCAGAAAGAAAGACTTATTCGGCTGGTGGAACTGCGAATGCCCTGAAGTTGGCAAAAGTACAGATTTGCAATTTAGTTGCATACTCAAAATGGCTTTATCAATCGAAACACATTTCGCGAGCTCTTCTTTTCTGATAAAATTGTAAATAAATCATTAAACTATACTACAATTACCTAGCGGTAAAATTAAGTAAAATCCTTAAATTCATTGTGTTTTATTGCTACTTAAGCTAAGTTATGCTTGGTTAGGGTATCAAAACAAAGGCAGCAGAAAATATCTCGTAGTGCACATAGATTGCAAGTTCGCATTGTGAGCGCGAAACTAGGGAAAAAAATTTTTAATTGGAACAACAACTGTACAGCGGCGCAGCAGCAACAACAACAGCAGCAGCAGCAACAAAAGCGCACTTCAAACGCCGCATGTTCGTATCCGTGTCTTGTTGCAGCTGTGTGTGTGTGCTTGTGTGTTAATGAAAGAGAGAGGACATGCAGCTGTAAATGTAACAGTGTGCGTGCGACTGTGTGTTTGTGTGTGTGCCAGGACTCTCGAGCCAAAAGTTCCAAGCGCAACAGCAACAAGCAGCAGTTCGAAGTTAAATATTTAAGAATTTACAAACTTTTTAGGGAACATAGAAATAAATACATATTCGAACACGAAAGAAGCTTGCTCTTCTTTTAATGTTGGTTCAATTTAAAAATAATATATTTTACGTATGAGTAATCGAGACAAAAATAAATTAAAAATCATTTTTTAAAAATGGTTAAGCATTGAATAAATTATACAATATAAAACCGCTGGTTAAGAGAATTTGCTCGTCATGCTTGTTGTATTCTCAAGTTCGATTGTAGGCCGCACTGGTTCGATGCGAACATGAACCAGCTCGCTTCGAACACGAACTTGTTCGATACATTTTATGTTTGCTCCTTCATTTTCATTTTCATTTTCAGTTCAGTTAGTTCAGTTGTTGTGTATCCTTCGGGTGAAAAGTTTCCTACAAAACACGGACTTTTGCACCGCCGCCGCCGTTCGAGCGCTAGAAACGAGTGCGAGTGCGTGTGAGACTTACTAGCTAACTAACTGATTCTGATTCTGATTTTCGGGGATTTACTTTCCCTTCGGTGTGGGTGTGATCGAGTTCAAGGACTCGCGACTAACTTGTTCCAGTTTCTAAAACAGTCAGCCCCAAATAATGTGACCAATGTGACCAGTGAATTAGAATATCCAAGAGCAAAACAAAATCAAGAACTCCCGCAGATGCCGTATTTGCAGCTCCAAGTTCTTCAGCGTTTCATCCAAGTCCCGGTTTAATTTGCAGCTCCAGTTTCGCGCTTGGTTCTCTGGATTTCCCTGCAATTTCCGCGATTTCCTTCTTTTGTTCCCTTCGTTCCGTTTTCGCGTCGCGGTTTGTTATTGTCAACTTTCGTTTTCGTGCGGTTTTTCGCGGCTTTTCTAACGGTCCAACGACGGACGGCAAATGGATAGTGAAACTGGCTTGGATTTCCAATAGCTTCTAAGTACTCAGCATTTTCCGAGGAAAACTCTCGAGAAAGGACATGGATTAACAACTAAGGTTTGTAGTAGGGATTTAACAATATACATATATATCTAAATCGGGATTATGTTTAACTTCTATTTATCCATAACTATCCTAAGTATATAAACATTTTAAAATCAATGATTCATTTTTGTGGTACCATCTATAAAGAAAAATAAATAATTGAGTTTTGTTCTATTAATTAAGCACAGGCATCAAACAAAAAGACAAATAGCCGCATACAGAACATAATTAACTCTTTGAAAAAGAACCTTAAGGAGCGTTTCCAAGAAACAACACACTGGCCATATCCCTTTCAAAAAACCGACTCCAATTAATAAAGCCAATTGAGCGAATGTATAAAAATGTTGAGCTACAATCAAATAGGTATAAAACTCTACGTTTTTGTTCCTAATCCCCCAATTAAACTCACCTCTCGACTGAAAGCCGAAGAAAAACAAATTTCCAATTGAAATTTGCATTTGGGCACAGGAAATACTTTCCAAGCATAAACATGTAAACAAAGAGATAACAATTGTTATTGGTCATCCGAGGATCAAATTACAATAAGTGCAAGCTCAAAGGAGCCCCAAAGAATAAAATCACAATCACCTAAGCAGGAAATTTCAGCGAGCTTTATTTGTGCAAGACAAATAAACAAAATAAAATAATATTACAGTAAAGGCAGAGTCTTCTCTTTTCGGACGACGAACAGTTTTGGAAATGAGTAATGACTTTTAGAAGAAGAACTGTTTCTGATAGATACATTTGGCGTTTGTCTTAGCGCCAACTTAAATTAAAAAGCAGCGGGCCCCGAAGTTCTTCTGGTTGTGAAGAGTTGAGCCGAGGCCCTGAAAACGAGCCAGAAAGCGACACACAGAGATACAAAGATACAGATACTCGTAACTAACAGTAACGTGCGTACATCTTCAAGATACTTTTTGGCGCGCTCAGAACAGAAGCGCCGAAAACAGAAAATAAAACAAGAAGAGTACAAGGGAACGAGAAGCACAACAGAAAGCGAAAATCTAAAAACACAGAAGGAGATACTTGTGCTCCTACAAGATACAGCTACAGATACATGGCAATAAAGAGAATTTAAAGAAAGATAAATAATAAAACCAAACAAATTGAGGCGCAGGCCGCGAAAGAAGTTCAAGTTCAACGAATGTATATCTGTACCAGTATCTGTATCTGTATCTGTATCTGTTGGATGCAATTTGTCGGCGGCCTGCAAGTTTATTACCGCCTTACCCCCAATGAATCTATATATAGCTGCCATATTTTGTTTACAATTTTCCGCCGCCCACGATTCATTCATAAAACACACCAGCCCAAAATAAAAGTTGGCAAAAGGACACGCAGGCAAATTAAGGCTTTGACCTAGAGAAAAATAAACAGCACCCAGGATATAACCCCTGCCCCTGCCCCTGCCCCTGCCCCTGCCCTCCCCCCTCCACCCACTCGTTAACGGTAACGTGCGTGACTTTGAAAGCAGGCAAGGCAAATGACAAACTCGTAAATCTCAACACACTCACGGGAAGTGGGTGGTGCTTTTTTTGGGACGTGGGTGAAAATGCGAGGCATAAGTGCCCCTACTCCCATTCATATACGCTTAATACTCAGCCGCGTATGCCTGTCCATGGACTCCTTGCATGGCTTCATTGGGCCCCACAGCACGTTTCATTTCATCCACACCTGCAGCACTCCGCGCACCACCCATCCCCACACCCAAACACCCATACCCATACACCCATATACCCATACAGCGCACCGCCAACCTTCGGCACAACTCAATTTGCACGTGACACTGCGAGGAACGAGATGTGGAGCAGGCACTGCCAGGCGAATTAACTCGCGGCAGGAATTTAAAGAAAATATCTTTCAGATACTATATATATTTTTAAGCATTCAAGCTAGAACGAAAAATGTGATATGAGAACTTGAAATTTAGTTTTCGTATAAATATTCTCCATCATTTATAGTATTGTAAAAGTCGCTTCACTAAAAGCAATTTATTGCATTTGATGGCTTTATAAACAGCTTTTACTACTACCGTTCCTTAGTATTTGACTTCACTTTCAAGCTTCCTTCCGCACAATATAGACTCGATTAAGTACACCACCTTCGCAAGAAATGCAATTTCAGCCGTCTAGTTCGTATCATTAACATAAAATGAAATAATTTCCCCACCCACTTGCCAGTTTGTGGGGCTTCTTGAAATGCTACCCGGCCGATAGGATGCACTCCACCGAAAGTGGAATGGAATTTTATTCATTAACTTGCTGCGCTGCACATTTGGCAATTGTATAACATGCATAAATATGCAAACTTATTATGGCCCGAAAAATAGTTTCGCAATAGCGCAGTGCTGGGGAAAAATGTTAATAAATATTTAGCCCAACTGCTTTTGAACAATCCTCATATGAGCAAAAGTTGTAAACAAGCGCACAATGTTCGGATAACATATTAAAATATTACATTGAAGAGGATGAGCTGGGAAACTGGTTATGGGGACGAGGACGTGGGGTTCAGTTGGGAAAGGGGAGCACTTCATTTGCACAAATGGAGCGTCAGCTTGACAGGCAGACTGCCGAGGAGGCGGCGGAGGCGACGGGGGGTTCCTGCAGGATCCTGGGAAATGGGATGTGCGGAACATGCTGCTGCCCAACTGTCGTTGGTTGCACTTGTTATCAAAAGAGGTTGCAGTGGCTAAGAGTATTTGCACTTGTGTGGTAGGATAGAATCTGTAGGGTTCGTAATCAATCCAAATATTCGCATTCATAATTAATACGGCTGCATCGCATGGTAATACAAATTTTGAGCTATTATGCATGTTTGAACATATTTGCCATTCCTTTGATTAACTATCCTAGCCCGAAACAGGCTAATATGATTTAAGGGTATCGCAAAGTCCACAAGCCCATCTCGAATTTCCATCATATTTTCCACTTTTCTCTGCCATTTCTGGTGGCTCAGCTGAGTTCAAACAAATGCGAAGTCAAACAACGACAGGTAGCACCGGTAGATGGTTTCCCTCTGGATACAGCTGAAACCCCAGATTCTGCTCCTGTTTCTGTTTCCGTTCCTGTTTTCGTCCTGTGGCTTCACGTGCTCTCCTCCTCTGCACATGCAACGCTCCTGTGCATGTGTGTGTGTAGCCTAGTTCCTCGTCCTGTGAGGCTCCCTGCCCCTCCACACAATACACATATGTATGTATATACTGCCAAAAAACAGCCCTCGCAGTCACCTAGATTCTAAACCGCCTTCTGCCATTTCATTCCAAGACTCCGCAGCGACTTTGTTTTCCCAATGACGCATTGTTCAGTCACATACACATATATGGTCTCATATATGTACTTATATAGTGCTTCTGTGTGCGTCTGGTCTGCGTGTTTAATTCGCAAATTCAAAATGCGAGAAAATAAAAAATGTTGTACGTACATTGTACATACATGTTGCAAAAATGTGCTGCATTAAGCGTGAGCAGCAAACAAGAAATTTAAGTGAATTGCGGTCATTGTTTCTGCTTTCGGTTGGTTTTCTCAGTTTATTTTTCCATACACCAATACTGGCACAGTTCTAAATAGAAATCCCTGTCAATATAGACCATCCCGTATATGCATAACATTGAAACTTCGCCATGGAGCTTAGCACGATAAGATAAGATAGCAACTTTGAAACTCGATCGGATAAGGGTTTGACAAACAATTTATATAATTTTCGGTTATATCACTACTTGGTGGCAACGGAAACGCCAAAGAAAGTGTACTTCTGTTCAAGAAATGGATACATTTTACTACCAACAGCTATCTAAACAGGGCTCCATAGCTGAGGAACCTAAGTTTTCGGTACTTAAGGATATGGCATGGAATAGATCATAACTTTTCCCTTCGATGTTGCGATTTGGCTTGGGCCAAGGAAGAAGGAAGAGCTAATTGCAGGCTGCACATGTTGCCATTTTCCCAACTCCTTGGCCCAATTTCGGACCAAATCGCGAGTGGTCAATGGTGCGATCGGTGGATTGGGATCGGGATCTTTATCGCGCCATGTCGAGCGTAAGACTCGTAACTCGTAGCTCGTAATTCTCCCAGGAAAGGGAGGAACAGAGGGGCCGGAGGCGGAGGACGAGTCCAAAGTTACAGCTGCAGAACAGGACAGGATGAAAGGCCAGAAGTGGAAACGCGAAACGGAATCGCATAAAACGGAAAGTGCAGCAAATTGTGGCAGCTGCAACATTTTGTGTTTTTTTTTTCCTCGCTGCAGGTTCTCTTCTCCGCTTTTTCCTCCTTTTTTTGTTGGTTTGCTGCGCTTGGCCGTTGGCCTTTTACCGTTTTTATTGAAGGCACTGCCACAAAGATAATGTGAGCGAGACGGCACGAGGGGAGCAAGCGGGACGGGGCGAAAGGGCAGGGACGGGGCAATTGCAGCACGCAAATTGCAGTCGACAAAATAATCAGACTTTAATTGTCGTTCTGCAACAATGTGCAGAAGACTCAAGGCAACGCGAACCTTAAGGAACCCGAAAGAAATTAAGGCGAACGAGAACAATGGGGCAGATGACTCAGTTGTCAACCGAAATCAGGCGAAAAGTTTCCCCATTGCGAAACTTCGGGGGTGAAATGTGCACAGGGATGCGAGAAGGTTAATTTTGAGTGTGGGAAATCTTAGGGGAAACATCTTAGGTACCAGCGCGCAATGCCAGATAGGATAGCTACAATATGATGGTATTTAATACTTTCCAAACAATCTTTGTCTTTATAATTTAATTTGCATAGCTTCTGCTTAATTAACTAACTGTTATATGCTTCAAATAAAATGAATTCCCAAAAACTGAGGGATTGGTTAGTTCAAGAAATTTTATGTTCTTGCACTACGGTTAGCCGACCTTATTAATATTCCATTTTCACTCACTTTAACACCTCAAAAGTCATGCATTAATGCAGCTCAGCTTGCATTTAAAAACTTGTGCAGCTCGGGGACCATCCAGAGCACACATAATCATCATCCTCGCACATTAAAATCATCCTCATCAACATCATCATCATCTTGGCCGACGTGGTGATGAAAAAGCCCAGGTTCCGAGCCCAATGAACTTTGTGAAGCGCAACGAAATGCTCGCTGGCCAAATGCAAAAAGCCAAAGGACGCGCTCGGCAACAAAAAAAGAAACCAAAAGTACACCTGTGCCACAAAAAATAAAGAATATAATAAAAATAAAAATAAAGGAAAAAATACAAGAGCGGGCAAAAATGGCGAAAAAAGGCAAGAAAATGACAACGGCGTTGAAGGCAACTGAAATACGCTTATGTGATTGTGTTAGTGAGTGTGTTTCGCAAGTGTGTGTGCGATTGTGTGTGTGAGAGGCTTTACAAAGCCAAAACCAACTTGGCAGCATAACTTACAAGCCAAAATGAAAAAAATCGAGAAAGAACAACAACAGCAGCGGCAATAAAAAGCCAGAAGTGAGTGTCCTTTAGCTCATTTTTTTTCGCTGTTCGTTTTTTATTTTTTTTTTGCCGCTTCCTGCCTCGCTGACTTGGCCGCTCATTATATAGTCAAAGACCATAATTATGTGTTGAAGTTCGTAGATGTTTGAGGCCAGTGAGGGAAAGAGAAACAGAGAAATTAAAAAAAAGCATAATGGGCAAGAAAAGTTTTCAGCAAGGATATTTTTATAAGAAACTCAGAAACACCTCCAACTGAAACTTTAGTAACCAAATTTGTTTTTCTTCTCATTTTTACAGCTTTCAATCAAAGGATTTGAGAACAACGGCGGCCACAACAACACAAAGTACTTTGGAAGCTATTTAAGCAACTTACAAAAAAAAAGAAACCTTTCGGCCCAAAATCAAAATTGAAAACCAAACGAACAAAAGGCGTAAAATGAATTAGGCTAAACACACAACTTATATGAAATATAAATATTATTACTATTAAAGCCAATAACAAGTAACGCGCTAATGTTTAATTAATCGTTAAGTCCAGAACCCAAACAAACAAACAAAACGGAAGACAAAGATTTTTAAGCCTACGCATAAGTACAATTTACTAGACATAAATACTTAAATTATTTTTATATCCGACGACATATTACAAGCAAATTCAATTGAGAAACGAAGCATAAACCACAGTACAAAAACTTAATCAATTTACAACAAGCAAGCGTCAAATATTATCAACCACAAACAGCAAGTAATTAATAACGTAAATAAAACAACAAATCAACGCATACGAAATACAAATTTTACAAATTACAAATTTACAAAGATTTTTTAAAGAAAAACCAAAACCAAACCAAGTCTGCTACAAATTAAATCAAATATCAAAATACAAATTTTTGCCTAGCTGCCGTTTTACAAACAAACAAAAGAATAAAGTACAAAACAACCAACCACAAATCTTAAACAATTTTTAAACAACAATTTAATAAAGCACTTTACAAAGAAGAACACCATAATAAGTAAATATTCAACTTTGCATTAAAACACGCAAAACCAGTGAGTTCAAAATAAACGAAATACAAATCTTGGAGTAGCTTCAACTTATATTATAGTATACAAATCTATTATACGGATATAAACAGAGTGTTTTACACTAGCCAACAAACAAACCAGTCGAATCAGAAAAATTTTTACGAAGAACTACCTCAAAAAGCAGACGAACAAACGAAAAGTGAACCGAAAAGTGTACAAAAACTAAAAACGAATCTTCGAAAAAAAAAAAAAAAAGCCCCGCAGTTTTTCAATACAACTGCATAGCCATGCCAGTGTTTGAGCTTAAATGGCGTCTTCAATTTTAGCCCAGAGCAGCACAGGTGCTACCGTCGACAGCAGCAACTTGGGAGCAACTGCAGCAGCAGCCACATCTGTGGAGGCCACCGTGTCCAGCCTGCACAACACCCATCTCAACCAGCTGAGCAGCCTCAGCCAGCACTACACCACGCCGTACCACCATCCGCATTCGCATTCGCATCCGCATCATCACTACCAGCAGCACTATCCGCAGCAACAACATCTGCAGCAGCAGCAACAGCAGCAGCATCACGCCCAGCAGCAACATCAGCAGCAGCAGCAGCAACAGCAGCAGCAGCAGCAGCACTGGGACTACTATGCCAGGCAGCAGCAGCAACATCAACAGCAGCAGCAGCAACAGCAACAGCCAGCGGCCGCCACCGGCAACACCAACGGCAACAGCAGCAACAACGGCAACAACAGCAACGCCGACGGCAGCAATACCACGGTTCCAGCGCCTTTGGGCAGCAGCAGCAACAGCAGCAGCAACCATGCTAATGCTGCAAGTGGAGGCAACAGTGGCCAGCGGCACGGCGATGCCAATGCCAATGCCATTTCCGCCGCCTCCTCCGCAGTAGGAAATCCGGGTAACCAGCAACCCAACAACTCAGCCGGCAACGCCAACTCGAATTCGAACTCCAATTCCAACTCGAACGGCAGCTACACGCGTCCCTGGGAAATGGAGTCCAAGGACAATGGACCACAACCCCAGGCGCAACCCCATCTGCAGCTAAAGAGCGGCTTCGAGCCGTTCTCCAAGCTGCCGTCGTTTCAAAGCCAGTTCCATGGCTTCAATGAGCAATTACTACCGGATGGAACACCCATGCCTGTGCCCATAGGAGCAGGAGTGCCACCAGGATCGGCAGCAGCAGTAGCAGCTGCTGCAGGTTCCATACCTCCTGGCTCCGTAGGTCCCAATTCAGTAGTGGGACCCGTGGGACCCACCGCCATGAGCTCCCTGCAAACTGTGGCCATGTCGCCGGCCAGCATTTCGGTCAGCTCGCCGGGCATGATGAGTGTGGGCTCACCGTTGACCCAACTCTCGAGTCTGCAGGCCAGCATCACGCCGCCATCAGCGGGCAGCTTTCCGGCACCACCGCCGCCGAACGCCTTTGCGCACCACCACGCCCTCAATCCACACCACCATCATCGAGGAGCCAGCGGGTATCCCACGCCCTACGCGGAGCTGCCACTCTATCCGGGATTCACCCCGTTGAGTGTCAAGAAGGAGCCGAGCTCGGGCAGCAGCGACTTCGAGATGCTGCTCAAGAAGGAGGACTTTGATCTCAGCAACAGCGGTGGCGGCGGACTGATCCACCATCCGCTGCAGCACGGCCAGCCGCATCCCATACCCATGGGCATGCACACGCCCACCTCGTACGATGGCAACAACAGCAACAACAGCTATCCGCAGGCGGCTGGCGGTGGAAGTGGCAGTCATACACCGCACACCACCACGACCCAGCCCACGCCCACCACCACCACTCCGGTCAAGGTCGAGAAGTTGCTGCAGTCGCCGATAGCTCGGCTAGAAGCGCGGAAGAAAGAGCGCCGGAAACAGCGGCCCAATTCGCTGGAGTCCAGTGCCGAGAGTGAGGCCAGCGGCATGGACGTAGACCCCAGCAATCCTGGCCAAGTGGACGCCGTCTCCAGCACGGCCAATTTCAAGAGTCCGTTGAGTGCCCTGGGCATGGGGGATAGCAACGATGCCCATGCCAGTGGATGCGACAAGCAGGTAGGTGATCGGAGGCTGGGGTTGTTGAAGCTGAAAGTATACATCGATTCACATGTGATCTTGTGCGATCCATTTGCATTACAAACGAGAATCAAAAGAAGTTTTTGATCGATATATTCCGGAAATCTTCGACAACCCCACCGATAAACTTGCGAAACGGGGCGAACTGGCAACCGCTGCGATTAACAGGACTACGGTCGTCGCCACCATCTTCCGCCACCCACACTGAACCACCCGCCAATGACACTGCCACCACCCACAATCACAATAACACCCACCACTCACAACCATAACCACCAGAACCACAACCACAACCACTCCAACGACAACTCCTCTTCCTGCTCTCTTTTCCAGTCCAAGAAGAAGCGCAAGCGGTGCGGCGAGTGCGTGGGATGCCAGCGCAAGGACAACTGTGGGGAGTGCGCCCCCTGCCGAAACGACAAGAGCCACCAGATCTGCAAGCAGCGCCGCTGCGAGAAGCTCACCGAAAAGAAGGTAAGTCCACTCACTGGTTTTCCATTCTCAGATCCTGTCCCATCGAATCGAAGTACGAAGGCGGTGGGGAGTATCCCACAGATTCATTCACGGGCAGCGCAAAAGTTACTCAATGAAATTGGCGGACACAGTGGTTTTACGGGTATTAAATCACTTGTAACTTCTTTTCTGTAAGAAATGTAATGTGGATAATCAAATTGTAGAGTGAAATGTTTCTCCTACTGCTATCCCTTTAATTGAAATAAGAGCTTTATCTTCGGACTTCAAATTGGTGTAAGGTGTACATGATTTGAATGAGAATGTCCATCTTTTAAACCACTGTACCCAAACGGGCAGCTGGGAATCGGTGCAAACTGGTTTTGGTCCTCAAACGAGCGCCGGCGGCCAAGTCGCATCCACATGAACATTCGCATTCGAGATTCGCGGTCTTTCGCACCAGCGGTCAGTCACTCAGGATTTATGTCAGCGCAACAGATGTTCCTTGGCCAAGTGCCTCGTCCCGTCTCTTTTTGTCGGCCCCTCCGGCAGCCGTCTCTTTCTCCATCTGCCTCGATTTGAGATTTAACTAGTAACCTACAATGAGTGGAGTGTGTGTGTGCCCAAGTGCCTGCGTACGACGTGCACTCAAGAATTCTTGTATCTGGGTATCTGAGTATCTGCGCCGAGTGATCCGCGCATCCTCCAGATACTTTTGCCGCTTCCCAGCTCCTTTTCGAAATCACTTAAGATGCCGCTGGCACAGCGTGTCCTTTAAGCGTTTGGAAATCAGGTTGCACATGTGTGCGTGAAAGGTTCCCGAATCTGGGATATCAAATTGCGCTGCATGTCGTCACTCGAAGTTTGGATTGGGTGGATTCGAGGTGAAGTGCTTGGGAACAAGTTCAATGGCCCATGGACCACTAAGGAGTTTCAAGTGATCTGTTGCCAAGGATATGTGTGCATCTTAATTTTCTACACATATCAATTTTAAAGTTGAAGAAGTTTGAATGAGCGTAGTACGTATCTTATTAAAAGAATTACGACTTCTTTAAGAATGACTTTACTTTATTACAAACGACGCTCGTAAAAAGTCATATTATGATACTAAATATGAAGGTACTAACATGACTTTTTATAATCCTACCTACGGCCATAAAGCACTCGATTTAACTAGAATTTCTTTCCTTGGTAAACTGGTGCCCAATTATAGCATTGCCCTTAAACCTTTCCCACATACTTTATAATTGGCTGGGCCACATAAAATTAGAATTTCATTCGTATGCCGGTTGGCCAAGGTCTTGTTCCAATTTCCCTCGCCCTGTTGGCAAATCTCGAAGCCCCGGCAGATAATCAGGGTATTTGGAGTATGTCCAATATTGACAGACGCTTCCACATTGCGACGCTATTTTCTCGGGGCCTCAGAACACAAATACAGGCGTCCGATGGCAACAGCAGCAGCAACAAATGCCCAATATGCCATATACACATATACATACATATATAATAAGAACAACAATAAAATAACGATAATAACGAAACGAGGCAACGAAAACAATAATAAAAGGAAAGGAAAGGAGCAGATGTTCACATGTTACAAACGCGGCTTTTGATCGCACACTCACACACAGATACAATACACATACCAATACACGCGAACAAAGCGGCACACACAGATACACGCAGACAGACAGATAAATAAATAAGCGAGTAGTGCGCAGCGTTTTGTCTCTCAGTCGCGATCAGCGGACTGCAAACAGGAAACAAAAAAAAACTGTATGGGAGAGTGCGAGAGAGAGGGGGATATGCTGCAGAGAAAGAGACGGCACGAACGGACAATTAAGGTTGACAGGAGCGAGGAGATCGGACGCTATACAAAAGGCCGTCAAACGAGAAAATGGCACGCAGAGATCTCAACTATAGACCCCTACCCATAGCCCTCCCCCTCTGCAGAGCCCCTGGTTATAAGCCGCTCCCCCCGCTGCCGCTACCCACCCCTTCACTGCCGACGACACACATAGATAAAGTTGTAAATTTCGCGGTTTCACCGAGAGAAGCAACAGTTGACATGTCAATATGGACAGGGTATCTACAAGATACAAGATACGCGTCGCGATAGTCCAACGCCAATTTGGAGCTATATTCCCCCACTCTTCCTCTTCCTCCTGCTCCTCCTGGACAATTGACGCTTCAGTTTTACGACGCATCTTCCTTTGCTTTATCATCGCCATCCGCAACATCATTATCAGGGCTTTCACTGTCCAACTGCCTCACATGTCGGCTGAGCTACTGGAACACTATGTCACTAGGCTGGGGTTTATCTTAAGCGAATTAAGTGTTTAAACTTTTTAACCAGTCAATAGGTGGCATGATATAGTAATTCAATATAAATATCAGCAAGAAGATACTTCTACTGTTACGTGTTCCAATCACTTGAGGTATACATTTTAAAACCAAAAAAAAAATGCAATCTCTTTTGTAGGCCAGTGTATGCTGAAATTACTCATGTGCTCATATATTTATGCCATGGACTTTATAATGACAAGGTTTTCGCGGTTTTTTTTCAGCCTGAAAGTTCTCAGCTAAAACTCACAGCTGGTCCCATCTGTCCAACGTCTTTGGTCCGGTTTTGTTCTTAATGGTGATAAATTTTGAACGTGAATTATTTCATTCTTCAGTTTCCCATCGATGGCGGATCAATGCACTTTTCGACTCATTTCTTTTCCATAAATAACTCATGCTTTAAGATGAACTCCAAGTCTGTCCCTTTCCGGTGTTCAGATTTCCCTCTTGTATTTTTTTCTCGTTTAATATTTTTTGTAATTCCTTCTTTACTTTCCCAAATCAGCTAAAAAGACCTTCGGGCTTAGTCATTAACTTGGCTATTTGAATTGCTCAGCGAACTCACTCCCACCTCCGTTTCCCATCTTTCCCACCAAAAAAAAGTGAAATCCCTGGACAGGCCTATCTAAGAGGATATTTCCTGTGTCGCTCCATTCGTCTGGGGCATTTTTTCTTCTTCAAATATGCAGTTTTTCTTAGGAATTTTCTCATTAAAATTTGAACATTTTTTGTACGTTTTTTTTCGCTTTCACAAATAAGAGGAAAACCAACAGCAAGACGGACAAATATTGAAAGTGTTTGAGCAGGGGGAAAGTTACCGAAAGCCATAGAAATCAACCCCGAAAGTCCGTTTGGAGTCTAGTCAGGGTTTGAGTGATTGACTTCATTGGGCTGTCCAAGGATGCTTTCCTGGCATCTTCCGTGGCACTCCAAGATCTCCCTTTTCGTTCTCATATTCAATTCACGCTGCGCTCCAACTTCATTGAGGCAAATGCACTGGAGTCACTAAAAACCAGCATACAGCCATAACAACTTAAAGGTTTTCGCTTCATGCATACAAAATGCTCTGTAACGTGCATTTGCTCACATGAAACCTCGCCGTATCCTTCTCCTTAGTCCTTCTTTGGGCCAGGACGAGTGCATTGCTCCTACTTGAGGCCACACACACACACCCACACAACAGCACTCCCCGTTCGTGACATACTCTCGGCAAACACACACTAACAAATAGAGAGCGTGGGCACTTGCCAAGGTGGCCATGCACTGTGCTAAAAACTTGGTCCCTAAGAGAAAAACTTATCAGTTTCATATATAAAAATTCTAATTATATTATATTAGGTAGATATTTAGTATATGCCTTATGTTTATTGAGCTTGGCTTAAAACTTAAAACTCAACATTCAGAAATTGGGATACTATTTGTGGCAGTGCTTCGTTTTTGGCACGTTGGCTTGCCAGCTCCTGGAAAACAGGATAATACCAATACACACACTCTCCACTGGATACTTGAGCCCCGACTGCAACGCATGGTGGTGGCAATGATGACGATGATGATGATGATGACGCTGGCAATAATGCGCTGGATGTGCTTCATTATGAACATGTTGTGCAATCTGATACTCGGTCGTGGTCGTGCTCCTTGGATATCCAGTTGCACTTGGGCATCCTCTTTCATCCTGCCAGCTATCTCTTTCCCCGGCCATCAGTTGTCCCTTTCTGGCTCAGCTTTTGGCAAAAAAAAAAAAACGGAAAAATATGTTGGCCAAAAATGTGTTGTCTTTCGGTTAATTGTCGCTTGTGGCCAGGCACACGACGGCCGCCCTCTCTTCCGCTCCAGAAATCCCAGTCCCTGTCGTCCGCCAGTGATTCAATCATTCAATCTATAGGCAGCAATATGTGCGTTTGTCATTCGATAAGTCCCAAAAGATGCTGCCAGGCATGCCTCCCATCTCCATCTACTTACCCCCCGAATTTTCGGTTTGAGTTTGGGTTTTTCAGTTTCAGTTCGAGTTCAATGCTCTGCACTCAGCTGGCAGATAAAGTTTTGTTTTAGGTTTCGGCTCAGGTACACAGCAGAAAATGAAGAACCAATTTCATTTAGAGTGTACGAAAATAAATATTATATGCCAGCAAAAACTATTATTTTCTGGATCACAGTGCTAAGATATACATATATTTTCAATTTATTTTAAATTCGATTCATTGTGTTTTGAAAATAAATCCTGAAAAATCATAACTTCCAACTGTATCTGTAGCTCGTGTCCTGCGACCGCCGGGCCACAAATCCTATTGAAAATTCCAGGCAGCTTCCGTTGTTTTATTTTCCTCCTCGAAGGATTGCATATTCATCTGTTGCAGGAGCACACACACACTATCACTCGTAGGCCATCTGCAGAACTCGCTCGCCTGCACATCTGTTCGCATTGTGCTCCATGGCATAGGAATAGGAATCCGAATCGGAATAGGAATCAGGATAGGAATAGGAATATGAATCCTAAGCCAGAACAGAGTCCTGAGAGCAGAACTTAAGCCTCATGCTGTGGAAACACACATGCACGCACGTCCATTTAAATGGCATTGATGAATGATGATTTGTGTGTATATTATTTTATTTTAAGCAGCTTAGGCTTTGTGGGGATTTATGCGTGCGTTCTTTAATTGCCAAAATTTAAATCATAACTTTGAGCACCATCATTTAGAACGTGCATTGTTCTCATTTTAATGGGCTCTCATTGGTGAGGCTACTCGGGCACCAAATTGCTGCCATGACAGCCAATTAGTGCTCTTTTTTTCTGACAGGCGGGCTATATACACTTGTGCTATGTGCTATATTCCATGTACACAGTACATACACGGTTTTATTATCCATCGTTGAGTAATTTTTGGTTGGCCAAACTCCCCAGTGCACGGATTTATTTAATTTGTAATTATTGCTAATTATTTTATGGATCACAGCTTATTTACAGTTGATTTATTTTTATTTCTATCTTCTTTTTCTTTCAGGAACCCAAAGCCAAAACCGTACGTATACATATTAATGTTATTTATTTTGCACTTAAAGGGGCATTAAGTTATTATTTTTTAATAGTTTTAAAGCACAACGAGCAATCGGTATTTTTTCTGTAGGAATCGAAGTAGTGATCCAATAGTGGAATGAATTCGCAATAAAATTCTCTATCCAGTGGTATTCAAGCCTGAAAATGTTAAAATTTTCACATTTTTCTACCCCTTGCGGAAAATTCAAAAAATTGCAATCAAAAAAAAATAACAACAAGAAGGAGTTCCTATAAAAGCTATATAAGCACTATAGTGATTATATAATTTGAACTATTGAAGCGAATGAACAATCTCATTTAGATCTGTAATTAAGATTGAAGTTCCTGGAATTCTTCGGCCATAGTTTTTATCGCAATTATTTGATCAATGTTCTGCAAATTTGGTTCCCAGTAGTTTTTTGGGTTGTTTTGTTTTGCAGAATGCCTATTGTTTACCCTGCAGATACAAATGTATCTTTTCATCTATGTACCGATAGCTATTGTGTGGTTGTTTCGGTGCTCTTTTTTACCAGCAGAATTGTTTGTTCTGTTGTCTCCGCATAAATTAAATAATAAAATGCTTGACTCTGTCCGTGTGTGAGTGTTCGGCAGTCTGCGCAATTGAATGCTTTTGTTGGTGTATTTATGGAACAGATTTGCCGCTCATGTGCCTGAGGATGATGGGATGGATGGGTTGATCTGGTGGCTCTGATTCTGATTCTGAATCTGATTCTGGTGGTGGTTCTGCTGCTGCCCGATGACAATCAGTCGGGTCGGACATTTATATAAATCTGCGCGCTGATCGTAAAGCGTTGTTAAATTTTAATAAATAAATGTTCACATCCTTGTTAAGTTCCCAGCGGCGAGAACATTTGCATTGATTGCACTAGCACAGACCAGCGGAAAGAGGCGAAAAATGCAAATTAATGTTATATAATTACGCATGGAAGGGAACACGCTGCGTATACTTGATGGCGATTTGCATAAGGACAAGGCTGAGAAAAAGAGGGACTTTGTGAGCACTTATCCTTGTAATAGTTAAAGGACAAAAGTGCCGCATTGCCTGCCCTTTGCACCTCTATTCCCTCAATAATGAGTGCAAATCAGTTGGTTCCTCTCTTGCTGTCCATTCTTTTAATGAGAGTCACAAATTATCCATTCCGTAATGAGGTCCTTGGCTGGTGAAGCATTCAGCTGAGATCCTTGGGGTGGGCAGGTGCAATCCAGCAATTAAGCAATTTGGTTGGCTGCTATTGTTTATTAATAAACAAACAACAAAGCTAGACACCGAACTGTGGCGCTAATTGCCACAGCAACCGGTTGGGAAAATGCCAGGACCGCTGCAGAGAAGCAGTCGGTTCAAATGGCTCAAATGGATCAAGGATATCCATGCACATGCCGAGTCCTAGAAGCGTGGTACCCACGGAACCCACGGAACCCTTTTTTTCTATTTTTGAAGTGCATTCCACCCGGTGTCGGCCCCCTCAGAACTTTTTCACTGCCCGCTGCCTCAATTTAAATATCAGCGATGCATATCCAAAAAGGGGTTAAACTTGCACTAAGAGAAATGGACATGGGTTTATAAATATATCACTATATATAAGCATAAAAATGTAAGGCAAATCAATCTGATCATTGGTACAAATACCTGCATATAAGCGAGGCTTTGCCTCAGGATGACTTACATCATTTATTTCTAAGTTAGCCCTATTCTCTCTCAGTGCATCATTGCCGTTCATGTGTATCTGTGTGCAAGGTGCAATTGCAGTGCATTTTTCAGCTTGACCGACTCGTCGTCGTCGTCGACGGCGGACCCTTTTCACAGCTTATTCCTAACTGCGCGACAAACTAAGCAAATTCGCACCCCAGCTGAAATGTGAAATGCGGCAGGAAAATGTGGAAAAGTGCGGGGCGGCGGCGGCGGGGGAGGAGTAGTAGTCGGAGTCGAAGGAAACGGTTGTCATTTAGTCCAGTTTCCGAGGGGTTAAATGCAGCCATAGGCGGACAGATACACACACGCCTATTTGAACGAGAATACTTAACTGTAATGGCTCAGAGGGTCAGCAGGTTACAAAACTTACTAATTGCTGGCGGCCTTTGGCACAGAATGGTGGAATAATGGTGGAAAAGTCAACTAAATGGGGCACTAAATGCGGCCAGAAGCTTCCAGCAGGGGATGTGCGATGTTTACGGGTTCCTGTGTGCAATTAACAATAAAATGAATCGTTTATTAATAGGTTCAAACGTAGCTGGATTTTATCTTTTGCCTACAATTTAATACATTTTAAAGGGTCAAATTATCCCTGAATATAAGCATATGAGACACGCTTTCTGCCACTTTTGAATTTCAATATGTAACATTTCCTGCATTGCCTGCCAATTTTTCGTTTCCTGCCTTCCGCCGAATTCCCTTTTTTTTTGGCCAAATCCGTTTAAGTCAAGTGAATCAAACAAAATCACAGAGAGTATAAAGCGTAGGGCCAAAGCCCGTTGCCTTACAATTTCAATTTCCAAATGTTTCCCGGAGAAAGTTGTTGCTTGTTTTTGCTGCTTTTTTGTTGTGCTTTGCTTACAAAGTGCCTATCAAGCTGTAACAACAACAACCAAAAAGAAAACGGAATGATTGCATTTTGACAACAAATGGGAAATGGAAAACTCTGGCATATTGTTACAACAAAAACGAGGAGCAGAGTAAAAGTGAGCAGAACAGGGACGCACTTTCCAAATCGATTTTTGATTATTTTTGCTTATCATTCTGTTTGCTCCTTCCTCCTTTCGGGTTTTCCACCACCCCCCCTCCCCACGGGAGAAAAACAACAAGGAACCGCCGTAAATTCAATTTAATTTTCTTTAAATATTATTTGAGACAATTTCGCCGGCATTACATCGAGAACGAGAAAAAGTGGCACACCATTTTTTCGTCGCTCTGTGCGGGTTTTATTTTATCATGTTTACTTTCAATAACTTTCAGATATATCCCCCATTTCGCGCATAAACCTGGCAAACACAAAAAAATGTGGAAAACATCACCGCGTTGTGGAAAACAAATTTCAGTTCGTTTGCTATTTATTTTATTTATAGCTGAGAGCCTTTTTTGCATTTGGCGGACTTTTGTTTGTCGGCGCAAATTGAAAATATAATTGAAACAATAAATTGTTATGTTGTCGAGCGCTGAAAGAGTTGCAGGGGATTATATGTATTTGTCCGTTTTCGCTCGACTGCCATTCCTCCTGCAAAGAGGAACGAAAAAATCAATTTAATTTCAGGTTTTTTCGACCGACTCTGGCAACAACTAAAAGTTGGTCTCACTTCTCTGACCAAAGTCAAGTCATTTGCCAAAGTACGAAAGTCCTGCCGCGCATAAACATCCCCTAACGTGGGGGTGGTTTGCAGTCAAGACACCAGAGAGCGAAGGAAACGCAAAAAGAAAGAATTAAAGAAATGTTTTTTTCAAACAAAACAACAACAAATAAAATAAAGTAAAAACTCCACAGAATCAGCGGCAACAACAATGAACCGTACGTGCAACATGAATGCGCTGGAAAAATTTCACAGCACGTAGCTGGCAGTTTTAAAGGACACTGAAAAATATAGGGGCATACTCTGAAGGAAACTCATTGAAGATTGAATGTTATGAATAATAATATTTACATAAGGATTGCTTGATCTTAATGTTTTAACTTAGCCATGATTATATTTAAGGGCAAACTATCATTAGCTAGATAATCTATCTTGAAGAACGGCGTGCGTTTTCAAGTTCATTTCGAACAACCTCGGATATGTTTTTATATCAGAAGTAATAAGTGATTTAGTGTCCTTTTTGTCTGTGCAGGACTTAAACTTCTGAGCAGGACTTTGCACTTAGCATTTCGCAGTGTGCGCATGTTGGTGTGATATCAAACAATTTAGCGCATTGCATTACAAGCTGTTGGCGCAAAAAAAGTTGCGATGCAAGTTTTCTAATTGCAGTGGCGCCCCCAAAGGATATTAGGAGTGCAGATTAGGAGGGGGTTAACAGCAGGGCTTAACCGGGGCTAAGTGTGGGTTAAGGGGTGCCGGGGCGGACCTCTGCGGGGAAATGCGGCTGGCACGCACTCACAAAGCGTTCTTGTTGCTGTTGCTGCTGGCACATCATCAGCTATGCAAACAAATACGCATAAATATGCACGCACACACCCACCCCACCCACCTACTGCTTTTTGAAAGAAAAAAAAATGAAAAAAATGGAGGATGAGGATAAATAAGAGGAAGCTCGCGCTGAGGGAGAATAACAAACTCGACACGCACACAGCAGCTACAGCGAGCGGTACATGTGCAAATACACAAATACAGGCCCACATACATAACCATTTGCCACTTTCTCCAGCTTTTCGAGCTGCTTTCAAGCTTTCTCCCTACGCACATTGCGTGCACAACAACAACAGCAGCAACAGCAACACCAGCTAGAAGAGGACTGCAAAAAAATGGAAGAAAGAAACGCACTGCAATGGCTTCTTGACTGAAACCCCGGACTCCTCACCTTTCCGCACCTCTTTTCAAATCTTCAGAGCATAACCCTGTCGGCATTACAGTGAAGAGGTGATAAGGTGAACGGCACACACGATGAGGGATATTTATGTAGTCAGACAACAGTTTAATTAAGTAACTTTCCATATGCGGTTTAATGATTATTTCTAGTTTCCAATCCAATCCTTCGATTAAGACTTGGCCAGAAGCGCTTTCAATTCGAGGACCTTTCCCAAGTGAGCCACTCCGAAATCCTTACATCAAACGCACATCAAAGCGGTGTGAACCCTTCCAAAAAGCCGGCTAATTTGGGCCCACATCTTTGCTCTTTTGAGTCGGCAAAGTGTCGAGATGCCGAATTGCACTTAATTGATATTCACTGTGGCCCAGGATGACGCACTTTTGCGCGTGAGGCACTTGCCATTCTTCCCCAGCGTTTTCAAGTAGTTGGTATAAATATTTGCATTTCACAGGCCGCCGCAGAGGGAAATAGGGGAAAAACCAGAAGTCTTGCTTCGACTGGCACCCCAAAAGGAAAATCTGCCGGGGAAATGGAGATGGGTGGGGGTGGGGTGGAAGAAAAAGGAAAATATAGAAAAATTACCATAGCCTTCGTTGGCATCTTGCCCCATCTGATAAACAGCCGATGTTTGCCATGTTCGCCATGTTTGAGATGCTGCGATGCATCTGCATCTGCATCTGCTGTGCTACTTTGTCGCTGTTAATTATAAAAATTTTCCATTTTCCCTCGTTTTAGCTGGCAAGTGGAGGAAATTTTCTAAGCGAGCGCTCAAAAGCATGCTACAATTTTCCCCCGTTTGCGGCAGCTTTTGTCGAGCAGCATATACATGTAGTACATAGCTAGCGTGTACATAAGCACGTACATACATTTATATTTTTAGACTTGTTTGAGCAAATTGCAAGCTGGCAGTTTCTGACGCCGGGCGGGGGGAGGTGATTTTCACAACAAAAGTTTAAGAAAAAGAAAACTGTGCAAATAAAACTTTTTGCTTTCGCTGGCTTTCCACTCGCTGCAAAAGTCCTTGCCAAGGGTAAATGCAAAGTTCGCACACACTCTCACACATTGAGAAAGTGGCAGTGGCAGTGGCGAACGAGCGAATGGGGGGAAATGCGTGTTGGCCAAAAGGATGTTGCAGGATAAAAAAAAAATAAAAAGAAGGTGGAGAGAAAGCGCTGAGAAAAAGAAAAAGTGAAGAAAATGCCAAATAAAATGGTGGAAGCTGGGCTTTGATTTCATCTCGCTGGAACGGGTAGCAAGACCCGGAGCAACCAGGACGTTTGCAGTTGGCAAAACGCTTCACTGCACTTGACTATTATTGAAGTTGGAGCCGAAGGACCAAGCACCAGAAGCAGGACCCCGGACCCCAAGTTTGTCCTTGCAAATAGAGCTGCTGGGAAACTTTTGCCTTGGGGCCTGCGAAAGCAAAGGCAACATCTTTGGCACTGGCATCCTAGCATCCTGGCATTCTGACATCCTCATCCTCGTCCTCATCCTCATCGTCCTTTGCATATTTTAGCGCGCGATTCGTGCCTTCGCGTTGCATTTTTTATGTGTTGGTAGGTCATTGCACGTACAAAAGCCACTTTTACTGCAGCTGCCACTGCTGCCACTGATGCTGCTGCGAAACTTTGCTGCTGCTGCCAAATTAAACAACATTTCTCCTGCCAAAGCGCGCTGTTGAATTTTATTTTCAATTCATATGCCCTGAAAGAAGTCCACGGAGTCCATAAATTCTATCACTCGATTGGCAGTCATTAGGGAGCAATTTATGCATTATGCAGCAGGGATTTAATAGATAATACCGATTTGTTAATAATCAAATATGATTTTATTTTTTTATTAATTAGGTTTAAAAACTGTGGAATTCAGAGTATTTTGATCTTCGAGTGTGCAAAATGCTTTACTTCCGTTTAATGCATTTTAATGGTCAGTCTTTTAAGGGTGGTGGCTAAGAGAAACGCGAACCGCGTTCTGCGGCTCCATCAAATGCAATTTGAAGCGCTGTGCCACGCCCCCTCATCAGCCGCCGCCCCCACCTTCTCACTTGGACGCTGTCAACTCGAAATGCATTATTTGCATTTCTTGTTCGGTCCACAGTGGTCGCAAAAAGTTTCTAGCCCGCACTTTGGCCGGTTTTTTACCCGCTGCTATTTGAATATGCAATGGGAATGGTTTTTTAATTTGCGATTCGAGCTGAGCATAAATCATTTTTGGATTTCATGCGACGAATTAAAAATTAATGCCATATCACAGGGACTGCCGAGAAGTGCAATCAGCAGGAGGATAGAGAGATGAGGCCTTCTCCTATATCCTTTTTCCAGGATAGAGGATGAATTCGCTTTTTGCACACAGCACCGGCACATTTTTATCGATTTTCCTGTGGCAATGCAGGCGCTGAAATTTTTGCAACCCCAAAAACGAGTCTGAATTTTTTCACCCCACTCCTTGTCGATGGACCACGCACTTTTGGAAAATACCAGAAACGCTGGAAAACTGAGAAAAAAGGAGCAGAGTGACTAGAGAATAGAGAATAGCATGGAGAAGAACAGAGTGGGTGGAGTGTGGTATGATAGTGCGTGCGTGTGCGTGGAACATCGAAAAGGGAGAGAAGGAAAAAATTCGCAATGAGGGTTGAAAATAAATTGCTTTTAATTTGATTTCAACTCAATTAAATCTACGAAATGGAATTTCAAATTAATTCTTTTCTGCTCGCTCGCCTCACTTTGCTCACTTTCAGTGGGAGTACTAGCCCTTCGGCAGCATCCACAGTCCATTATCCTTGGTTAGTCCTGCCACCAAGTCCAGGTCCCAGGGCTAATGCACTTTCATTAGCACGCATCTGCAGTCCCAACCAAGTCGAATATAACTAATTAAGTTCCGTTCTTTTGTCCTTCGGCTCTCCTGGGGATTTTCGGCCAAATGGCACAGCTGTCCTTGATTATTGGGCATCGAGAGGTGCTCAGCTTAATTGAGAAAGTTTTTAATTTTAATAACAAGCCATGGCAATTAGTTGCTCTGTGTTTATTAAGTTTTACAATTGATTTAAACATGACTTACGTACATGATTTTCGCTGCAATAGGTTAATCTTATAACAGTTCTCTAACCAAGAATCGACAGAAAAGGTCTAAAAATTCAATAGATATGAAATGCTATTCCTTTATACCCGCAGAACAATAATCCTGGGAAACCTTCGAGTCCTGGCTTCACCTTGGCACAATTGTTTCCCACCTCAATTGTTTTGCATTGGCAGCATAAGTTGCTCAATTAACACGGAGATTCCGATGCTGGTTCTCCCCCATTCTAGCGGTCATAATGAACCCAAACCATCCAAAAGCAGACCCTCGAATTGTGTCACAAGGCAACCGAATGCCCTTTGTTGTGCTTTACCCCTTTTATCACTCATTTTGTGGCCTGTGACTTTGGCTGATGCTTTTCCGCTTTTTCCGCTACCCCAACAAACAATGAGCGCTCCCCCGTTCTGAACTTGACCTTGATAAATTTGTGAAGTGAGCTTTTTAGCACATATCAAAACGGTTACATCTCAAGGGGGCGCAAACCGAAATCGTGAAGAGGGGGAGGTTGACATTGAAAATTTCGCATCTAAATTACGTGTAACAAATCGTCCGATGACGCATCTCGCCCCCAGAGAAAGCAGATACGTAGGTATGTATCCGGCTGGCTATCCAAATACATAATACATATAGGGGTGGCTGCAATTACAATGCCAAATGAAACGAAACTCACCCTCGTCCAAAAGTACAAATGTACATGGACGTGTATATGAAGGAAGTCAACCCCCGAAAAACCAGAAGAGAAAGAGAAAAGTCTGACAGCCGCAATCAAAATGGGATATAAGCCATAAAAAGCAAATCCAACAGGCCTTGGCCCTGGTGAATCATCATCATCGTCGTCGCCCTCATCCTCATCCTCGTCAAGAATTTCTCCAGACAGAATTTGCGGCAGGACTTCAAGGACGCCGGGCTAATCAGGAAGCTCTCGCCTCCCCCACGAAAGTGATAATCAAAATAAACAGGGCTCAAGGTGGCGAATGTTGTGAGGTTTCCGGGTACGACAACCTTGAAATGTTTTGCCTACGAAAATCGATGTCGCTTCCCGGAGGCTGACTGCTCCCAAAAAAGGGTTGTCCTTGGCGCGGAAGTAATTAAGGCTTTATTTTGACACAGGTCAAGGTTGGGAATTGGGAATTGGGATTAGGGTGTGCCATTCTAACTTTGGCTTGCTCTCAATATTCAAACTCAAACATTCCACTGAAGATAAGGAATTTATGTATTCTATTCCAAGCTAACTACTATGAAATGAAGTTTAAGTATTGTAAGTCAAGCTATATTTCATTACCTCTTATTTTCACGCAGTGCCTGCCAAAATTGGAGCCGTTGAGTGGCTCGATGTTGTAGCTTTATAATACATCAGCCCGAAAGAAGGGTTGCCGAAACTCTGGAGCACACATAAAGCAAACTTTTTATGGCTCATTAGGAGGGGAGGGAAATGCCGAGGGGTTGCTGCTGTTGTTGTGATTATTCTCCAGTGGCTTCGCCCCCCAAAAATTGTGTCATAAAAAGCGAACCCTCCCCGCAGACTTTTCCCGATGTGGTTGGGATCCGGATCCTACCACAAACCCAATTGGCCTAGGTCAGTGCTCGCTTTTTGGCCCATTTGTGCAGTGTGCGTGTGGCCCATTGTGCGGTTAACTTAAATTCGAAATGGGGGCTACCTGTTGCTCGGCTCCCGTTGTTACGAGAGCCCCAGGAGCAGCACTCCACCTCCCTTCTGTCCACTCTATAAGTGAACCACCGACGGGCTTTTTGAGCTGCTCATTATGGCATCGCAGCAGCTGCCACCTGCCTTCCGTTTAATAAAAACTAATAGCCCCAATTAAGTCGACATGCGTTTTGTGTTTTCCCATTGTTGGCGCTAATAAAGTCGGCACAAAAACAAAAACACACTGCACTTAATTGAAAAAAGCCTGGCTCCAGGAACCTTTCAACAGGAAGCAACGAAAAAATTGATTTAAAGAAGGTTTCGTTTTCGAGGCTCATAAACTGTCATCGATTTTTTTGGCGAGGAACTGACGAAGCTTTCATCTCAGGATTTTATGCATGTGTTTTTCTTTCTCCGTCTGCAGGGCTGTTTCCCTTTTTTACGTTTCTTTGTGTGCTTTCTGGGTTGCCTACTTTTCGCCCTATTTTTGCAGGTCGTTGGCCTTGTTTTTACGGCCTTTTCGGCGCTTCTTAAAGTCGAGATGGTCTGTATTCAGCTTTATTCAGCTTTGGTGGGAAGTTTGGATTTCTTGAATGGCGGCGATTTTATTGACGTGGCTGGGAATGATAATTTTATTAGTAAGGAAGCTGATGATATTGTGTGTAGCCAATCTGATTTGTGCTCTTTATAAAAAAGTTTTTTGTAATCACTTGGCTTTCAGCGCCTTCTCCAATTTTCTACTCAATTAAATAAAGCTAAAGTATTCTAAATGATTAATTAACCAATTCAAGGCTGCCAGTATAAAATACATAAGAAAGATTTATAGCTCGGATTCAGTAGTTTTCTAAACAATATCCTAAACAATCACGGATAAAATGAACTTTACAAAACAAAAGTTTTGAGTAGAACGAACAAAATGGATTTCCACTTTAGGAATCGTTCAGATTCACCTCTGAAATATTTCCTTCCACTTTAAACTCGCAAGACTTATGCGTGCCGGGCACAACTGTACCGATTCCACACTGTACGTAACTTTGTCGTATCGGTTTCACCCGAAAACACCTCAAGAGCTCCCGAAGGCAGCAACTAAATTTAGACGCCACCGAATGCAACCCCAACTCGCAGTAATCCCAGATACCAGATACCAGACTCCAGCAGCAATCCTCAGTCCCAGTGACATCGTCTCCATCTTCCATTTCCAATCTTGTGGCAGTCTTTTCATCATTGGGGGGCTGCAACTCTGGCACGCTCTCAACTGCGACTGTGTGACTCTTACTTTGGCTGTGCATTAAAATAATTGCTTCCGAAATGACAACTGCTGCTAAAATTGAAAAGATCCCTGTACGCAGACGCATTTCGTTCCCAGTTCCCCGGATCCGATCCTCTGATCCCCGATTCCCAGCTCCCTGATCGCCCCCCAAAAGGTTGACGTTCTTGCAACATGTGTGCGCGCCTGCGCGTGCCAACAATGTAAATGCAGCTTGGCGATTGAGATGGCAGTGGTGTACATATACCGCTTGGGGTTGGCTTGGGGAGAGAAGAGGTCACTGAGAAAAAAGTTGGTATAAAACAAATAGCACACGTGATAAGATGAACCAACGTTGGAAGCTGCATTTGCAATATCTTGTTTTTTCTTTTATTAGTTTTAACGTAGGAAGAAGTTAGAATCTGGAATGTAGAGTATATTCCCGAATTTTCTCACAGTGTCTATGATGGCGTCGCGTATTTACCGTTAAGATGCAGCGGCTGTCAATCAGCCACCGAAAAGCATCAGACAAGAGCATTCCGCAGGCACTCCTGCGAAGCTGTCTGGATCCGATTTGGATCCATATGTCGGCCCCGCCGTTTCCCCTTGGCCCTCGTCGATCTATTTTGGTACGAATGTGGAGCTGGGCACGCCTGCGCACACACTCAAATGTGCATCCATAATTTACATTTTCAATTTTAGTTTTCCGACTTTACCGTTCGCTTCTCCGCTTTCCCAGCACTTTGCCTAATGGTTCTTCTGAGACCCGATCGCGTCTCAGGCTCTTTTTCCGCGGCTCTGATATTTATGACCCCGCGCCGGAAATAGATTCGGAGTTGGTCCAACAGGCGGTTTACTTGCAGGCTGTTTCATGCTTATTGGAATTATCTATGGTTCTGATATCCATATGCTTTATTTTACTTTAAAGTAATTTAATTTGGCAGCCAGTTTCCTCTGTGGCTTAATGTCATTATTCAAATGTGTAGTTTTGAGAATGTGAGAGAAGAAATTATATTGGTGGGAATAAGGATGCGCAGATCAATTTAAGGGAATTTTTTCATAGGCAAGCAATATTATTCGGTTAACTCAATTAGAAAAATGTGCTGCTGATTCGATTGTTACCTATACGGAAAATTTTGCAAATTGCGTCTAGTCTCGATATGCTCAACAAATCTTAAAACTGTAAATAAAGTTTACATTAAATTAACGTTAAAAATGTCTAAACATATGATATCTGTACTGATAATCAAAATGATTATTATTCTTATTACAACAAAATTATTGTATGTATTGAAATTGCAATTTTATGGGAAGCCTATTGAAATTCTACATTCCTCTTACGTGGAGCGCCATCTAGCGGCCAACCTAAGCTACATAAGCAGTTCTTAACTTTGCCGCCAGATGGCCGTTTCAATGAGTGTAAAATGCCTCGACCGTTGGAGCGCCCTCTATAGGGTGAATGTTGTACCAAAATTTGGTTTGTGTCTAAATAGCTTACTCCGCATGTAAAAAACTATTTTTACATGTATTAACTAACTACATGTGTGTTGACTTTAGGAATACTTATGCATAGGGCATCTCCGGAATAATAAAGTTCCACAAATTCAATCATGCTGATAGCTTGCAATATATTTTACACATTTCTCATATATTATCACGAAAATAAATTCAAATATCCTTATTTGTTTTAGATCGTGTTCGGTGCTGATGGTCAGCCCGTTCGACCCGATTCGAAACGCGGCCGAGGCAAAGGAAAGTCATCTGGTTCCGGAAATGGATCGGTTAACGCCACAGGTATCGCCGCCGGCAATGGAACACCAACAACTGGGGTAAGTGACGTCACTTTGACTTTATTGCCAAGCCGAAAGCCCACCTCTTCGCATTTTATTCATGGGAACTAATTAAGTCACGCGACGACACTGGCAGACAGACTGTCTGCGGTCGAGGGATTGCCCAGGCCCATTCCTCATACTCCAAGCCAGACCCTCATCCACATCGAGACCCCGAGCCCCAAGCCCCAGATTCCACTTACCCAGATACCCAGACCCCTTCTCGGACCACCAGTTTTTTTTTTTAACGGCATGCCGCAACAACATTTTCCACGTCATCATGCCCGTCGCCACTTGCTTTGTTTGTTCAGGCCAATACACTGAGAGAAATGATTGGTCCACTTCATATGCAGGACTTAATTTCGTCAACTCAATAAATGTTGGCTTGTGGACTTAAGTAAGAATAAGTCTTTGTTTTATACAAATGATTTTGTGGAGTAAAATATTCAAAATGACCGAGTTGTTTTGAGTGCAGGGTCATAGCAACCCAGGTCGGTCGGCTTCCCCGAAAGCCAATCCCAGTCCCACTCCCAACTCCAGATCCAGTCAAAGTGGCGTTCCCAGCCACGGCACCGGCAGCAGAGATTCCCCGACATCCCAGACATAATCTCCGCCGCAGGCCACCAACCGCACGTAGCTGGGGGTCACCACCATAAAAACCTGGCAGTAGAAAGAATGGAAAAAATAACAGGCGAGCGAACGGGGCAGACAAAGTTGTGCCGCCGTGTTGACTTGCTCAAAGGCGGGCTTGTGCCACTTGTGCTATTGTGGATGTGGATGTGGCAGCCACAAGCCGCACGTAGCAGCCAGAAACCAGAGGCAAAAGACCCAGGAGCCAACAGCAAAGAGCTGAGGGCCCGCAGCCCAGAGGATAGCTACCCAGCTACTTATTGTTGCCACGACGAGGGTCTGAGTCTGGGTCTGGGTCTCGGTCTCTGTTGCTTTTTTCCCGTCTCCGACTCCGCATCCGTTGCGCCGGGAAACTCTCCATGGGACGACTCACTGACTTTGCCTTTGCCTTTCTTGGGGTAAGACCGGGGAAAGCACCACTGGCTGCCACTGCCCCTGCCTCTGCCAGTGACTTTGACCTTTGACGGGACAGGGGATTTCCCTTTCATCAGCTCACGCAACAGTCCTCGGTGTCAGTCCTCTATGTCGTTGCGATTTCAAGGTCGGGAGCGTCGTAAAAACATGACACAAGCTAATACAGTGAATGAATGTTACATAATACAGTGAGTGCCAGTCACAACGGTCTTGTGGATTGGTTGCGGTGCCATTTAAATGAGGGATACCACTGTAGACAGTCGTGGTAATTATAATCACAAGAGAATGAGTAGATTGTTTCAGATTTTTAAGCTTGTGACTCTGTAATGAGTTTCATTCATGATTAAATCCACTTCCAACCACCGAGTTACCCCTGTGGAAGCAGCCTCCTCTTTGTGGCTCATCACTCACGTCACTTTATGTGGCGTGGAGTGGAGGGGAGTGGCATCCCCATGCCATCCGTCTAAGCCAACGATTTGTTTGGCAAGGGGCTTGTGGCAACATCTGCGACTGGAGGCAAGTCTCCTCCAATGGAGCGTTGATTATGTCGTCACAGCGACTGCGACTGCTACTTGGAGACTCCCCGCGGTGGCACACATAAAAAGGCAAGCAGACATCCCCATCCAGCTGGATGTGTATCACGTGTGGCTCCGCTGGCCATAAAATCAGCTAGATGGCAACAGGTTGTCCTGGTCCTTTGCCTGCTGATTTCCCAAGTTGCAGTGTCGGGGGGAAACCACTAGAAATTTCCTCAAGTTTTGCGTCAGCCCTCTGTCTTTTCCTCTGGATTTCCCCCCGCCGATTGCAACACTTGCAAAGTTTTCCTTTGGCAAATTTTCCACAGGGGGAAAGTGAAGTGAAGTTTTTGGTGGCCCAGTGACACGGACACAGAAACAGAAACACGGCTACTACTTCATTTTCCCTTGCTGTTGCTGTTGCCACCGAATTCAGGTCGCGTTGCATTTGCCAGGAAATCCTCCTGGCACGCCCACCTTTATTTCCATTCCACTCGCGACCTTTCACCGTGCGATAGGACAAATGGAAAAAAGAGTAATAGAGGAGCCGGCAAAGGCAAATCCATTGACGGCACACGGCGCTTTGGGATTTGGCCAAGGACGAGCCCGGAAAGCTGCAACATTTCCATGGTCAGGGCCAGTGCACTCCTGGCTGAAAACCCCACTCCACAAAACTCCGCTGGCGGCACGCTTTGACGCCAGCAACGCGGACCTGGGCATCGCAGATTACACTCGAAAAAAATGGGATGGGGCCTTTTGAATAATAATTCAAAATTAAAAACTAATAATCTAAATATCTTAATATCTTTTAATCAACTAGAGCACTTACAAAACGTATTTTTAAATAAATCTCAATTTGGTTAATAATCCAATTCAAGCCACAAATATTTAATTATAATATATGTATATGTTAATATTATTACAATTGTTACGCATCTACTTTGTTTAGACTTGAAACTTTATAATAAAATAGTTGGAATTTGGATCAATTCCCTTTTTCCGTGCACCTTTTGGCCTTCATGTTCATGTTTGCGTGCAGTTACCAACATTTTTGGCCCGACAGTCAGCCAGTTGGCCATTGTTCAGTCCAGCCGGGTCGCGGATTGGGTCGCATTGGGTTGAAATGGAGCCGTGCCGCGTCGAGTCGGGTTTTGGCTTTGATGGCCTCGAATAGTCCGGCTCCACAGCTCCACAGGCGATTCAGGGTCGCCATGTCGGCTTTGTCCTTTTGGCCAACGGCAACATCAGCGACAGCGACTTGTTGCACTTCCCACACTCGCCCGATTTTTAACCAGGTCTTTATCGTCTCCCATCTGACTGCCAATCTGCATATACATGGGCTTATATGCGGAATGCGGCTGGTGTTTGTCATCCCGGCCAATGGGGACAACACTGTACTGCAGGAAGTGGGTTTCCCATTAAAAGAATGCCATCTGTAGACATTTATCATCATTTATGAAAGTTCTTTAAATCTATTTAAGGGAATATTTTATGTTAGGAGAAAAGAGTATCTTAGAAAATTAGCTATGGAAATCATTTTAGTTGTCATATCATACAATCCAACTTTGTAGCTTGGTGTTCTGCACATCCGCGATGCATTTTTTCCAAACCTACACCCCTGCACAACCAACCACCACCCACCATTCTTGTTTTTTTATGGCGTTGGCGCTGTTCAAGCTGGGAATGGGGCCATCCCAGCCAGCTACCGAATGCCGCCGACCAGCGACCACAGTCCAGCGCCCCTGGCAATTAGTCAACACATGCCCGGCGATGCAATCGGGCTGTCACAATGTTTGGACATGGACATGGCACGCAAAGGGGGGACAGGAATAGGGGCAGGTTGCTTTGGGCTGAGGAGGTGCCTCTCCAATTGGCAGCCGACTCGTGCACTTAACGTCTAATTAGGCGGCGCCCGCTGAAAAGCCGCTCAACGGGTTCCTCGCTCCTCTGCTGACCAATGTCAAAGCGAAGGCTTTTTAAGACTTTGGCCACACCTTGGCCATCACTCAACCAAAAAGCAAGGCGGGCAAAAACCAAAACAAACAGAAGTTGCAGTCTGTGGGCCAGACATAAACGTAAATGCCAACATGTCGGCGCCAAGTCGGCTGGCATGGCTCTGGCTACCTCAGTGGCACAGTACCACCAGCCGTGACAGCAGCAACATTTACGGCAGCAGCAACAGCAGCAAGAGCAGCAGCAGCAACATGAAACACCAGGGGGACTCCTACGTGCGATGGCGATACAAGAGCTTACAAACAGCTCGTAAAAAAACAAAGAAGCAGACCCACGGCCCGTGGCATCAGCAGCGGCAGCAGCAGCACCACCACCAAGAGTTCCAAGAGCCAGCAGCAGGCGGCAGGCAGACAATTTGTCGTCCAACTGTCCGCATTGGAGGCACCGGCAACAGCAGCAACACCAGGAACAGCAACAGCTACCCAGCAGCAACACTTGCTGCACAGGAAGAAAATGTGGATTTGAACTAATGGAAAGTGCAAATATGAAGCATGTATGTAAAACAGACTAGTGCTCTTCATATGACATGGCATTGCATTAGAGAAGTCAAAATGCACTTTTATTGATTAATTAGTTTCCCTTTCTAAAATGCATATATTTCCTAGCCTTTCTCCCAGTGCATTGGCTGGTGTCCCAAACTGTAAGAGGAGACGGCGACAGAGCGACTTTTGGCACACGCAGCACGTGAGCCGGGGCAACCTGTCTGCGGTGGCTCTGTCCTGCTGTCGCTCCTGTCCTTCTGGCATGGCACTTCCCCTGCTCCTGCCCGCTCTCACCGCCCCTGTCCCGTCTCGTTTTTCCGTTCATGAAAGACCAAAGAGACGGACGGACGGGCGGGCGGTAGATCCCGTGTGGGTCTTAAGTCGAACAATGAAAGCGCTGAAAGGGGCCACGCAACTGTTGCTGCCACTGCCACTGTGGCTGTTGCTGTTCCGAACGGGACACGCCTGCGGCACCTTCATTGAAATCCAAGCCAAGAGGGCTGGGGAAAAGGCCAAAATGAAATAAATAAAAAAGAGGCAAAGGAGCACAGGGAAAGCAGAACGATCCAATGTCAAGGTTGCGGCGTTCGTTGTGGGTCAAGGTCGGCGAGAGACCGTGAAAGTACGCTCAAAAAGCGGGCAGCACGCCTTCGTCTAATAATAAAAAGGGCTTGGGCTTAATTTAACCCTTTTCCGGGTTCATGTCCTTGCCGTCCGCACGAAGTCCTCGTCCTGTGGCTCGTCCTTCCGCCACGCGCCGGGGCACTTGACCCTTTTTGGCCGGCGACACAACACTGTTGCTCGAACATCCTTGAGAGTCAGTCAACCCAAAATAAAAAAAATATAAAAAGGTCCTTGCCACCGCATCCTTGCTGGTGTCGTCAACCTTTTGTGAGCGGCTGACTCGTAACTTTCTGCTTTCTGTGGAGTCCTTTTTTCTGCGTTCTTTTAGCTGCTTTATCAACTGTTGCTTGGGGCATCATTTGCATGTCCTTTTTCTGCCGGGCTATCCTTTTTTCTCCGCCAGACAAGTCTGCCGGGCGTCTGCCCCTAAAGGTTTCCTTTTTGGCCAACAAGTTGAGTGACCTTCTTCAAAGGATTTTCGCTTGTTCCTTTGCCAACGCCATCCCATTTCCTTCTCTTCATCCGCTTTTCGAATTCCTTTTAATTATTTAAGGACATTCCTGTGTGCTTGAGACATTTGGCAAATGAACACTTCAACTCGATTTCCAGGCTCACTTTTGCCATACATTTTTTCGTTTGAATTGTCTTTTTGCTTAATTAATTTTCTTGGCTGCTACAATGAAATTTACAACTTTTAACGCACACTCTAACACAAAAAGGACGAGCACTTCCGTTTCCTGCTTACAGCCACACACACACTCACAGAAGCACACACACACACTGCAGCACAGACTTACACAGAGGCTAAATTGCTGCAATAAATTTGAAATTCAATTTAAAATGAACATAAATTGCTTCAACTTTCGAAGCTTGTCATTTTTAAAATACATTTTTCAACTAACACACAGGCAGCAAGCAGCAACACCCAGCCAACGCACACAAACATAAATCGCATTAAGCGCTTTAAGGCACAAAATACTGCAATAAAAATCGTTTGCTCGTTAATTTCTTGTGTATTTGTGTGCGTGCTTTATTTTTTGTTGTTTACTGCCTTGTCTTACGCTCCCCAGCCGCCCACTGCCGCCCCCACTTCCCCATTTTGCCACATTCCCCGCCACTGCCCCGTCCTTCCGCCGTACATAATGGCAGCCAGCTACAGCTTCAGCTTCAGCTTCCTCTATATACACTTGATAAATGTGCATGGCAGCGACACATACACACATAGCAGCGCACACATTCAAGGATATATACACTCAAATATATATAGATTTCTATATGTACTTGCGTATACCTATTGCTATATTGGACAAAAAGTAAGCGAAGAAAATGAAGGCAAAACACTGGCAAGAAAATTGAACTCAATTGATACCCAGCAGCTTTTTAAGTGCAGAATGTGGTGGGTTTTTTAAGTCAGCATATATCATTATAGAATCTCCATATAACACAATAATATATATAATTAGAATAATATAACTTCTTTAAGGAAGTTGTATTTAAATGATTGAAGAAGTTTCTTAATCTTACTAACCATGGAAGTTCAAATACTTTGTTAAGTAATTTAACAATGACTTTTCATTTTACAACTTCTAATCTTTAGACATCAATATGAAATAACTAGCGTGCAGAATATTTCGGCATACCTCTATCAAAATCAAGGGGTATTCCGCAAGTTGTATATGGAAATGGAGGTGGCGATGGCGATGACGATGGCAGTAGTAAAGCTTTTCAATTGCCACCCCCACACAAATGCGCGTCTATAATGCCTTATATAAACCAACTCTCTCCGCCCACCTACACCCCACCTCCAGCCCCCATGTGTGTGTATGTGTGTGTATCTGTGTGTCAGTCTGAGTGCTCAGCTCGGTGGTGTTGAGGTTGGGTGGTTTTGCGAGGGGGTGGGGCCGCTCGCTTTAATTTTGGCATGCATTAAGTGCGCTCCTGGGGGTTGTTTCCCGTTATTATTCCATAGATATTTTTTGTGTGTGTAATTTATTTATTCGCAGTTGCCTTGAAGTTGCAGGGCAGAGCTTTAAATTTTTCATTGCCTACTTACGCGGGCATTTTGGCTAATTGCCCGGCCACACATTTGATGTTGGCCAATTGCAACCTTCTTAGCTCTTCATCCCCTCTTCTTTGCCGCAGTCTTGCTGTCTATATCAAAACGGGAATGTATCCTTCTACTCACATGTGAAATCTGCCAGACAGACTCACCAACACACCAACACACCCACACAAGGACTGGCTTTGTCTGCGATTAGTTGCAACCCTTAAAATGCCTGCATTGCTCATACGACCCGTTGAACGCTTTTTGCCGGCCATTCTGCTTTGTTTTGCCCGTCTGCGTCTTCTGGCGGAGTCAACTTTTTGCCACGTACATGCTGCAACTAATTTTCTTTGTTTTTCAATATTCCTGCGATTCTCTTGGTTGTCTGGCGTCCACTCGCTCTCTCTCTCTCTCTCTGTATGTATAAGTATTTATCTTATCCACCTAAACTGGACGAAACTGCCAAAACGGTCATAGACATAATCAAAAATGCACAGGGGGCGGGGTAGAGGGGTGCGGGTCCTGTCTGGTCCTGGAGCTGTCTCGTCTGTCTAATGCACATTTGATGGCATTCGCTAATTGCTTGATTAGCAATGCGGTTCCCACGCCCGCCACCTCCCCCGCAGACTTCAAACGATTCGGCGATTATCCCGCCCAGAGTTCAACATAAATTATAATTAATACGGCCGACACGCAAGAATCGGAGATGAGGATGCAAGATACACACCCCGGGATCACGACCAAAGGGCGTGGCAGCGAAAAAATTAAATGTAAAACGGCAAAAGCAATATGTGAAAGGGTTAGGCCGAGCCAAGCCAAGAAATAAATTAAACATCAAGGGCAATATCTGTGCGATCTGCAAATATGGAGATAAGCCCGGCCAACAGCAAAATCAATTAAAACCATGCAGCCTTTCAATTTAAACACATTTACAGGAGGCCATAAAAGGATACAATAAAAAGATATAGCATAAGCCAAAATCTTTAAGCCAAGAAGTGCATACCAAGTAGAGCAGTTAAAGCAAAACTACTCGAAACAAGTTAGACAAGAATTAACAAACAATTATAAAAATAGCAGAAAACGCAGAAACTTGAAGATGTGCAAAAAGTACTCTCAATATTTGCGCTGCATTAAGTTTCATTTTAGTTCAGCTGCATCGTTTCTCGCATTTTATGTGGCCGTTTTTCCCGCACAAAAGCTGCAAAAAGAAAACCAAACATGCAGGCCAACAAAAAGGGGTAGGAAAGAGGGGTTGGGGGAAAAGATGAGAAGTAAACACATAAATTACAGGCGAGCAGCGACGAGAATAGCAAAAAGCTGAAGTTGAAGAAGATGAAAAAAGCCAACAACATGGAAAACTGAAAATGATAAATTGCAAACTGCACATAATTATGCAATTAAAGTTCGACGTTGTACCACCGCGTTGTACATTGTACATTGGCCGCTTTGCTGTACTTGTTATTATTATTATTATTATTGCCTGGGCTGGGCCAACTTGTAAGCCAAAATCAACAGCGATGGCAAACAGTCAGCAAAAAAGGAACACGAAATAATTCGCATAAATAAAGGAGCTGCAAGTAAATGCAACAGCAAAACTTACTGGACTTTGCCGATCGTTTGGCCCTGATTGTTGCCACTGATGGTTTTGTTTTTGCGGTTGCGCCAAATGTAAATAGCAGTAAAAAGTAGGGGAAACTTTCGCATCCCACATTCATGGCACTTAAAGGTTTTTAAAGCCTGCATAACTGTCGAGGAACTTCCAAGGCATTGCCTTCCCAGGTGTTGTTTATTCAGTTCCTGTTATTCTTAAGAATTTAATTACAGCCAACGAAAATCGTCAACTTTACTTGCAATGCGGGCCAGCAGTAAGGTCCTGCAGCAAAATCGCATTAATCGGTAAAAAACCCCACAGAAATTCATTTAATTCAGATGCGTATTTTTACTTTTAACCGCCATTTGCTTGCCCAGCACGCACACACGCGGGAAAATGGGTGCTTGTGTGCGCGGGTGGAAATGGAAAGAAAACTACGAATATTTTTCGTATGCACGCCCAATTTAAAATTAATTGCCAGACACAAAAGAACACTGGCAAAATGACGATGACAAGGCGGGAAAAGTGGGCAAAAGGGCGGCAAGGGGCGGCAAAGTGCGAACAAGTTTTCCGAGGGCGTTGCTATGTGTGTGTGTGTGTGAATGTCCTGGCTGTGCACTGAAGTATGCATGCAGAAAATTAAAATTAATAATTTATATATTTAAAGCACACCAGCACAACACAGTGCAACACCATGGGAGAATGCCGACAAGACGTCGATGCAGGAAGGCAAATAAAAGTACAAATAAAAACAAAAATAATGCCACAACAAATAAAATGGCAAGAGTAAATTCATTAAATGAAAATCCCATTTTACTGCACGCTGTCTGAAGCTTCACTAAAAATAAACAGAAATAAAATAAAATACAAGGGCCACGGCGGCGGCACGAAAACAGAAAACAAACAAATTAAAAAATTATTTTTCATATTTGAGCAGCGGCAAAAGCAAAGCCAGCTGCCCCGTTCTGTCCAAACAGGGGGCGTGGCATGTGGCAGGGGCGGGAGCGGCTGAATAAGAGGCAGCGGGCCCAAGGAAACGTTCAGCTAATTTCAGTAAATTACGGGGCGATGGCCAGAAAGGGGCGTGGCAGGGGTGTGGCACAGAACTGGTCGCCAGATTGACAAGTTCCTTAAGACAACGGACTTGGGGTGTTACCATAGGACAACCATTACTAAATCGAAGGGTTCGAACGCTTTTAATATTCGCCTGATAAAGAAATTAGCCGAACCTGAAGTTTTTATAAATCGTTTCTAGCTATAACTGGTTTCAAACATAATAATAATCGTAATCATTTCCGCCGTTTTGTTCATATTTTTTCTGTTTGCAATGTAAATATCTTTCATTGTAACTTCAATCGAGTTCCTCCAGTTTTTAATATTGCAAAACTGTTTTAAAGAATTTCATGAAATTTAAAATAAGGAATAAATTTTTGAACAAATTCCTGACATACTTGCACAAATACAAAAAATTTCACCTGAACCACCTTTCTATAAATGTTTTCCTGCTCCTTTCATTTTTCATAAGTTTTGAAAATTTGCCAGCGAATTCGGCCCATTTAAAATGCTTTAATACATGACTGAATTCGAATTCCCGGTAAAGATTCTAATCACTTTCCTAATGGAGGGTGAAACCCCCCAACCGCAGTTATTCCTTCCTGCCTCCACGAATAAACAAATGTTTTTTGTTTTTGGTTGCCCTGCCATGAAGAAGCCAACAACTCCCATTTTGCCATTAACGTTTGTAAAAGGGCTCTTGGAACAACCCTTTCAGCTAACCGCCACCCCAAAATGGCGCACTCATTTCATTTGCTTAAAATTCCAATTCACTTGAAAAACGAAAATTTGAATATTTTGCATATTTTATGTCTGTGTGCAGCATTTTTTTCGATGCTTATTTTTTTTTTTGTGTCGTTGTGTTTTGCATTAAGGAAAATTGTCGGATAAAACCGGCCACTTTTGTGCCAGAAATTCCAGCAGCTAATAATAAAAAATATAAAAAGAAAATAATGTTGTATGGCGGCCATAAAAATTGTTGCTTATGTCGATGGAGGGGGATTTCTTCAGGCTTATAAATAATTCATACGAATCGCGCGTACAAGAAATTAAAAGAGAAAAAGCGCAGAAAAGACAACTGAAAACTTTGAGGAAGTTTATTGATTTTCCTACGTGTCCGTATATATCTGTATATATATGTATATATTCATAGCTATATACATACGTACATTGCCAACCCCCTTTAAAGGCCTCGCCCCAATAAAAATGTAAAATAAAGGCAATTTTTATTGTAATTTGCATGAATAAACTATAAAATAAGCATATATAATAAATAATGTGTGTTGCCACAGTTACAACAAAAACGAGAATAACGAATAACAATAATAAGCCACAGCAACAAAAACAATTCAGGAAACTTGGCAACAAAATAAACAAAAAGGAAAATAATCGAAGCAGAGCTTCGCAGAGACAAGAAAAACAATAAGAAGTGGGGAAAAACAAAAGTAAATAAACGAAAATTGTTTCTACTTCCCTCGGCCCCCCCGAAAACCCCATCACAACCACCCTTTGCCATCTTGAAATCAAGAAAAATAACAAGAAGAAAAACGAAGAGCAGGAAAAAAGGAAATTTCTGCTGGAAAACGAACCGAAGAGAAAATAAAATAAATTGCATCATAAAAACGGGCCGAAAGTAGGAGCCATAAGACGGACAAAGATGGCAGCAGAAATAAATAGCCAAGTTAGAAGAAAAATAAGCAGAAGAAGCGGCAGCAGCATCAGTTAAATTAGAATTTTATGCAAATTAGATATATTTATAGACGAGATAAGACGGAAAAACATCAAGAATGAAGCAGCGGAGAATGCGAAATGCAATCGAAGCTGAGGAAATTGAGCAGCTAATTACGTATCCAACTATTTGTAAAAACTAGCCAAGTATCCTATATTTTTGGGCTTCGAAGAACCCACAAAGCACATAAAGTTTCTCCTCCAATCAACATTTTCGAGATACCCCATTTATTCGCCATACCCGGCAACTTCAATTTCCTGTTCCTAAACTATTCGCAAAAGCTAATTCCCGAAAACTTTGCTCGACCAAAGAAAAATATCCATAAAAGCGGCAAAGAAAATAAAGAAAAGGTCAGAACTGCAGGGTAATAAAAGAGGGGAATATGAAACATGTGATATAAGTTAAGTGATATATGTGCTCCAGAGTGCACAGACCCTATACTCACCCCCTCTTCACCCCACCCCGCCGAAAAAAACCCACAACCCTTCAGATCTCCGACTGTAGGTGCATTAAAACTTTGATAATTACATAACTTTTATGTATATGAAATCTCGCAAAATGTTTGGCTGCACATTTTTGCCGCAGGCTGCAGTCCAAGGGGGCGTGATGTCATACGGCGGCAGGGGCGCGGCAAAAGGGGTTGTGGGGGTTCCGTAATAAATAAACGTAAATTTTGCATGTGGCGAGTTAATGCAAACACAGACCCACACACAAGATACACACAGATACAGAGATGCAACCTTTTGGATGGGTTTTCCGTTTTTCAGAGCGCGCGGGGCTCGGCAATGTTGGTCCAGGAAAATGTAAAATTAATGCATAAAGTTTACAACAATAACAGCAGCTACAGCATAGACAGCAGCTACAACAACAATGTCCACAACGACAGCCACAAAACTAACAAAAGTGGGGCCAAATGGAGCCAGAAAGTGAGGGGCACGATGGCCAGGAGAAAGATATTACGAGTAAATAATGTTTGCCGGAGCAGCGTTGATAAAAACTGGCATACTTTATGTTTATTTAGGTTTTTCCTACTCTGCTTACACTTTTCCCAACAATTTTCCCGTGCAATTATCAGTGGGGCAGTGGGAGCGAGCGAGAGGGCCGATTAAAACCGGATGCCGGAAGTTGTCAAATAATCATGCCAAATGAAGACTCGCATTTCTGTCAATTGAAATGATGACTTTTACAATGAGGCAAATACATCAGAGTACAGCTACCTTAAAGAGATGTTTACTTGGATTCTTTAATCTAAGCCACTAAGTCCGTATTAAGCGAACATCTGTGATTCCGAACTGCACTCCTATGATTTGATTATGAAGTTATAAATCAGTCTTACACATTCTGCTCGAGCTAAAGAAGTAAAAGACATTGTCTAGAATTTCTAGTGAGTTAACCAAAAAAAGCCATTATTGCGTTAGCTCCAAACACACAAAAGATTCGCTTAGACTTTCCTTTAGACGGCCATAACCATCCGCAGTATTTCAGGTTGCTTTGTTGCCCGAAGCACAGACAATTAACCATCAAGTGGAATATTAACATTTTTGTATCTCTCTAAATGCAACATCTTGTTGCACAGAACGTGGGATGCAAACAAGCGCAAGCAGATATAAACAGTTTTCGCTTTTAATTTCAAAGTTTCGCCGAGCTGTGCAACATTTTGTGGGTTCCAAGGGGGGTGGGCTATAGAGGGGGTTCTTAGGAAGGGGTTATATGGTGGTTATATGAGGGGGTGGGCAGTTAAGCAGCCAGCGCAAGCTGCTTTTAATGTTCCATTAAAACGTGGCAGCGTTGCCGCTTCGTGTTGTTGCTGCTGCATGTTGCCAGTTGTTGTTGCTGCCTCTGACCCAGCGGCAACAACGATAGCAACAGCAACAAGAACAACAACCATAACAACATCAACGTCTGGAAGCGAAACTAAAGCCATAAAAGCGACAGCAACAACACCAAGCCAGAATATATTGCGTTCTGAAGCTGAAGAGCAAAGAGAAAAATCACAAACAAAATGATATAAAAAAAAAGGTGGATTCCAAACAAACTGCACATTGCCCGCCATTTTATATTATTATTATTATTTTTGTGTATTTTCGCTTGAAAGGCAGCGAAAAAAGTCATAGACGAGTCTGAAATCCATTGAAAAACTGCCATTACAGAGTTTTAACCTTTAAAAGAAATTGACTGAACACCTTTTGAGTTTCTACTCTTCTGATCGAGATATATTATTTTAAAAATCAGTATATTCCACACTATATGGGCATGAAGTGCAGAATCCGGTAAAACCTTTTTCTCACTGCACCCACAGAGACAGCAACATTTTTAATATTGCCAAGAGTTTGTGTGTCTGTGTGCTGTTTGTTTTTCGCTCTGAATGTTTTTCTTCTGTGAGTTTTTTGCCGGAGAATTGTCGGTTGTTTTTATGGGTTTCAATATGTACATCGTATAATTCAATGTCGGGGTTCCATTATATGTATATATGCAGCTTCTTTTGCACCATCTTCGGAATTCCGCTTAAAGCCATTGCATTTGCAGTTCAAGTGTCGCAAAAGGGCCAAAAGGAGTGGAGATGAGCAGAAGAAGAAGAAACAAAGTTCCAGATAATTGCCAAACACGAAACACGCTCAAAAAGGGCCACTCCCCCAAAGGAAAGGAGGAGGAACTGGGCGCGGCCACACCTACGCCCACATATATAGATACACCCTCGGCAACCTTTTGCTTGGTTTTTTGTTCTTCCTCGACTGCTTGCAATTTTCATATCATTTAATTAAAATCGCAAAATTTCGTACACGTTTCCATTTCCATTTTCGTTTTCCTTTCCTTTCCGTTCCGTTCCTTTGCGTTCGAGTTTAAGTTTTATTTTTATGATTTTTATGGCCCGGTAAAAACGCTGAGAAAAGTGCAAAAGGCAGAAAATTAAAAATACTTCTTCGATGCGCAAGAAGCGAAAATAATAAAAATAAAAAGGGGCACACACGAAATGGAAAAAACGTGAAGAAGAGCCCGCTCGCCTCGCACAGCGAATTCAATTGAAATGGATCGAGCAGCTTAAATAAAAATAAGAATAAAACAAAAAAAAATAATAAAAATAAAAATAAAAATGGAAACGAAAATACAAATATCCCCCATCTCTTCGTGGCCCCAAAAGGAAGCGGGCGTAACATCATTAAAAAACAGAATGAGAGCGAAAAATAAGAAATATATGCATATAAAACCAAAGTCCACCTTTTTTTAGCTACCCGCTGTGCTGGGCCCTTTTTATAGTCCGGCTTGATTTATTTGCCCGCCGCCAAGTTTTATTTGCCAAAACACAATTTCCAAATGCAATCAACTGCTGCAATCAAATTATTCAATAAGCAAACACGAGGCGAAATCGAAAACAAAGGCAGGCCAAAAAAAAAAAAAACCGGCCAAAAGAACAACTTTGGGTCTCGATCGAAGAGCAAACAAACAATTCGAATTGCTTTTGTTGTCACCCAAAAAGGGCAACAATTGTTGCTCTTAATTCGCCAGATAAGGTTTCGATCGAAGGATATGTAATTACCCAAAAGATCTGAGTTTTCCTTGGGAAATTTAATCACAGCATTGACATCAGATTCATAGCATTATCAACCTAATTAAAGGAAAATTCTAGTTCCCTTAAACTGCACTTTCTAAAAATTTAATTGACTCAAAGGTCACTCGATTTCCTCCATGAAAAGCCTTAATTACAATCATTTAAATGGAATGGCGGTTCAAACATTGTAATTCTACCAAACTCAGCGCAATTTATTTCCTTCGCAGAATGTTGTAAATTTTGCTCAGCTCGGTTTTCTGTTTGAGCAAAGCATGTTTTTAATTTCATTTTACTTTTAAATCAAAAGCTTGCTGGCAGCTCCTCCGCCTTCGTCTTCTTCTTCTGCTGCTGCTTCTGGCTTTTCCTTACGCTTTTCAGTTTTTACTTTTGTTTTCCCCGCCCTACTCCCTCGTATATATATGTATATGTATGTGTGTGTTGAAGAGAGATGCAAAAAGCAAACTAATCAAAAAATTCAATTTCCTTGGAAAATTTAATTTTGCTCAGGGAAAATTCAATTTGTTTGCCTTCGCCGGCGTTTCTTTTATTTTTTTCAAGTTCTTTTCGTGTTTTTCGAGAGCTTTTCGGGGCGGGAAGAGCGGAACTGGTCGCTTTTGTGTGGATTTTCCAAACGATTTTCTTTTTTCGATCCTCTCCCCCGCTGTGTGTGTGAAAGATAAACACGATTTTAATGCCATTACTAGCAAGTGTGTGCGAGTGTTTTTTGATCATTAGGCGCCACAAAGTATGCAGTTCTGCGCCGGATTATCGTTTAATTAATATTTATGCGCGTTTTAATGAAGCTGGCGGCAGCCCGCGCAGCGAAAGGTCACGGCCAAAATGTAAGCGAGCCAAGTTCTAAAAACCAGCTAAAAGCAGCAGCAGCCAGTTGGCCAGCTGCAACTCACAACTCGCAACTCGCCTTGAAACTGGCAACAATGCCACAGCAGCAGCAACAGCAACAAACTAAAAACGAGTTTTCGATTTGAACCCCCTCCCCCCAAATGTTCCTGGCCTTTTCTGCTTTTGCGCCTTTTTGCTCTTGCCATTTTATTTTGCCTTTTGCCTTTTTGGCTCTGGGCGCGATTTAAGCATATTTTTAGCCTTACACACGGACAGACAACAATTGCATGCATATTAAATAAAGGAAAAAGAATGCGCCTTGGGGTTGCAGCCGCAGACTCATGAGATATGCTGACCCCCAGCACTCGTTTGACTGGTCTTCTGGGTCGCAGGGGGGAAAAGGCCCCCCAAATGGGGGGTTCAGGATCGATGGCCAAAGAGCTAGCTGCGATTTTTGGGGAGCCATAACTTTGAGTGACAATAAAGGTAGAAATCAGTTAGGAGCTTAAACTAATTTGCAGTAGCCATGAAAGAACTAAAAAGAATTTTTGGAATTAATAAAAAATTCGAAAGTTTAGAGCATATCTCCTTATATCGACTTAATATTAAGCTGAGAATAATCCGATCTTTTCACCAAGCCGTGTTCATTAAAGCGACCATCGGAAAATATTAAAAGTGAAAATGCAATTTATGTGTCCATTGTCTCCGTGCAGCCAGAGGAACAGTAACAACAGCAGGCTTAACGCCTTTTTGTCGTAAATTTTTACAGAAGTTCTTTCTGTGTTTTCCGTCTAAGCACAGTGGGGAAAACTACAAAAAAGAAATAGATTTTAATAACATTTTTCCGAAACTGCAAACTATTGTTACAGCCTAATATAAAACGTAATTAGTCGGGAATTTAATAAAAACTAAATAATTATATATTTTATTTATTAGACTGCTCTCCCAAATAAATCATTCTCTATATTATTATATTATTTTATATAAATAATGTATAGTACCCATTACCACTGTGCATTCTCTAGTTTTTTTTTCAATTTTTTGCACATTTCTTAGCTCCTGCCCGCTTGTTGCTGTTGTTGTTTCTGTTGCTGCTGTTGCATGCCCTTTTTGAGCTTTTATGTCCTTTCTGTTCTGCTGTTCGCTGCAAAATGCACTTAAGCTCCGGGGGCAAGAAGGAGCTGCATCCATCCCCGCACTGCTGCAGCCCCTGCTCTCGAATTCCCTTTGTTTTTTTCCCGGCCAGCTCAGTTGAGCTGCCTTTTTGTTGCGGCTGTGATGTTGCCTCCTTGTACCTTTTAAATGTTCGCAGGCATCCATAAATCATTCGAGGTTATGTTGAATTTTTAGACAATTTTTGTTGTTGCCGACCGTCTGCTGGCTGACCCGCTCCCCCACCGATTCCCCCCAATCCCTAGCCCCCTTTCGGCCTTTTCTTGGCATGATTTGTAGTTTATGGCCGCATTTTGCCTCGTTTTTGTTGCTATTCTTCGTTTCCTTTTGCATTGCGAGCCATATAAATAAAATAGTGGCAAAAGTTGTGGGTCCTTACTCTTCGTCTGGCAACCGAAGATTCCCATCTCATCTGAATCTGAGTCGGTGTCAGAAACGAAATGGAAAATTAGTTCCTTTTTTATGCCTTTGATATGAAAACGAATGCAGAAACTCAACCCGGACAGGCAATTAAAAAATGAGTTGACAAGGCAGTTGAACGAAAGCTTGTGGCTTAATGATATTTGTGCAGAAAAAGAAATCGTAAATCACTTGCAGGTTGATTGCAATATATATATATTGTTAATTATTAAACAAATAATAGCCTTTAAAACTGAATTTTTATCTCTATTACTCCTTACGATCTGTGAGTAGATAATAATGATAATATGGCCAAAGTTTTCCCCACAAAATATGAATAACTTTCCACCAACCGCCTGTTGGCCACGTGCGTATGCTTTTTTTCTTGGCCAACTGTCTGGCCGTAGTTACCACACTCCACGCACACATTTCACTCCACATTTTCGCGTCCCTCACCCGGCATTTAAATGGATGAAAGCGAAAGGATTTTGCCAAAGTCCAAAATCAAACAGCAAAACATTTTAGCGACGCGGCAATGCGAAAACAAGAGGGCCAAATTCGGTCGGGGTGGAGATCGTTGAGCTGGCTATATGGCCAACAACCAGACAGGCTCACTGTTATGGCTGTTGCCTTTTTTCCAGTTGACCAGGCTCGCGGCAGAAGCGAACATAAAAAAAGCATAACAGAACACAGAAACAATAAAAAAGGCCAAAAGCGCGAAAAGGGTAGAGAATGAAGAGTCTGGTGTGGTCTGGAGGCTGGCTGAAAGTCTGATATTTGTGCGGTGGTTTTTTTCATGGATATGCGAGTGTTTTTAATTAAGTGCAAAATAATGAAATTTTTTGCCCGAACGAGGGGAAAGTGAATTTGGTCACTTGCCGGCACGAGCTGGCGCACTAAGTTTCAACTAGGGAAATGTGGAAGTGTGGAAAACGAGATGTGCGGCGAAAATGGAAATGGAAAATGGCGCTGGGCTGCATTTAACCTCTTTCGTTTTGCCCAAAATGATGGCGACTGACTTAATGCAATTTCTCGCTTTTCGCTCTCAGATCGCGTCATGAATTTTCATTACTAGCAGCGTGCATTTTCGCCATCGTGCAACACACACACACACACATACACACAAAAGCTCACATGAACACCACCACTCGGAAAATCCCCTCACCGCACCGCACAGCCATGCCCCCTTTGCACCGCCCATCTTGGCCCATGGCACGTAATTCAATTTCGAACTGAAGTTAAAATTCAATTAAAATGAGTCAACTTGAGCGTAATGCAATTTCGCCAGCCAATGCCATTAGTGAAATATTAACGCAGTAAAAAGAGCAACACGAAAAATAAAGAACGCAGAGAATCAGAAATATCCAGCAAATATATCCAGACGATAGCAAAAGCCAGCTGGATAAATTATGATTTAAGCAAGGGGATCTGCAAAAAATGGCGTGGCTTTTAAACGATTTTTGGTAGTATAAATGAGTGAAAAAAATGGTTAGCTTACAACGGAAGCCGGAAATGTCATTGCACTATTTTTTAAAAAATACAGGGAATTAATGGTCAAATAACTTTAATGTCGAATTAAAACTTTTGGTTAACAAAGAAAGGTCAACTTCTCGAAATCACAATCATAAAAGAATTCCTTTCAGGGCACAACAAAAGAAAATTACGTAAAAATATTATCATACCAAATATGGCTTGGAAGTATCTGGGAAACCTTTCCATTCAAAATTCCAAGCAGATTCCAATTTAAATATGAAGCTTTAAAAGTAATTTTGGATAGCGCCATTACATTAATGGGATCTACCAACTTTCCTTAGACGCTTTTCCCAGCTTCTGGCAACCAATTTTCCCTATTTCCCGCACAGTTTTCACTGCCCAACCCCCATTGGCGTATTTCTTGTTCGCCGTTTCTCCGCTCACATATTTTTTTTTGGCCTTTCTTTCTCTATTTCCGCTTGGCTCGTTATGTAAGCCATAAAAGCTGAAATAATGCCTGCCCTGGCACACGCCTAAAAGTATGCTATAATTCAGACCACACATACACACGCTCACACACACACACTCAGCAGCACCAACACACGAAGACAAGTCGATTGGGAGCCATGTGTGTGACTATAAAAAATGAAATTATTAAATTTTATGTAGCGTAAATTCTTTATGGCAGCACACAAAAAATAATAACCAACAATTTCCTTACACATGAGCTATTTGAAAAGGATTCTTTACACTTACCCCATTTTGTTTTTGGGATACATATGCGGCATGTAAATATCACTATAGATTTTCTCTTCGCTCTTATATAACTGACTGACCCCAAGGAAAAAAAAAAAAAATGCTCGAGTAATCAGCAGAGCAATGAAAAACCTTTCCGTCTGACATTGAAAAATGCGCGGTCACGTTTTTTTCCCATTTTTTTTATTTTTTAGTTGGCGTTTGGTTTGATTTCGTTTCGTTTTATTTTTAGAGCGCATAATTTTTGTTGTTCTCCTTTTGGGCCAACTTCGCAGACGAAATTGTTTTTTCGCTCGCCCTGGCAAAATGTTTATTTATTTATTTATTTGCCTTTTATCCTTTTTTTCTGAAGCTGCCTCTTCTGCCAACGGCATCGCCATTGTTGAAGCTCGTGACTTGCCTGTTTTTTTCTCTGGCGTATTTTTTTTTTATTCCTTCCTTTTTTCCTGCTTTTTCTGGCCATTAAAACGACGCAGCATAATGGCAGGGAACAGCGGACGAGACAAAAAGCGAAAATGCAGCAGGAAAAAATAAGAAAAGGAGTGGGATCGCATCGAGCATTCACATAAATTAAACTACCTGTCGCTCTAGAGCCGATTTCCCTCTCCCTCTGATCCGATTCCCCTTCGAAATTTGTTTCATCTGCTCCAATATCTTACATTTGACTAATCATTATCTTAATTGCTTCTTCTCATTCCAGGTAAGTCGTCTTTCCTTTTCGATGCCAGCTGAAACTGTAGAACAGTAAGTAGCGAACGCGATCTGACTTTGGGTAATTAATAATGCATAGGAATTAATTTACAAACTTAAGCCTTCAATCATAATTTATCATTATTTTCTGAAGGTGTTTAAAAGTATGCTACAAAATATTTTAAGCCATCAAAAATATAATTGATTTGCCTTCAAATTTCTGTGCTGGTGGCCATAAAAGTATCCCAATTCACAACATTTCGAGACTGTTGCATTTAGGAAAGGATGTTGCATGCAATTTACAATGCATTTTACCACATGCAATTCTCGTTGCTTCTTCCTCCTTTGTGAAAAGTTGCCGCAGGATATTCTGCGCATCCTTCACATTGGAGAGCACAATCAGGCGAGAGAGATAGCAGCATAACGAGAGAGATTCCTCACTCAAATATGCAAATAAGCAGCAGAATGCATTTACCGATTTCTGAACATCGAACAGTGTTGCAAATGGCAATATGTGTATGGAACTCCGAAGAAAAGTTGTGAAAGGAAAGAAATAACTTAATGCCAATAAGAGCGTTGTGCATGTAGCGTAATTGGCAATAATAATGGTAAAGTGAGCTATTTACATTGTGAGTAAATATTATTATTGGCGGATAAAAGGCAATCAAGTGATCCGATGAACAGGGTTGGTAAGGGGATTAATGAAATTACAGTGTTGCAAAGAAAGCGTATTCCCAAATGATACAATATGAAAAGAAATCGATTATTGTAATCTGAAATAAAGAAACCTATTTTAAAGCCTCTAGCTGGGCCAGGTTTTTCTTCTTTCCAACTGGAGCACATTGTGTTCCCCAAGTCCCCATCCAATTACGTGGCCAAAACTCAATGGCTTTCCACCACCGACATCGGCGCACTCATCAAAACCGACTCAACTGAAAGTCAGCAAAACAAATAAATTTTCGAAGGCAGTAAGAACGCTGGAAAACAAAGCTAAGCTAAGCCATGAGCAAAAAAATGAGTTATTAATGGCAATCAATCAAAAACTGGCAAAACGCTCAAGCTAAACAACAAAGCGCACAGGACAACAAAAGAGTGAGGCGGAGTGAGGGGGAGTGAAATAAAAAACCGCGAGGAATTCATAAATTGATTGATTGATTTAATGAATGATTGATTAATGCATTTCAGTTGCAAATTCCCCCATGCAGAATGCAGCAGCATCATCAGCCACATGAATCCGAAGCTCTTAAAAAGCGCAATGCACTTTAAAATATTTTCGTACGATTCTTTTAAACCTTAATAGATATGTACCAGCTTTTATCTACTTTTACAATTACATTAACTCGTTGTATTTCATAGCTTCTTAATATCTCGAGAAAAGAATTTAAATTTATTTTTTTCCAAATTTTGAATTTTAAAAATGTTTTTTTCCGTGTACAGCCAAAGCTGGAGTGTGCAGATTGTGGCCTTCAGTGGCAGCCTTCAGCTGGCAGCTTGCAGCCTTCTGCTCCGCTCCTCTCGAGTGCCAGACAGGCGGGCGGGGAGCGGTGATTTGGGGCGGTAGGCGGGCCGGTGGGCGGTGGGAGCGGTCCGGGGCGATGGCAATTATTGCAGAAGGAAGCTGAGCTCCGTTTGGCCGTGGCATTGTCGGAGTGCCTGGGATTCAGGAGAGCGGAAGGAGCGAATGGAGCTGCAGTCGCCCGGCAACTGCTTTAAAATGCATTTTCAATTAGGCATAATTTCAGACAGCTCCGCATACATTTGCCCCTGCGACTTGCCCCTTTTGAGTCCCCAACCAATGATGTGTGAAAACATATCCATTTGGACGTGATGTACGTTGAGGCCAAGGGATTTGATTCGGCTCATTTTGGAATTAGTTAAGGCCAATCCAATCCATATTGTGTTCAAAGAATGATTGGAATATTTTCCGTAATTGACTTGGGTATTTGATAATCAATGGTGAAATATTGAGGTTCGCTTTGTATTGGTTCAGATTTGATTTGATTGCATTTAAATTCTTTAAAAATACTTGAATGCACCATTTACTTCGTGATTTAATCCTAAAGTGCAGCATGATCCTTAGGTTTCAGTAATACACCAACAATCACCTTGAACTATCGAATTCTTCAGCACAGCTCAATTTCTTAATCGGTTAAACTTTAATGAGAGTGCACATAAAAATGCTCTCTGCAAGCGAAACAAATTAGTGAGCACCACGCCAAAGCCACAAGACTGGGAAATCGGGGAAGTCGGTGGGGGTCGGAAAGGTCCTGGCCATATTCTACCCATTCTGCAATATAATATTGTACCAAAAACAAAGACAACGCAACACAAAACAGGGGAAAAAGAACGGAAAACTTGCACAAGGTTTTTAATAACGTGGAAAACACAAGGAAAAAGCAAATATTGATGCAAGCCGCAAATTTCAATTAAGAACAGGAAGAAGAAGCAGACAGGACATCGGCGTCGGCAGAGGCAGCGACGCGGGCAGCCAAGCAGCGCCTGCGACGGCGAGAGAGAAAAGCGAGCTGAGAAAAGCGAAGAGAGAGCGAGAAGAGAAGAGAAGTGGCAGTAAAGCATTTGATGTAATAAAATAACGTATACGCCGGGGTGGCAGCGGCGAAAGGACGCAGGACGAGGAGCGAACAATAAGAGCAATTTAAGCCGCAGGAATGTGTGTGTGTGTGTGTTGGAAAATGCCGGAAGTTGAAGAAAAAGGGGAGGCAACCGGAAGAGGAAACGCAACAAAAAGGGACCCCCAGATAAAAACAAAACCAGAAAACGAGTAAAGCCTCCCCCCAGAAACCCACTCACCATCGAAAATAATTACCACGAAAATCAATGGGCAAAAAATTGGCAAAGAACAGAGCCAAAAGAGACAGCGTAAGACGGAAAAGTAGCGAAAATTGAGCGCAAACTCAAAGGAGAAGCGGAAGAGAACGCCAAAGCGGAAGTAACGCCAAAATGCGGAGGAGAATGGCGAGAAGAAAGGCGAGGAGAAAGGCGAAAGCAAGTGCCAAAAAGGGACGATGACATGACGAGGCAGCCGAGAGTGTATATGTGTGTGTGCGTGTTGTCTATGAGTTTGCACAACATTTTGCTACCCTTGCTGACTGACAACCCCCAACTTTCCACAATTTCCACGCGGCTGCTGTCTATGTCTGAGGCATATCGATTTTTTCCGCCTTCCACGGGCTTTTCCGACGCTATTTTCCTCCTGCTTTTTTATTTTTCCTTGGGCGCGTCTCCCAGGAAACACGCTTTTTATTCGTGGCGAAAAGTTGACTTGTTTTGATTTCTATTTATAGCGAAGGGAAACATGATGTCAATGAACCTGAAGACTTGCATTTAGTTAATCAGCTGAGCTTAATTAATGGCCAGCTTTAATGAAAAATGCAAAAGGGAATGTTTGTAATTAGGAAAATGTAAAGTATACGTCGATCAAGCTCACAGATGAATGGATTTTGTTTTGTTAATTAGCGAAAAAGAAGATAAAACTCGTAATAAGAAAGCTAGACAAAACTTAGAACATCATTGAGCTGGAATGAAACTTATAAACAACAAAGAACTTTAAAAAAGCCTTAACGTAAATGTACAAAAGATGTAATAAAGTGAGTGAAAAAAGTTTAAAAGTAAAAGGGGAAAATCTTAAGAACTTAGCAGAACTTAGCCACTTTTGCCTTTAAGTGGTAGCTTCCGTTGTAGACAAGAAGTTTCCATTTTGTCGCCCCAAAGAAATTGCATAACAAACGGCGAACAGCGCGGAAAACTGGGGAAATTCAGGCCAGAACCAGAGGCAGAGCAATTGTTGCAATGGCAAGATGAAAAAAGGGGTGGCAAAAAAAAATTGCTCATCAAGCGGAGGACCGAAGAAAGCAGCAGGAGTAGATTTCCCCGTTCAGGATGTAGATGCAACGTCATGGCAGCGCGTGCGAAAGTAAAAACCGGGAACCCCCGGCGGCACAAAGGAATCCGGGAATCTCGTGTCTGGGACTTCGGGGACCTCAAACCTGCCAGCTAAACGCTTTCACGCTGTCTGCGTTAGCCGCTTTTCCCCAGTGCGAGTGTGTGTGCGTCTGTGAGTGTGTGTGTGTGAAGGTTGACATTATGAACTTGAAAGTTGTACATAAAAAAGCGACAGCAGCAGCGTGGAAATTGTTATGAATGAATGCATGTGGGCGGGGGACGAATTACGGAAAAAAGCACCTGCATTGCCATGCCAACCGCCAAGTATTTATTGTTTGTTTTTGGCCGCGACGCCGGGCATATAAACAAATGTCAGCTGTTGGCCGGCCATCAATTACGCATGCAATCGCAATCGCGGGTTGAAACGAGGTCAAAACTATCGGCAAACACAAAAATTCGCGAGGGAAAACCAGTGGGGAATGGGCGAAACTCGGTGGAAAATTCACAAAACAAAGCACCTGCCGATTGAGCGATGAATGAACCACACACTCACAAGCACACTGACACGCACGCGACACGCACACATGTGCAATGGCCTGCAGATCCACAGATTCATTCACACACACACACACACAACACCATACAGCATGTAGCACATAGCATCACTCATACGCCGCGTGGTGCAGCGGCGGGCGAGCCATAAAAAAGAAGTTTCGGCCATCGAAAGAGAAACGTTTTTTGGGCCAAACGCGAGGACTTCCTGGTCCCCTTTTTTGTTTTTTTTTTTTGCCACGATGCTCTGGGAATGCAACTGGCTCTGTGACTGTGACTCCCTGACCTGCTGCTCCTGGTAGTCCTGGCCATGCCACTGCGCTAAAACCTTGTCCAATTCCCCGACTGGCGAGGACATTTGCACTTTTATTTTCAGTCAGGGCCAGTCAGCAATGCGTTTCAAGGGTTGCCAAAGGTCGACTGGCACTGCCACACAAAACGCAACCAGTTTCGAGTCAATTGCAGGGTGGGTTCTATAACATTTTACCCAGTTAAAAATACATAAATCTTTAGAGGATTATAAGGTTCAGACTCGGGACAAGCAGTAATGCTCTTTAAAGATTAGCATATTATTGAAATTGGAAAATTCATTCATAATAAGTAAGGGGGCAACCATCACTTTTCTACCCAAGTGAATACTATTTCGAAAAATCATTCCTAAAAGAGTATTTGGATTATTCCTGGGTATGAGCCAGTCGACTACCAAGACACTTTGGTTCATTGTTGCTTTGGCGCTGGCCAGACGCGAAATTTGAATTTTTATGCAGCGGCAGCAACAAGAGCAGCAACAAGGAGCGTGCCGCAAAAGTTTGTCGACCTATATAACCGATGGCTGCCGACACCCTCTCTGGAATGCCGTGGTCCCTCCTGGACTCCGAATCCCCCAAATCCCCCCTCCAGCATCACGGATCTGCGGCAGATACGTGTAATGCAAGTTCAAAGCAACAGCAGCAGCAGGAACTCCAACTATTTGGGGCGTCACGTATTCGAAATGCAACAACCTGTTGTGGGAAAAATCCATTGCCAGACTTTGGCCAAAACAGCGTGGCGGGGGAAAAGTTCTGCTGCGAATTCTCGCCATCCTGGACTTCCTGCATATCCTTGAGCATTTGTCGAGCAGTGAAAGTCGTTTCGTTGAGACACGGCCCGAGAACTTTTCTAATTGCAGGACAATCAATATCGAATTCGGCAAGAAGTGGTGGGAAGTCACCCTCCTGAGAGTTTCCAAGCCCCACCCCATTTGCTCCCCACCCATGAAACCACACACACTCCCTTTCTCCACTTTTCGCCCTCCACCCCAGTTTCTCTATTCTTTTGTAGAATCACGTGTACACCATATGAAATAGATGTGCACTACAAGAAAAAAGGAAATCATCATGGCTAATAAATTTGAAAGTGATTCAAATATACCGAATAAACTTAAAGTATGCACCGTACTTATGTGTGATTTCCATACGCAAAATTAGAAAATCAACTTCCTTTGATCCACACACGAAATCGCTTATTTTCCCTGTGTACTCATCCCCATTTTCAGCGAAAAGAAGGTGCGGCCCAGGTTGGGAATTTTTCAAAGAATGCCTGGGGGTGGCAAGGTGCACACACACCCACCCGCAAATACGCCCAACCACCCCCAACCCACCACATCGTCCGCTTTTAAGCCACCCCCCACCTAAAGGGGGTGAAAATTTCGGGTGGCGCTTTAACAAACGATAGCAATTTAGAAGATGCCAGAGGTATGCAAATTTATTGCCGGAAATGTAATTTACAAAATACGCTGCAGGCAAATGGAAAACAGCGAGGTCGACGGCGACGCAGGCAGCGAAGGCGGCAGAGCGACTGCAAGCTGTTTTTGCATTTTTTCATTGTCTGCTGCTTCTGCTTTTGGTGCTTTTGTTGTTATTTTATTTGGTCATTTTTGGGGGAAATAAAAGTTGAGGTTGGCCGAAAAAAGAAGGGGAGAAAAGGAGTAAGGAGGAGAGAAGGAGAGCCTTGAAAAGCGGAAAAGCAAGGATCGCTGGGAAAAGTGGTGAGCGGGGCAGGCAGAAGGCGGCTTACAACGCGTTTACATTACACAAATAATCAAATGCAACGCATGCGCCGAAGAGAGCGCGAAAGAGAGGGCCGAATGACAGAGAGTGTCGTGGGAGGAGTGTGAGTGGAAGAGAGAGGGCAGCTGCATATTAACTCTTCTTCGCCACGAAGAAAGTGGGAGAGGAGTCAAAGAAAGGGGGGAGTGGAATGCAACAAAAAATCTAAAATAAGCTCAAAGCAAAATTAACAAAATAAGAAAATTAGCAAGGCAGCACCAGAAAAGCAATACACCTACGAAAGTAAGGGAAAATAAAACAAAGTGGATAAGGAAACAAAAGGGAAATTAGAGAAGCACGAGGAGATGTGCTTATGCTTATGCTTATGCAGAATGCGCAGCAAAAGGATAAAACCCAAACAACAACAACTAAAGCAGACGAGACAACAAAAAAGACCAACAGAGACAGCAACAAAAGGGCTAGCCAAGAAGGAGGTGGGAGGTGGAGAGATTGGGGTGCAGAAGTAGCAGGAGCAAGAGGCAACAGCACAGCGCACATGAAGGAAAAGCCAAAAGGCAAAGCGCAAAAAGAACGCCAAAATGCAGCGACTGCGACTGCGACAGCGCAGCAGCAGCAAAAGCAAAAGCAGAAGGAGAAGCAGGAGATGGAGATGGAGAAGCTAAAGCAGCTGCTCGGCGACAGTGCACAGTGGGGTCAAACGTCCAACAATATGGGAAAAGTAAATAAATAATAATGTAAAAAGTCTGAGGATTTACTTGTAACCATTCAAAACAATTGACAACTTTTGCATACACATTATGGAATTGTTCTAAATACCTCCAGATTATAAACAAGTATGACTTAAGAATTTAAGTATAGTAATAAGCTTGTTATATTAGCCCGGCCCCAAAATCTCAGAAGTCGTTCAAGTAATTTCGAAGAGCTCTCAAGGAATGGCATTACTTTTGACCTTGTTGATCTCCCACTCCCACTCATGATCAGTTGACCCACTGTGCAGGTCAAGAAAGTGCAAGAGCACGACTTGCATTGGTATAGGTGTTCGCTGCTACGTGTTTGTATGTGTGTGTGATAGCGCGTTGGTGGCACAGGAGGCAGTTTGTTGTTGGTTTTGGCGCTGTTGCTGTGTTGCCCCCAAAAAAAAAAACGGGGAGCCTTGCTGCCTGTACTTTTTGCTTTTGGCATTTTGCGGCGATATTCGCGAAATGCGCGCAGCACTCACACACAAACACACACGCGAAGCAGACAAAAGACGAAACAAAGTGCAAGACGCACACGGGAATAATTGAATTTTATTACATTGTTTGGAGAGGCACAACAACACGAGCTGCAGGAGCGAAAGAGAAAGGGCGCAAGGCAGGGAGGGGCGAGTAAGGGCGTGAAAGAGAGACGGAGAGAGTCTCCCCAAATGCACAAGTGTGCGTGTGCAACCACCAAGGCTGCACACACACACACATGCTGCAGCGACGCGAATCGAAGAGAATAATGACCCCAAAGGCTTGTCGATTGTTGTTGCTTTTCCTGCTTTTATTGACTGCTATTTTCGCTCTCCCGCTCAGCGACACTGCACGCGTGTGTGTGCGAGAGTGTTGCAGTTCTTGTTGTTGCTTTCGCTGGCAGAAGAGCAAGCAGCAGCAGCACCGCCAGAAGAAGAAGAAGCAGAAGAAGCCGGCATATGCTGCGGCTGCCCCAAGCCCAAAAACACTACTCCCCACCGCCCCCTAAAACACACCCACACTCCACCATTTGGCAAAGCCTACCGCTCCCCCCTGCGATTTCCACGCCCCTGACACCCCCTTGCAGCTGCGGAAAAGAGGTCGATGATGGTAACTGCACTGCGGGAAAAAGAGATCAATATCAAGGCACTAATTTGGGATTCTGCGATAATTGGATATTTCGTAGCGTATACGCAATTCGACCTTAAAGTATGCTACACATTTATCTATTAACATAACTTGTTTTCACACGTTTAACATATTTTCAATCAAAAATGCTTGAACTACTTTTTTTTGCACCTTGCACCTTTTTTTTGCACCTTTTTATCTCAGTGATGAGGCTACGAGTAGAAGTTTCGGTTCTTGAAAGGCGTAGACACTGGAAAAAAGAGGAGATGGTCCAAAGCGAAGGGAGAGGAAGGCATTTGGCGCTTACGAGGGGGTGGAGGTGTTAGAACGCTGCTCAGCTGAAATGGAAAGATGCAAAAAAAAATAGGAAAAAAAAAGAACTTATGAGGCAGCCAGCGAAGACAACAAAGGCGAAAATCGAACAAAAAATAAACAGAGAGAAATGCGACAACGAGCGAAAAAGACAAGGAAAATGCAAAGACAGCAAAGGAAAAAGAAAAGCCAAATCAAAATAAAGAAATGCAAGTCAACAGCTGCCTTTTGCGAGCGGGTTTTTGTGTGTGTGCTTGTGGAAATTATAAAGGCATTTTCCTGGGCCTCAAACTTTGCAAAATATAATAATAATAATAATAAAAAAAGGAAATGCCAAAAGGCCAAGGAAAATAATAATAAAACAAAATTGAAATTTGTAATGAAGCCACTTTTTTGCTCCCCCCACAAAAGCACTCTCACACACACAGGCGCACACGCATTTGTATGTGTGCGAGGGGGCGGAAATTGCCAGCAGAAGTGGGAAAGGGAGGGAAGTGGAGTTGTGGGTGGCTATATGTGTACATAGCTTAATGGGTGGCATGAAATATAGCCGGCTAAAGTTTTTTCCAAAATGAGTTGCGTGGCAAAAGAGCAAAAGCAAAACAAAAAGCCAGATAGAAATGGGCAAAAACAGAGGAAGTTGAGGTTGCAAACTGTAGGGGGAATGGCAATTCAAGGAAACCAATTTAAATTGAGTTTGATCATCGTCCCAGCTGCCATAACGATATGCGAACATCCCACCCAAAATCAATAGAAATGGCACAATATAAAGTTGCCCCTCGAAGTTGGGGCGCTAATTCAAACTCACTCGATATTGATTCCCGGGAACTAAAGTGCCAATTAGAGCAAACAATACTCGGCATTTGTTCTAATAGAAATAATTAAAAGATTTCCTGGTATTCCCAACTATCAATTTGTTTCGTCGCACTTGTTGTTGTAGTGAGATGATTCATAGAAATACCTCAAGTAATTTTAAGGTCATTAAATAATTATATATCTGTTTTGTTTAATCCTAAGTACTTAATATAATATATATACTTTGGGGAAACGATATCTAAGCTACTTACAGCACAATGAACTTTGTTTCTTCGCAATTTGTATACCCAATGCAATTACCATCGACGGAATTTGCGATCCTATCTGCATTTCAATTCAGCCCATCTATTTTCCACTGCTCCCCCGGTTTCCCCAGCTTATTCTGCTTATCTAATCGATCTTTGCTTCTTTCTCGTTTCAGGTAAGTAACTGCTTATCAAGATGCCAGCTATTTGGCCTAAAATATATAGTCCTAGAGCGCTGTAAGTAGCCTAAAAATATGCAACAAAGGTGGAGATCGGTTATCGGAAAGCCAATTCCCAAGACTTTGCACATTTCGCTGTCAGAAATGGCTGAAGAAATTGAAAAGAACTTAAGAAGTAAGAATTTAGGGGGCATTAAGGGGGCTATGGGTGTACCAGGGGGTAAGTGGGTGGCAATGTTCCCCCGTTTTCGTTTTCAGTATTTGTTTTCTATTCGGTCGTTCCCCGCCTTTCCTTTAATTTTTTTTGTGCCTTTTTCGGTTTACCGCAGTTATTTTTTACTACCTTTTTGCCGTAGCAACCGCACACAGATACACGCACACCAAGTTGCAAGACGCCGACGACGGCAGCGCAGTCGTCGAATGCCGGCGAGAGAGCGCCGCTCTCGGCCTCCCCAATGGCGGCAAACACGTTTCTTCGGCTGCGCTCGGCTCTCTCGCATGCGCTCTCGGCTCCACCACCACACGCTCACACCCGTGGCCGCACTCACACACCCAAAGACAAACGGCGCTGCCGAAGTCGTCGCCGTTGTATCTGTATCTTTTACGCTGCTTACACTCCACGTTCAGATTCAGATTCATTCTGTAAACGCGATTCCTCGAGGACGTAACGTGAAACGTCGGCCGATCAGCCCGGTTTTTGAGCAGCTATTCAACGGTTACGCGCCCACCACCCACTCACCACTAACACCGAAGAATCAGCAACGCCCCCCACTTCGCCCGCGCTTGTGCATCTCAAAGATACAAAAGTAATTCAAAAGATAAATAAGCGGGGAATTATCCGAAAAATTAAAAGTAAATTCCACAAATACGAATCGTGTGTGCGAGTGGCAAGCTGATTGGATTTACTGGTGTGCCTGCGTAAATTCTTTAACTAAAATTGATTGTTTATTTCCGCTGCAGCAGCAGTAGCAGCAGCACGAGCAAAAAGATAACAAACGCAAGCAACTAATGAAATTTGGGCCAGTTGCCAATTGAAAATGTGATTTCCTTATCAACAAGGGAGCACACAAACGAAAGAATACATATATTAAGCCAGCGAGTAAATAAAATTAATTTACGCGCGCTTCGAAATCAAATTCAAAATGTCATTCCAAGTGCACAGCGAAAAAAAAACATCAACAGCGAAAGCGTCATTAAGTAAATAAATAAAAACAACAAAGCCCAGCAAATATTGTTCAACAACTAACCAGTAATTGTGTAAATAGTATCCAGCATAAACAATTTAATTGTTTAATTGTGTTGTGCAGCAAAGTAAATTTAATTATATGTAATAAATATTCAATGAATACGTAGTAGGATAATAATAAAGAAGTATAATCTGATAATTCCGTGCAATCTATTTCTAAAATAACAACACATCAACAACCATCACAGCCATAAAGTATATTAATAACTCAAGAACCAAACCCGATAAGAGCCAGAATCAAATTGAATAATAAGCAGCGTTAAAACGCAAAACTCATAAGGTGCATCCAACAGAAATACACGAAATCGCGAAATCCGACCTAGACTTGCCATATTGCGACTGAAACCCATATCCCCAGCAGCTTTAAATCGTGATAAAAAGTAAGTGATCTCCCGGCGACTATCGAACGATATTAAAAACCCATTTAAGCCGGACACTCCCATCGAAAAAAACATACATCAATCATGGCAGGATTTTCTTTGGTCTTTTATCCGCGCTCACCTCTGCGACTTAAGTGAACTTATGTAGATTATTATTGATCGAATTTCCCACCCCAAAGGGCGGCACATTGAGTACGCAATGGAAGGGGGCAAACCAACCCTTGAAAACAGCAAAGAAATTCTAGTCATTCGAATCGTTTTGAAAGAGGGAATTTGTTTTACATTTTAATTAAAAACTTTGTCTGGGAAAATGCATAGGTCATTTAATATTTAAAAGGTAATTTGAATCTTATTTCCTTAAACGAAATATAGTTTTTACAAGAAGCCATTGAATTAAAAGCAAGTTTATCATAAATCAGAAAATAAATGAGATTTCATTACCCTTCTGAGAAACGGGAAATACCAAAAGTCACGACAGGTCGTGACAATGGTACTTTCTCCGATCGAATCCCCAAACTTCGGGATGTCGAAGGTTATGACTCCCGATTCGGATTCTCCAAGCGGCTGACTAAGCCAGCTGAGAAATCACATTCTGTCTGTCATCGCAAACTCGGTCGATGGAACTTCAATCACTCAGCGACGATATCATCAATAAAAGTACTCGAGTGAAGAGTTGGAGGAACACACAAACCGAGGAATCGAGAAACAACAACAGCATTTTTGCATTAAAATCAAAGCGTAACGAATCGAAATTGAATTGAAGACAAGATAGATGAAAGAAGCAAATAAACGAAATCAAGAAAAAAGCTCTCCAGCATTGATTACACTTGCAAAAATCGCGAAAGGGGCTGTCCGACATCCGGGAGAACCTTTTTATGAATAAATAGATATAGATATGCTGCCCTGTAGCTCTTTTTCTATTAATAATTCATTTGCTTAAAGCGAGCAAAGCATGCAATTCCTACATTTTTAATGAATTAATTAAGTTTCCCGCTTGGAAACGGTTGGAAAACGTGGAGAAGAGGCGAGTGGCCAAAAAGCCAAAAAATAGACCAGCGATCCGCCAGATACACTTTGTGTTACTTTGTATCTGCACATTGCATGACGTCGATGAGGCGTGCACCGCGCGAAAAGTTGTGTGCCTGCAACACTTCGCCGCAGCGGAGCGAAAAATTGGATTTTCTTCGAGTTGGGCAATTGGGAATGCATGGTTGTGAAAACTTGCAAAATATAGACATCATAAGGGAATTTATGTGATTATTTTTAATTACTCAACGAATTATTGAGTAGATAGGTGGTAGCTGAGTTTTGCTAGGCTTTCTCGAAACCTTAATAATTATAGGGAAAATAAAAGTTTATAGCTTCATATTTAAATATTTTTTTTTATGTGGTTGAAACTAGGTGTAGCTTCAATATAAGTTTATTTACCACACATTACAAAAAAGGTAACATAACTTTATTTCGGTTTATTATATAGACATTTTTTGAAATTATTCTGATCTCTTATGAATTTTTGGTTCTTAATATTTAATGAATCTTTAGAAAGATCGTATTTTCCGAACTGTAACTGCAATTGCAACTGCCTCAATATCTGAATTATTTAGGCCCACAAAAGAGTAATACAAAATGGCGGTTCGCATACATTTTGGGTTGAGTCAAAGAAAATACCAAAAGGAGGCAGAAGAAAGGGTTAAATAAATGGAAAAGAAAAGGAATATTTTGCCAGAGATGGGAGAATTTTTGTTGTTTATCCAGGCGAAGGAACACTCAGAATGGCAAACATGTGGTCCGTTTCTCCTCATTTTTTGCTGCCTCTCTTTTCGCGAAACTATCTGCGAATGTGCGACTATGTATGGGTGTATCTGTGTGTGAGAGCGAAGCGCAGACAATTAGTTTTATTATGCTTTGTTGCCGAGCTTCGCTGAAATGGCACGACATAAAAAACAGTAAAAAAGACCATACACTCACTCGCCAAAAAATAAATAAGGAAAACAAGCTGTATAAAATACGGCGCACAATAACGAGATCATGTGTGTATATATAGATTTTATATGATGTGCATCTTCAAGATACATTTACTAAAACAACCGATGCACTAATTTTCCGATGGCCAGCAGCCAAATGTGCAAAAGTAACACAAAATAAATTAGAAAGAAATACGAAACGCGAAGTACAAAATACTGAAATAAATACTCGAGTTAGGGGAATTACACGCACAGGGGAGGCGGGAAGCCAGAATTACAATTATGCAGGGCAGGCCACCATAAATATTAATTTATTAGCGTTGCGCAAATTTATCTGCGCAATTTAATTTTTTGCGCCACACTCATACAGGCACACACGAAAGTAATGTGCCGGGAGTGCGAAGTCGAACTAACAATACCCTACTTGTTATTCTAATTCCGCTTCCTTGAAATGTTGCTCGCATTTGCTTCCTAAAAGTTAACCACGCAGATATTTAGACACACTAAATATCGTAATAGGAAAACTATTTTTAAGCCAGTAAAATTTGCTGCCAAAAATGAACTGACAAATTTCTTTGGCCTTGCCTTAAGCTGTCTTCTAATCTATCATTGGAATATTTCCCATATTTTACTGCCAAAAATAACAATGTCGTTCTACCTCACAATACACAATTTATATTATGTCACTTGTTTACATGCACAAACTGATGTATTGCCAAAAATTAAAATGAAAAGTGCTAGTCGTTCTATAATATCAACAACATTGCAGTCTGTAAAGTATTTAAATGCTTTATATATTTTCTAAATTTTTACTAATTTTAAATACTTATTTGAATAGAAAATAATATTCTTACAACCCCGACCGAGCCCGGGAATATACCCCTCCGATGGCGCATTTAAATAGACTCGTATTTATGCGTGGCGGCATTTTGGCCGCGACTCAAGTTGCGAACAAAAGCAAAAGGATAACTCATAGTGTGTCCGTGTGGCGAAGGGTGTGCGAGTGTGCGTGTGTGAGCCGGGAATATATGCGGTGCATGTGTGCGAGCGAGCGGCATAACCAAGATTAATGACCAGGCAAGGGCTGCAGGCCGCTCCGCTTTGGCTCATCGCACACAACAAAAGGCAATAAAAACATAATAAATTACCATATCAAGTATACGCCCGGTAACCCCCCTGCTCCACCCTGTGCTGGCTGTGCCGAAACCCCTGCATTTCCGCAAGTCTCTGTGAATTTATCTGCCTGGCAATAGGCGCTACCTTGAGATCTCTCCTCTTCGCTTTCCATCCTCCCGAAGAACAAAACTTTTCCCCACATGATTTATGCAATTCAATTCATAAAGGTTGCTTTCTTTCTCTTTCTCAGTTTTTCACTACGCATTTGTACTTGCAGCCACGCCCACAATTTGTGCACGGTTCCGCCTTCTTCTGTCATTTTTTAAGTAATTTCTGTTCTTCTCTGCTGCCCGGGTACGAACAACAAAAAAATGAACAAAAAACTTTTCCCAAACTGTCATAAATTTTTTTCGAATGCTGCACAAAACTTTGAGTCGCCTGGGAAAAAGTTTTCCCAGCTTATAAATCCATGTAAAAGTTTTGCATACACGCGCAATTTCTCAACTTTTGCTCTTCCCATACACGAAAAGTACATAGCAACAAACAATTATGAGAGCAAAAACAAATTTGGCAATCAAATTCACATGTGTTCATAAGAATCGCCCTTTCCTCCCCGCAAAAAACTCATTAAATTCCGTTTTTTTTTTCTTCTGTTTAAGAAATTTTAAAAAAGTTATCTAACACTTGGGCAGAGTTGTTTCAGGTTCTAATCGAAAATTTCTTATCAACCCTTTTTTACGGTCTTTTGTCTTCTTTGTACCCCTACCCTCATTAATCTCAGGTATTGCAGCTGCTACCTTCTTGTGGAAATCTCCCCTACATCTATCTGGTTTCACCTTGGGCTAAGGTCCATAAATCCAGTTGAGTGCTAGTTGGGATGTGTTATCTAAATTGATTGGTTAGGTGTTCTCGTTTCCTAATTACTTCATTGTATGCTCAAAATTAATGATGATTAATTAGATAGGCTTAAAAACTCCCATTAAAAGATAGTTCCTGAAACATTAAAATGTAATAAATGCTGATCAATTCATAGTGCAAAGTTAAAAGTTACAATGCGCCCCAAATTGATCAAACAAATACAAAATTAAACCAAAGAAAATTATACAAACTAATTAGCTGAATTTGGCCAGCAATCAATAAAAATGCAAGGAAAACTTCGTCCATTGAAATAAATGCCTGACATTTGCGCAAAAGTTTTTGCGCCTCCGCCTTTCGCCTTCATTATTTTGTTGCCAAATTTTCATTACAAAATAGCCAGAAAAGAAAAGAAGAAAGAGAAACAAATTTTTCATGAGTTTTCCGGCATTAAATTAAATTTATACATAAATTAAAGTTTTACTTCGTGCAAATCATTAGAGGCACTACAAGAAAAATAAAAACAAAATATCCATGTGAGAAAGTCAGTTGAGGCAGCTGCATGTTGCAGTTAGCTAACAACCAAAAATGTTGTTGCATGACTGGGAGAAAATTGATGAAATTTAGTAAATAGCTAATTTCGAAATATTGCATTACGGCAAGTGCATATATGATAAAAGGGTAACTTTAAAGTTAATTATAATTGAATCGAACTATTTTAAGTTCGACAAATTTCAAAGGAAATGCGCGGACAGCTGACAACGAGCATTTAGAGGCTAATAATACCCATTAGGCCATTATGCTCGACCATGGCGAATTCAATTAGCATTCGAAAGCTATTCCAACAATGTTGTGGGCAAAACTACTCTTGCTCTAAATGAAAATTGAAATTTCTGTCAGTAGCAGCAAAAGAAATTGTTGCATTCAGCATTATAAATTGGCCTGTAAAATGTATTTCTTGGCAGTTTTCCTACGCTAATTTTAGAAAGGGGAAATTTGATAAAAATATCTATATGCACTATATATACACAGCATTTACAACTTTCACAATAGCATTTATCTAATGCCCAATATAAATCATTGTAATGAGCTGATACGAGAGACGAGCAAGAGCAACAAACAAACTCATAAATAATGCGATAGTTGAACCCCCACTGCTTCCCCTCAAAAAAAACATGTACTATACGTATATATTCGTATGTATATATGTACAGCAAGGTTCTGGTAGATAAACCCACTCACACTCACACTCGCACATAAGAAGTACTTACCAGAGGCAGTAAATCAACTGCTTAACTTTCCAAGACATAATAGAAACTTTTTATTTGGTCTCAGAAACGAAACCAGGTTGGCATAGTTCAGATCAAATATTTAGGTTTAGTTTTGCATTTAATTTTTTCCGTTTTTAGTTTTTTACGAAAAGCAAACACGCTCAAGGAAGCCGTCAGATATATCTAAGTATCTATAGAAAGTTGTCGCAACCAGTTTGCCATCTCGTTGGTGAGAAGAGGGTTTTCGGGGCAGACTGACAGGCTTGGATTTATGCTGCACGTTTATTATATTTACATTTAATTTAACTCTTTCACATGCCTTTAAGTTACTGTGACAAATGTGCGCACTACGGGTAAAAGCAAAGTTAAATGTATAACTATAAATATGTACCACTATTTGTGGCGAACTGTAATCGAAAGAAAACAATTTTCATGTAATCTAGGACATCATCATAAATTACAGCAATTTCGAGAGCCATTTTCGTGTTTCTTCCTGTTCGCTTTAGACCATTATGGCCACGTTCATACGTTCACACAGACAAACCGAGTAATATACGAACACAAACGGATGATTCATGTATAAGTAACAGCCAGCGACCAAGTAAAGCCTTAATAGGTAATTATTTAAAATTTATTACGCTGGCTTTTGGTTATTATGACCAACAATTTGGCCCAGTAGACCTTATAGAGACAGCTTTAGTGCTCCACTAAAGGCCACAAAGCTATCTGGATATTTTCATTAAAAATGCTGTCAAGGAAAAAGTGACATAATTAGTTTTCAAGTCACTAATAGTATTAATAAAGATACGATACATACAAACGTCCAAGGTTTTTGCAAAATTATTGGCAACCTTGACTACCTTTAAAAGTAATCAGAATTTCGTAATCTTTAAGCGGAATTAAGCAGATAAGAGAAGTGATATTTTCAACGATATTTAATTTCATCATAGACCTGCTTATAACTAAGGCGAAGAACCCATAAATCAGATAACGAATAGTTCTTATCTTTAACCAGATACCAAAGCCGATGTCATTATGGAGAAGTAAAATTACCCACAATTGTCGAAAGTCCGAAATCGATGAAATTTATGGCAAGCTATCGAAATATTCCAACTAATCATGAGTTCAAGGAAAGCTACTCGAAATTGGACATATTATCGTACGAAAATTTCAATGAAATCAACCACTTCTTCGCTGGAAACCCTTTTTCCCTATGAACTCTTTCTTTTTGTGGCCAGAGTTCACTTGAGTTTAAGTGCATTTTTGCATCTTTATTTGCACTCTGGTATTTGTTTTGTTGTTGCCAGTATATCTTAGACTTTTGCCATTATACACCGACACTTTTTCATATCCTGTCTGGAGCCCTCCATATACGAGTAGACTATAGTCTGAGTACGCCGCCCCTCCCCCTCAGGATCCTCACTTTTGATGTGAGAAATGCGGCTCCATGACTTTGCTAAAAACCGAAAAAGCGTGCAAAGCAAAAAGGCCAAGTAAACTATGTGTATGCAGGAGGAGGGAAAGAAACGAAATGGTTTGGGCCAGAATAGTGCACAAACAATGCCAAAAGCGCTAACAAGCACTTGCAGGCTATCTCTATCGCACAGCCATCTATCGCTCTCGCTCTCCCTCTCTCTCTTTCTGTCTTTTGGCATGGAGTACAATTTGTCATCGCTTGTGACCATGAATCGGGTCAGGTGTCAACACCGAAAAAGCCAAAGAAAATCCAGAGGAAACTGGCTTTCCAGATACATTTGTATCTATGCATCTGCCAGCTACTTTAATGCACTTTCAGCGCTCAACGTCAATATGTCAAATTGATAAAGCAAGAAGATAGCTCGAAAAAATCGGAAAAAAATGGAGAAAAAATAATAGTTAAGTGTTTTGCATGGCAAGGAGGCGGAGATGCAGATTCAAGAGCCCTTTCCTTGGCCCGTGAGTGTTGCCAAAGCAATTCTCTGGTTTTTCTATTTTTTCCACTTTTTAGCTGTCTTGTAGTGCCAAAACCCATGATAACTGCTAACGATTATCGAGTGCCGAGTTGGGTGGAGTGGGAAAAAGATACAAAACTAGCGAACGTGCAGCGTTTTCCCATAGATACACATATCGATAAGTGCGGCAGGAACGTGAACGTGGTTGGAGATGGGCTTCGGCCTTATCAGTGTCTTAGCTCAGGTGTTAGCTGATTGTCCAGTAATCTATACGGCACCGTGTTTGCTCCTCTTCTCCTCCTTTCCAATAGATATGTAGATACGAAAACACAACTGCCTTGCATTTGTTTGCTCAAGGTAGATTATCAGGAATAGTTTCTGCCGGATTGCCAAGCAATTTACCTGAAATTGGATTCACATATCTCCCTCATTTGCAAATAGGTTACAAGCAATTGCTTCTGACGCGCTGAATTAACTCCCAGATATTTCAAGTTAAATCAACCTTGAATTTCAATATAATATTCCACATATTTCCAGGCATCATGTCTAAACAAATTTGTTGGACAACCTATAGTATTTTGTGTTTAAAATTACATTCGATTCAAATGAATATTGTTTTAAGCACAAGAAGCTCCATCTCTTTAGAAGAAGCTTATAACAATTATTGCATCAATTTAACACCTGCCCAAGAAATGGAAATTTAAAACCTGCAATATCCTTTCGAGCCAAAAGTGCACTGCAGGCCATCAAAATTCCTCTGGCTCCCATTTGGGTGCATAAGTTTTTAGCCTGGCTTATCGATTGCAAACACCTGTGACAGCAATTGCATTTCAATTGCAGATTAATTGAATTGGCCAAATCGAGGAGATGAAATAGAAAAATATACAACATTTGGGCAAACCTCAGACGAAGAGAAATTCTGACTTTTCGTGTACGCAAGCCCCATTTTCCCCCGATTTCCCTCCGCTTTCACCCGACAACTACAATTGTGGGGCCATCGTTGTATTTTCTGCTTTATGTTGGGCAAATATTGACATTCGTTTATTAAAATTCCTGCAGAGAGCCGAAGACTCAGTCGGCATGGGGTGAAAACTCAGAAGAAGGCGTCTCCAAAGCAGAGGAGTTATAGAAGGGGGCGTGGCAGCGGGCAGGCAACATTTTATGTCATGTTTGCATATGTAAATGTGTCTCGCTCTCTTCCCATTTTCTTGGGCGGGCAATATTTGCTTTTAATTTTTGCTTTGTTTAAACTGCAGTTTAATTTTATTTTCCACAAATATGGCCAAAAGAAATACAAATTGCTTGAGCAAGAGAGACGGGCTGAGATGTTGAGATACGAAGATACATCTAGTAGATACTTTGCAGTCAATTGCCAACTGCTGTTGCACTTCAAATTTAATTGACACATTTCTTTGGCCATTTCCTACTTTCTTGTATTCGGTCTGCAGAAATAGTTTTCCACATGAGCAACCATTTTCACATACACAACTTGCGAAATAAATTTTCATTTAATGCCAAGGGGCCGCAAGTCTGCAGCCGAGTTGAAAAAATAACAAATGCTCGCCATACAAATCCAACAAAAAGTGCTGCAATAAAAATGGCCAACAAAAATGCAGTAACAACACTAAACAATTCAAGTGACAATCACAAAATTGCAATAACAATGCAAATAAACTTTCAACTTTATGGTTTCTGTATTTGCATTCATTTTAATTAAATTCAAGTGCCAACGAAAATGGTTTCCAAATGAAGTCGAGGCTGCAAAAATACCTCTTAAGGAAGAATTCATAGCTAACTATTTTAGAAATAAATGCCAGTCATAACAAAATATGATTATAACCAGCCATAGAATAACTAACTAAGAGGTGCCCAAAAACCCCCCAAAAGTTATAATTATTAGCTACTTTTTGCCTATTTTGCATATTTGATTTGTGTCGTTTTCATTTGAATCTCACTGCCGGACATAACAATTTTGTGTGTGACATAATAAATACTTTGATGCTGGTCACTATACTATTTACATTTATTTGTGTTTATTTTCCCCCGTCCTCCATTTCTCTTTGCCATCGAAATAGACTGTTTTGATTAACTTTTTCCTCTCGTTTTGTATATTTTCTCGTTGACTGATTGGATTTTCTTTGTTGCCAAGTAAGTCAGCACACAGGAAATGGGATATAAAAGCGCAGCTCTAATTAAGCCTTAAAGAAGGGTGTGTGCTGGGCGAAAATGGAAAAGTACAGACTCTCCTCCTAGATTAAATTGAATAAAAGTGCAAGGGAAAAGCACAAGTCATCGCTTGATTGGCAACTAAATCGAGGCAGGAAATGCCATTAGCCAAAGAGCATTCATTATTGTGAGGTTGGTGTGTTATTATTAAGGTAAATATTTTAAAAACAATTAGGAAATATTTCCACTGTGTTGAGTAAATATAATTTCGTATGTCAACATTGCATCGGGTAACTAGTTTCAATGGTTGCCATAAAAATGTGATAGTGATCACGGGGTAACCCCCTAAAAAGTCCATAAAAACACCTGAGATATCTCAGCGAAAATTTCCCTTATAGTCTGCCGGAATCTTCCGCCATATTTCTAGATTTTTGCTCGGAACTTGGTACCATATCATACCGTTGTACATCATATTACTAAATAGAGAACGCTTATCAGTGCCGAAATTGCCTTCAACAGAATGTTTTATGGGGCCCCCTTTCCTTATCATCATTCGGTTTGTTTTTGTTTTGCTCGGTTTCGGGGAAAATCTGGGGCAATTCATGTTTTACTCAATTAGCTGTTCAATGTCGATTTGAGAAGACATTTCATTAATTCCGCCCGGCGCAGCGGAAGTTGCCAATTAAAATGAGTCACAGAGGGAATCGTACCAGTTCCCCTCGTAAATATAGAACATTTACACAGGTTCTGTTCGAAGACCTCGGATCGTGAGGCATTCTGGTTTAATTAGATTTACTTTTATGTATGTCTGTGTGTCTGGCAGGGCTAAAGCGCTCCCTCGGGACGTGGAAAATGCAAAGAGATTGGAATACGACTTCGAGGGCCATAAATAACGATAATGCCTATAATTGCCAACAATTCATTATTATAGTAAGATAATTTGATATAAATGGGGTCTACGTGACCCCGACACAGCCTCAAGTGCCCCGTCCTCCCTCGGTTCGATCGTAAAACACCGTCTTAACCTCTTCGGAACCTGGGAATGCACATGGCCAGAAAGAAGGAGGTGTCCGCGACCGTGGCCCAAACACTTGGCCACTTTTATGGCCACATTCGCCGCGCCGATGAGCAAATCAATTATTCCCGCATCGTTTAACTGCACTTTTAGCCAAGGATTCTTGGGATTAGGGTTCCACTATTCATTTGCTAGTTTTATTGATTTTTTCTGCAATGGCGTAATTAATAAGTGACATAACATGCTATTTGTGGGAAAGTTAAAGAATAAACTGTCATAAAAAACGTAAAATTATTTATATCCAAGTTCCGTTTGTGAAGCTGACAAAACTCCGGAATTATTAATAGCTTGCACAATCTGCGGGCTTCGGTTAAATTGCCTAATTAGTGGGAAAGTCCACTGGCAAAGGAGAATCATTCGATTCTATTACAATATTTCCTTCTTCTTAAAAGGGAAGTCGTTAATATAAATATGAATTGGTTTTAAATATGTTTTACGACTCCATTGATTGCATCTGCTACAGACTGGAAAGATATCCATCTATTCGCTTGAAAGGTGGAAATACAGAATACAGAACGTCGATGATTTATGATCCCTCGTTAAAGTCAGCCGAAAACGGAAATAGAACTCGTTTAATAAAAAACACTTTGCATTTTGGCAGACACTCGAGGGCAGATGAAGAGGGCCAGACGAAGGAAAAACTTAAAATTAAAACAAAAACCCAAACGTTTAATTGCGGGGAAACAAAGGAAAGAAGCCAACAGAAAATCAAAAGAAATTCCACAAAATAGGGTTTCAAAGGGGACAATAAAAAAAGTAAACTAAGGAACAGGCAAATGTCGAATTAAAATTAATGTCGAGTTAATCGAGTTTTGTTGTTGCTGCTCAGTTTCTTTCTCTTTGTTTTCCAGTCTTTTCTTATTTTGTTTTTTTTTTTTTTGCTCTTCTGGCCAGCGAACAAAGCGCAAAAGGAGGAGAGGAAAAGAATCTGATTCTCAATCTGAAAGCAGTTTGTCTTCTTCCCATTTTTTAATGTGCACTCGCCCTCTCTTTCTGGAGCCTGTTTATGCTGCCTCCCTCTCTCTCTCTCTCTTCTTCACTCCCTCCCATGCCGTCTCTTTCCTTCGCATCGACCCCTCTCTCTCACACCAATCCAATCCTATAATAGTGTTTACCTTGGCAGCGCGCAGCCGCAACCTCCGACTTCGCAGCCTCCGCGGGCAGCAGGCATTGTACTATTTCAAGGATAACCACTAGCCCGAGGTTCTCCTTTGTCCCATCCGATTGTGGCCTTCGGATCTGCGGAGTATTTTCCTATAAATTGCAATCGATTGATATAATTACGGGGAATACACAACCCCAAAGCGAAATCCTCACAGGCGAAGAAACAATTATCGAAAAAATATATAGTTAAAGTAATGAAAGTTCAAATACAACAAAAAGAAAGTGAAAGGAAACCATATCAAAGTAAAATCCCAAGTGGCACACAGCTTAATCCTAGAGTAAAAAAACTCATATACCATATGTACATATGCCATATTAAATAATTTAAGTTCGACCCATATTGTATTGAATTGCACTTAGGCATCCACATATATCATAAGCACTTTTTCTTGATTTCACTTGGCCAGCAAACGACTTTTACTAATTAACACTTTCCTCGCTTTCCCTTGCAGGTAAGTTCTGGACATTAACCCAAATCGACGGTTGGTAAGGAGCCGAGAATCCGAGTCCGAGTTCGAATCTGAATCGGAATTGGGATTGGAATCGGAATCGGGCTAACAAGACAAGTCACTTAATGTCTGTCGCCAATTTATTCGCATTTTTTGCGCCGCTCTTTGTTTTTGGGGCCAATTAGCGAAACGAGTTTCTGGTGTAAACGTTGAGGAAAGGAAAACATTTCCGCAAAATAAATAAAGTAAAGCAAAGTGCAGAGAGAGGTTGGGTGAGGTGGAGCATGAGAGAAAAGGCCAAAACCAGCTGGCCGAATCCGAATTGGAGGTATGAGTGATTCATGCGAGTGCGAGTATCTCTTAGTACGCTCCAACTCACATCGGGTTCCCCATTCCCCATCCCCATCCCCAATCTCCAGTCTCCAGATCCACTTTAGTCTGTAGTAATACGACGAGATAATGAGTGGGGCCGTAAGGAAATTAAATACAGTGATTAAGTAACTTAATGACGTGGGATAAGCCACGAATGAGCAGGCTTAGGGGTTGGAGCCGGCCAGAACCGGCATTCCGGGTGTAATCCCAAAAAGTTACTAGATAAGTCTAGGACTTGGAGCCCCACTTCAATCGTTCGGATCTGAAGTTGATCCGCCTCTTAGCCTCTTAGCTTCAAACTCAAGAGTCTCGTACATAAATAAGTCTTGGCCAAAGGTTCACTTATTCGGCGGTCAGTGAACCTCCTACTTCGTCTTCTACGACTTCTTCCTCATTTGCATTTTGTGGCAGCGAAGAACCATTTTAATTGTGTTTAATTAGACTCTCGGCTAACCGAAATAATTATGCATAATTAGATGGCATTTTGCATTTTTAAGACGAATTTAAGGCATTAACCTCGGCAAATAAATTATGCATGTCACGTGGCATTTAATTTTGAAAAATATCATTTGGATTTATTATATCTCCTCATCTCGATTGTCTCATAAAGCAAAACTTAATTGAATCGATTCGAAACGAATTGAATTGAATCAAAGAGATGATATCACCGCGAATTCCCTGCAAAATATACCTCACTTTATTAGGTCATAAATTTCAATTATAAATTATTCATCACTATTTAGGGAAAGTTTCTAATTTAGCGACAGTTCAATGAACCAAAAGTAGGCAATAGTTTTATTTTGGACAAAAACAAACTACTATATACACGAGCAAAAGATACGAAAACGAGCAAATATTGCAGAGCAATTTGGCTATTTCTCCTCCTTTTTTTTTTGAGAATAAATTGTTCAATTATTTTGGGTGTGGCAAGTGGATGTCTGCTGTCATTTGCATAGACTTGAAGTTAATGAAATTTTTCAAATATTCATTCAGTTTATTTGTGCGTGGGTGGCAGTGTGATATGCATATTAAAAAGTCCGCAGAGTCGGAATTATTATATCTGTGTAAGTCCAATTGGAATGGAGGAATGGAATGGAGAAGTTTTGCTCAAAGATTTTACATGCTAGTAGTTTCGGGAAGGGGATTAGACCCATTGTTACCCCTTAAAATTTATATAAATTATGTTGTATGGTTTTTGCTTCGATATTTAATACTCATAAGAGTCATAAGAGATCACTTTACAACACTTAAGCTGACCAACTGCCCCATTAACCCTCTGCATACCCCTTGTTCTTGGGCTCACCTGGCACATATCACTGCTCACATACCGGCGCATATCAGTTTGTATGTTAAACACTTTAAACGTGTTTTCATTTTGACTTGTTTGCTTTGCTCTTTACCTTCTGTTTTTAAACTTCTTACTACACAAACTACACGCAACTGCGACCCTTTTTCACTTTTTCATTTGACTTCGTTTCGTTGTCGGCGTTGTTGTTGTTGCTGCTGCCGTTGCTGTACAAAATTATATTTATTTTTGCATTAAGCACGAGGTCAATTAACCTCATGCCGCGTCGCGAGTTCAATAATCGCAAAGCACACACAGCGCGCCAAATACAAGCAAAACTTTAAACTACACACTCGCGTACAGCAGAATTTAACATTCGCATAAAAAAGGCAAAAAAAAACGCAAAAAAAACCAACAAAATGGCAAACAAAAATGAAAAAAACTGTGTTGTGACGTCGTTGTTGTCGTTGACATTTTGCGCATTTTCCAACAGCAGGAACAACAAGAACAACGAGGCAACGCGGATTTTTTACAACTTTTTTGCAATTTTTTTTCTTTTTTTTTACAATTGTAAATTGAGTCATTTGGTTGTAGTTGCCAGTTTTCGTTGTTTTTCACCCCTTTTTTATTATTCTCATTTTTGTTATGCACTTGACAACGACATCATTTGAACAGCAGCAACAACTGCAGCAGCAACAACACCAACAACATCAGCCAAAAACTCATTCATCAACACTTTCAAAGCGCTTTTTGCACCCATTTGAGATTTTGCTGTTTTTTGGCCTAAGGCCACTGCCTTTTGAGGGGGGTTTTGGGGGCTCGAAAGCCCTCTGGTCATTGATACGCCGACTCGCGTGCCGTTTTGTTCTTTTTCCTAGCAGTTCCTCCCTTTTTTTTATTTATTTATATTTATTTGCTTGGCTTTTTTTTCGGGATTCTGTCATTTTTTTGCCCATACAAATTAATTGTAGTCGTTTTTTGTGGTTTTTTGGTTAGAGTGCCGCGTTGCCACGCAAATTAATAAAAAAAAAGCGAGGCAAAAAGGTATTTCTGATTTGGTTGTTTATTTTGCGCCCAGCTTGGTAACCGATGAAAATCGAGGGCGGCACACAGGTAAAAGCGAATGTGAATCAATAATCGAGACGGGGGAAGTGGAAAAATGCTAAGTAAATGAAGACAAATTGGGTGAAATTTGTTTGAACAGTTTATTACGGGCAAATTTGTTAGCAGAGTGCTATAAAAAGGAATGAGGAAATGCTGGGAAAGTATGAATACAACTGGAACAAGCCTTTAAATGCAGTGCAATAAATATTCAACAGGAATTGAGAGGTTTTCGAACACACTCTCTTCTCACACACACACGCGATAAACTCGGAAATAACGTGTTAACTAAGCCATTAAACTTAAAAATACATTTTACTATTCTTTTTGGCTAAAACATAAACATTTTTTACGATGGCATTTACAAGCATGTGAAAATGTGTATAGAGAACAACTTTATGACTTGTACACGCAATTATCTAGCATAAATAAAATATATTATGTTGCTAATTGACTAAAATATGCAAATTACTCGATTCATTAGAAAAGCACTCAATATGTCTTTCAATCGATGTGCAAAACAATTAACTCATTAAATGACTAAAAGCTCGCAGCTCATCAAAATATAAACGCCATTCGCCTAAGGCGCTAAAAAATAGATACATTTACGCAAAATACCCAGGCAAATCAGATAAAAGTGATTCATGGTGCCAAATTACTCAGCTCCTCAGTCGAGGTATAGAGTATAATTTTAGCTGCCTCCAATGCGTCCAGTTTGGCATTTCCGTTGGCCGAACAGAAACCAATAAGTTAAAAGCTTCCCCATTCATGTGACTCACAGATATCACAAAATATACAGATAGATTTATATGCCGGCAATTAGCCAAGTTGATCTAATAAGCCGAGTGGGAAATCTGCGCGGGGAAAACTTTTGCAAATACTTACATTTCCACTTGGCCAAATCGCGGCCAAGCCACAAAACTCGTTTACGTAAAAAAAAACACACAGAAAAACCAACACAAACTAGTATTATAATAATGACTTCAATTTTCAGGCCGGCCAGGCAAAGAGATTGTTGTAAAAATAATAATAATAACGAAAGCAGAGTAGAGCAGCGCACAAAAAAAATATATTTGGCAACTCTAGCAACGAGATTCTTTGACGTGAATTTATGGCAATTAAGACAAGTTTTTAATTATGTTTCTGCCGTCGTTATTGCTGTTGCTGTCTTTGTAGTGGTTGTAGTTGTTGTTGTTGTTGTTGTTGTGCCTGTTATGGCCCGGCATAATAATAATTTAAATATGGCCAGGACAGCCTGTAAATGAAGTGGCACACGGCATTAAATCATCGCGTGCAGCTAAAAAGGATAAATAAGCGAGGAGGAAGCACAGCAACTGCTGCCTTCAATTTACTTTTTCCAATCGCAGGAATCGAATCAATTTTTGTTGCGATACTTATCGCAAACAATAGCCGATTAAAATGGTTTATCTGGAAATGCAGGAGAATACACTTGAAGAATATAACCAACATTTTAGCCACAATTTGGTACGGATATATAGAAACTTCAATTTTGTCGAGCTGTAACGAAATACACCAATAATAATGCAAATATGTAGTTCAACGGCAGACGGGAAATAATTTCGCTTTATGTTGTGGCCTGCGAAAAATCTTCTCCTTCTGCTTGTAATTATGCGAGACTTGTTCTGCATTGTGGCTGCTGTTTTTGCAGCATTTGTTGCTGCTTCTTCGTCTACATTGCAATTTGTATGCAAATGCAATCGGCAATGCAGCCACACATACACGCCATACACACATACGCACCACACACACTATCGCAGCATAAACAACGTGATTAGCATAACAGTCGACGAGGCCGTAAATATTGCATTTTAGCATAATTGTTTATACTTTGCAGCAGCTGCCAAACGAAAGCAACGCCTCTTCGCAGTTGGGCTACTTTGTATTTAGTAAGCCAAGTAATTAAGCCAACAGCATTTCGGCATATAAATTGTAATATTAGACTCGAGTCAAGCACACTTAATGAGTTTTCCAGCCAAGCACACCACTCCCATTTGGGATCAGGACTTTGATTAAGCGCAGCATTTGCATGAATTTGGCAGGCAAAATAAACCAAAGATGCATTTAAATAATTGAACAAGATCTGCTCCTTGCAATATGTAAATCAGAAAGAAAGTCCCTAAACCTTATTGCCTTTTCAAGTACGTTGTAAGTTGATTAGTGTCGAGAGCATCTAGTTCTTTGAATGGAATAAAACATAGGCTTATTTTCTCACCATTTTCCATTATTTGAGCAACCCGCTTTGTCGCTATTTTAAGTGCATTTTCCACTGCATCATGCAAAATTTCTCACACTAGTGTCAACTGCCGACATCTACGATCGCTTTCGGCACTCGGCTTTCTGCTTTCGGCTGTCGGATGTACACAATCTTCTCGGCGAATCCAACAAGTAGAGTGGGGTCGACAGTTCCCATTCCCATTCCCAAAACCCATTTTCCATTTCCCATTCCTGCCTCGAAGTCGAGTTTCAACGAGCTGTGCTAACTTTCTATTGTACAATGCGATCCAGTCACTTGTTTTTGGCCCCATTGCGATAGTGTGTGTCCATGTGTGCCAATTGCCGCCAATGTGTGTGTGGTGTATCAACAATGCCTAACTGCCTGTGACGTTGTTGGTGTTGAATATTCTCTGGATATGCACTTCGATAAAAAACGCTAAGCAACAAGCAGCGCCAAAAAGAAGTATCCGCCTAATATGGTAATACTAATATCCCACGTTGGGCGCCAGTTGTATTAAACGCGTAAGCTCTTTAGCATTCTTAGTACTTACATATGTCCTACTTATGTGTAGATATAGGAATGTAAATATGACAAGACATTTTTTACGTGCACCAATGGATAAGTATCGCTTCCAATGTGTTGCTGTTGCAGTTGCAATTTCTATTGCAGTGTTGCTGTTGCATGCTATCCCCGTTTTGGGGGCTGCGCTTTGTTCGTGTTCATTTGGCAGTTTCCGCGCTGCAAACTTTGTAATTAACTTTTGTCACGACGATGCCAAAGTCTTTCGAGGACTCTCGACCGAATGTGAAATAAAAACAAACAAAAAGCTGCATTCTTTGAGGTGAACATGCATAAGTAATTATTTATTTGCGAGATGACAGCAAATATTTCTTAAGTATGCAACAATTAGCAACGCCAGCTTAAAAACCGATTAAAGACAGCAAACAGAAATTAAGGCCAAAAGGAGAACAATAGAAGTTCCATGGCGTGCCAAAAAAAGGGGAACAAAATTAAAGTAGAATAATATAATATAAGGGAAATGAAAGAAAAGAGAGGAGAGCAAAAAAGAATTGACAAGGAATTTGTTAACGACTCGACATGCCAAAATTAATGGCATGCCTGGCAATAATTAAAACAAAAACAAGACAGCACGAAGCTGACGCTGCAGAAAAAAAAGAGCAGACAGAGATGGATGGCGGCGCGGAGAAAGAGACGGGAACAGAGCATCCAAACAAGTTTTCTGACAAAACAAAAAAGCGGGGGCGGAGTAAAGCGAAATGCATTATATAACAAGCATTTCCATCCATTTCCAAATGACTTTTCAAAATGTAAAGTCTGCTCACCTTTTTTCGGGTGCGATTTGCAAATATTTGATCTATTGATTACCAGCCCGTAATGTTTTATTATCAGTGATGAAAATACTTATGTAAATGTACCTAGTTTTATTAGGTACCCTGAATTTCTATCGATTTTATTTAACAAGCCCGTACCTAAAATGAGTATTTATTACGTGCAACATGTAGCTTACCTATTCGAATTTGGTGGTACACATTTACCTTGTACCTTTCAATCACTGATTATAAACAGCCCGACCACTGAAAGCTGCAGTAAATGTATACTTCCACCGCCGTTTTTCAATTTAATTTATCGCAAATATGCAATCGAAATGATGATGTGAGTGGAAGGGCATGCAATCAATGATGGCTTGATGAAAAGCCCTTCGGGTTGACCAACAGGAACTTTAATAATTCAGCAGGCGTAAATTGAATTAGTCGGCCATTTCTTGGGGCAAATGTCATGTCAGTGGATTATTTCGATTTTAGTTAAGCTGCCGCAGAAGCGAGCTGCTTAAGAATGCAACTGTCCGTGCTATGGACGAACAATTGCAGCCTAATTGAAAGCTAAATTGAATATAACACACACACACTCAATCGCCGAGAACAAGCCCTCGACACACAGACACATGCTAACAAGGCAGGAGAGAAAAGAGGGAAAAAGTGTAGCCTGCTCAACGGCGCACACTCGACACGTACAATTACAGTACGGCACACACACATATGCAATCGCAATTACTTGTGCGACTGTGTGTGTAAGTGTGAGAGGAGATAGCCAGACAGTTCGCAAGAATCTCAAGAGTCTGCAACTGTGGAGCACTGCGAGAAATAACTTTTGATGCATACTTTTGCACACCTTCATAAATGAGATAGGGCCCCTAGTGATCTAAGTGCACCTGAGGAAAATGGCAATTTCTAACAACTTGTGCGCATTTGACAGCAATCTTTCTTTCAATGCAAACAAATAGGGTTTTTCTCTGCCTGTACCTGCATAGCCATGCCAAAAGCTGCAGGATAATGGAATGGAAAAGAGAACGGCGGACAGGAGAAGAAACATTCTGTGCACACAAAAGGGGGCCAAGGAGCGGGTGGGAGTGGGCGGGAAAATTGTGGAAAATGCAAAATTAGCATGAATACGAAATACAAGTTAAATATTTGAGCAGCCCAAAGGTGTTTCAAGCGCCAGAGAGACGAAACGAGCATAAGAATGGAACATTGGGAGCGGGGAGAACCGAAAAACCAGGGCCAGGAAAATGGAAAATGGAAAATGGAAAATGCAGGCGAGCACGAGATGCCTGGATGCAATAATAGAAATTGCATTTGCCGTTAGAGCAAATGGTGCTTGCGAGTCCGAAATGAAGTATTCTGCAGCATAAGCAGAATGGGCCTGATAAAGATTTGCTTTAATTGCTAGCCATTTTTCCAAAATGGGCTATGTGTGTCCCCGGGGTCCTGAACTCCAAACTGTAAACATTTAATCAGTTTTCGAGCTTTTAGAAAGTAACGGAAAAATGTTGGGAAATTCTCTTCTAAACAGCTTAAATTAGGTTTTCTGTAGCTAAATCTTTTTCATTACCTTCATTCTTCTGTGGCCCCATCAAAGAAAACACAATTTCTTTACATTCTAAATATCCATTTATTTTTTCTTGTAGCTAAACAACTTTTGTTGTTACATTTTTTCCATTTCCCGATACTTCTCGACACGACACTAGATAAATAGACTGCTGATAAAATTTGAAATAAATAGGAACGCACACCAGCACTAGCGATAACTAATAGTTGATTTATTTACAATTTACCCGGTGCATTTTCTTTATTTTCGCTGTCCTTTACCTTTTTTCCTTCGCTGCTTGTTGATTTGCTTTCCCATTCCGCCGCCTCCTCCTCCCTGCGCCTTATCAGCAGACTTTGACTTTGGGGACATGTAAATAGTTTATATTGTATACTCTGTTATGTGTGTAATTTATGACAGCCGCGCTGGCACACTATAAAAAACGAAGAGCGGAGAGGTGTTATATGGCCCTTATCAGCGTGAAAGTGGGACGGGTGTGCTAGTAACTTGGCTAGTGGCTTAGCAACAATATCAGCATGGGTTTATAACTAAATTAGCATGGATGTACATATATGTTAAATGCGAGAGCAAATTGGTATTTAAAAATGAAATAATTCGGGTTCTTATAGTTATATTACAGTATAACCGAATAAAACAGCAGAAGAAAAAGCCTAATTCCAATTTTTGATTTTATGAGTGAACTTAAAAGTCGCATGTAGGGTATTTAGCGACTGACTTGTCAGTGATTTTACCTTTACTTAACCTTATTTCGCTGCGTTTCGTTTGCTGCTTATCAAGGCGATGTAACGCACACAAGCATGAAAACACACATTAAAAAACAGACACACACTCACGCACGGAGAGATAAACGCACACATAGCCGCACTAATTGCTGTTTACTCAGGGCGCAATTTTCTTTCCGACACTCAGAGAAAAAGTGGAGGCATAACTCGGAACGCCGAGGGCCATTGCCCGCAGTGCTTCTTGTTGTTGTGGCTGTGTCAACTGCAACTCACTAATCTCGCACTATCTCACACACACAGATACTCACTCACACACGCGCACGCCGTGTATCTGCGCGGTGCCATCTTTCTTTGGCGTTTTATTTATTTTACCAAGAAACAAATAGTTGCCGCAATGCAAACGGACGATCATAAAAATTTAATTAACTTTTATGAACTGGGCAAATAGTGTAGGAAATGCATTAAACGCAGCGCAGAAAAACTAGAAAAACATTTACCCAAGATTCCCCCGGCTCTGAAAGATCTATTTACCTTTTTTACGATTTTTCATTTGCGCCGTGTTTCTTTATTTGTTTGCCGATGTCTAAGCAAATGTTTTCGCCAATGTTTGCAGTAGTTTAATTAATATTTCAATGCTAATATTTAAGGGGGCCCAATGAGCAGAGGGGGTTAAGAAAATAGTTGTTAAATTGGCAGAGATTTAACCATGAAAATAAAAATTCAGTTATGCCTCTTTTAAGTTAAATATTTTAAATGTATTACTGCATAAAATTGAACTGGTCCTAATTCTATGCACACATCTGTAGGTGTGTGTTTATTTTGGGACTGTTTGCTCGTAAAATGCAAAAATTGAAATGTAAGCAAAACTAATTGGCAATTTTCAATTGGAAATTGCGTGCAAATTTATTTTAATTTTGCACCTGCGTTTGCCAGCCCCATCGATGTTGGCAATGCAAATATTTTTAGAAAGCCAAAGGAGGGAAAACCCATCACCACCCACCCCCTCGGCATTTTCCTTTTTCCAGCCCGGTGTTTGTTCAAGTTATTTGGCTGCTCGGCTGCCACCTGGGCCCAGAGATAAGGAGAGGAATTCGAATTTGCCAGCTCGCATTGTTGGATTTATTTGCATGGCATTATGCGACACATACTATGCATACCAGATAAATCCATATGGACACCACTGGAGGAAGGTGCCCTGCCAAGGTGGCAAATATTATTTCACACATGTGTAAAATATAAATCACTTTATTGCAGCCAATTTGCACAAACGATTTGCTTTGACTGCGATTCCCTGTTGGCCATGTATGCAAATTGTGTTTGTTGTCTGCACAAAACTCCCAGCCAAATCAGCCACTTTAATTGGAAGCTGCCTTTTTGGGCCATTTTTGATTTGTGCCTTTCGAATTTAGCTGGAATATTTCGAGAGATATTCGTTTGCCCTGGACGGAGCCAAGGAGTTTTGTTTTTGTTGATTTATTGCAAGAAATGTACGACAGCCACAATGTTTATTTATACGAGCCCCCTTCCCTTTCATCAGGATTCCGAAAAGTTTGTCTGATTGTGTAAATGCTTATTTGCACAGCCAGCATTTTAAATGTTTGCAGAGCAATGCTTCATTAAAAGGGCGAAAACGCTTGCTGCTGAATCGATCATTTCATATATATTTTGTGTTTGCCGAACAACCATATACCAATATTTAAGTGGGTTCCCCCACTGTCGAAAGTACTTTAAGTGAATGCCACCCCTGAATAGTGGGTTCCGAGTTAGGCCACAAAATAAACTCGCTGGCTTGATGCAAAAGTATCTGACCTGACATTATCGATTGACCTGCCCAGAGCAGCGGAAAACTATTTTTGCATCCCTTCGCCAGGAGAGGAAAATGTAGAAAAATAAAACTAATAAACGACGAGAAGCAACGACAGCGACGCTTTTATGAACATAAATTTTGAAAGCCTTTAATGGCGAGCGAGCACAACGACAACAACAAATGGCAACCGCAGCTGTTGCTACGAATTTTTGCAACATTTTCCTCTGTTTTCGGAATCGGCTGCACAAATAAATTGCGCATAAATCGTGGGCAACATAAATTTTACATGCTGCCCGGCGTTTGCGGACTGAAAACAAGTTGAAATTATGTGAGCGAGGCGGGCATAATTTATGCGATCGGATGGGGAGGCAATTAAAATATTTGTGCCAACTAACAAATTTCCTTAATTAAAAATATCTTGAGCTATGCAATATCGAGTGGGAAAATGTAGGCAACAAAGTGTAGCTGACCATATTCAGTCTTCACCTCTGTCGAAATGAACTTAAGTTACTGCCTATGATTAAGAGTTGACTAAGCCAGCTTATCAAAAGTTTAGAACTAACAAACTTTCGTTTCTCCTTCGTTTTTTTTCAGCAGTCACGCGCCCGCAAAAACTCCACCAAAGCAAACAAACTGAATGCAGCCGCTGCATCAGCAACATCGCCTCGTCTAAGTCCAGTGCCTGCAGCAACACTGTTGCCGCAGCAATCGCCAAATACCACATCAGCAACAGGCAACCTGCAGCAGCAGCAACAGCAGCAGCAGCAGTACCAGCAGCATCAGCAACTTTTGTCGCAGCAGCAACTACTGTCGCAGCAGCAACAGCAGTACCAGCAGCCGCAGCAGCAACAGCAGCACTTCCAGCAGCAGCAGCAGCACTTGCAGCAGCAGCAGCACGCACAGCAGCAACATTTGCCACAGCAGCAACATCAGATAACCGCACAAATCCAAACCATGAAGGATCAACCGCAACAGCCCATGGTGAGTCAATCGGTTTCGATTTCCTATGCCATTGACCTTTTCGTGTTTCGAAACCCCCCCTCGCTTCCCCGTTGGTCAGTCAGCATTGATTTCCATTTCGTTTTCCATTTCAAGGCAGCCAAATACGAAATGCAAAATACAAAATAGAAAACACAACAAGCCCATAAATCCGCATGGCCACATTGCGTATACGTCACGTGGCCCCGGGCCCAATCAATTGCAGCTGTGCAAACTCATACACGCCACAGCCAGACATCGTGTATACGTATATATAGTAGATATAGTTCCCCATTCATTCATAAAGATTTTGTCGATTTTTATCAATGATTGCTAAATGCTTTTGAAAACAAAACAGAAAACAAACAGGTGCAGATAAATTTCAGACGCAGGAAGCCAGCTGCCTGGCAACTCAACTTGAATACACTGGGGCAAAAAATGTGTAGAGTTCATCACAACTACTTAAAGTGAAGTGTACATATTCCTAAAATAGGATGCGCACAATAAGTAGGAATTTATGTGGGAACTTGACTTATATAAAGTGATGAGTATCTTCAAAGCATACCAATTACCTTTTTTTTATGTGTAATCCGAATTGTGTGTGCTTTAATTTTTACATTTTATTTGAATTTTATTGTGGCCGCCTGCCACTGCTCCCCACTTTCACTTTCATAACTTTTCTGCGCGCTCGTAAAAATGCAAATGAAAACGGGTTGAGTTTTTGGGTCTGGCCGGCAGTCTGGCTTTGTTTTTCTGGCTTATTTCTCGTTTTATTTCCTTTCATGGCGCTTCCTGTTTATTCAGGGAGCAAAAATGTAGCATAATTTGAGGCGTGTTAATTAACAGTGGTGTTTTGTGTACGCCGCGGAAGTTGTAACTCAGGCAAAAAGGAAATTTCTGTTTTGGGGCCTGGAGCTTGCCACCAATTAGACTGAGCCTAATTAGGGCACACAAAATATGATTTATGACTGGCCAATCCAGGCTAGCTTTGGCTACATAATTCATGTCAGTTTTCAACTGTTTTTATGGCCAAAATGCTTATTTATGAATGGTGTTGCAAAGGAGTCGTGGAGGTAATGGCATTGAGTTGCGTTGGGTTTAGTCTAGACCTGGAATTAATGGGGATATGGGTAGAAAAAATGACCAGGAAGCGCATAATACTTCGCTTTTTTAAGAACTTTACCCAAAATGGAAAGGAAACCGAGAAAATTCCCATTCAATTTTTTTTAACTTAAAGTGCATATGATTGAATGATTATTAATGTTCGTTTCATCTTTGTTACCAGGCACCCATGGCCTTCTACCCCACATGGCAGGCGGATCCATCGCAGGGCTGGCAGAACCAGTTCATACAGCAGATACCACAGAACACACCGGCCATAACGTCCTTGAACTCCCTGGACTTCCAGACGCAGTCGTATGCGTATCCCTCGAACGGCTACGTGCAGTCGGGATTGGGATTCGATCCCAACTACGGTAGGTCGCCATATGCGGCGCCAGTGCAGCGCTACGACTTCCAGAGCCAGCAGCTGTCCACGGCTCCGTCGGCCATCAACCAGGTGGGTCTGCAGAGTGTGGCGGGATTCGCGCCCAGCTACGCAGGGCAGGTGTCCGCCGCACCAGTGCCTCCGTCGCAGCAGCAACAACAGCAGCAGCAGCAACAGCAGCAGCAGCATCTGGGAGCGGACCTGAACAAGACGATGTCGGGAAACGACACGCCTGGATATCCGCGGGTGAGCAGCGTGCCGCCGCGCTCACTCAACTGTAACGGGTATTCAGGCGATTACAGCGGTTCCCCAGCCACCAACAGCAACAACAACAGCAGCAGCAACACCAGCAATACGAACAACAGCAACCCCAGCAACAACAACGCCACCACAGTGGTCAGCGGAGGCACCACCACGCCAGCCCCACCTCCTACAGTGGTGGCCCAGCCCGCCTCCTCGCCCATGCAGCCACCCAACCAGGCGGTGCCCCAGTCGCCCACGCGCAGCAACATGCTGCAGCAGCAGCAGCAACACCAGTCGCCCACGGGCAACGGGCTGCAGCCCTACGTGGCACCGCAGCAGCAGCAACACCTCTCCTCGCCACCGATGCAGGACTGGAACTGGCAGCAGCAACAGCAGCAGCAGTCTTTGGGCGGCGAGGGATATGCCCAGGGTGAGAGACTTCATCTGAACACACGCATCAAGTCGATGATCATGCGCAAGAGCGATCCCAAGGATCCGCCGCAGGACCTGCAGCAGCAGCCGCAGCAGGTGCAGCAGCAGCAGTCGGCGGTGCAGCAGCAACAGCAGACCGGTCATTTTTTATCGTATAGCCACCATCTCCGGCCCGAAGCGGCGCTGAGCGCCAACGGACCGAGCAATGCCACGCCCACCCACCCACTGCCCAACCTGCAGCAGCAGCAGCAGCAAGTGCAGCAAGTGCAGCAGGTGCAACAACAGCAGCAGCAACAGCAGGCGGTTGGTGGGCCAGTGGCTGCCGAGCCGATCGGAGGTGGTGGCGATCATATCTGGAAGCCGCACCACGCCAACTCGTTTAAGAAGCCCAGCGTGGTTAGCGGCTATCCGGCATCAGGACAGGATGCACAGTTGCAGCTGCAGTTGCAGCAACACCAGCCAGGACAGCACACGACCATCAACCACTCGGTCGATCCGCCAGTGGTGCAACCACAACAACATCCTCCAGTAGCTGCTGCCCAGCCCAAGAAGTCGCGAAGTCGCAGCAAAGCCAGTCGAGCAGCGGCGGTGGCAGCAGCAGCAGCGGAGGCAGCGGCGGAGATCGATCGGGATCGAAACTCCACGGATCCAGGAGGTGGTGGCCTGAAACCGCTCAGTGCTCACTATCCCCCGCATCCACATGCCGCCGGAGGACCGCCACCGGGCCAGGACTATCATTCGCAGTACATCAAGACCGAGCCCGGCTTACTTGGTCCTCCACAGCCAAATAAAATGGAGGGCTACGAGCGAAACTACCAGAACTTCATCCAGTATGCGGACTTCTGCCAAAACGATGGCCAAGGACAGCCCGTGCAGCAGCACCATGGTCATGGGCAGCAGGACTACGCCGGCTATCATCACAACTCCGCCTATTATGGCGCCGGAGCCAGTAGTTTTCAGCAGAACTTCCAGCAGAACTTTGTCCCGGGATACCAGCACTCCACCTACGGTGGCAGAGGGAAGCCGCCTGCCAACCAACCGCACCAGATCCACGGACATGGTCAGAGTTTGATGGAACTGGATCGCAAACCGGATACCAACAGCATCATACCACTGCCCACGAACTACGAGAAGGATATACCCGCCTATCCCATTCCACCGCATCGCTATGCCCTGGGACACGGAGCTCCTCCGCACTTGAGTCACCACGGCATGCTGGAACCCAAGATCGAGGACATGGGAATGCTGGGGCACGGTGGAGGGTATGCCTATCTGGGGAGTGAGGGAAAACCATTGAACAATGGGTTCTCCTGTTGCCGACAGGGTGGCACTCGTCCACCCACCGCGGAGCACTTAAAGGACGGAACCTGCCTGGGATTGGGTATACAACCCAAGGAGGAACTCATCGACGAGGACGAACTGATAGACACCCATGGCAATGGGCTCAAACCCATTGGTGGTGTGGGCAAAGCCAAGGGAAAACAGAAGCCCGATGAAATCCCTGAGATTGTGGTGAAGCACGAGAAGATCAACCCCATGTTTGACACCACAGATCGTCTGGAGAAGGGCAACAAGACAGAGATTCCCGAGTGCGAGTGCTTCCAGTCCGACAAGAATCCTCCGGAGCCGGGTACTTACTACACACATCTGGGTGAGTTTGGCCTTGATCTATTTACATCAGAACCTTAAACTAATTGCAATGCATCTTGGTTTAGGCACGGCTTCGTCCCTAATGGATTTGCGAAGAGAATTCGAGGAGCGTTGCAACCTGACGGGTCGTCAGTTGAGAATCGAGAAGATCGTCTACACGGGCAAGGAGGGCAAGACTTCACAGGGATGTCCGGTGGCCAAATGGGTCATCCGGCGGGCTGATCTCGAAGAGAAGATTCTGGTGGTGGTCAAGAAACGACCGGGTCACAGGTGGGTTTCCTACATCATTGAATACTTCTTTAAGATTGATAATTTTCTATATTTATTATCCAGATGCATAGCTGCATATATTGTAGTGTGTATGGTGGCCTGGGACGGAATGCCTCGTCTGGAGGCGGACAACGCCTACAAGAATTTGATCCCGAAGCTGAACAAGTACGGCCTGCCCACCACGCGAAGATGTGCCACCAATGAGAATCGCACCTGTGCCTGCCAAGGTTTGTACCCAACATCCAGTCCATGGAAATTCTTATAAATATAATCTTTTGTTTCTCCAGGACTCGATCCGGAATCGTCGGGCGCCTCGTACTCCTTCGGCTGCTCCTGGTCGATGTACTACAATGGCTGCAAGTACGCCCGTTCCAAGACGGTGCGGAAGTTCCGGCTGTCCGTGAAGAGCGAGGAGGCGGCCATCGAGGACCACATGAACCTGATTGCCACCCTGTTGGCGCCGGTGTTCAAGCAGGTCTGTCCGCGATCCTACGACAACCAGACGAAGTACGAGCACGAGGCCAGCGACTGCCGGCTGGGTCTGGAGCCCGGGAAGCCCTTCTCAGGGGTCACCGCCTGCCTGGACTTCTGCGCCCACTCCCACAGGGATCTGCACAACATGCAGGATGGCTGCACGGTGCACGTGGCGCTGCTGAAGCCCGGCAATCGGGACACCCGCCTCCCAGACGACGAGCAGTTCCACGTCCTGCCGCTCTACACGATGGACGGCACGGATGAATTCGAGAGCGTCGAGGGTCAGAGGGACAAGCACCGCACCGGAGCGGTGCAAATGCTGGACAAGTGAGTGTACCGTTGAGTTTTGAGCAGCCGCTCCCGGTCACTCGGAAAGGAAGTCGATTGAAAACATACCTCGTTCTCGCTCGATTTTTGTTCTGAGTGTACTTTTTCTAGTGCCTTGCTAATACCTCCAATTTTTGCCTCATATCATATAGATTTCCCTGCGAGGTACGCGTGCGATCAACACCTTTGATACCGTGCAGAAGGCATGGCAAGAAGCGAAAGGACGGCGACGAAGCGGCGCCACCTGACGGTGATCAGGATGCGGTGGGGGATGCCAACAGCCAGAGCAGCTCCAGCAACGGTGCCCAGTCCCAAGCACAAGCCAACAACCAGCAGAGCAGTCCGCCAGCCCTGGGAGCCGCGCACATCAAAAAGGAAAACGGCACTGGTGTGAACGCCAATGGAGCGAGTGGCAAGTCGAAGGGCAAGGGAAAGTCCAACCAGTCCAATAACTCGAGTGCTTCCACGCCGGGATCTGCGCCTCCGTCGACTCCCTCGCCGCGGTGCCAGACTCCAGTAACTAACAATCCCAGTCCGGCGGGAAGTGCTTTTAGTACCCCACCCGTCCACGGATCCAATGCCAATCCCCAAAACAATGGTGGCCAAGCCACGGGCAATCAACCCGGACAGCTCATGAGCTCCAACTCCAGCCTGATGAACATGGCCACCATGATCGACACCTTCACGGATGCCCAGCTGCAGTCCAACCAGATCTCAAGTACTGTCCTAGACTCGCCGTACTCCTATGACTACCAGACGGCTTCCTACATAGACTCCCGGAACTACTACGGGCAGTGGCCAACGCCCCATGCTCCAATGGGCATGCAGGCGCAGGTGGGTGGATTAGGAGGAGGAGGTCCAGGAGGAACGGTGGCAGGCGTGCCACCTCTGACACCCACTACTCCTACGGCTCAACCACAATTGGGAGTTCCGCCGGCGACTTCCATTCCCGGAGGTACGACCACCGGAGCACCAACAGGAGCTCTTCCGGCCACAGCTCCGCCTACGGCTACCCCAACACAGCTGGAAACGAGCAATGGCTATGGACCTGGCAACTACCAAACCCTCGTCAGTAATCCCGCATCGAATCTAACCAATCCCGGAGGAGTAACCACGGAGGTGCAGCAACAACATCAGCAGGCCCAACAGCAACAGTCCGCGCTGACAGGAGGAGTGGGGCCCGGTGGCCTGCCCGTAGTGGGTGGGGCACCTGGTGACCTCAAGAGCCGACTGATCAGCGAGGAGAATCCCGACTCCACTACCCTGGTCAATCACCATCACCATCATCATAATCTCACGGAGAGTAAACTAACCGCTTTGACGGCAATGCAACCGATGACGAACCTCGCACCGCTGACCACCTCGCACCATCCGCAGGAGGGATTCGTGAAGCCAAAGCCACCGCCCAGCGACTATACGGCCCAGTACACGGCTCAGTATCCGAACAACTACCAGATGTACCCGCCTCCACCACCACCGCCGCATTCGGCGTACTCCGCATATGATGCCTATCAGAACATGAACTACAACTACGGGTATCATCAGGCGTACTCGCCGTACGGAATGTATCCACAGCAGACGCCTCCACCCACGCCTCCTCCGCCATCGCCCAACTGGAACATGTATGGTCACCATCAGACGGGGTCCGTGAACTCAGGTTATGGCAGTGCAAATCCGGCTGCAGGAGCGGGTTCCTTGATAGCCAGCCATGGGTCAGTAGCTCCCGCGGCCGTGGGCCTCCAGAAAGCGATGGTTCCAGTGCCAGGACCACTGCATCATCAACAGCAACAGGTGCTACAGCAGCAGCAGCAACAGCAGCAACAGCAGCAGCAGCAGCAGCAACAACAGCAACAGCAGCAGCAGCAACAACAGCAGCAACAGGAAGCTCCGCAAACGATATTACCCGACCTGAGCAATGGCCAAACCAACTCCGATACAGTAGCAACGCCCACGCCGACTGGAGATTCCTCCAGCAATGACGCGGGTGCTGGCAACCCGGGAGCTGGAAACCAAGCGCCCGCAAGTGGAGCAGGTTCAGCAACAACGGCACCTCCCGTGGCCTCGCCAGGAAGCACCAATTCCAGCAAAATCGAGCCCATTGGCGAGGTGGCTGAGATCAATGAAAACATCGAGGCCTTCCAGGATCCGCAAATGGGCGGCGTGGCCATAGCCCTGAATCACGGCAGTGTCCTGATAGAGTGTGCCAAGCACGAGATGCACGCCACGACGGCGGTGCGCCGGCCAGATCGCCATCACCCCACGCGGATGACCCTGATCTTCTACCAGCACAGGAACCTCAATCGATGTCGCCATGGCATCGACGAGTGGGAGGAGAAGATGCGGGTGAAGAAGATCAACACGGACCTAGACAACAAAGCCAAAGAAGAGCGCGAGCGACTGATAAAGAAGGCGGCTGGCGAGGACATGGACGACCTCGACGAGGATGCACTGATGCAGGACGAGCCGGTGCCCATTAAAAAGGAATCCTCCGCCAATGGGCAACAGCTAAAGAACGGATCCAGCGGCAGTAAAAAGAAGAAGAGCAGCGATTCCAAAAAGTCCCAGGCCAACGAGCAGTCAAAAAACGAGAAGGTTGCCCTCCACGCACCAACACTGACGACCACGTCGTGGACGACCCTGTTCCCCACGCATCCGTGCGTGGTTTCGGGGAAATACCCGGAGGGCAATAGCAGTCCGACCTCGTCCACGAACAACGCGCCCAACGGTGGTGGCTGCCCCGCCCAGCAGCAGCAGCATCTGCCTCCTCCGCCTGGCAGTGGGCTCATCCACCCACCGCCGGGCACGCCCACTGGCACCGCAGCACCGCCGCCGCTGCCCACTCCGCATCAGCAGCTGCCGCAGCAGCAGCAGACCTGAATCTCTTCAGGCTGAGAGGCTACTACTGGTAACCAGCGCCGGAGTCCGCTGCATAGACCTAATCTTAAGAATCCACACAAATCAATCCTGTTCCGGGTTTAAATTACGATTGAATCTGGCGGCTCTGAGAGTAATAAATTGAACACATTTCAGATATATTCGAATTGAATTCGAAAAGAAGAGTATCTTGAACTTCGATTTAAAGTACTTTCAATTAACAAGTTTTCAACGCAAAGTTATTCCAAAAAGCTAGATTGTAACCAAAAACTTTGACAAATACATAAAGCACTAAATTTTTACTCGATTTACTTCAGAAATAATGAGGAAAGTAATTGAAATTTTTTTTCGAAAACCGCCAAACTAAATCGAAATGAAACTGAAGAACAGGATTGTATGACTGAAAATTCACTCAAAGCAAAGAAAAACGGAGACAGAAGATTTAATTATTTTTGTAAATGCGTTTGATTTAGTGTGCCATACGAGGAGAATTAGAAGAGTCCCCGGAAAAAGAGTTGCAGTTGAAAGAGTACAGTTGACGCTGCCGGGCCAGAGTTGTCACCATTCCACAAGAAAATACCCAGATACATCACACTTCACTCAGCAAAAATCACACAAAAATAACAAGTTTCTAAACTGAAAGAGCAGTTAGTTTAAAATCAACTATTAACTTTAGTTTCTTAAGAGCCAGCAACAAAACGATTTCTGTTAAATGAGTTATTTTTAAAGACAAGCAGGAAGCAAACTACAGAACTACAGAACAAGAACAAAACGAATACTACTAAAACAAAAACTAAATAAAGAAATTTTTGCTTAGAAACAAAAAGTCAGACTAAGAGTTAGTGGGAGTTGAAAAAAGATCATTGCCAAAAGTACAAATAAACCATTTTTTAACAAGCAACTAGAAAAACGTAAAGAATTTCGCAAGACAACAAAAGAAAATAGTTGGTAACAGAGAAAAACAGTTTTTACAAAAGAACTACACTACACTACAAGAGTTTTAAATTTAGTTAAATACCCGTTTTCCAACAATTTGACTATCCTTTGGGATTGGCTCGAACTTGAGTGGCAGTGCCAATCGAATTTAAATTGTATGAACGAAACAGATGGCGAATTTCGGTCATGAAAAATTATGTTTACACTGAAAGAAATTCCCCATATGCTCAGCTGAATTATCATTCGATACCAGACCACAAGCAAGAAGTTTAAAATGGTGCGAGCAGGACAACTAGAACTACAGCTAGAGAAGAATTGAATATTTTTGAGCTCGGGAGAAAGAGACAAACAGAGCGGCACACGCCTGCTGAGAAAGAGTTAGACCGATAAACGCGTAAGGCAGCAAGACATTTTTAAACTTTAATCATAATTTAAACTAAGTTTAAGCAACACACAACACACACACATGCAAAACACGAAAGTTAAATATATTTATTTATGCGCAAATCGACGGCAAATAAGGGGTTTAATTCTAGTTATTATTATTTCTGCAAGATTTTGTTTGAAAAACCCAAAAAGACTCGAAACCAATCAAGTATTAAGCACTAAACAACCAACAACTAATACTAAACTTATTTGCCTAACCATTTGTAATTGTTGTATAAAACTCAATGAATAATTTGCATCCATCCAAAAGGTAACTTACAATTAAAGATTAGAATGCAAATGTGGCAGCGCAACTGAATTTCAAATCAAATTAGTCTACATATACATATAAATATATTTTGCACAAAATAAAACAGAAGAGCGGAAAGGAAAGGATAAGCAAAACGGTTATTGATAGTACGATCCTTGATGATCCTGGACGAACGGACATATAGATCGTATGTAAACTGTACGTAATGTAATTTAAATGTAAGGCAGTGAAGAAGACTTTTGAGCAACAAGAAAAAACATGTTTTGATAAATATTTAAATGTTTATATAATATATTAATATAACTTATGATAATTGATTAACTGATTACGCAAGCCAACAACAACTATTATAGTTTGTAAATGCTTTTTTATCATTTTCAAATAAAAGCAAATCCTTTGCCATCATTAAGTTACACACCCCAAAACGACTTTTGAGTTTCGCGGGGCGCTCGACGTACACCTTTTACATAAACTATACGTATATTGGCATATGATATGATATGAAACAAAACCAATTAACACTCAACACTGAGCAGCATAAGTAATAAGCGGAAATAAGAAATCAGAAATTAGAACTCAGAAATCAGAAAAGAGCTCGAAGATATCGCACCTGACTTAGCGACAGTCGGGTGCAGAATCAGATAGAGATACGATATAGCGAGATAACTACATATTGTAAAACGATACACAACCCGAGAACGTATATACAGATTGTGAAGCACGAAGCGGATGGATGAAAAACGTAAATTATATTTATTTAAAGTACGCGCATGGAAAGCAAACAGATATTAATATTAAATAAAACGAAAACAAAGTTAAGATCGCCAGACTGCATTTTTCATTTGCAACAACGGGGGGTATAACCATCCCAGCACTTGTGATTATTACTTCAAAAATATTCTTTAATGGAAAACACTTTTTGTGGTGTACAAAGTCAAACTTATGACAATTTAGAGGCTAATGCTAGCACATTCGGAATCCTGTTTAAAACCAAACAAAACTCCGAAGCATACGTAAGGCTACAAATCATGTTTGTGGCATTTGGAATTGGTTGGAGATGCACTATACTTAAGGTAAAGATACTCTCTATTGCAACCATGAATATGTGCGCTTGAGTCGGGGTAAATTGTTAAGTGGCCACGCGGCCGTACAACCTATCTAGCCTAGTTATTTACATCAAAGTGTTCTAAGTACATGGCAAGTGATACTATTGCAGTGCAGCGGTTACAGATTGAGGACGAGGTCCTGCGAGTAGTTGTCCAGCGCCGTTTTGTTGAACGAGCCGAAGTTCCACTGCTGGAACCGATTGTCGGAGTCGCACTTGTTGACCACCACCTCCTGGGAGAATGGCAGCAGCTCCAGACACCTTCTGCCCTCCGTGCCGTGCTTGAGCAGATTGTGGTGGTAGTCGTAGTACCAGTACTGGTTGCCACCCTGGCTGTGGCAGTCCCACAGCCAAACGGGCGCATTGGCATCCCAGATCTGGACGTCCAGGCACTCCTTCTTTCGCCGTAGGCGCACGTCTCGCTTCCAGCTGAGCTCCCAGAACTGCGATCGCTGCGGAATCTTTATGTTGTCGGCACACGCGTACATGCCCATCTTGTTGTGCTTCTTTCTGCCCAACGTGTCCAGGCACAGGTTCTGATTGCCCACATTCTGCAGGGCGCCCATGGCGTAGGCCGGCGGATCGACTGGCGGATAGGTCTTCATCAGATCGAAGGCCACCTCCTCCATGAACCACTTGAAGGACTTGCACTTCAGCTTGGAGCGGATGGCCTTTTGCTCCGTCAAATCGCCAGGATCCACGCTCTCGTACAGACCGTCTCCGTGGCTGTACAAGTAGTTCTTGTACTCGTCCATCCACACCTCCGCCACTCGCTTGTAGTTCTGCAAATTAATCAAGAGTTAGTCTATGGGTCTAATTAAGTGATTGATTGCCTTGATAAAAATAATAATTACTGTGAAATCGTCGGCGAAGAAATCTTAAATAAAATTTCTTGCCATGGCTGCAATCAAGTTAACTTCGAAAGCCAAAAACCCCATTTTAAATGTGCGCAAATCGCAAATATTTTTCACAACAATGTGCCAAGTTCGGCTAGCTACATGTCACAGTAAACAAAACTAAGATATAAAGATATACTAAGAAGAGTCAACATATAAATTTCTAATTAGAACCAACACGCCGAGTTTGTCCGCAAAAAAAAAATAAAAACTTGTAAAATGAACTAGCGAAGTTCAGAGACAAAAGAACTTTTATGGGGTCTTAAAAAAAAAATGGGAGTGTCGTTGAGGTTGAATGAAACCCGTTTATGGCTCCATTCCCCATTTAGATTACCCATATAACTCTTAGTACTCTTATTCCTCTACTGCTGAACTCACCTTGTGCAGGTAATCGCCCTTCCTGGGACTCGGCTGATGGTTGCGAGGTCCGCGATAGATATGCCCAATGCGGGAGCAGGGCGCATCGTACATTTCGCCACCACACATCCAGATCTTAAAGCTGAGCTCATACTGTTCTCCACCCCAGATGTCCAGGCCCTCGTCGTAGCCGCCCAGTTCCCAGAAGAACTCCCTGGAAATGGCAAACAGACCGCCAGCCATGATGGGACTCTTGAACGGATCGGCCGGATGCTTTAGATCCTCTGGCAGCAAAGGCAGCCGCTTGTAGAAGAACTCCCAGTCGAAGGCTCCTCGGGCTCCCTCATCCTGCGCCCGGTAGTGGAAGTTGGAGTGGTCAATCACATCGATAAAGGGGCAAACCGCCGTCCGTTTGTTCAGGGCAATCGGCTCCAGCAAAGGTGGCAGCCAGTTGTAGTTGGCCTCCACGTGGGAATCGAGGAAGATAAGCACTTCGGCAGTGGCATTCCTTGCGCCCGCCGCTCGGGCTCCAATCAGTCCCGTGCGCCTTGGCAGCCTCACCACGCGCACCCACTTGAAGTGTTCCGCTATATAGGTCTCCAGTTCCTTTCCCAGATATTCGCGGTCACTGTGATCGTCCACCAGGATTATCTCCTTCATCAGCTCGGGCGGCGAGCGATTAATCAGACTGTGAACTGAGCGCATCAGCACGCTCAGGTATTCGTTGTAAAAGATGATGATCACACTGACTGTGGGCAACTTCGTTACGTACTCCTTCTTGCGACATCTGCAAGTGGATAAAGAGATTGTAATAAGTTGAATTGACAATAAATTATTCATTTACAGATATCCCTGCACTGATATAATTAATTCGATATCTTCCTGCTATAAAATAATAAGCATTCGAAGCAAGCTAAATGGTCTTATCTAACTTTGAAAATAAAACTGATTTGGAGCGTCACATTATAGAAGTACATATTTTAGGAGCCACTGCCTTATCTGGGGACTCCTAAATTTAGCAAAACTAAGTGATTTTTGATGAAGAACTCACAGAGGGTGGCGGATGTCGGGCAACGAGCGGTTAACCGATATGGAATCCGAGAGCAGGGCATTAAATCCATTTTCCAGGGACATTCGCTTCTCCAAGTCTCTCTGGGACTCATCGTCGAGCGAGGAGGCCTTTCCGCCCTCCCCGAGGCCCACGCGCTTAGCATCCTTTTCCATGAACGTATAGTCATGCCAGTCCTTCTTCACCGAATCGTCCGCCGGGGCAGCCATTTGAAGCTCCTGCGGGGGCTGCTGTCGCGGTTCGTCGTCCGCCGGATGCGGATTATCGACTTCTTCATCCACCGGTTCGGGCTCATCGATCTTCTGCAGCTCAGGATTCTCTTCGAAGTCGGGTTCCTGTGGTTTCTGAGCTTCTGGTTGCCTAATAGCTGGCACCTTCACCTGGACATCGCCGGAAAGGCCAGCCTTTTCGGGCACGGGCTCCACACCATGATGGACTGGCTTGTTGGTGTACGGAGTAGATGAGATCCAGCTGGTTATCAGTATGAAGAGAGTCAGGGAGATCAACAAGAGCAGCGAGGCCTTCACTATCCACTTGAGATTGGGTCGCCGCATCTTTGCATCTACGCATCTACGTGAACCATTAAAGTCGGTGGAGTGTATCTCGAGGTACTGGTGATATTGGTTTGTTAGCTCAGGTGCTGCCGATGTTTGCTGGTTTGTCTCTTTATCTGGCACTGCAACGTGGTCTGTGCGTGAAAGAGAAAAGTATAAAAGTAGAAAAATACAGAAACGTAAGCACATATGTATCTTTTTGGGTCGCACATACAAAAAATACAAGATAAGCGAGTCATTTTCACCAATACGAAAGTTAAGATAATAGAAATGATATTTTACTGCGCTGAAGGAACATCCGCTGGATGGATACCTTATCGCAGACATATGTCAACGAATGTACTATAACTTAGTCACTGGCGAAGCTAAAAAAGCTCGACTGGCTCTTCCACTCCAGCAAACTTCAAATGAGCTCTAAGGCTCTTTTAATCAAAGCCATTCTCGCTCCAACGTGGAGTTATGCCATCCAGGTGTGGGGAACTGCCGCCAAATACCAGCTTAATAGGCTCCGTGTGGTCCAGTCGAGAGCTGCACGTCACGCATCTGGGCTCCCCTGGTACGTGACGAACATAGTCATCGAAAGAGATCTGAAAGTTACCCTTCTTGGGGATCAGATTAATTTCCACAGCAGCCGTTATGCCGACAGGCTTATAGCCCACCCGAACCAACTAGCAACTATCCTAGCTGATCCCATCTCCCTCCGAAGACTGAAGAGGGTACACCCCAGCGATCTCCTTACCCGGAGGATAACATAACATATTACATTTTCTTTTGTACTTTATAATTAAGATACCACTTGGTCTCATTTATCTTTATCACACAGTATTCAGAGGAATTACTGAACGATTCCTTTTGAAACCTTAATAAATAGAATGACCATTTACAAAAAAAAAAAACTTAGAAATACTTAAGCGACTGACTTTGTTTATTATTCACGATTTTATACCTTTAATCAGGTGAAACGTCATCGGCAGGTGAGTTCTTATCAGGAGTTTGTTCTCACCTCTCTACGACTGCATTCCACTCAAAGCTCTATCCGATCGCGGTTGAATAAACCCATCAACTACTAAAATACTAATTAGCATAGCAAAACAAAAGTTTGCTTCCACGTCCGCGGAAATTCGTTTTTTTTTTTGGCTCTGTTCTTGGCGCTGTTCTAATGCCATTCACACGGGCACGCCATTATTCGACACAGCTGTTCGGACATTCGCCCCGAAGGAGGGGCGTCATAAAGGGGGATTACATGGTTGTCCACATTCCATTCAAAATTATTATCAAGTTTAATATTGTAACATTCAAATACTTTTTTTTTATTTGTTAACAACTTCTCGCTTTATTGGTTCACTCAACTATCCAGTTTTCTAGGCAATGTTCAACATCTTCTTCACCTCCTCCTTGTATTTGCCCAAGTTGTACTCGTTTTCGCCCTCGTTTATCAATTGCTCCACACAATCAGCGAAGGACTTGCTCGGAACCACTTTTGGGGCACCCTCCTTGGCGTTCCAGTTGAGGATTTCCTCGGCGGAGAGCTTCGACTGGTTGCGCTCGAACAGATAGACCTCCATATCGGCCTCCGATTTGGTGGCCTCCCAGGGCTCGGTGACAAAGGATTCGTGATAGCAAGCGGTGAGTAGATACAGGGCGTAGTCGTAGTTCTGTTTCTTCTGCGGACAGCGATCCGTGACGAAGGTAACGAGGTCCGTGTCCTTGTCGTAGCGATCGCCCACCAGGCGCAGGAACTTATCCCTAGCGTGCGCATCGAACTTTAGGTCTGAGAGCTTCAGGCTAATGGTGACGCGCCTGGCTTCCGGATTCCTGATCGTGGGCAAACTCTGGCAGTAGTCCGTGGTGGTGACCTCCAGGGGGAAGTGGCGCTGCCACTTGGCCTCCGTCTCCAAACGCTTTGGCCATGGCGTGCAGAACTTCTTGATGGCCTCACATTGCTGCCGGATGGCCGGCGGTGTCAAGTGCAGAAAGTTGGGTATCTTCATCAGCTCCGCATTGGCGAATTTCGACGGGGCTGCAGCTCCGCGTTCCGTGAATCCCTGACGCAGTGGCAGAGGCACACTGGCAGGGTGGAACGAACGTGGTCCTGGCCAAACGGCCGTCCAGTCCTGATCCACCGCCATGCGGCCAGTGCGCGGCGGTGTGATGGGATCCCGGCGGACCTGCTGGCGCTTCTCAAACTGCTGCTTCACCGTCCGCAGGCTGAGCACTCGGAATTCTGGCCGAACAGGAAGATATATAAAACGGTTAAGCCAGAGAAACTTAATTGTTTACCTTCATCATCCTCAACTTCTTGCTGCTGCTGCTCCTGGTTGGAAAAAACACGGATACCGCTTTGCGCCGTCTGTTTCTTTAGTGGCAGGCGTTCCAACACGCGAGTCAGCGCGCTGGACATGGTTTTATGTAAAATTTTTAGCTTAGATACCTAAGTTTAAGTAATATTTCCAGCGACTTATGCGGCTTTTACGTAAACCATGCGCCAACGAACTGCCATTCGCCACGAACAGCAAGCAAACAGCTGTTTATAGAAACTTGCCAATTACAGAGAAGCATACAAATAAAAGTAACGTCTTTTTGAATTATTTTGTAAGCTGCGAGATAGTAAAGGGTTGGCAGTTTTTAACCTTTAAGCAGATCCATAAAGAAATACTTAATCTTTTTCTTTTATATACATATTTATTCAGGTAAAATAATAAAAAATATAACTCTCATGTACTGTAGTATGGCTAAAAAGGATAAGTTCAATCACACCCATGTCGGAATCACCGTTCGGGATCCCAATTCCCTCGTCACCTCGCCGCCTCGTACAAGTGCTCCTTTTATGTACATTATTTATTATTAGTAAAACAATAAAAAACATTGCGTTATGCTGTAAGCCCCGTGAACTATAGCTACCGTAAACCTAGTCGGCCTGTGGAGCAGTTGCCTAGTGGATCTCCTGCTTCCACTTGTCGCGCGCCTCCAGTTTGGCCTCCGGAACCAGCGAGCTCTTGGCGCCGCCCAGGATGTTGGTGGTGGCTTGGGTGGCCAGCACCGCCGGGCAGACGACCAACTGCGGAATCTGGCGCACCACCGCGCCCACCGCTCCGCTGTAGCCCTTCTGGTCGTGCTCCGTGATGGCGGCTTCGATGAGTGTGTTGGCCGATTCGTTGATGCCCTCTCTCACTATGGTGTAGGCGTTGGCCACGCCCTCGCGCAGGTCCTTGGGTCGTCCCTGTCGCCTCCTCTTGCCCTGCCTGCCGCCCTTTCGTTTCTTCATGGAAGGACCTGCAGATAGCATATCGAAGGTAGTCTCCGCCGTGAATTGTAGCAGGTGTATGATCCTGGAGGTGATCTCCAAGGCAGCCAGTGCTGTGCGAGCGGTGAAACTCTGGGCACCCAACTGGAATCCTCTGATAATTCGTCCATCCTTGTTGTACTGCTCGATGGGCAGCCGGAAAAGATCGTAGATACCCTGGAAAAGCTGCAGCACCGCATTCGTGGGTCCAATCCCGCTTAGGATATTAGGCAGTTGATTCCGCTTGATGTCCTTCAGCCACTCCTTGGCCAGGAACTCGCAGAGTTTGTTCCATCCCAGAATGCCCCTGCGGTTCACAATTTCCCTCAAATTAATTCCGGATCCCTGCAGCTGGGCGAGACCCATGATTAGGCCGGTGACCGGTCCTCGGGAAAGTTCAATCCGCCTTCCATGATAGTCGAAGCAAATGGGAAGTGCTGGACTGAAGATCACCTCGCGGAAGAACACAGGTGGAGCCGTGGCGGTATCCTCCTCCAACTCTACATCCAAGCTGTTCTCTTCAATCAGCACATTGAGGTTCCTCTCCACCATCTCCTTAACTTCTGAATCGGGCAATTCATCGGAAAACTCGTCCGGCATTTTGCTCACCGACATCACCGGCATGTCCGTTGCCGACGAGCTGCTGACCTCCGTCTTGGTGCCACCAGCAGCACTAGCGGAATTTCGGAACATGCCCGAAAAGAAGTCCTCGAGAAAGAGCAGAGTATCCTGGTCAATGTTGAGTTTTATGGGCAGAATGGAGACCCTCAGGGAGCACTCTTCCGCGGAGCTCTTTTGCGGATTCGGACGCACATTCAGAGCCTTCACTATGACCATGTTCTCGTCCGGCTTGTGGGATAAATTGTTGCCCGTCGGATGGTACAGGAACTTGTTGATGTCCGACGATCGTAATCTATCTCTTATTTCGATTTCCGACACAAGGAGCACCTGACGGGACGAGTACATAGAGGTAAACGGATAGGTTTCGTAGGAGAATCGAATCTTGGAGAGCTGCATCTCCACTAGAACCTCCAGATTGCGCTGCGATCCTTTGGGTTGCTTGGGCAGACTCTTCTTGGAACCCTTTTTGTCTTGTTTATCCTGCTCTTGAGCTTGAGACACGCCATACTTGTAGGTATCGGACATGCCAAAGCCACTGGTTGCCGATGAAGGGGATTTCTTGAGCGGCTCATCGGGAAAATCCCGACCTCCATAAAGGTGCCACGTGAAGGTCATCTCGCAGAGGGTGTAAGTGCTCTCGGCCACTGGGAAATTAGCTGGAGGCCTCAGCAGATCCACTTTCTCGTGCGGCAGCTCAAAGTGGTTGTCCACAATCTGCAGAGGGTCATCGGAGATGTAAATCTGCTTGACACCGAACTTGTCCATGCGTGAAATCTCCTCGTCGTGGATGATGTCGAAATCCCGCTCCTCCAGGGACGCGTTGCCCAGGGAACCCAGCTCCTGTTGCACTTGAGAGCCCAGTGAAGTCTGCGGTTGCACTTGGCTCTGGTGGTAGTAGGACTGTAAGATCACATTCGACTCAAAGTCCAGGATGTCTCCGATGATTGAGGGACTCTCGACCATCAGGGATTTGGTCTGTAGCTTGGCGGGCGTAGATTTCCTCTTCTCCTTGGGCTCATCCGGAAAGTAGAATATCTCAATGCCCTCCTCCCGACCACCTGGAGATTTCGTTGCCCTGAGATTGGGCGAGCACTCTACGTCTATCACAGCATCGGCCATCAGTTTGCTCACATGGTTCTGGGTGTGATCGCTCACCTCATGCTCCTCGTTTGGTTTTGGCTCTGCGGGCTTGGTGTCCTCATTCAAGATGGGCTCCTCTGGCGGACACAAGTCCCTGTCGTTGGCCACATAGGCTATAAGTTGGGCTAAAGCTGCTGCCGAATCGTAGCAAGTCTTCAGATGCATATCGTGGATGGAAGAGCGCAGATCCACTCGCGGTTGTCCACTACCTTCTGCATTCAAACGGAAGGATATATTCAGGAGTCCCAGGTTCAGTACAGGTATCAGGGAGTCGTTGGATTCCTTAACCAATCCCAGGTGCAGGACGCAATCCTCGGCCAGCAGTCGCAAGGTGCAGCCACTCATCGATGATATGATATTGCTGCTCAAGGTGCAGTAGCCAAGATCCAGGAACGCACGTTGTGGAAAGAATTTCGGCCGATAGTCGATCCCAGCATTCCAAACATGCAACTGCAGCTCGGAGACCAGAGCAAACGGTTCGTATTCCTCAATGGGAAAATCGGCCACGTCCATAAAGTCAATCAGTTGATTCAGCCAAGAGTGATCCGAGTGACAGGAGTGATGCTCCAGTATGGCGCCACTTATTCCAAAGGACATTTTCATCCTCTTGATGCGCTGCTCCGGTTGCTTCTTGATCTCAGCCACGAGTGATAACACCTCCATTCTTTTCCTGTCCTGCTGCTGATGAACATTTGCAAAGTTATAGATGGTGGGCAACAGCTTTTCATCCGCCAAATCACTCCAAGCCAGCTCCAAGTCCTGCAGCGTATTCCCGCAATGCAAGGCGTCGATCTCGCCCAGCTGGATGCAAAAGAAACTCCGATTCGAATCGTTGTCCAAGCCATTCACTGTAAACAAACGCAGCTCCTTTAAGTTCACCTGAAACTTACCGCACTCCTTGGATCGCTGGTTGGTCTCGGGATCTAGAAGATGCGAGAAAAGAATCAAAGATCCCTGCTCCACAAACAACTCAAAGGAGAAGGCTTCATTCCGCACAGGTGGCGCCGGTGGAGCAGAAACCGTTGGCTCCGCCATGGAAAAGTAAATGCTGCTCTCCATGGCGCTCGTACTGAGCAGCAGGTTTCTTCTGAACTCTTCCAGCTGGGGCTCTGCATACAGGTCTTTTGACTCTGGGACTTCGTTATCCGTGTTGTTGTCGTAGTGCGGAGAACGCGGTTCCCACATGAAGAGATCTCCGTTCAAGCGATTGTATATCAGCTCATACATGCTCTTGGATTCCAGCACAACTTTTACGTGCGGTATAAACGTAAATATCTTCAGCTTGGAAGACTGGGTGCAACTGTCGCAGAATTCATTGATCTCCTCCGTTTCGCCGGGTAAAAGGGAATCGGTTTTGTCCACGCTACCATCGAGTCCCTCAACATGGGAGGTGTAGCCAAAGGTACATTTTGAGCTAAACGGAGACTTCCTTGGCTTCTTTTGGCCATCAGTGGTGTCTTTTAACTGCAGTACGTCAATTTGGATCTTCTTGTTCGGCTGCATTCTTTGCTGGCACTTCAGGAGATGCACGGCACTCTGCTTATCCGCGTCACAATAGAACACATCTAGTTCATCCGAAACGATGCTTATCTGAGACTTTGAACTAACAACCAGGGAGCGGAACTCCACGGCCAAGAAATCACGTCGCACATTTTTCTTCCACCAGGGAATCTTTTGCGGATCGTTGGCGGCTCTGCCATCCACCACAGGGAAACGCAAGTGAAGACGCAGATTTTCGGACTTCACCACAAACTCCGTTTGGTTGGGATCATCTGGATAGGGCGTTGAAGAATCGGAATCCCCGGAAAACGGAGAGCTCCCGAAGAGCGCCCCCAGTCGATCGTATATAGATATATCCAATTCCGCCGTACATTCATCCAAACTGCATTCAATTTTGTTGGAGCAACGATTGTGATTTTGCTTGAACATGAACGAGGAGCTCTGGGTGAGAACGATCTCCGGTCGGATGTGGTAGCCATCCGGGCAGTTTCTCTGGCGGTCGAACTGGAGCAGGTGCTCCACGGAGTTGTCCAGGACTTCGATGAGATCCACCGCAGTGGCGGACAGAGTAGTCCTCGATGTGAGCTCCTGGAAATAGCGCTGCTGGCTTCCACTAACGATTATTGGGGCTGCTCGTAGCAGAAGGTACTGCTGATTTGGCAGCGGCATGTGATTCTCCAGGACCGTGCCCAAGAAGAAACCACTGGCAGTGTCCGAGTAGCGAAGGTAACTTGCGTGATCGAAAACCGTGCTGCAACTGTCGATGTTGGCCGTGTTCTGGATAAGAATGTCCTGGTGCAAAGCAATTCCGTAGATTTTCGAGATCTGCACCTTGAACTTGAGGATCTCGCCGGACTTCTCTGTGTAGCCCAGCTCCTGCTGCAGTGTATTGGTACAGGAGGTGACCATGCTGTTTGTGGATTCGCTCATCTTTCGACTCCGTGCGTAACCGCTTCTCGGGGGATTTCCGTAAGCGGAATATTCGGAGGGATCCGCCTCTGACATTCCTGTACACCAGTCTGCATTCTGGCCCAGAATCCCCGTCATCCGAGTGGGCTGCTGCAGACTTTGCATCTGATACTCACTGGGCGGAGCCGATTTTAAGCTCCTGCCCTTTTTGGGTCGCTCCTGCTGACCGCCGCAGTTGAAGCCCTTAGAGAACTCGATCAGCAGGTGAATTTGACGCGGCGTTAGCATGAAGTATATGTCGTCCAGACTTAGTTCTAGGCTGACCTTGGGCCCCACTATGTTTTCCGTCTGCTTGATGTTGATCTGGATGTTTTGCGCGCCCTTGAGTTCCACAATCTTGCAGAGCTGCTCGTAGGGAGTGGGTCCAAACTGGTGATCCATCACATCAAGCACTTCGGAGGTGTGCAAACTAAGTCCCTCGATCACCAAATTGTGCTTGGCTATCATGGGCAGTGCATTGAAACTGCTGTTGGGATCTTCTTCGGTTTCAGTGTCCTGGGAGGTGGACATGGGCATCTCGTAGCCCGTCTTGTTCTTGTACTCCACATGGCTGGCCTGGAAGGAGAGCACCAGCTTCCGGTCCGATCTGGGCAGCAGGTACTCAATGTTTAAAGTAGTATTTGTCAGTTTGGCGCGTATGCGATTGAGCACGTTGTCGATGGTCTCTGCGAACTTCTCCAGCCCAATCAGGGCGTTATTGTGGTTCAGAAAGGGCACATCGTCATCCACCTGCTTCATGCACTCCTCGGCCATTTGCATCGAGCTGCTCACCGACGACCACATGGACTCCAGCATGGTGGTGCCGCTCTGGTAGCGTGTGACTGGCCTCAGTGTGATGGTGAGATTGTGGATCTCCAGGCTACTGTCGTTGGTCATCAGCGCATTCCACGGCACCACGACGGTCAGGCGGCCAATGTGGCCCGAGACCACCTCGAAGGCCCAGCCCTGGTCCTCGAAGAGATCGTTGAACGCGTTGACCTTCAGGAATATGTCCTCCACCACTGCCTTGCCATTGTAAAGGTCCACCTTCAGCTGCTCCAGGTTCAAGTTATTCTCGAAAAACTGGCCCAGGTATCGCTGCAGCAGGTAGCGACACATTTTTGTTTTGAGGCCATCCCAGGGATTAAACCACGACATCACGCCTGAGTTGTTAGCCTAACTTTCCACGTTCGCCTTCTTTGTGCGTTTTAAAATTTTATGCGAGTTGTTTTTCCAGCGCAGCAGCAGCGACAGCAACAACAACTCCCCTTTGTTATTGTTTTCTGGGTGGCGAATCACGGAAACGGAAGAGAATTGAGGCTTATTTTGTTGATAAGACTCTGGTAAAAACGCTTACCACTCACATTTTTCGATTGGCGGAGGCGCAGCGCGGCTGTGGGCGGATATATATGTGCATTATTTTTGAAAATTATGAATTAATAAAGCGCAGTAGCAAGTGACCATCAAGTTGGCCCTTGTTCTTCTTTTTTTGTTGCTGCGACCAGTGTGGCCAGGTGTGAGAAGTTCACCAAATACCCCCTGCTAAGGGCAATGCGGGGGATGGGTCGAACGGGGTATTTTAAATTGATATGATTTATTATTATAAGCCGATTTTTGGTAAGTAATTTGTCAGTAAACTTTAGAACCCTGTCTGGATATTTAAAATATACATTGATTAACTATTGAATTATAATGCTGCTTGCATTATCTGCCTGATTTAAGTAGTCATTTTAAATTTACTTTTATGTTCATTTTATAAGTTGTGTGCTTGGCGTGTAAATCTTTACATTTCCGTTAATAAATATAACTTAGTATTTAAACAACACATAATTATCATCGAAGATTAATTCAAAATCCAAACCACCTGTTGCTACCCCGCAACAAAGTCATGCTTTGGTCAGTGTTGAAAAACGCAGCTCCACAGCTGTTTTGCAAAGTTCTTAATTATATTTTTGTTTGCTTATTTTGCGCTTTTGTTTTTCTTTCGCTTGCAATTATTATGTTTATTTGGAATTACTTGACCCTCTTCTGCTTTGGGTTCGCCCTCATCGATGCGAAATCCATCAAGAAGTCTCAGGCCAATCTGCTGGAGCCAACTCTTGATCCTGATGAGAAGCTAGGGAAGATTGGGAAGTCCCCACCCGACATATCCAATGAAGTGCAACGTGTGCAGGTTCCATTAGGTGCGTCGCCCGGCAAGGATGACTGGCAGGGCAAGTGGTTTCCCCATGCCCCGGGACAACAGCAAAAAGCGATTAAATCCAAAATGAAGAGCACCACTGAGGAAGTTCCTCTGCTGGAGTCCACAGCCAAGGATGGCTGGCAGGGCAAGTGGTTTCCACAAGCTCCCGGAGAGCCGCACGTGGTGAAGAAAAAACCGCTGGTCGAGAAGGAAACCAAGTCGGCGGAGTCCACCACACAGGATACTTGGAAGGGAAAATGGTTTCCGCAGGGTCCCAACGAACCGCACAAGACTAAACAAGGCAGCTGTGATGATGGCAAGGTGAGTTTAGACTTATAGATAACATTTGAAGGGTGTTCCACCAAACAAAAGAAGGTACGCAATATGGAGAACCCCCTTAAATACCTATGAATGCTTAGTATTAGTCCTCTTTTTCTATCATTGTTATTACCAATTTTCAGAGCAACCTTTCTGTGGACTTCGATCCAAATGACATCCGTGACAGCCTGAATTTTCTTTGCATCAGCAGTAATCGCAGTTTGTATCAGCCAGATTTGTCCAGAGAAGCCATTCTTACGGAGCACTTTCTGCCCAGCGCATATCTGCCGCCTGCCAAGTGCCTTAATGAGTCCATCAGCTACTCCCATCTGCCTGCCACCAAGTAAGGCGAACTGTATTATAGTTTCTTGCTAATTTCAACCTCAAACCTTTATTATTACCAGTGGCCCCTATCGCCCGATGCCCGCTGAATATGGCACCTATTCATATTTGCCGCCACAACGATACGTGCGTAATCTGGCGGAAGGTGCCATCGTGATGCTCTACCATCCCTGCGCATTTCCCGGCCAAGTGAAGCAGCTGCAGGACATCGTGGGTGGCTGTTTGTATCGCCATCTGGTGTCACCCTCGCTGGCTCTGAGTCCGGAGCGACCGCTGGTCCTGCTCGCCTGGAGTCGCAGCCTGGAGATGTCCGTCGTGGATCGAAAACTGGCGGCGGATTTTATCCAGAAACACGCCAAGCAAGGACCACTTGTCCCGGAGGAATTGTCGCGTTTGATTGCCAACAGACAGACATACAAGGAGGGCCTTCTCGTCGAAGCGCACTTGGTCACCACGGCAGACGACTATGGGCTGTGCGGCTACCTGGAGGAGGAGATGTAGGGTGAATGTGTTGACTATTTGATTTTAATAAACCTCGAATACTTTGCCAATTTCTCTTTGACTCATTAATTTACCCATCAGATTTAAAAGCTTTGCAGTCTGGTTGCACTGCAGCTGAGAAGGTGTGAATCACGATTTTTTTCTTTTGCCTAATAAAAATAAACAAGAACTTAAGAACATAAGTTCTTAACTTAAAAACATAAGTTCAGTTGAAAAGTCGTTACTTTGGCCTTTCTTCAGTGGGAACTTACCACACTTGAAGAATAGCACTAACGCCTTCTGCTTTGGTATTTTCGCGTGTCTCGCTTACTGTCCTCAGTTCGGTTTAGTTCTCTTTTCTCCGGATAAAATCAAATTCTATAAGCGATCGCCAAACGATCCCCCACTTGGTCGCCACACAAACAACGTCGCCCGAAAGCCGACGGCTGCATCATCATCACCTCTCCGGAAACTCCCAGCAAGCCCCGGATCCAAAGTGTAGCCCCCATTCGCAAAAGAAGAAGAAGAACAACAACAATAGTGGAGAGGTGAAACAAAGGAGACTCGCACTAAAAACAATTAATTTTGCAATTTCCACAACGTCGACAAATCAAGTGATTGTGCAGTTCGTATAGACCCAGGCCAGGCCACTCAGCTATTTGCAGCGAATCCTGCTTGGATTTCAGGCTTTACATAACATCCAAGACGGCCATTCGAAGGAGCACCGGAAAAGGATTGCAAACTCAGGAGTCGCAGAAGGTGGAGCACTTGGAGCTGGAGCAAGGAGACAACTAAAGGATAGTAAGGAAATCCCCAGATTACCCTCTACGTCCAACATGAACAACCTGGCAGACACTGTGGTAGTTGATCCTGGATTCGGAGGCGGCGACAAGCAGCAGCAGGCTGGACCGGCGCCGCAGGATGCCAGCGTGGTGGTTCCTCCGCCGGCCACCAAGCAGTCCTCGGCTCTGAAGAAGACAAGTCGGTACAGGAGCCGCTCCCTTAGTGCCTCCTCAACGGATTCCTTCAGCTCCGCCAGCTACACGGGCAGCAGCGAGGATGGCGACGACGTGCCGCCCAGGGAGAAGGTCCAGAAGAACTCCAAAGGCAGCTCCGACTTCTGTGTAAGGAACATATTCGCCCAGCATGCATTTGGGCGCAGGGAGATCGAGATTGCGGAGCAGGAGATGCCGGGCATCATAGCGCTGAAGAAGCGCGCGGCCGAGGACAAGCCTCTGAAGGATGCCAAGATCGTGGGTTGCACACACATCAACGCCCAGACTGCTGTGCTCATCGAGACGCTGGTGGAACTGGGAGCCAGCGTGCGCTGGGCCGCCTGCAACATCTACTCCACGCAGGTGAGTTCTGGTTTACGACCCATCCGCCATGTTGGTTTAGCTATTAACTCCGGATGTCGTGTGAAAATGTAATGGGGTTCTTACGTATTCATAGGCTGCTTAATGCACTTAATGGAAACTCTTGAGAGATATCTTAACTTATTTTCCTATATTTATTTAAATTCATATGCATATGCCTGCTCGGTCACTTTATCTGCTCGCTCGCTTGGAGACAATTGTTGTCACGCCAGGCGACGCAAACAAATGATCAATCAAGCCATGTTAATCAATTAAGCGCCCGCGGCTCAAGTGTTTGGCAATCGCTGAGTAATTGATGTGCCCTGAATTGGGTCGCCATATCATTGGGAGTGGAAGTTACGGACGCAGTTTGAGTTCCAGCAGCGTGGCTGATGCAATTATCACGAGTCTGCTGACGCTAAACAATTTATGGCTCCTCTAATGAAGCGATGCGAGTGCGAGGGCGAGCACCCTTCCCCGATCATTTATGCACCCATCCGTGCCAGCTTTTATCGCCCACGGCCCCCGACAGCCTGTCACGCTGATTCACCTGTATCACCTGCGACTTATCAGCCGAACTACGAGTGCCGTGCTTAGCGAGGGTGGAGCCCGATGCCCTATCAGCTCGATATAAGTCAGATATTAGCAAATGTTTACGCCGCATTAGGGTGACTCCATTTATCAGGCCAACTCTCGAGGGCTTTACTTGTTTGACAATCGTTTTATTAGCCTTCAAGAACTCCTATTTTTAAACAAACTTAATATCGTTGCTTATTTTCCGGATGGCTCGTGGTATGCTGATAGTTTGTTATTTTTTAGAACGAAGTGGCCGCTGCTTTGGCTGAATCTGGCATCCCGATCTTTGCCTGGCGCGGCGAGACGGAGGAGGACTTCTGGTGGTGCATCGATCGATGCGTGAACGCGGAGAACTGGCAGCCAAACATGATCCTGGACGATGGCGGCGATGCCACGCACTTGATGCTGAAGAAGTACCCGACCATGTTCAAGTTGGTCAAGGGAATCGTGGAGGAGAGCGTCACCGGAGTGCATCGACTCTATCAGCTCTCTAAGGCCGGCAAGCTGACGGTGCCGGCGATGAATGTCAACGATTCGGTGACGAAGACCAAGTTCGACAACCTGTACAGCTGCAAGGAATCCATTCTGGACAGCCTCAAGCGCTCCACGGACGTGATGTTCGGTGGCAAGCAGGTCGTGGTCTGTGGCTACGGCGATGTGGGCAAGGGATGTGCTCAGGCTCTAAAGGGGCAGGTAAATGGCACCCATACCATTAGTATGATATACTTTTGTTAACTTCTTAATCTTCAATCATAGGGCTGCATTGTGTACATCACGGAGATCGATCCCATTTGCGCCCTGCAGGCCAGTATGGATGGCTTCCGTGTGGTCAAGCTGAACGAGGTGATCCGCAACGTGGATATTGTGGTGACGGCGACCGGCAACAAGAACGTGGTGGTGCGCGAGCACATGGACAAGATGAAGAGTGGCTGCATCGTGTGCAACATGGGCCACTCGAACACGGAAATCGACGTGAATGGCCTGCGCACACCGGACTTGACCTGGGAGAAGGTACGCTCCCAGGTGGACCACATTATCTGGCCGGAGGGGAAGTACATCATACTGCTGGCCGAAGGCAGGCTGGTCAATCTGAGCTGCTCCAGCATCCCCTCGTTCGCCGTGTCCATCACCTCGGCCACCCAGGCCCTGGCCCTGATCGAGCTTTTCAATGCCCCGCCCGGACGCTACAAGTCGGATGTCTACTTGCTGCCCAAGAAGATGGACGAGTATGTTGCCAGCCTGCACCTGCCCACCTTCGATGCCCATTTGACGGAGCTGAGCGACGAGCAGGCCAAGTACATGGGACTGAACAAGGCCGGTCCTTTCAAGCCCAACTACTACCGCTACTAGGATGCACGGCGGGCGGATGCGGACAATAACACCAGCAATTAGAAGAAACAACAACGCCAACGAAAGTATTGTCTTTGCGAAGAAGTAAAACTATTTAAAACAATTGTTGACACACACACACACATACACGCGCGGAAAACACAAAAGAATACGGAAAGGAGAACACAAAGTTACTATTACCATTGTATTGCTTAGTTTAGCTCGAGCAGAATTCTTGGTTGCTTTTCGTTAGCATTTAAAGTCTTCGACATAGTATTTAGCACTCGCTTTAGCCGCAGGAGTATTCTCTCCGTTCACCTATCCACCATGACTCTCTAATCCCCAAAACTAATCTTGCCCCAAGAATTTATCCCCATCAACATTTTTTTTAGCCGGTTACTTAAATTTATTTTAGATACTTCGTACGCCTGTCGTCAATCAGACTGCAGTAGCTCAAAAGACGCGATTAGTTCTCTAAATGTATACTTCTAATTCGGAATTGATAATATCTTTAATGGGAATTGACTTGTATAATGGTTTCTAGCATATTTGCATGACATTTCTATAACTTTTTTGGCGTGAAATCAATGTACATTTTAATGTTAACGACTTTCCCGACTAATCCCTTTCTTGAGCTACGACAGCTGGGCAATAAGTGATCGATTTAACCTCTCGTATTGTTTACGTGCTTAATTTGTTAATGTTTATAACCCCCGCTTATGATTATGATTATACTTTTGTACTTTCGTTTCGTCCCGAGAGCGTTGATGGAAATGCAGTGCATGGTATTCCATTTATTCAATTATATACACGCTGGCATATATATCAGATCGAGAATTATATATATATACACTGCATATACACCTAATATGTATATTAGAAAAAGTGAAAAATGTTTGTAAGAAATTTGTGAGAAACGCAAAACAATAAAAAAAAGGGATTCTTTATTGAGCAATTAGATCTGTTCCACTGATTGATTTTCCCCCCACCAGCCCCGTCGAATTCAAAACCAGGAAAAGTTGCTTTCGTATTTTTCAGATGCATCACTCGTCTATTTCTCTTTTTATTACTCGGTACTTGCCTTAAACTTGTTATGTTTTTCTTTGATATTTTATAAAATGTAAACTACACGAGTTTGTCATAAAAATCATACACATTATGTATTATAATTGTTTTCTTTTGTAAATTTTCCGTTCATCTGAACTATTCCTAAAATGCCGTAAAGTGCATAATGTGCACACCCGTCCTAATTAGGGTAATGCTAAAAACACATGCGTCAACTAAATCTTAATCAAAGGTTGTGGAAAAAACAAATCCAGGCGGGCCGAAAGTTACAGGGGGTTTGTAAATCAGGCTGGCGGAGAGGCATACACATATATTTGCATCTGGAGAGGATCGGAGGGCGGATCTGATCTAGTCGAGAAAGTGCGGCTTGAGATGCTTTAGCATGCCGAAGGTGCGGAAGCGGCGGATCTTCATCACCTTCATCAGCTCGTCGTCGCAAATGGCGAACTGCTTGTTCTTGGGGTCGTACAGATCGCGCTCCTTGATGATGGCCCACACCTTCTTCACGACTTCGTGGCGCGGCAGGGAGGACTCTCCCATGAGGGCACTCAGTTCCGGTGATAGATTGTATGCGCGTGTGAAGCCGGTGCTCTTACGTCCCGATCCTGTTCCCCCGGCCGCCTTGCCCTTCTTCTTGGCCACCGGCTTCTTGACCACCTCGTAGTCCGAGTCCGAGCCGGCATCGCTCTCGGTGCCGGAGTCGTCGGCATTTAGGGTCTTGCGTTTCTTCTTGGGCGCCTTGTGCTTCGTGGGCTGTGGCCTCTTCTTGGGGCTCTGCTTCTTCTTCTTGGCGGCCTCCTCCTCGCTGCTGCTGGGGTCCTCCTCCTCGCTGGGCTCGCTCTCATCGTCGGGATCCGCATCGGGATCCTTGCCCTCGTCATCGTCCTCGTCCTCCTCGTCCTGCTGCTCGTTGATCACCTCCATCACGATCTTGTCGAACTCCTTCTTGCGGCTCAGCAAGGAGCAATTCAGCTTCCCCTCCACCTGCTCGCGCACCCTCTTCGCCGAAATGGTCGCCAAATCGGCGTCCTTCAGCACCGCCTGAATTTCACGACGCAGGTCCTCGCTGGAGATGTCCGACATCTTGGTTCGTGGTGTTCCTCGTTTTCCTGCGCTACACGTAGGTCTTTCAGCCTGCGGGTCACATTGTGGGCATTTTCAATTATTCCATTGTACGCACAACCTAATCCCAGGCATTTTCCACTTACCGGAGATCCGTTTTCGGTGGTATATTCACGTTTTTCCGGATTCTTTGCGGCGCTTAAAGAGACAAATCTTTTTCGTTTTTTCTTTACACCAAGTCCCGGCGTCTCTATAGGGTTGCAACTTGATGAGAGCTCCTATCGGTTTCGATTAATGCTGTTAAGCGGTGGTGCTGTTGAATCTGGCTAGATGACAGGTATGTGGAAGTTTACTTTGTAACTGATTTCAATAACTTAAAGGAATATTTATGTATTGTTTGTTTTCAAAAAGTGCAAAGTGTGTGTGAGGTCCATTATACTTCTTAATAATCAGGTTTTTTTTTTAAGAATACTGATTTATAAAGGCAATAAATAGTGTGGTTCTGATCGAATGGTTTCGGCAATGTCCAGATATCTGTCTCACCGCCAACGTCTTGAAATTATTTCTCAAAATTATATAAATGTGTATGGTTTTACTTTTTCAAATAAAGTTTCATATATGTTCATAAATATATGTTCATTTTAATATTCTTGTATTTCCTTAAAGTTATATCGCTATCGATTGCCAATCGCCTTTGATTCAAAATGCATGGAATCTGGTCACCCCAAATCAGCACTAAGCTGTTGGCATATCGATAGTTTCAGCTAAACATCGATTCTTGTACCAGCTCTAAAAACGTCGCGTATTTGTTAAAAACTTTGTTAAAATAATATTTAACAACCGACTTAAGTTCGCCCCGCGCCGCCAAACGCTTCTCCGATGCGCAATAAGTTCTTGGCCTTAACGTTGGTCGTCTACGTGTCGCGATATTCGCTGCGATTTCAGCAGCTGCAGCAACAATAACAACATATATAAAAGATACCAGCAACAACTACAACACACACACACACAACCACGGCAACAACAACAAGAACGTGCGCTGAGGTAATTTTGCTATTTTTTCTTCTTCTTTTTTGTTTATTTATATAAATGAGCGTGTGTGTGAGTTCAGTGCGTGCGATGTGCGTGAGATTCCCGTCCAAATTTGATTTTTGCTGCAATTCTCATGTAGGCCCCCTTTATTTAATTGCATTTATGTATATCTATCCGGCTGCTTTTAATTCGCTTTTAGCCAGAGATTCGCAAGTTTTCCCATCTCCCAGTGGCTCCTCTTCGTCGCTTTTCGCTACTCCGCTTTGTTCCGCTGCTTCGCGTCTTTGTTTTGCCGGCGTTTTGACGGCTTTTGTTGTCTTCTTTTGCTCGAGACTGCGACGCCCTTTTTCCAACTGGAATATACGCTCTCCTTAACTTAAGTTCTTTGATTGGAAATAAATATGGAACTAAATAAATAAATGTGTAGCGTACAGTATAACATATAACACGAAATGTAGTAATTGTGTATACAGTGGTCTTTCATTTATGCAGTGCATTTTATAGGGGCCCGACTGTACTGTGCCTTATAAACTTATTGTTTCTATTATTACTATTTCCACTGAGTCAGTTCAGTGCATTAGATCCAGTAATTCTGTAAAGAAATTACCCGGCAACGATAAAAGTGTTTTCTGAGATATGTACATACATACGTACATCAATACATATATGCATGTAACTATAAAACTGATTAAAAATACACAACTCAAGATAAGAGTGCAAGTAACTTATTTCATTTTTTGTATAATTCAGCATCCAAAATGCAATGACCCGAGGGAAATCTCTGAATATTATCACTAGAGAGAAAATAACATATATATATTTAAATCAGTATCTTTACACATGTAAACATTATTCGCCGATTTAAATATTTATTTATTGCAGCGGGTGTGCTTCGTGTTGTCAGGCATCCATTTCTTATTTTTTGTTTGTTTCTTTTTTATTTATTTTATCTTGTTGTCGCCTCACAGTGTCTGCCGAAAGTTTGTAGCCCCTACCTGTTGCTATGTGCCGCCCACAAAAGTGATCGCACAGTTTTCGCAGGCAGTGTGGAAAACAGATTTGGGATTTCAGTGTTTTTTCTGACCACTTATATGTTCTTGGCATAGTTTTTGTTTTTCTTTTTACCGATCTAACATTTCTCATTTAAGTAATCACATAAATTATCGCAGATTTTGAAATCATGCGACGAAATAGGCATTTTAAAAAGTCTTTTTCATTTTAATTAGATCCCTTAGGAAAAATAACATTTGATTATCACTTGAGAAATATGAAGTTATTATTTGTATATTTCATTACTAAATAAAATGAATTGCAGCTAAGAATGGTTTTCATTAATTATCATAATTTAAATATTTGGTAAAAACGAAAAAAAGGTAAAGGAAATAATGGAAATCTCTTGAAGTTTCCCGCTGTTTCGAATCATTTTTGTTTATAGCTGCTTTAAAACTAAATGCTCGCTGTGCCGTTTCGTCATTATGAAACGACGTCAAAGTAAAAGCAGCAAAACTTTCGCATGGTGAAAAATGTTTTCCAATTTCCCGCCACCGCTCCTGCCCCGCAAAAAAAGGGAGAAAGACTTTTCTCGCCCACGCCGAAAATTCTGACGCGCTCGATTTGTGTTTGTCTTGCTGCCGTGTTCCCATACTTTTTATGCTACCCGCTAATAATTTATGCATAAAAATCGAGAAATAAATAAGCAAAGCTGCATTAAGGCGATCCGAAAGTGAGTGTGTGCGGCGGTGGAGGGGAGTTCTTGGTGCACAGTGGGCCATAAAAGTCGTCCCACTCATAACTCGGGGGCCAACTATTTGTCTGTGACCCTGGGCGAGGTGCTTGACAGCGGCAACAATTAGATTCGAATGGATGGACGTGCATGTATCTTTTTATGCTTTTAGCATGTGCACCATAAAAGTGTGCAAACGCCGAAATTCGCCAGTAAATTCCCTTTTTTTTTCGGTGCACTTCGGTTGGCCCTGGCATTGCACTTGCAGCATGGAAAGTGTGAAAATTGTGCAATCGCCGCAAATGGAAAACTCACATGGGCGATATTTTCGCATGAAATACGCTACACTTTGTTTACGACAATTTACCAATGCAGGAGCGAGGAATCGAATGCTTTAAACCGAAAAAGATTTAGCCAAACATACAGTGGCTAAAAACTCAAATAGCTCAAAATCCTAACTAAATTAATTTTGCTATTCAAGTACTTATAAAGCGTATAAGTGTCTAAATTTGCATGTAAGGGTTTAACAACTAGGTCCATGATGTGCTTGTATCCACTGTATTAAGGGGGGCTGGGAATAGTTCTGGGACTAAAGGCGTCATAAAACAACACGCCCACAACCATGACACAATCGAAGATGATGCCTGGTGATCCGCCGCCCATTTGCCCGATTTTCCCCGGGGCTCTGAAAAGCCTTTTGACGTTTGCGCCCAATTTGGCCATAAATTTAAGAAATGATTCCCAACAAAATTCTGCACTGGTCAGTCGGGCGAAGCAAGAATTTGTGTCGCTAAATCAAAACGAACGACAGCGAAAATCAGAGCTGAGTCAATTTTATTATTTTTAGTTGCTGCTTTCGGTATGTGCTTTAATGGTTTACTTTTAAGCGTATATTTCTATTTGCGAATAATAAGAAATATATATATTTTGGCGCTATATTTAACCCAATTAGTTGGGGCGTTCTAAATTTAAATCTGCGATTTACTTTGATTTTCACTCGCCTGCATTCCTCGGCCGCAAATCAATCGAAAGAGCAAATTCGATGGGGGATACTGATCGGGGATTAGTCATGCAGGTGGTTCTTTCACTGAAACTTTCAACTCCCCGCACAATCGAATTGAAATCAATTCGCAGCTCGGTATGTGTTTAGATTCTGCACGAATCATAAATTATATTTTATGGCTGGAATCGATTCCCCAACGTCCAATTGCCCAATTTGTGAATTTGTTTATTGGCAGAAAATTATGCTGCGATCTGGCGAAAGTTATTTCAGAGACGTTGCTTTTCAAGGTCGTCGAAATGTTTGCAAAGGATTTTTGCAGTTAAGATCTCTGCTTTGGATGCTGGCCAAATAATAAATATGATTTTTTTCGCATTTTTCACTTGGCATATCTTTTTGTTGCTCCTTGCGAAAGGGGTGGGGGCTTGGGGGATAAATAGGAGGTGTTGGTGGGGGACTGGAATATGAAATGGGGAAATATATTTTATGAAGTCAGTCGTAAATAGAATACACTTAAAGTGTACAGGCTGTATTCAGATAGGAAGAGTGATTGGGTTAAGATGCATTGAACTTTAAATGGCTACATTTGCTGACTGCCTAACTAGTTTTGGGGAAAATGAGACTATGAGTACAAAAAATCTGAGACGGAGTCACATAATCAATCCTATTTGGTAAAAATTATACTAGGTATCACTTAAAAGACCATTAATTGCTATAATGTGACAGCCAAGGATTCGCCACCAATCAATTTCAACCTTTGGGGGACCTTGGCGCATTTCCCCGAAACCGAACCCACCCGAAGATGATTGGACTAAGTGCAGGCAGGCGTCTTGACCCACAAACCCACTTAGGAACCGATCCCAAACGATCGTAGGACCCCAAATGCCGGACCCAGTGAGCAACTCTCCTTAGTGTAGGGTGCTCGGGAAAGTAGACCGAAAACTTAGAAGAAAACTTTTCGAAATTAAGAGCCGTGCGCCGATCGCCAGACTCTCCGCGGAGAGGATCTTGAGTTCTATTTTCGAAAAAGCGTTTTCGAAACTCGGAGAGTGAAAGAGCGAGCAGCTCGACGAATCGCTTGTTGTTCGTGTAGGAAATGTGAAAGTTCATTGTTTCATTGAGGAAAAATTGTGAAAAAGCCAAATTATCTAACATTGGCGAGCTGCTGCCTCCGCGGGAGAGTCGTTCGAAAATTTTGAAGATTTCGAATTCGGTATTCGAAATGGGAGCAGATCGGCGTGCGCCCGGAATATCTTCACTCAGTGGTCTCTGCGGAGGTTTCACGTTTGAACGTCTCTCGAACGAAAACAGACGATTTTCACGGAAAAGCGCAATGTGAAAGCCAAAAAAGACTAGAAATAGCCTGGCGTGACGTCCCACACAGACGACAGACAGCAGAACGATTAGCACCGTCAGTAGCGGACTATAGCGAAACGAGAGAGGATCTTACACCCGATCTAACCGATCTAACTGATCTTAAAGTGTTTAGACTAAGTTACGAAGTGTTACGAAAATGCCAACATTCCATTGCTGAAACCGCTGGTAAAAGATATCGATCGATCGAGATCGAGAGTTCGACAGAGAAACCATAGATTCCTGACAGCAGGTGGTTGTGTCGCGCGAGTGTTCCTAGTGCCGAAACCCCAGGATGTGTCTCCTCTAATAGCCCGCCGATCAGAGCCGTCCATCGAGCCAAGCAGGATCCTAGAAGAATCTCCGAAAGGACTGCACCACCGGACTCCAGTGGTTCGAGTGGTTCGCGGGGACCATGCCGGTCATTGCCGACGTCGCCAGCGATGAGCCACCAGCAAAATGTTGCAAACATTGTGAGGGTATGCTTAGATCTTACATCCAACATATCCAACCTATCCAGCCTATCCGAATATCCAGATATCCACCTATCCACCACCGTTCAACATAAACAATGGCCGGAAAAGTGCAGTGCAGCGGGTTCGTTAACCGATTCCGCCGCCGCTGTTCTTGGCTATTAACTCCGGCCCAAAATCCAAACACAATTGAAAGATTTATGCTTGATTTGCCTCGCATCCCCCCGCGCGCTCCCTGCTGCCCCCGCCACTTGACTGACATTAACTTTGCTCTCCATTTGTTTGTTTTAATTTTTGTTGCTCTTTTGCCCTGCGCCAGCAATTGCCGGGCACTTAGTTTTTCCTGCTACCAAAGCCAAATTGGAACAAAGCCGCTGACGGGTCTACTTAAAATTTTTCGGCAGTAGTGGAAAACCATGACAGCCAACGCCACCGGCTGCAAAAAATAGGCCTCGTGATTAGCTGGGGAAAAATGGACTTTCGCCGGGATTTTGACAACATTTAAATGTGACCGGAAATGTCAAAATATTTTGCTCAGTGAACTAATTTAATTAGTTTTTCTTTAAACTTTAAACTTTAAACTTTTCTTTAAACTTGCTTGTATAGTTTTCTATATTTTGTGGCTACTGTGGCAAATTAAACCAGATTATAATTTAGTCATTCGCTATTTAGTAAATCGCTAAAAGAAATAAATTATTTGTTCGTTTTAATTTAACTATTATTATGCACTTGTAAATTCCTGAAAATCGTTATATTGCGTGAATACTAAATTCAAAAAATAGTTGGGTAAATTTGAATGTATAAGAACAATGCAATACGAGCATATTTAATACTTTAAAAAACCTCTAAGATGCATTTTAGTTAGTTTAGTTGAATTAGGCAAAGTGTTGTCCCTAATGAGAGGAGGCTGTTTTTTTTTTTAAATTCGTTTTTGCTGCCTTTTGGCCGTGCGTTTTCTGCTTGGCACGCGCTCAATGTCAAACTGACCAGCCCACCGTCCCCGCCCCTTAGCTACGCCACAAAACACCCCACCGATGATATAGACAAATGGGAATATGCAACTCATATATGAAGCGGTCTTTCGTAGCGGAATGACTTTTGAAACAGAAGGAAAATCTTTTAAAATAAACAATATTTATGAAATAAATAAATAAATATGCTTTCCGATAATATTCCTAATAGTTTCGATCTCAGATCCATGAACCCTTCAAAGAAAACTCCTTTTATCTTCGAATATGCATTTAATCCATGCTGCCACTTGTTGAAACCCACGATAAATAAACTTTCGTGTGAAGCGTTTAAAAATAAATAAATTACTCTAATACCCAGAATTAATCAAACTAAAAAACAAGCGAACAACAGGCTAAGCCAAATCATCTTGGCCATATAAACGACTTGTTTACAACAATGCAGTCTTGTTTACAAGTAGCCGAGAAGAGGAGAAAAATTCCATTTCTTGCGGCTAATCGGAACATAAAATTTTCCAAGCCTTGACACTCTTTCAATATATCGCGCGCATATATATATATATATAATTTTATTCCTTGTGATATATAGCGAATCTGATGGCTGTGATTAGACGACTGCAACAGAATGTTGGATAAAATTTAATTTTGGTTTTTTCGTTTATGGCTTTTTTATTTACATGATAAACGCAGGCAGCCTGCTCGACAAAATTAGCTGAGCCGTGCGACCAAAGCCAAAGAATAACATGTAATTTAATGAAAAAGAAAAACGAGACAGCCACAGACGAGTGCTGTCCCTTTCCAGCCTGCTTTTCTTTTTATTTTTCTTGGTTTTTACGACAATTTTCAATGTAATTTTTAGTGCTGACTGGGGCACAAGGTGTTGTCATTTTGTGTTTTCTGCGTGTGAGCGCTCCTAAACACTTTAAAATGAGTGTCGCTAGGGCTATTTACAGTCGCCTTCTGCTGCAGCTACCCCTTGCCACCCATTGAATTCCCTTTGTCCGGGCATTCCTGACATCTCATTCGATTGCTCCTCAGTTTTGGGGCGGCGGCGGAAAATCGTGCTGAACTGTGAATTCAAAAAGGGGGAAATTTTCATTTTCTGTTGTTCAGCCGAAGAATTTGGGGATCAATCGTTGGTCGAACTGCCAAAGCTCATTGAACTGTTTGTTGCACGGCAAAAAAGTGTTAGTAAACGTTAATAATATCCATAATTATAACTACATATTTCTTTTTTTTTGGTGTGTAAAAACTTAATAAATTCAATGAAATTTGTTTATATTTTTTAATAGAAATAATCAATGAAATTTCTCGCCGTGTGGCCCCAAAACTACTAACCCAAAAGCACTCAGTTTGCAATTGGAAAATCAATCAACTTGGAGGCTTTTCCAGCCAGCCGCCCAAATGGCAAAAATTCAAAATTTCACTTACAACTCGGCGAGCCGCACACAAAGTGGCAAATAAATTTGCACTTGCATCATCATCATCATCTTGGCTATGTTATATCGTATCGAAGGGAATGAATAGGAATATGAATACACGAATGAATATTGATATTCCATGGCAGCCATTGCGTCGTGTTCGATTGTTTTTCCTCAGTTTTCCCCACAGCGCGCCAATGTGTGAAAAACATGCCGCAAAATTGCCGAAAAAGCCAAACGCACACATGGAAATTGCGGCCGACTGTGTGTATTTGCATTTTGCCCATTTTTGTAGTCAAATTTCGTTTGTTTTCTGAATCAGCCTGAGTTCGGGATCCTCCGTCCCACTTTCGACCACTCTTTGCCTCTCTTTCTGGCGTCTTTTATGTTTTGGGCGAGCGTGTACAACGGGGCGTATGAATATATAGAAATTTATTACTGCTGCTTTTGCTGTTGTTGTTGTTTCCAGCTTGCGCAATGTTTACACACATTAAATGGCAGCGTCCAGTCAAAGTCAGATTTCATGTACGCGATACAAAGAAAGAGAGGAATCGATCGTTGGTTTTTTTTAGGGGAAAAACAGCGAAGAAGTTTGGCTACACTAGTGAAAAAATATTTCAAAAAATCTTAGAACTTACTTTGTTCTTATTCCCTTAAGACAATGAATAAGTATACTCGTACTGTATTAACAATTTTGCTTGCATAGTAAGGATTAGTATTTCAACCCGCTTCACTCAGTGTGCATTACTTTTGCATGTTGCAGACACATGTTCTCGAATGGGAAACCTAAACAACAGCAGCAACAGGCAGTTTTCCGTGGATATATATGTAAATCCGCAGCGTATGGCAGCGCTATATAGCCCACATTGTCCAGTTTTACCTCGTTTTGCAATTTGGCCGGCCAATAAATTCGTTGGAAAACTCGAAAAACGAAAGCGCACGCATTTGTGCAAATAAACAATGTGTGGGCGTGTGCAGGGGTGGAAAACAGGTGGGGGTGGGTGGTTTTTAAAGGGGTGGGCGCAATGCTACATATGTATGTACATCTGTACATCTAAGCACTGTCTGAATAATTCACAATGGGTATTAGGCCTACAAGTGGGCGTATTAGATATTGAAATCAGGTTGAAATATTCACGAGCTACGATGATCAATATAACAGAACGTTAAACATTTTCTCTATTATTTGATATTTAATTTCTAGCTAAGCTTATCAGCAACAATCCATAGTCAGTCTGAACAAACGTTCGTTCCATTTGCATAAGTAGCGCTTTCCCTCTGGTGCTTTTACTCATTTTCCCTGAAAGACAGCAATAATTTGCTATTGCCACTGAAAACTACTGCATTCCAATCTCACAATAGAATCGGGAAAAATGTAGAAAATACAGAGAACGAGTGAGTGGAGGGAGGGGGACTTGTCTCTGGGATCTCGAGCTGGCAATCTGCAGGTGTTCCTTTCGCTGGATAAACAAATTACCTGACTCCTCGTCGCCCCTTTATCTTTGTATTGTTAAATTCCGCTTCTGGCTTATTGGCGAATATTTCGCTCGGTAATTTAGTGAAGTTTTCATGCGAGAAGCGTGCGTCTTTCTTTGCAAAGGTCGTTCTTCATGTTTCACATTGGCTTTTATTTAATAAACTGATTCGCCTTGCCTCCGACTGCATTTATTCGCCCGTTTCGCTTATTGAAATGGAATCCCATGAATTTTTTATTGTAAATGCAAGAATTTGTATTCATGGCATATCGCTAGGGTCGAGTTCAAGCACCAAGTTTATCGAGACCGGGATGATGTAGCATGACCATTATGGTATGGCCGAAATCGGGACGCAATGGCGGCGGCGGCCTTGATTTTGAACTCATTTCAATGAAAATTGCAGCATTAAAACCGAGGCCAATGGCTGGGCAAAGAACGAAAGATGGTTGGGAAAAACTCGAGAAGTTGCTGCAAGTGATTCCAGGTGAAAGGAGTGTAGAGGAAAACTTAAGGCACTTTCCTTCTGCAGATAACTGAATGCAGTTCATTGCAGTTTTCCGTGCCAGGAAATGTAAATGTTATTTTTCAGGACATACCCATTTTGGCTGATTTGCAGCCCATAAACTTTGGCTAAACTTTCATGATTATCTTGGGTGTGGGAGGGATGGAGAGCTCACTCGTGCAACACTCTTGCAAATGGCATCCCCAACCAGACCCAACCAGCCCCATTTAGCCCGAAAACACCCACGAAAATACACACATTTCGGAATAGAGTCCGGCGCACGCCTCATTAGAACACCTTTCAGTTTGCTGTGTAATTTTCGCAACGTTTTTAATGGCGTGCGGGGACATTTTGGCACTCGAGTGACCGTGTGCGTTTTACCTACACCCCAACCGTGCCGCATTTCCCTGCGAGTTTCCTCGCATTTTCCTTGGTTTTCCCTGCTGCGTCGCACGCAAAACTATTTAGAGAAGTGTCAAGAAATGTCTGCATTTTGCATTCGCCGTGGCCACTGCATTGCATTGCAACATCGTAGCAGCAGCAGTCACACGCCTGCCACCGCATATACTACTATACTATATACTGTATTATATGTGGTATATATGCGATATCTGGCGCGGGCGGGCGTTGATAAATTACAAAACATTGCGTTGGCTATTTTAAATGTGGCATGAAATTTGCTTTTTGCATATAATTCGCTTTTTTAGCAGCGCTTTTTATGCTGTCAACGGAATCGCGTCTATATCTATATGGCATCTATATCCCAGGCTGTCTTTCTGACTTGACTTTCTGCATGAGCGAAAACTATGTCAGATTCCCCAATTGCTTTCGAGTGCATAAACGAACACTTCTCTTAAACAAAAGCGTCCAAACACGCAACGCAATTGGCGCGGCAAAAAATAAAATAAAAACAATAAAATGAAAAAAAAAAAAAAACCGAGCACCAAACGAAATTGTCATTTGCGTTGCGTTTTGTTTGTTTGGCGTTTTGTGATTTATTTTCGCTTTGACAAATGCACAAAAATTTGACCATGGCATGTCAAGAAGTGTGGTCATTGTATTTATAATGCCGGTCCGATATAGATAAATTGGCCAGAGGATGGAGGAGGAGGAAGCGGAGGAGCTGGGACTGCTGAGCGAAAGATGACTAGTAGATGGGTCTTCCAGAAAAAGAAACTGATTCGAAAAGGATTGGTCAGAAGCGTGATCCGAGTGGCTAATTAGTCAGGGATTCACAGAGGCATCTCGAAAATCGACGTGAAATGTGTTCGAAATTAGGCAGGGATTTTTCACATAACGCATAACAATCAGTTGAGTAATTATTAAAAAGATACATGCTCTTGAAAATATATATTTTTTGTAAACCATTAAATCCTGTTCAAGTACACAGTGTGACCAAAGAGTCTCAAAGTAGCCTGGCTGATATCCTTTTAATGCCAATTAGTTCACTTTGCGAACAATTACTGCCTGCTTATGCAGCTATGTATCTTTATGCTTCTATGCAGCTATGTATCTCTATGCAGCTATGAAGTTATGTATCTTTAATTAGAGTAGTTGCCGCTCGCGCAGCGGGCAATTAATGCCGGCAAGTCGGATAACTTCATTTCCGCTGAACAAACAACAACAGCTGGGCGGAGTTGTCAGATGCATATTAATAAACATGAATATTGTCAATGTGGGTCAGGCAAAAAAAAATAGAAAAAATGGAAAAATGGCAAAAAGGGATTCGAAAGAGCTAAAACGCAGAGAAGAAATAAAGACGCTGCAGGCCATAAATAAAAATAGAAACGCCGCGAATTGAAGTTGAAACAGGTGCATGTTGCACGATTCGAGTTCTCTTTTTTTTTTTTTTTTTTGCATTTTTGTTTGCTGCAATGTTTGCTCTCGGTTGGGGGTCAATTTAATGTTTGACTCTTTCGCACTTTTCAACTGTGGCAGACAGTTTTTCGCACCTTCGACTTTGTTTTTTTGGTGCACTTTGAAAATGTTTGCATGTGCAAAATAAATGTATGATAGAGGTGGATAAGGAGGAGGATAAAACAATGTTTATTGAAAGGAGTGTCAATTTAACTGCAGCTTGCGCCTTTTCCTTCCATTATTGTCCTTCTGTGGCAGCGAAAGAAATTGCATTTTACACTCGCTGGCATGGCGCAAATCTCTGGAATCTGGCAGCACACAACTTTTCAATTTTCCCCACAAATCCCATGCACATGCCAGTTAGTTGGCCCGACAATGCAATCAACATAAATACAAATCCCTAAACTATTTTAATGTCGACTTGACCCCAAAAACTAGCTCCTGTCGTGTTCGCTTCTGGCCTGTCCTCTTCCCTGGCTTAAACTGTAGTAGTGTTGATGTGGTAATGGAAAAGTTTGGCCAGCAAAAAAATAGACAAAAATTGGCACTCAAAAAACCAACTTAAAAACGCATCAAAGTAGGTTTTTGGCCTTTTGCCAAAGCTGCCAACCGGGCGTATACGTAATCAGATGTGTTGCCATCCCCGAGGAAAGTTTCGTGCGATGGCTTTTGCTCCGGGGAGTCAATTGTTGTGCATGAAGGCGGTAATACACTTTGAGGTTTCCATTTTCGGGTCCATTTCATAGATTATTTAGCAAGCTAACTTCTAGCGTTTATTGGAAAAGTGTCTGCCAAAAGCGAGTCATGAAAAATTACCCATCTCTGGGGATGAAAACCTTGAAGGCTACTTTAAGATAATAAAGACCCATAGGAAATGTATGAATTTTACTTGTGTTTTATCACATATTTCTTGTATGGTAAATATATCTGAAAATCTGCATTGGCGCACACTGGAAATTGGGTTTTCAACAATATCTTCAGAACGTTGAACTTTGCGCCCAATAAACATGTATATCTGGTGTGATATAAGGGGCAGATATTGCTCCTATTGTGAAACACATGCAGACACTTCAGTTCATTGACATCTAGCTAATATTTTGCCATTAGCCCGCGAAGAAGCTGTGTCCCAATTTTATGGCGGCAGAAAAAAAGGGAAGAAATATGGTTGCCATAATGAAAATGTAAACCCAGACGTGGCCCAATATTTTACAAAGATTTTGCATAAATTGCGATGTTGGGAAACAATCAAATGGCAATTAACACTTTTCAGCCAAATAACATGTTAATGCCCCCATTCCGATAGATATGGTCTGGCCATCTTGTGCTTCTGGGCCTAATTGATGGGCCTGGCCAATAACCTCCGCCATCTAGTTTCTGCCCACAATTAGTGGAAATTTGATGATTTGCATAAATTTGGTTTTTCTCCCTCCATTTCGGTTCCTCCTCCAATCCCGCTATTGTTTAGTTCGTGATCTGTCTGATTTTGGGATCTGACTTTTTTATTGGTTTCAGTTGCGCATTTCCCATCGGAATTGTTTATGTTTATGCTGCGTATATTGTTAACTTAAATATTTGGCTGCCATTCATTGCAGGCGGTTCATTAGTCACAGATTAAACGTTTAGCATTTTTTCTTGTTCTGCTAGTTTTATTAGCCGCAATTGCTGGCCGTCTGTTCAGTGAAATAGCACAACTGACTTTGAAATATCTATAAAAATAGTGGCAAGCTAAAAGTTAGATTAGAAACTCCGTATTTGATGAAAGTCAAAGAGAAGTGCAGACAGACCTTGATGTAATGTATATTCCACTCTATTTTCAGTGTAGCTGTGAATATTTTCAAGCAGCTTGCGATTATAAATAAAAACTTTACTTTCAGTACTATTTGTGTATCCTTCGAGGGGGTCCAACCTTTCCACCTCGAAGGTTTAAATTATTTTTTCGGGCTCCCTGCCGCGGTTGTTAATTGCTCGAACAGAGCCAGCGACATCATAACCATAAATTTTGATGGGCCTGCATTTATTTTTAACCGAATTTCCCGTCGGTTCATTTTATATCAATGACGCTGCTATACCTACCATACTATGCTATACCAATACTATACTATATACTATGCTATAGTATACTATATATGTGTGTATGCTTTTTTATATGCTTGTCAGCGGTTTAGAATTTATGTTGTGTTTTTCATACATTCCGCTGGTTTGTCTCGGCTGTTTCATTCCTTTCTATAAAATAATTTCGTTGTCTTCGCGGCGAGGGAGGCTGAGTTTTTTTATTTTATATACTTTTTTTTTTTGAGACCCCAGGGCGGTTAGTCGGTTGGTCGAGAAAGCAACAGATTTCTTCGCTTCACACGCATTTGACTTTCAAATGAAGGACAAATATTGTATGGGCGAACGGGCGGGCAGCAACAACAAACAAACAAACAAACACACGGGGGAAGCGGAAAAGCGGGGTGGGTTGGGGGGTTGAAAGTGCGAGGGTGTTCTGTGAAAGTTTTGCATTAGCTCGGATTTTCCTTATCTTCTGGATGCCTGTGCCTACCCCCTCTTTCCACTGCCAGTTTCTTCGGATTCGAGGCTGTGCATATAAATTATGTGAGTAATTCGATTTTAAACTGTCTGTTATTTGTGCCGGTTTGGCCCTATTCGAAAAAGATTGTTGAAAAGTGGAAAAGTTTGCCAAGTAATTGCCAGGATATACATTTATTGTAAACATTTCGCAGCATATAAAATGTATGATGTACGCCACAAATGGACTTGGTATTGGTAATAGAAGTGGAGAAATTCATTTTGCTGGGAAATAAAGTTTGTTTTGGCCACTTAAAATATGAAAAGTTTTTATTGATGAGTTCTGAATGAATTTGTATATTCAAAGATTCAATCATTCACTGTAGAATGTGACTTTTGTGAATGTCAAATAATCCCCTTTGAAAGTATATGTGCATGTTTTTCCACAAATCCCATAATTAATTTGCAGTTGAGTATGCAACCGATTAGTGCAGCTTCAATGACATTTATGCAAGTTGACCCTCCAAACTACCAAAAGTTTTGTGCTTCTTGTGGTTGCTCACTTTTTTACGTTACTCATTTTGAATTTATGCTGCACACGTTGAACTGACGCAGCAATGTGGCATAGGCGTTGTTTGCAACGTCCGGCGGCCAAACGAAAATAGATGGCACTTAAGCCGCCGCGGCAGCATTTTATCGACACGAGCCAACTGTCAGTCGGATTGGAGATTGGGGATTGGGGATCGGGGATTGGGGATCGGGGATCCTAAGCATTGTCAGACTCTCTGAGCCCAGAGCAATGGCAATAGGCCTGCTGCGCGTTTTTTAGACCAAATAAGACCAAATAATGCGGCTGCAAGGCAAATAACTTGGCACGCATCTTGTCGACGCCGTCGTCTCTGCTTGACTTTATTTTTTCCCCATGGCTTTTCCCATTTTTTTGCCTTTTTCTGCATGCATGAAAAGCAGATTCTAATGCATTTTCCCTGGTCTGGCCGAATAATTTCGAAACTTAACTTGTCCGCTTATGTCGGAAAATAGCAGAGGCACTACGGGCTCCATGTCCGTGCAGTTTTTGGTCTTGTTTATTTAGGACTCGGGTTGTCTGTTGGATAATTTTCTACTTTATTCTAGCTGGGTCTGCATAAAAAATGCAAAAACCAAACGTCAGACGAGAGTTTTATTTGCTGTTTTTATTATTTTGCCTGTGACTTCCCGTTCCCTTTCCACTCCGCAGAGTCCGTGTGTGTGTTTTGTCTTCTGTTTCGTTTTGTTTTCGGCTTTAGTTTGGTTTTGCTTGGAAAATTGTTGTTTTTTCGGCTTCCCCTTGCCCGAATGTAATTAATCTACAGGCTACAGGCCAGCCGCAAAAGTCCTTCTCTAGTTGAATCTTTATTTGGCATTGCCTTCTATACATCTGCGGCTGACCACGTTGAGAATCGGAGAGGGGATGTGGACGTGGATGTGGATGCGGATGCGGATGGCATCGAATCAGCATAGATCAAGCGCATTTTATGCGTACCTAAATGAGCATTGGCGAAAATAGCACCGTATTTAGGTTTTAGGTCGCGAATTGCTCATCGATCTTGCGGCTCTGCTGCATGAAGTAAAGAAAACATTTCTCTATTATCAGATTTGCCTGCAGGTAGAGAGAGATTGTCTGTAAAACTCTATAAACCCAAACGTATGCTGTTTATGAATGCAACAATTCAATTTTATTTTGTGCGGCTTAGTTGTTTTTCCGCACTGGTTTACATTTGTAAATATTTGCTACGCTCCAACAATCAGCGTTTCAATCAAACCGCTGTTAGCCGCCAAATGCAAACACACCCACCAATCCAATCCCAATGCAAGCGCCAAACTACGAGATACACGCTCGCACACAGATACTCGTGCACGCAGACATGGATACCATGGGTGGTCGTATGGAGTATCGCTTGCGAAGCTCATAAAAGTAAAATGGCGTTACACAAAACTAAACCTTGTTTCGCCCACCAACACAGCACTCAGTTAGTGATGCAAATCAAATGAGTGCCAGAACGTGACACTGATTTCAGATTGCTTAAAAGCCAAATAATTAATTAAATGGCAATGCAGAGATAACGTTATATCAGTTACACGCGTTGGGATCATTAAGAAACCTATGATGTTCTTTATTTATGAACAGAAACTAAAAATATAATATAATCTTTATTGGGTTGTTAGATTTAGATATGAAACCAGGATTATAAATGTCAACTGAGTATAGGTTAGCTTGTTTCTAAAACTTTAGCTATGTCTGAGCTGAATTGCCATTCTTTCGTGTCGCCGGATCTTTATCGTTGTCATTGTCAGCGCAATCGAACACACCTGAGAAATCAATCAATCGATTTGTTCAGCTGAAACTGACTCGCCGGTTAGAGCGAGACGACGAGCACAATCAGAAAGAGACGGAGCAGCTAAATGGGAGCGAGTGCGACTTTTACAATCAGTCGAAACATGTTGACAACAAATTTTGAACATTTGATAAAAAACGAAGGCGAAAAACTGCCGACTAGCTGACTGAGGGGGGCTAAAAACATAAAATATAGCAGGGAAAAAGAGGAAAACTGGGCGAAAAAGGGACAGCATCGTCGATTGTCAGGCGGCGACACATGTAAATAACTTCAAACGCAAAATAAATGCGAAATGAAAATAAAGAAAAGTGTCAACAAACGACGAGGCCTCGCGGCCAAAGTGCTTGGATTTAATGCGAAATTGCCTTTTTGGTTTTGAGTTTTTCATTTGAAAACTGCTTTAAAAAGTAATCATTTGTAAGAAGCCTAAAAGTTGATGTTGATGTAACTGATGAAATATTATGAAATACTATGAAATATTTATACTGTGTCCATTTGATTCGCACTTCAATCCCTTTAAAGAGCCAAGCTTGCAAATTTTAAACTAATTTTTTGGGGAATGCAAGATGGGATCCTCGCTGCAAACTCTCCCGCATATTTGAAAATCTTGCCGAAAATCTGGCCGAATACCTTTGACAGTTGCCTTCAAAGGGAAATGCAGTCGGCAAAGCGGAGACATCCGAAGGGCTGCGCCGTCTTTTGATTTACGCCGTCCGGCGTGGAAAATTTTTACGCACACACACGAATTCCCAGGGGGAAAATCCGGCTACACACATTCCATGTAAATATTTGGAGCAGCGAAGCAGCTGACAACTGTTGCCCTTGTGCAATGACTGAAAAGTTCCATCGAATACAGATAGAGGCGAGTGGAAAAGCCCGGGCAGCTGGACAACAAATCAGCTTAGACGGAAAGCCTCAATCAACTTTTACACTTTTTTTTTTTTTTTTTTTTTTTTTTTTTTTTTTTTTTTTGAATACTAATTCTATTTATTAAGGTTTCAAAAGGAATCGTTCAGTAATTCCTCTGTACATAACCTACTTTTACTTATAGTTTTTGTTACCAACTTTTCGCCTGCCGCCGGCAGAGAAGTCAACTCAAATCCGTACGCCTGTCTGTCCCATTCTTTTGTGCCCGTCTATTTTCGGACGGAGATTTGTGGCGTTCCCTGAGAAGCTCCAAGTTTTTACCTTTGACGCTGCCTTAAGGTGGCACCAAGTATGCGCCACACTATATATACTCTATATATATAAATATATATCTGTGTTTTATAGAGATCGGTAGAGAATTCTGGCAGTTTGGTGGGCGTGTTGAAGAGGCCATTCCGAATCTGATGATTAACTTCAGAAATAATAATAATAATGTTAAATTCGATTTATTGCTAGTTTTTTGCTACCTTAAAGAAATGCAAATTAATTGATTTGTCACAGCAGTGAAAGTGCACGAAAGCAGGCGTAATAAATAAATTAAATGCTAATAAATTGCCAATGGAACAGCCTGCTCTTCCGCCCTTCTTGTCGGGACAAAAATGATTAATGTCCACATGAACAGCATTTTAGAACAAAGGCGAACGGCAGTCATCAATTGGCGAATGTCGCACGCACATCCATCATAATTATGCACATATTCGAGTTGTCTGGGAATATTTGACAACTTTATTACGCGGTCCGCAGAATGTTGTGTTCGGTATTCTGCATTCCGCTGGCGAGATGAGATTTACAGGTTTTTAATTAAAATCATTCCATGCGAATTTATCAACTGACGGACTGTCGCCTACATCTACAGCTTTTTGTTTCGTGGGCGTCATTTGCATTGGGTTTTCATTTTTGTGTCTTTGGACATTTGGCGCTCTTAATTTGCTTCATGTGTCACAGATGGCGCTGCACTTTAGCGACAATTTCGTTTTTTCTTTTTTTTCTGGCTGTTTTGTTTATTTATTGCGATTTTAGGCATGTTTCACATTCACCCGCCTCTTAATTGAGATATTTATTCGTCGTGCAGGCGATGTTTATAATTTATGAATTTGATGGCTGGTAAATTGGAAGCTGTTTTGCGCTTAATGGAAAATTAGCTGATTTAATGGGGAGCTGCTACATTTTATGCGAATCAAGTACGCAAAAAGAACAAGAAATTTATGTATATATATAAATAATATATAATAATATTACTAAAACGTATAAATATTATTGTAACGAAATTCTAGATTTATGGCACCTAAATTGAAAAAACAAATTCATTTTTTCAAGTTTAAGCAGCTGTTGCTCTGACATTCTTTGTAGTTTTATCATGCAAAATGACTAAAATAATCACTGATTGCACAAATGTTCAACACTCAAGTCGCTCGAATGCTTAGATGTTTAGTTTTGTGTTTTTTCCACTTTTTTTCGCCTGTTTGTGTGCTTGGTATTTTTAGCTTTGCCGGCCGGTTATTTTGCAAATTTTCAGATTAATTGAGGCAGTCCGAAAGGTGGGAGCTATCTGGAAAAGTGCGTCTTCAAGGCCTAGAAATTTTCAAATTTTCGAACACTTCTTTGTCTCGACCTTTGTTAAGTTAATTTTATTTACGCGCCTCTAAGCCCAATTGGAATAAATTAGAAAGAATAATGCTCGCCATATAGATATAGTATAGAACAATAAGACTTTGTCGGGCGTATATGTATCTTAATGACCCTCATTCTTTTGCCGGTGGAGGGGAAAAATATCCGAGTAGCCGAGCTGCCAAGAAAAATATTTTTTCTAAATATTTGTATTTAGCGCAAGTTAAATAATCAGACAGATTACCAAAAACTGAACAACAGCACAAACTGCAGATTCAAAAGCGCCAGCTTTCGGTGTGCCAAATATATCTACGATTGTGGACACGAATTTAGAAACTAAATTTCCCACTTATTATTTAAGTATTTTAAAACTGAGTTACTATTTCATAGAAGTCTGCTATATATTGTCAAAAATACGAAATGTTTTCCATGCGGTTACACGATTTAAACACCCACGCTTTCTCTGCTATATATATACATATATTTAAATGCATTTCCATGTGCAAAAGCAACAAACACCTGTAGCCGCGAATCGACAAGGTTGCTCCTGATTTAGCTGGTTTTCCCTGGCAACATTGCAAGCAAATGCGCTAAGCTCTCAATTTTTCATCCGACAATGTTGCAGTTGGGTGGCGTTTTCCGCCAGTGGGTGTGTGGGTGGCTCATTCACCTGCGCTGCACCTGTTTGGCCATTGAGCCGTTGAGTTCACGGTTCACTCAGCCAGCCAGCCAGCTTGTTGTCGTTTCGCTGACAAACACGTAACTTTCCACATCAAACTTAAATTATGCAAATGTTTGCTCTAAGCGGGCGGAGAAGCGAGATTTCGGCAAAAAGGCGGGGCGAATCAAAGGGAAAAGTTAAAATGAGACGATGCAAATGGAAAAAGTGTGTACACAACACGAATTATGCAATGGCATATTTGCCCAAAAATCAAAAAAAAAAAAAAAAGTTTAAATTAAAAAGTTTACAGGCCGAATTAAATGTGGCCAAATTAAATGCAGTCATTTCGAAGGCAATTACTCTCCTGGCTTTGGTTTGTGCACTGAAAGAAAAGGCCTACATAATATATTAGTATATTCAAGTTATTTATGAAAGCTATAGCAATAATTTGATATTTTTTCAAAATATTTGCTTCTTTTACACAAATCTACTGAGCTCTCTGAAACGGTTGCATTGAAAAATGCTATTTAATTAATTGAATTGAGTCGACAACTGTCATGGAAAACATTTGGCCAAGGACGACGCTCGTTTTAACCCCCTGTTGCCCCCTGTGGCTTCTTTTTTAGTTGCATTCCTTGCTTTTACGCTGCTAATTAATTTTCGAAGAGATACTCAGCACAAAGTCCCGCTGAGTTTTGTTTGCTTAGACCAAAATAGCTGAAATATTCGTGGCACAAAAATAATTCAGTATTTATTTTGGCCGAATATGACACATTTTTAGGAACTGTTGCGACTAATTGATTTTGTGGACTGCCGGGGAATTCGCGGGTGCAAAGGTGACTGGGTGACAAATGCCCCAGAGTTCGCCATTGTGACAGATCCCAATGACGCTGATATACTCTGGGATGACAGCTGCTGTTTGGATGCTGCAGGCAGTCATTCAAGAAAATCGTGAAAAACCCCTAGTGACGTGCGCAAAGAGCAAGTTGAAAGTGAAAATTGGTATAAGCATTTTGGCTGATATGTTTGGCCATTTTTGTTTGGTTACTCTTGTTGTGACCAAATTGGGATGTTCTTCCAGTGCTAGAGGTTCCAAATTATAAAATAAAATAGCCGAAATAAGTCTCATAATTGGTTTGACCATTTTTCTTAAGCCCTGTTCAGCTGCGATTCGGATGGTGATGATGATGATGATGTTGTTTTTTGTCCTCTTAGCCTTTGGCGTCATCGACAAGCTGCTTACCTGCTAGCACAATTAAGTTTTCGGCACGTAAATGAATCATTCAAATGACTTTTCCTTGCCTTTCTTGCTCCCTCTCACTCGCTCATTTTCGATTAAATCTCTTGGCGGGGGCGAGCGTTGCGCATACGCCCCGTTGTACGGCCGTCGGCTCGTGTTGTGTGCAATTAATAAATTTAATTAAGAAATAATGCACAAGCCGCGATGCGAACGGGCGTCGTCGCCGTGGACGTCTTGTGTCGCTCTTTCAAGTGTGAAAATTATGATTATTTCTATATATCATTTTCGTTATTACGCGAAATTTAACATGCAAAATAAAGGAGAATTATACCCCGGCGACGGCGCTTTAAAACTATTTGGCTTAAATCATAAATCAAAGTGTGCGCGGTTTGGTTGCTGGCCCACTAAGTTTTTAATTAAATCCCAATTGCAGCACCATGCATCACCGCGCCTAATCTGGCCAGCAAATACAAAGTATTCACTCTGTGCATTTATTGTTCAGCGCGATATAGAATGTGGAATAACACAGTTCTAAATAATTCACAGTGGAATTTCCGATGTGATTACCATATCGAATGTGTTCCGCGTTTCGCATGAATTGGTGCTGAAATTTTTCTGTGTCCCCCAATTGCAGTCACATAGTTTCGCCCAAATGACCCGTAGCACACGAGACCGCTTGCCAAGAAATGCGTTTTCCATCTCTTAATAGCTATTGTAATGGTCATGACTGTATGTGCGGGTGACGTGCGCTTCTGTGGCTGCCAGTGGGCACATGGCGGTCACAAACACAGCCAGCCGCCTGGCAACAGTTGCAGCGCCACATTTGCAGTGGCATTTCGGGCAAATGAGAAGTGGGCGGGACTGGGCTGGAAAACTTGGTCAGCAGGTGGAATGGAAATGTGGAAAATATTGTTATAGGTTGCTAATACAGCAATACAAATTGTATTTGCTACACAACTTCGTTCCACTTACATAATTAGTGCAAATCATTTCAAATCTTTAGATTGTAATTTACTACAAATTTGTTTATATTTTATTGTTTTTTAGTTTAAAGTTCATAAATTCCTACACACGTAATTTCTGCTAAAGCACTTAAAGTTCGTTACACCGAGTACCATATCTTCCTTTCGAACGACATCTTTTGGGCAATCGGATCGCAGAACACAGGCAGGGATTCCCTCATTGATAACATATCCCGGCTTACACACACACGGGGCTCCGCACACCTTGACGCAGGGTCCATCGCCGGAGTACTCGCAGGTTTCAGGACATGCTACAGGACACACCGCCCGAGTTCCGTTGGCCGTACAGTCAACATTACGTCCTTCCAAGCCCGTGGAGTCGATGGGTTTGAAAAGTAATAGGAAGCCCAACCAGGCACAGATTTTCCAGCTCCTTATGTCCGTCATTCTAGATGGTGAATACGTCTACCATTTTTCCCTGATGTGCGCGCCCTATTTATTTCCATCCGTCGGAGATTTTAGTATAGAAATCGAAATTAGATTTGCTACGCGATTTAGTTTCAGACCATTATACCATTTGTGTGACTTTCATATATCAATGGAAAGACAATTTCTTAATAAATCTTAAAAAAAAATAGTATATTCTGTTACTTAAATCAAAGACGCGTCAGTGAGGGAAATATATTTAGTTTTAGTTGCTTTTTGGCAGCAGATTGTAGATTGTAGAACATTTTACAGCCCAATTAAACGATTAAGTACTATAAGTGTAGCCACTTTGATTTACTTCCCACCCGCGATTATTTTGGCTTAATCACTGTCAAAAGCGAATATTGTGTTTCAAATTGATTCGTTTTGGCCTAGAGCCTTGAAATAGTTTTGAATCGGTTCGGCCAATTGAATAGAGACGCGAATCCTGCCAATTGAATAGCCCACCATGACCAGAATAACCAGACCCAGGAGTACCTCCTCAAACTGTCCGATCTCAGTTCATCGTATGGGATAACCAAGTGCCATGCCAAGATGCATAATTTCCCACACATATTTTTTATATGGCTATAATATTTGGTTTTGCACTCTTGACTCATCATCGCCGCCGACTTATTGCGAAACTATGCGAACTGCAAATTTCGCTGGCTATTTTTGCAGTTCTTATTGTTGGCATGCGCTGAGTGGCCAATAATATTTGCAATTATTTATTTCGGCTCTCGGGAGGTGAGGATGGTGGGGGCTATTGCCAAACCGCTGAAATATGCGCCATGAATACTTATTGGCCCCCCTCCGCAACTCCTCCTTCCCCACCACCCTCATGTGCGGAACGTGCGAAAAACTTTTATGTTCTAAAGATTCTGCAACTTTGAACTTTGGCGGCGACGCGGACATGACGACATAATTGCAATATGGCTAATGCAATCACAATTGCGATCGCAAAGGCAAAACTCTTTCAACACACGCCCAACATTTGCTAGCAATTAATAAATTGAGTTCCCTTTTTTGCGCTCTGGTCCCCGTAGTTTGCCATGTTTATGAATGAAAATGCGCGTTTTCGTCTCAATTGGTGTCCAATAAATTGCAATCACACTCGTGCGAACGCTAATTAGTTTGTAGATCAGAAATTATGATTAGGGACTAGCGCGCTGCAGCTGCTTTCGCGTTTTCGCAGCCTTGGAAAGTGCGTTGACCAACGGGGCGTATGCGAAATCAGTTGACAACCCACAGCCACACAAGCTCACCACAGTCTTGTTCTTGTGGCACCCAAAAGAAAATCGCTCTTCCTCCCATTCAGCTTCTGAATTCTGATTCTGCTTAGACAAATTACATTCGTCTGTGCTCTCTGGCTTTATTGCTAATTATTCTTTCTTTTTGTATCTTTGCAGGTGAGTTTCCTTTGTGGCCAATCGATGGGAATCCATTCGAGAGTGAGATGTCATTTATGTTTAGTAAGGATTACAGTGCACTTTCGCAAATTAAAACCAGCAGTAGGTTATGCATAGTAACATTTGATTTGCACTTTATAACTGAGTGCTATTTAAAAAGGTCATACTAGAGTGATCTTTTGAAACTCCAATATCTAAGTACAGGATTTGAAGGGAATTTCCCATTGTGGAATTTTAACTGTGTTCACTGTAATCTCCAGCTAACGAGACCTTGTCCAATCGCTTCTCACCTCGTTCCCATATTGAAAGAGCTCTGTTCCGCCGATTTGGGACAAGGGTATGGCCACTGGAGGCTTCCTTGCAACATCACAACACAAACTTGACCGCAGACGCTGCCAAAAATATTGTTGTGCCTGCCATTAGTATTACCTTTCGGTGTTTTGGGGGAAAATGTTGACGTGCAAATTGCACGGCAAAAGTTTTCCCAATTTTCGTGTTCCTTTCATTTTTTTTTTTGCCGTCTGGAAAGAGCGACGTACGTCATTAGGAGGTACAAAATATTGCTGGCTATGCTGTTTATTTGTTTGTTTTACCAAAGCGCGCTGTTTAATCGGAGGGGAGGGGAAGGGAAAAACCGATCCACGAATTCTCCATTTTGCCATGAATTATTCATCCCTCGCTGGATGTGAGTGTGTGTTTGTGTGCGTCTTGCTTATTTCAATGTTTCATGCATAATTAAGCATTTCTGCAATTAAATGTGTGCGTGCGACTGTGTGGGCTTCAAAACCCAAACCCCAAAACCCTTTGAACTAACCAAACTTTACCCAGGCACTCGATATTTATCTATTAACTTATTAACTTTGAAAAGTCTCAAGGATAAACGTCAAATGGTGATAAGTTTTGGGATTTATCTTGACATTTTTAATGCCGATGGTTTGTTAGTTTTACTTCCTTTACTTCACTTAGAAACATACTAAGAAACACTAACAGTGTCACCTTGTGCTCGTATTTAATAAATATGTTTAAAATATCAGCACATTATTTGTACATTTCCTAATGTTTTCCCAATAACTTAGAGATGCAAATCCTTGGATTTCCTTTAAATTAACAACAAACAGGAAGAAAGCAAAAATATCGTATGATTCGCGCACAAATAATGCGGGACTTTAAATTGCTAGAATCTTGATGATTTTATCTAGATTTTTCCTGTTGCCACTTGGATACAAACTTATGGTGTTGTGATAAAAACTCAACAAAACAATGAAAATATTTAGCCCTGAATTGCTTGCCAAAAAATGTTCATTTTCATCTCCTTTATGCTTCGTTTTTTTGTGTTTTTTTTATTTCTTTTTGTAGTTTTTATTCTTGCCTGCTTATTATGCCTTGTTTTTTTCGCCCATTCTAGCATTTTGCGTTGCCTTATTTTGTTTTGCCGGCAACAATAGAATAGCAGGCAACAACAATGCAAATTGAACGTAGCAAACTAAACATAACACACAGGCAGCCTGCCTGCCTGCGTCCGACTTTTTACACAGATGTATATATAGAGTACACTATATGTATATAGTATTTTTCACACAATAATGTGTAGAAAAACTTGCGAAATATTTTCCACTTGGCACGCAGCATGGCCAAAAGTCGTGTGTGTTTGTGCAGTTTACACTTTTAATTTTATTTATTTTTAATGCGATTTCGTTTGGTTTTGATAAAACAGAATAGAGAGTCGGCAACTTACTCGCACAAAATTGAATGCAGAACGAGAATCCGGTCAAGTGTCTAGTGTTTAGTCCACATGGACCACATCCATTTCGGAAGTGGGTGAGGTGTTCCCAGAGTCATCCAGTGTAAGGGGAAAATCTCGGCAAAATAATACCCAAGTCTTCTTGCTTCTAAATATTGTGCCAAACATTTTGGCTCATGCGGGTGGATACACATATCTAAATAAATCTAAAATATCGCTGGGCCCTCGCCTTGCTATCATTGAAAATTCAATTTCAATTATTAGAACCGTCTGTGTGTGTGTGTTTGTTGTTTGGCGAATAGTTTGAGGATGCTGGCCCCCGGCACTTAAATGTCACATTTTCCTATGTGGCTCATTTTCTTGGTTCATATTTTCGCAAATTAAATTTTATTGAGCGTATCGTTTGGGCATAATTAATTTTAATTGAGGACACTACCCACACAGACGGCCACACCCTTACGAAAAACACGGTCGTTTTGGGTCTATTTATACGAGTTGTTTTTGGGAAGGCGGATACCCTATGCAAATGGCTAAGCCCGAACGAATCCCCCAAACTTTTCCCACATTTTCCCGGAACATTCGGCCAGCAGAGCTGTCTCTCTCTCTAATTAACTTTCAATTCAATCAGTCCTGTGTGCTGTGCAAAAATGCACAACTGACCTGTCCACCGCCCATTGTGTGCTGCAGTGTAACAATCCTGCATGTGCATCCTGTTCCAATCGCACAAGTGCACTATCGAAAGGATTCCTACTTAGAGGATAATTTAGAAATATGTTTAATTTGATTGCAAGCCAGATACTTAGATAAGTATACTATATTGCTCTAGCATAAACCATTGTGTTTTAAGATTCAACTGGATTCTTTTCAGCTATGATCGAAATAGGGTTTTAGATTCCACTGCTGTTTTCTTTGAGTGCACACACGCACCTCACGCATGCAGCTACGTAAAAGACCAGTCAACTTCAGTGGGATCTTTGTATGCAAAGCATGTCCGACAGCCGAGAGGAGTCCGCTTTGTTAGTGTTTTTGGGTTGTGTGTGGCTTGCTGCGCTGTGAGCGTGTGTGCTGTTGCGTGTGTCGCCCAATTGACTTTTGCTGTCGAGCAATTGTTTGGTTCAGGTAGCACTGAACCCCGTCGCCCAGCAGCAACATCATCATCAGCAGCAGCAACGCTAGGAGCAACATCAGAATCAGCAGCAGCAAGTGCATGGAAACCGCAGGCATTGAAGGCGACGCAGCCGCCACTCATTTGCATGCAACAGTTGTTGAACAAAAGCAGCTTTAATTCAATTTCAGCTTCAGTTGCACTCAGTGGCCCGCCTGGCGCTTATTAGCTGCCATTGTTCATGGGAAGGAGCCACTCCGACTGCAACTGTGGCAACAATCAACGCCATGAAGCGCATATTTGTCAGCACAAACAGCTAAAAATCGTTTTTCTTCGACCAGTCGACCACTGAAAACTAAAAAGAGTTGCTTGTGTGAAATATTTTATTATAATTACCCCAAGGCAACCCTATGTAGCTAATATTCTATAAACCCCTTTGTTTTAATTCAACATAGATTACCCCATTTCTCGCAGTGCAGCGCAGAACTTGAGTTTAAAGAGTGCGAGAGAGAGCACGTCGCATAATGCCAGTTAAGTCGCTGACGTCCACCTGTGTCACTCAGTCAGTTGGTCAGGTGAACGTCACTTGGCCATTTCCACAATCGAGCAGCGCCCCCAAAACATTAGCCGCTCGTCCAGTTTCAGTTTCAGTTTCAGTTTCTGTTTTTTGTTTTCCTATTCAGTTTGCCGGGTTGCTCTCAACACGCCGGACGCGAATCAGAAGCCTTTCTATACCTGCGACTGATAATGGCCTTAGGAATCTGAATCAGTTAACGATATGTGTTATCGTGGCCTTTTGTTATTGTTTACCCTACTGATATGCCAGTGGTCCGAAAACTAATTCTAAGCTCAAAAGTAAACAGAATAAATATGTTAAAGGGATAAGAAGCCGCACGAAGGCATTGCAAGTTATTGAAAGGTGTGAAAATGTATTATTAATTCAAACAAAATTGTGCAGCATGAAATAGAGTTAACACAGTGCATTCAAGCTAAAACCAATTAAAGAGAAATTTAATTAAAATTATGAAATTAATTTGCCCGCCTAGTGTAAAAGAAGTTGAGCATTTTAAAGTTCTTAACTAAACTCTACTTGCATTAGGAAAAAGCAAACCAACGCTATCAATTAAAGCCTTGACAAAGTGATAACTAAAAAGCTTTAACCCATAAACACCCCGAATGTTGCGATAATAAGTTATACTCAAACTAAATGTCCATAAAGAAGTCGAATAATAATTATCTTCGAAGACAAAGTTATTAGTTTATCTTTTCAACTATAACTTGTGAAGGTCAAACGTGTCAGCAGCAATTAAAAGTTTGAAATAAAGGAATAATCATAAGTGGAGAGGAATAAAACTAATACTGGCTTTTAGTTGCTAGCCACTACCAAATAGACATGAAAATTGTTTCTTGTTGGACAATCCCCCACACAAAAAAACGAACTATGGAGTGACTCATTCCATTGATAAGGCCAGAGGCCCAAAAGCAAACGTAACTGCTTCGGCCAAAATAATATTTCCGATTTCAATGCCAGCATAGAGTCGATGTTTTGCTGATTTGTCCGATGATGTATTTCCCCGCACCTCATGCTCCTGAAATTTGTTATTGTAGTTCACACATGTTTTTCGTTGTTGCTTGATTGTTAGGTTGTTTTTTTGTTGTTGGTAGTTGCTACCTGACACTTGTCAAGTTGCGATAACATGCGAAATTTCTGGCTAAGCTGCACCAAAAAGGCAATACCACTCTATGCATATTAAAAACTATAAAATAACGCTCGCCATAGATTGTTTTATTATATATCGTATTAATCTTTGGATCGTTGAGTGGAATAACACGTTTTCAGTATTATGACCAAATTGGTAAAGAGCTCATTCAGCCGTTTATGCACGCAGAGAAACTACTACTTTCTTTTCGAAAGATATATTTTCAAGGGAAAAGGTTATTTCATAAGAATGTATCTGTTAGCGCAGACATATCTATGAAATACTTACAAATAACTATAAATACTCGTTTCTTTTAAACCTGAACAGTATGCAAAATTTTGTGCAGTGCATTGAAACGATCGACGCCGCTTCTTGGCTCTGCTAAACTTTTAATTTGTGCTGCTGGTGATCGCTGGTACTAGCATTTTCCGCTGAATAGTTGTTGCTGGATGTTTTTCCCATTTAAATGAGTTTTGTCTATGACGTCTGCGTATTGTTTACAAATATACGTTTCAATTTGCAGCCCCATATACATGTACATTATACATTATCCACCCACCCAGCGACACATGGCAAGCGATTTTCTGTTTGTTATTGCTGCGATGTTTCCCCCACGGATCCATTTGATTTTTCCTTCCTTTTTTTGGGGGTTCTTTTCGTACTTTTTCTATTTTTTCTTCTTTTTTTTTTGGATTCATGGCGCTTGCATAATCCTCGCTTGTCGAAGCTGTCAGCAATGTTGCCACTGCAGCTGTTATTGGCATTCAAATGAATATGTAAACGTCGCATCTCGTAGATTGTTTTCGCGAATCGAAACGATAAACAATGCGAGTGGTCACGATTCGAGGTGCAAAAGTCAGCAGGTAGCACGTTTCTAATAATTTAAATGCAACTGCTTGTTGCGCGCGATGAGTCACTTGATAAGCCAGACAAATTATGAGTTCTTGAGTGGGAAACCTTGAATGTAATCTTTAAGTCAAAAGTTTGCCTTTTTTTTAGTTAATTTACATGTGGAAGAAGGATACTATCTTTAGTACCCCAAGAGGTACAAAGGATCAATTTATTTATTTCGGTCACATTTTGATTTACTGCGCGGCTCGGAAGATAAACTGCAAATGAAAGTTAATGTTTATGCAGCCGCAGACAAATTGCCAGGTTAAATGCGATGCCTCGTACGACAAGCATCGATTATGTCGAATTGTAACGTTAACAGCATCCTGTTTCCTGTCTTGCCAAAAGGAAGTTGGCCCACACAGACACCCACACACACACATACACGCAGGGGGCAACCTCAATGTAGCATACTATGCGGCGCGTTGATTCGTGTATGGCTGCCGGCATACATAATTGATGTGTACTCTGAGTAACCATGCCAAAGTACCACACACCCACTTCTGCGGCTGCGGAAGACTGGGCTATAACTTCCGCCACAGCTTCCGCTCCGCTTTGAATGATTAGTTTTGGCCATGGCAGTGCTCCTCCTGGCCATGAAATCAAACTAAGTGCTGGGCCAAAGTCCTTTATTTTTCAACTGCTCCGCCTGGCTGGGCTCCACTCCCTCCCAGTCCCTGTCCCTCTTCCTGTGTGTGTGTATATAGTATTATAATTTACATAATGGCAACAAGTGGAATGGAAAATTCGGAAATGCTTTCTCATTGGATTTCCCCAAACTTGCGGGTTCTACAATCGCACATGTAGATTATAATTTAATATAATTTCATATGGGATTAAATGTTGTAATATCGCAAATTTGCATTCGTAATACTTATGTTAGTTTTTAGACTTGTCGTCTAAGGTATTACAAAACTAGTATCTAGTTTATTTTGAGCAAATGGCCAATTCCGCAATTGTTTTTCTATTTTCGTTGAAATATTTTAAGCCAACTTATTCTGGGCAATTGTCGCCTGTTCAATTGTTCTTTTCGATTCATTAAATTGCTTTGAAGCAGCGGTTTCCTTTTCATTCTCGGTTCCTTTTTCAATTTGATTGTTTTGTCATTGCCCCAGCAGCAGCATTGCGCATACGCCCAGTTGACAAATTGTAATGGCCAAGGCGTTCTTGCTCTGCAGAGTGGGCGGGGCAAGGCGGTTGGCCGGTGGGTGAAGGGTGAAGGACAGAGGTAGAAGGAGATTCCCTGGCGATCGGGGCGGCGACGTCTTGGCCGAGAGAAACCACTTGCATTTCGCTGGCTGCTGAAGCGAAAATAGAATTTGGCAATGGCTTTGGTGGCTCCCTAGTCCGTCGTCCGTTTATCTCAAAAGCATGTGGCTGCGTGTGGACATCATGTCGCGCCACCGCACACAAAGACAACCGAACGCCACATTGGGGCATGCATCAAAGGTACACGGGGAGAAATATTAGTTGATGTTTCATAAATCTACAAAAGATTGTCTTTACATAGGCATAAGATAAGGAGTTCTCCTAATCGTTTTCTGTGCATCCTGCTGCTGGGCAATGTGTTGTTGCTGCTCTGTTGGATGACTGATATGTTTGTTTTGTTTGCTTGCCGCTGCTTTTCCTGCTGGTTTTCTTTTGCTCTGGCGCTCGCCTTAATGACCAATAAATATCGCAGCGCATGCAAATGCAGCGGTCGGCACAGTTATCCATTTATTTGCGGAGCAATTTCAAATTTAGTTTAGATAAACAAACAAGGCGGCAGAAAGCAGAATGTGTGACAGATTCTCGGCCCACGCAGTGTTAAGAAAAGATATTTGGAGGCGACCTAAATGTGGCAATTCGAGGGTCAGTAGGATGGACAGTCATCGGGACAGTCGAGATCTTCACTAGATCTCTAAAAATACCCAAATTCGGGCGGCTACAATGTATGAGAACCTTTTTAAGCTAACCAGAAATAACAATCAAAGGAAGAGGAAACAAAAATAAGTGCCAGAAATAGGTGGACATTTGACAAGTGCATGTCAGTCGGCTAAGAGCTGATAGATTTTGGCAATTATGCTGGGATGGTAGCTATTTTCGCCGCCGATCGGCTCTAAATAGTCGCCAGATATCGCCAAATATTGCATAATATGAGGCGTGTCTGGGAATGTCGCTTTCGCATGATGCAATGCATCCGCTTGCCAAGATTTTCGGCGCAAATTCGCCACTCGCAGTTCGCCAGTTCGCATTACTGTCGCCACCAGTTACGAGTAAGTGCAGCAGTGCGCCCAGTGATTCGGCAAATTGCAATTATACATTTATAATCTATGTATATCTCTCGGGCAATTCCCAAGCCAAAAAGTGCCGCAAAATCTCAGGCAGAACCAAAAACCCAAGGCACACATCAACTAGCAAAGAATTTGAAAAATAAATACCAAGTACGCGCTTTGCTATGTTTTCTATGCGGGGGCGGCTGTGGGGACTGGGGATTGGGCCAACAAACTAGGTTACTTGGCAGTGTTTAGCATAAATAACTAGCACACCAGCGGCCACATCATCAGCAGCAGCAGCAGCAGCAGAACATCATCGGAAAAGCCACATTCAGATAAATAAATGTGAGCGTGGGCAGGAAAAACAGAGAGCGGCCGATGGGGAAAGTGGAAAATCAAATTAACACAGGCTGCTAAGCCATTGCAAATTAATGAATTGGGTTGGCTTGGCTTTAACTATTAAATGTGGGTGGTCTTTGGACGGGAATGACAATGGCAAATATTTAATTTCGTCTTTAAAATACCAAAAAGCTTATTGTTTCATTAGCAAACTAGTTTGATTATGGTGAATTATTTAATAAGTACATTTGCTGCGTTATCACAATTGGGTAAAATGAAAATGGTATAATTATAAACCACAAAATATAGTATTTTCAATTTAAATATTATTAATATTAAGCAGAGTAAACACATTCATCAACCCAATTAAACTCTTCTATCCTTTAAAATTCTAATTTGCAGAGTCGACGCAAAGCGTGGACGGCGGACCTGCATCGTGGCTTTTAACGCTCGATCAGGATCTAATTGACACGCTCAAGGGCAACTTTCCCAGCTGGTTCCAGGGCTCAGCCGGCGGAGGAGGAGGAGCAGCCAGCAAGCAGAATCCGCAGCAGCACAATCACCAGCTGGCCCAGCAGAAGCATCACCAGCTGGTGGCCACCAGTGTCATACCCATAACCATTGACACGAAGCTCGCCTCCAGCAATACAAATACACTCCAGCAACATCAGCAGCAGGCGGCCATCCTGGGCCACAGTTCGTCGTCGGCCTCGCCCGCATCCTCCGTCAGTTCCAACTCCTCGAAGAAGTCCATTAGCAGCAGCCTGAGCAGCTGCAGCAGCAGCAGTAGCAACAGCAGCAGTTGCGGCAGCAACCATTGCAACTCCAAGTCCGTTTCCAGTGGAGCCAAAGGAGCCGGTTCAGCGACGGCGAGCAGGTTCCTCAACAAATCCACCTCGACGTCGCCCACCAAGAGCCTCTCGAGGACTTTAAAGGCCACCCAGAAGCCGAACGGCAACCACAAGGTTGGTCAGTTGGTCAAGTCCGCCTCCCTGCACAGCCTGAGCAGCGGAAGCAGCGGGAGCAGCAGCGGAAACAGCGCCAGCGGCAGCTCCTCGCTGCTGGCCACCCTCTCCACGTCGCCGCTGACCACCGTCGAGCTCATCTCGAGCGCCGCCTGCAGTGGCCTCCTGGCCACCAGGCTCAGCGGCAAGGACTTGGAGCACTCCTTTCAGGACATTATACTGCTCCACGAGGCCTACGACGACATGTCGGAAGGTGAGTTGTGTACCGCACTCGAAGGATCTCGTGTGGCTTCCGCTTCCCAAATATGATTTTGCTAATATCTGTTACCATTTTCAGGTGAGCAGCGTTTGCATGCGACGTTCCTGGGCAGCAGCGATGATGGCAATAACTCGGATTGTTACGATGCCAGACAGTCACCACCAAAGGCCATCGTGGACTCCAGTCCGCTGCAGCCTGCGATGGACAAGAATAAGGAATGTAAGTTGGCCTAAAATCATAGTAATTCTGCGTTTTAAATATAAACCAAACCATCCAGTGAGCTGACAGCTGGCCATCAATCTACTTAAAAATGCTTCACTGTACTCACAGAACCCTTCGGTTGTTAGTTCTTCGCTTGTTTATCCAATGTTTGTCGCCCACATTGGTCATCTTTCGGCGGCTGTTTGGCATTTGTCATCTGGTGCCCACTGCTTAGTCATAAATGCCAGCCAGAGCAGCCGAGCTGCCGAGCTGCGATGCCCATCACAACGATCATCGGTCGCCAGAGTCATCATCATAATCCTCGGATGCCCGCCTCATTATTGACGTTCGCCTGGGGGGCAGTGGTGGCTGGTGGTGGCTCTTACCAGGCGCACACTGTTTTAATGAAGCTGTCACGGCACAACAGGCACTTAAGGCGTACACTTGAGGTGCCACGCCCCTTCGCCAGCGGCCAGCGGTCGAAAACTCATTCAAAAATTGTTTTTGTATTTTGTCAACAGTTTTCCGTTCCGTTCTTGTTGGCTGGCCTACATATTTGCTTGGCATTTTGAGTGAGCAGAAATATTCTTATTAATTTTGAATGGCCCAAGATGACAGGCCCAGTGTGTGGATATAGCATATACATTCGTGTACTATATGTGCTGCATAGTCGCTAATAGTTTTGACAGCTCTTGTCGCCTGCACTTGCACGATTTTCGAGGTGTAACCGGAAATGGGCGATAAAGTTCACACGCCCTGACCCTGACCGAAAAGGCTATGTGAATCCAAATGTTTATGGGAGCAGGGTTTATTTCTCGCCGAAAACTGCCAAAAATGTATGGTGAAAATTTCCGGCAGGCGCTCAACGAGTTATCCAACAATAAACTGCATATTTAGCAACAACCACCAGTTCTCACTGCCTGTTGGTCAGTTCGATTCAGGGTGTGTGTAAACATTTTGCGAAAAACATTTATTATAAACACATGGCTTACAGTCAATGATGGCGGCGCTGCAGAAATGTTTTGACAAATAAACACGCTGCACGCGACTCGGAAAAGCGGGGAAAAGCGGAAATAGACGGCGGAGGGTGACAGTTGTAAAGGCATTTTTACATGCCACTGCACAGTGGTTCGGAATTATCATATATATAAACTTTATTTAAAGATTATATGGCTTTCCTTTTCATCCAAAAGAGTTTTTAGGAAGTCACAATTCTTAATCCAATGAAAATTTGAAAAAATTTAATACTTTTCTGAGCCCTCTACTGCCCTCCTTAACCCACTGTGCCTGCTCAGAGCAACGTTGATCACGTAATCGATTTTATAATACAACATATAGAAACGCAGTTAGCCGAACTCATTTGTGTGAACTCACTCTTTCTCTCTCTTTCGGCCAGCTTTTCCCGCTCTCCGTGGAGATTTTCAGCATTTTTCCCGGCAATTGTTTACCTGACCTTCGCCGCAGGCACTGGGTTTTCTCGAAGGGGAAGGGCAGCTGACCGCAGCGAAATACACACATTTATTGCCTATCGCATAAAAACTTTTATGTGTTTAATTTGAAATTTATGTTATTGTTTTTATCAATCGAGGGTGTTGGATCTGGAGGTGCGTATCGACGAGCAGCACATTTCGCACATTTCGCGCATAATTAATTTACGGGGGCGACATTGTTTCGTCACCGAGGAGATTTTTCAGTGTTACAAGGCTGAAAACTCAAGTGTTTTCCCAGTCTGCCATAAACAACAACAAGAATTTGTTTTCGGGTATTTTTTGTTTTTCGCTGCTGTTGCTATTCGTGTTTTGCACATATTTTTGTGTGGCACACTTCAATCGTAAAATCGCCAACAGCTGCCATCGTCGTCTGAGACAATTCGCGCCGTGGCAGCTCTCTTGGCTTTTTATGATGATTTCCGACAAAGAGCACAAATTACTTTAATAACGTCATCGTCACTTTGATGTCGACTTTGTTGTGGCGTCAAGTGTTTTTTTTTTCGGTGTCTGCCTGGGCAGCACCAGCACCGAAAACTAAATACAACGACTAAAAGTCTGCGACTAACCAACTTACTTAGATTGCACACTTAATGCACACCAACCGCAGAAGTCGAGAGTGCAGAATGCCAAAAGAGAACTATGCACTTCTGTGCACTGTTGAAAATGTTGCTCAAATAACTCCACCTTTAATTGGCTTATAACAAAAAGAGGCAAAAAGGAGTAAGTCAGTCATTTGGGAAATTCAAGGATATTCCTGTGGTGAGAATCGAAAACCTTCCCCAAAAATGCATGAGAAATTGTTAAGAATTTCTGCTCGTCCTGCATCTCTGCAGATTTCCAGGCTTAAATGCTTATTCCTGGACTTGGTTAGTAGCCGCAACCACACCATACGGTGCACTGCCCTTCGCCTACGGGTGGCTTTTGCTGGTCGGAATCGCCGTGGGGGCATAAGATTTTGTGTTTTCGTTTCATTTGCGGCTTTGGCTTTATTTACCGTCGGCTACTGCCAGCCTACTGTAGATGGATGGTGCCCACTCCTCCACTCCACTCTTTTGCCAGTGACCTGCGCCTTAATGGGCTTTATTTCGTTTTAATTACATGGCTGGCTGGCCATTTTGTGAATCAATTTCGCCAGTGCCCGGAATGCTAATTAAAGGTAATGATATTAGGACAGCAGGTCGTATGCTTAATATGGCAAAACATTCCCTCGAGACTGAAATTACATTATACAATGCTCGCACGCATTTAATCGGTCATTCGGATTTGATGTTGAAAGGATAATGTCCCAATAATTGATTATTATATACGCTTTGCGATTATAATTAGAGCGACTTCGAGAGACCATTGTCTCATCTCTCAAAGTCAATTCGGAGGCTTATGGAGGTTCCTTGTTCCTTGTTTCCCATTGTTTATTTTCCACCAGTCTGTCACGCGGTCCTCACTTCACAGCGGCTTCCATCGACTGGATGCCAAGTTAATTGACATCAATCTGTTATTTAGCCGGCCGGAGCAGTGGCAATCTAATCAGATTATTACGCATACGCCCCATGGGGCCACACCTTCGTCGCCAGTCGGTAGCTTCTGACTTTGGCTTCGGTTGGGCTTAAATATTTAATTTTCCATCCCGAACTTTTTACTCTTGGGTGTGTATGTATGTATGTATGTACACATTGTTCACACCATAATAGCCCGCACATAAAGATATTAAAAACTTTTCCTTTTTTCGCGCTGCCTTGTTTCTCCCATTCGCAGCTGCCTCTCGACATTTATTGCCATTGCCCTGGCATTGTCAAAAAGCTAGGAAAAGGCAAAGTTTTCGCCCAAAATTATTTCCCCCAGCTGTTTCGAGCACTTTTTTATGGGATTCCTATGTTTGATCTCCACTCCCCCGCGAATTGTTCTATAATTTACGATTTTTGTGGTTTTTGATTTGTTGCTAACAAGTTGTCGGCCAGCTATGGTGCTATGCAGCTTACCTAACTTTTTCTGCCAGCTCTTAACTTGAAGTTCAATAATTTATTATTAGGCATAGAAAACGTATATTTTTATATCATTGATTAGTTACTAACACTATTTGCTGTTTAACTAACTCGCTTCTTTGGTTCTCCATCTTTTGCAGCGCTCAAAGTGAAGCTTATGGTGCGACGTCCACACTCGCAGCTCGTCGAGCAGGGCATCATACCATGTAAGTAGAGGGGTCCGAAAAGCAAATTCTATTCCTGCCCCGGGTCACAGCATTTAGCCGCTTAGTCAGATCGATAAAATACACATTAACCTCACTTAGCCGGTTCAGAGCATCTGCTGGCGCCCAATTCATCGGCAGCCAAAAAGAAAATGCAAATACTGCCGTCGAACATTTCATTTCAATGGCTTTCAAATTTATGCGCAAGGAAAAGGCGAAGCCGATGAAAAGAATCCTGGAAAATGCGCAAATTTACAAACTAATTCAAAGCCCTCAACGCAGCCGAAAGTGAATTTGAATTTAGATGATAAATTTGTAGCAATGCTGAGGCGCCAAGAGCCGGGGAAAAAAAGCTGAGCAAACTTTTGGGCACTGGATCAGAAATACATTTTGTGTATCCAAATAGGAATAGGGGTTCCTCGACGTGGCTAGGAAATGCATTAAGTATATTAGATGTTGATGAGCCGATGATGTTTTCATATTCCCTTTACCTAGATTTGTAAGCATTTTAAATAGCATCTTCCTCCTTGGGGCAACTCATTTCTTATTTTAGTAAAGAAATGTTGTTTAATTGTAATGTTTGTATACATTCAACAGCTCTGAAAACCTCGCCCGCTATCCACGAACAATGCAAGCAACTGGAGCGCGCCAAAACCAGCGATCTGCTGAAGGCGAAGATCCAGCAGCGACCCAATCGCGAAGATCTCGAGAGGCTGCACATTCTCGAGGAGGACGAGTGCCACATCGATCCCAGTTTGGCGGAGAAGCAGCGGATGCTGAAGAAGGCTCGCCTGGCGGACCAGCTCAACTCTCAGATTCAACACCGTCCTGGTCCACTGGAGCTAATCAAAAAGAACATCCTGCACACGGAGAAGCCTATAGAGAAGATTGTCAAGGAGGGACTCGTATCCTTCAAGGCAACCAGCGAGGGTCTGCTCACGAGACCCCAGCATCCGCACAGTTATGTGACCTTCGATGATGATTCCCTGAGCTCTGAGAGCGATACGAGGCAGACACCGCCGCGTTTGGATGAGGCTATGGTCACCACCTCCAGTTCACCCACCGATGTCCTGCAGGCGGCGGCTGCCTCAGCAGGAATAGTGAACATGACCTTGACCATGCCCACAGCTGGTCAACTGGTGGTGACCTCGCCACAGATTCTTCCCCAGCAGCAGCAACCGAAGACTATAGTGGTGCCAGCACCAGTGCCACCACCTCCGCCGCCACCACCACCACTGCCCATGGCCAGTATCATCAAGGTAAAGCAGGAGACCGCCAATCTGTACGAGGAACTCTGCCAAAGTGTCACGGGTACCACGGCAAGTCCGGTCAACCATCTGTACTCGCCCTGCTCACTAGCCTCTAGTACTTCCACACTAAGTCCGCTGTCTTCCATCGCCTCTCCGCCACCACCACCGATGACCACCACACGACTGCACCTTGCTCCCGTATCCGTGAAGTCTGATGCTCCCGGGAAGGATAAAAACAGAAAGAAATCCAAGTCCAAGCCCGTGTCCAAGGCGCGCACCATTAAGTTCCACGAGTACAAGGGTCCACCGAGTGCCGCCGGGCAAAAACAGGATCAGACGCAGCCGGAAGAGACCTCCTACCAGCTGATGTTGGAGCAGCAAAACTGTCTGCTAAAGTTCCTGGAGAACCTCAACAAGAATCAGTCCATCATCCCAGCGCCCAGTGCGCCGGGTGTTATGCTTCCAGCAGCTCCTAGTGCGACCAATAACAGCATCACGGTAACTACAAAGACGGTGCCTGCATTGGCTTCGCAATCCGCTCCAGCTCCAGCTCCCATCAACCTGCCCAATACCATATCCATAACGAGCAGTTCCGGAGGAGCTCCACTTAATTTCGGAGATGCCTCTATGCTGACGCCCACGCCGGCAGCCACACCAACACCGCCCACTCTGTCGCTGATCGCTACACCACAGCAACAGTTGCAGCTGCATCAGCAACACCAGCAGCTGCACCAACCAACTCCAGTGCAACACCCACCACCACTGCCCTCGCCAGCGCTTTCGGTCAGCTCCTCGATTCCGCCCAGTCCGGCCACCAGCTATGCCGAGTCCACCACCAGTTCCATCACGGACTTGACCCGACTGGAGAAGATGAAGGTCTCTGACCTAAAGCAGCATCTCAAGCGCAGGAACTTGCCCGTTTCCGGTCCCAAACCACATCTGATTGAGAGGCTGAAACCATATTTGCCCCTGGAGCCACTGGATAGCAATGTAACACCCGCTCCGACCTTCAACAACAGCAACACCACGCCCGATGTAATCACAATTAGCGATGCCATGGACACGAGCAACTGCGGTTTGTTGGAGCAGCCTCCACCAGTGACCATGTTGGTTTCAGATGCAAGCATGGAGCACGAGCAGATGGATGTGGTGCAGCAACAGATGGATAACACGCATCCAATGACGCTGCAGACTATTCTGCCTCCACAACCGCAAACTGCAACCATAATCCTGACCAACGAGGAGTTGCTGAGAGAGCAGCAGCGCAAGATCGACGAGCTGCAGAGGCAATTGCAGCGATCGCAACAGGAGCTGCAGAAGATACGCCAGCGGCAACAGCAGCAGCAACATCAGCAGCAAACGGTTACCGCTCAAGTGGTGAATGCATTGCCTTCGAAGCAAATCACACTGATCACCACGACCTCGAATGGGCCGCAGCAAACACTGACTGTAATGCCGCAGCAGGTGGAGAAGAATGTTTCCGCCAAAGTGACGGTGAAAGCTACTGGAGGCAACAGCAACCATAAGGTAAATGGACTGCAACAACAGGGATCCTCACCCAAGAAGCCAGCCAGCAGCAACTCGAACAGCAATAGTAACATTTCCTCATCGAATTCGCCGCCAATCAACCAGAAAATGGTGGTCAAGCAGCAGCTGGAGGCTAAAATCCAGAAGCAAAAGGCAGCGGCAGCGGCCGCCGCACAGCAACAGCAGCAGCAGCAACAACAACAGCAGCAGCAGCAGGCACTGCAGCAACAGCAACAACAGCAGCAGCAACAGCATCAGGTGCGCCTGCTCACGCAAAAGACACAAACTGTATTCATTCCATTCAACAACAACAATCACATAAACAACGCTTCTGCCAAGACAACAACCAAGAAATCCAATGTGCCCGCCAACAATACAAATACAACCACCACAACCATGATGCAAGCAGCCAAGCCGGCCGCAGTTGCGACGGCAGCAGCCTCGCCAGCCACTCAACACCACAATAACTTGGGCCTGCTGTGGAACGAAGGAAATCAGACCATACTGCTGGTGGGTCTGAATGATCAGCACATGACGGCGCACACGCTGGGCAATATCAGCTTAACGGCCACCACTACGACAGCAGCAACACCGCCAGCGGCTACTCCAGTTGCAGCATCTACGACAGCTCCGTCAAAGAAGATACTGAATGGCCACCAACGCACAAACTCCCTGCCCAGCATTGTCTTTCCCATCGAAACCAAGTCCATCATTACACAGCAGCAGTTGCAACAACTCCAGCAGCAACAACAGCAGCAACAGCAATTCCAGCCTGTCCAGCAGACACAGCAGCAGCAACTCAATCAAGTGGACATCAAGCCCGCACCAGCACCACCGCCGCAGTACGAAGAGGCTACCAAGCAGTTGGCGGCCAGCAAGGCGGCAGCTTTGAATGGCCTTCTACCGCTGGTCAAGATTAAGGAGGAGCCCGTTCAGTCGCCCGCTCCTGCTGCAGCTCCTCTGCCGCAAACAGCTCCTCTGTGCAAACGCAAGACGGCGAGCATTAAGTCCGAACAAGTGAGCGATGTTCTGGACATACTAATCAAGCAGGGTGAACTGCCGGAAAGTGCTGCTCTGGAGCCCATTACACCGTTAACGCCGCTGCCGGAGTTGTCCATGTTCAATGGAGCCACGCCCACCACTGCGGCTGGTGGAGCCAGCATAGTACCGCTGGTGCCCAAGCTGGAGACGTCATTCACGCCAGTCCAACGCCTCGACATGGCCATGGACACAAATGAGCAGCATGTGGGCTTTGCCAGCAATCAGGCCCCGAATCATGTGTTCATCGAGAGCATAGACATGGCCTCGCCGCTGCAGACCGATTCAAGCGCCATTGATGCTGAGAGCGTGGCCAAGACCTTAGATATTTTCCTGGAACAGCACCATGCCACACCGCCACCGAGCACACCGCCCAAAAGTTGCCACAGCGGTAGTGAGAAGCCAAACAGCCCGGATGCCAAGCTCAATCACTTTGATGAGTACGAGCTGCTGGAGCTTATGTCGCAGCAACTTGAGATGGACATGGGAGATGACTCCAGTGGCTATTGTCACGCCTCGGCGGCGAAGAGCAGCAACAACAACGGCAACCTGCGACGCGATCTCAATCCCAGCCTGCAGCCGTCCATCAATGAGCTGCTGGATGCGAGCAGTCCCGACAACGTGCTGCTGAACAATAACCCGGATGCCGATGTGGACTTCGACGCGGATAGCTTTGTGGCCCAACTGAGTCAGCACGTCACCGGAAATGGCAACAGTCCTGGGGTCAATTGCAATGGATCCATTGAATCCTCGTCGTCGGCGGTGAATAGTCACTTCGGGAGCCACAGCACACCAATGGATTGCGATGATTTCGAGAGCACACTCAACTCTTTTATGCAGGCGGTGACCCAACCTCAGGCGGGACAACACGGCGAATACGCGACATCGACGAGCATGGCCAATGGAACCGGAGGAGGAATGGGCGTGGACAACAGCACCGGTGGGGCAGTGGACGCCTTCAATGCGAGTGGCGATATATTCGATCTGTTCAACATGGACGATTACAAGATGAACTGGGCGGCGGGAGATTTTACAGTCTAGGCGGTTTTATGTATTCATATGGCCCTCGAAGCGGCAGGGCATAATTTTCTAGAATTCATCAATATATTTCCCCAACTTTGTTCCGTATCGAGAAAAAACAAAACTCACAATCCAGCGTGGTGCTCACTTTTCTGAAAATATTCCTGAAGAATTCGTTTCGAAGAAAGCAAACACAGACACACAAACAAAACAAAACAAATCCTATTTATTTTCTAAATGCATTTAAAACATTTGAACGTCAGTTGAAATTTCGAAACTTTACTATTTCCAAGAAAAACTAAAAAGAATGCCAAAATTGCCGGGAGTTACACTCCAAAACCATACTTTTGCACCCTTTCCTGTATAAGCAAGAAAAACAAAAACCATAAAAAACAAAAAACAGCCAAAACATTTAGAAAAGCGTAACAAGTAAAACTTATCATAAACTATCATTAAAACGTAAGCCTAAAATGTTGTAAAGATCGATAAAGAGAGAAAAGAAAAACAAAAGTACATGTTTCTAATGAAGGTCATTCCAATTTGAGAATAATGCGAGTGAAATCTAACTAACAAAACCGAATGGAAGAATGAATGAGTTGAGTCCCAGGATGCGGATGCGGATCTGCAGAAGAAGAAGAAGAAGACGGAGGGAGAGAAAGCGGCAAGGAAAAGAGAAATTAAGCTAATCAAAAAATTCTATAAAAATCGTAAAAAAAAATATTCTTGTTGTGAGAACGACTTAAGTGAAACACATTCAGTAATTTTGTTTTAAGTTTTATTTAAAATGAAATGAATTAAATTATTTAAAGCCTAGGCAGTGCTTAATTCTAATTTTAAAGCAAAATTAAATGAAATATTTAAAACACAATTTGAGAAGTATTTCCTGCAAGGAAAGAAAAAGCCTTTAAAGTAGTCGAAGCCACAAACCAGTTAAATTAATTTTAAACTCGGATCAATTTCATTTAAAATGTTAGCCAAAATATATATATTCATATTTCTTTTGTTTTGCATTCTTAGGCACAGCGAATTCCGTTACTTAAACTAATTCTAATGAAAATATATTAAAAACAATTAATTTAGCTACTTCGTAAAGTAATTAAATCCTGCGGCGTGTACTTAACACTATCGCAATTCGGAATTGTAATCGTTCATCTTTCGTAAGCACACAAATTCGGCTAAGTGTATTTTATAAATTGAGAGCATGCCAAGCATTCGGACGTATATTTGAGTGTAGGGCTCAATAAACTAAATTATAAATGTAAACTGAGAAAATTAATTGATAAGCAATGGACACATTTCAATAGGAAAACAGCAGAAGAAAACCCCCAATTCAAAATTGCAAAATGTGAGGAACTCAATACACCAATAAATATATATATATTTTTGTATAAGCAAATATATATACTCTACGTTTAGATCTAGTCTAAAATTTCACACATTTCACCCGCAGAGCAAAAGTTAATCATCACTCAACACTTGTTTACATTTGCAATAATCTGATTTAGAGTTGGATTGTAAGTTTAAAGTATATTTATCATCGACGCGCTTTAAACACAAATGAGAACGTTTCCATTATAACAATTCATATATATTAATTTAAGGAGTACGTTTATTGTTAGTATCAAACTTAATTACCATAACTAAGCTTATTGTTTGATTAATTCTAAATTTAATTACCTAATCATCTAATTTAATACGTTGGCTTGAACCATTTTTGTGCGTTGCGTTTAAAAGAGATTTCATTTAAATACAATACAGAATAAACTCAATCACGTCATGAACTATGTGTACTTTTTTGCAACAGAAGGATTAGAGTCCATATAATAATACTACATAACAAGTGATATACCGATATACTTATGTATACATCTATAGATATGTGCAAGAACTTAATGCGTAAATAAAACATTATTCATTTTTCCAAAATTGAGTGGCCAAAACACTCGGACTTCATTTACTTACCAAACTGATTAGTTAACGCAAACAAAACGATTTGGCCCAGTGCCTTATCAAGTTTTGAACTCTGCGGAGCATAATAAATACGCATTTAAGCGCATTACGCCCCGGCGCAAGTTAAATTCCACATTAAAATTAAAATCAATGACAGAATAATACGCAATCATAATGATTTTATGGCAGCCGCTGCGGCATCAACAACATCAACAAAACAAGGCTTATCATTAGCCAAAGCGGCCCACCGCCCACTGTGTGCGTTGGGGCGGGGCCCTGGCCAAAATCTAGTCGAGTTGAGTTGTTTATTTTTAGACCCGAAACGAAATCAGCAAACAATATGACGCAAAATTGCAGCAGCAGTGGCAGCCATGAGTAGCCATGGCAACAATTGTCGGATATTCCATAGTTGGACGTCTGCCAAGCGTTATGGCTTACAGCTCGAGGACAAGAAAGGAGCACTCTGGGCAGTGTGGAGCACAGGACCTCCTGGTGTGCACTGCTGTCCCACACAGACACAATCTGTTCCTGAATATCCTTTGAAACTGAACCTGTCTTCGTCGGCGGAAGGAGGTGAATCCTGCCTATTCGTCGGAATTTAAGTCCGATTTCAGTTGGCTTTGATTGGAGCAACAATAGGTTTGCATAATTTTAGACTGTTTTCAGCATTTCAACAAAGCTTCTATATTTAATTTTAAAAGGCTTTCAATTAGCTGCAAAGTTCGTCGTCGATTTCCTCTATTGCACATTTGTAAACTCAAACTGAAATCAATAATCAGCAATCCAGGTATAATTAAGCATGGCTTCAACTAGTTCTTTATGAGCAGCATCCCATTCACTGGTTTAATTAGGGGCTCAAGTGCCTGCCCGCAGAGTTCTGTGGAAGTATTAAGCTTAGGTAATCAAGCATTGTTCGAAAATTCAATACGGCTTAAAGCATTTAATTTAGAATCGATTGCTGATCCGCATTTTGCCCAATTATTCTGCGTTGTTTTCGGCCATTATTGCTGGCAGCCACAGCGAAAACAACGGCGTCAACATTCCACAACAGCTGCAATATGTGCCAGCAACAGTTGCCCAGCAGCGGCACCACCACAAAAAAGCCATCCAGCACCACAGCACCACCGCACCACCCTCGCGAATCCACGACCACCCATTGCGAACTAAATTTATACGCCGCTGACTGTAATTTGCGTTATTAAAATGGCGTCAGTTGCTTACCAAAGCGAAAAGTTTCGCCACGCCCCCACCATCGTCAGCAGGTCCTTGGTGCCTCGTCCTGGGTGCTGAGTCCTTGTCACAGGAACCCTGTGCTGCCGTTTCCACGCTCGTCTAATTGTGTTTGAGCTGCGCTACAAATAAGCGACCTCCGATGGCCAGTCGAGTAAATTGAGATTTATTTCTGCGAATTTCGAGTTTAGCTAAGACACAAATAGATTTATGGCAGGAAACCAGCAGGATAGCTAGTCCTGTGATGATGATTGAGGTGTCTCTAGCTATATTTCTCTCTGCTAATATTTAAATTAGAGAAAACACTGACATTATTTACCATTGCTCAAAGTGAAAGTATTGCAAACTATGCTCTTTGTTTAGGTGCCTTTAGAACCTTTGTCCAACCTATGGACTTATAGTGGATTCCCCTGATCACCGCCCTATAGAGGTTTCCTAAACTGTTCTAGTCAAAGCCCCCAGGGAGAAGCAATGTGCGTACTTCTCCTTGGCTTTTGCCTTTTGACTCGGCCAACAGCAACAAGTTGACTTGGCCATCATCCTCCAGGGCCACTTCCACTTACCCCAGCCACTGGACACCCCCGACTTGGCCCGCCCCATCCATAAGTCAAACTGTTGCTTTCATTTCTCTGGTGTGAACTTTTCACTTTCCTGCCAGCTTTGCGCTCCCACTGATCGATATCAATTGATTGAGCCACGGAGCAGAGGCACACGTTCTTTATGCCATTTGATTAACAAAAGGAATTTGCAGCGCCCCACAAATTATGACCCACTCGACAGCAATTTCCCGGCACATTAATCAGAGTTAATTACTTTGTCAAATAAAGCGTTTTGAGCCACAGGAAAGCCATTGCCATTGTTCCATCTGGCTTTGGTGTGAAAATTCAATTAACTTCGCGTTGAAAGTAGGCAAAATAGCCAAATACAGCCGAGCCGAAAATCTGTCTGGCAAACTATTTGCATTGAACATTCAACAAAACGGCCAGGACAACGAGGACGAAAACAGGCAAAACAATGGCACTCGCGATTTTTGCGTCATTTACTCAAGTTTATGCTGAGACCACTTGTCGTCCTCGCAAATTGTTCTAATTAAGAAGACCAAGTTGGCGACGAAGTTGGCCAAAAGGACGATGAGCGCAGGGGGGCTTTGCGTTCGGGCAGGTAAAATGCCAAATTAAAATCGTAATGAAGCACTCAAGTTGTGTTTTCTTAGACCTTTTCTGATACCCTCACAATGGGTGCTTAGATTTTATCGGTGGTCGGGAATGTTTTCTGACTTTTGGAAACGTAAATATAGAATACATTGGTACTCAACCTCCTATCTTCACTTTCATAGGAAATTTTCTATATCCTTTTAATTGTGGTAGTTGAATATCATAAGTAATGCATTGCTTTTGAAAGGGTATTAGACACTCACAAGTTGACGACATTTTGTATTTGGTGCCTCTTAATTCAGCCATCTTGGTTGCTGGCGAGCGAGGATTTGAGATTCAAGTGGCCCCGGCATTAGCGTCAAGTGCTCAGCTGTCTTCCTTAGGGCTTCCACATAATTAAGTTGTACCCATTGAAAGTGGGAAAAGGATTATGCCTGGTCCTCGGACTTTAGCTCTCCGACCGCCGCCCTTGGTCCTTTGGCACTTTTTTCGCTCCTGACTGTCGCCATTAATTGAGTGTCATGGCGAATGCAAAATAGGCTTACGCATTTAGTTGGCATAACTGTCGGGGATAAACTGCCAGCTGGTCATCCAACTCCATGACAGTTGCACTTGCAATCGGGAATCGCAAAATAGATTTTTAAGCCAATCTAATGGCAGGCAATTAGCCGGGTTTTTCTCATTTCGAACAGATGTAATGGGTGTTAATGCTCAAACTAATGCTTGGATTTTGCATGTGGGCTTTTATCCACTCTACCTATGTATAGCATGATGTATAAAGACAATCCTTAAAGTTTGATGAGTTCTATTATTATCTACTAAAATCCATTGTTTAATTGGCTTCTAACTACAAGTTGTTAGCTTTAATTCCATTGAACACCTTCAGCTTTGGAGACTTTAAAGCTTAGCCCTGAAAAGTAGGCTACAAATCGTGCGTAGACTGGTATTCCGGAGTCAGGAGCCTCGAGTGCGGCGGTCTATCTGGTTTTTTAATCGATCCACCTCGCTGTTCCGACCCCTAGTCCTCGACACCCGACCTCTGACCTGTCGGACCTCCTGACCGTGGGTCAATATTGGTTTGCTTTACTGTGCTCGGTTTGATTTTGTTTGCTCTTGGCTGCGAGCGTGCGGAGCGAAAACTTTTGCCGCAAGACTCTCACACGCGCAGGATTCTCGGCGAGAATGTGTGCAAATGTCGGGTATATTCCATGGTAAACAAAGGCATTTGCATGAAAATGTTTTACTTTTACTTGGAGTTTTGTGTGTGACGAGCAAACGGAGGGGAAAGCAGCCCAGTGTTTGCCCTGTGTTTTTTTCTGCCTTCCTTTTTTCCCCTCGATGTGCACTGCTAATTGAAGCGGAGTCCTTGCAACAATGCCGCCTGTAAAATGGAAAACTTAATCTGAAAAAATCAATCTGCAATAAAAATAAAATTAAGGCCCGACGGAAGACCCCATAAAAAAGGAAGAGGACACGCCGGAGGCGTAAATGGCGACGGAGGACACATAAAGAGGAGCCGAGAAAAATGGACGCACGCAGGACCCTTGGCCAAAGGCAAAAGGTGTGCGTCAGGATTACGCGGCATTTCACCATTTCAGCATTTCGGCATTCGAGCGGCAGTGGCGAGGGTCCAAAGGATATTCATAAATAAATATCTGCAGGCATACAAATTGATAAGCTGGCAGCCAGGTCCCGACCTAAGCCCCCCCCCACCACCCACAAGGCCGAGCCCAGGATTCGAGACCCCAGACCCTGGCATCTTAATCGACAGACGCTGCATACCCTTTTGGGGGCCTGCGAAATCGCCAGTCAACTTCCCGGCCGAGGGGATGGGGCTCTCGAACAGGTCCAATCCAAACATCCCCCGATGACTGGCTGGCTAACAGGTAAACACTGGCTACACTCGAAAAAATTGGTTCGAAACACGCATGACAAAATGCGACGAAGGCAAAGTATTTGAACAAGTCCTTAAGGCGAGCCTTATATCATCTTATGTTATGAAGGTAACATTTCGAAATTTAGGTTTATCTTTAAGATTTAATTAATAGTAATTAGTAATACTTAAAAAACTTTCAGACTTTAAGTAGATTTTCCAAGTTTTTTAGTGATTTTTCCAAGTCTACCCCTGAGCGATTTCTCCTGCAGCATTCTGATGCCGTTCGACCTTCAACAGGCGCTGCTCCTTTCGCACGCAACGCCCCAGCTCGCGTCCTTATTTTCCCTTTTCCACCTCGCATTGGCACATTTTCCTTTTGCTGCCTCCTCAGCTTTTTTTCGCAGCTCCCCCTCGGCCCCTCTCCCAATTTCTTGGGGCCCATTGAATTTCATTGTGCGCTCAAATTGTTTTGGTATTCAAGCTTAAAGCACGGGACTGCTTCTATGCCTGTGGTCGGCCATCCTGCTCCTTGGCTCCTTGTGCTGCCACTGTTCCTTCTGTTTTCTGTTTTCCTTTTTTTTTTGTTGCTGCTGCAGGTCCTGCCAGCGAGTGTGCTGGTGTGCGTGCGATGTTTTCGTCCTCGGCGATGTTCTCTGCCTTCCAGCGTATCCTGTTGCTTGCGAAACGCAACCAGTTGAACATTTCCAGCAGGACTCTCTGGGCCTCGGCTCCGCTCGGCTTTCAATGTCGCTCTCTCTCGAGCTCACGGGAAAGGATTCCTCTGCTTTTGCTCTCTCTGTTATTCGGCTGTTGCTTGGCACATGTTTAACGCGCAATTATTTTGGTCCTGTTGCGCTTTTTCCATCGCTTTTGTGCGAGTATGGGTGGCTGGCTGGCTTAGTTTGTATTCAGACAAAGTCAACTTAAAGTTGGTAAAATAACGTAATTAATTCTGTTATTGAGCACTCAGAAATACACTTAGTTTCTGATTTTAGATGGATTTTTAAAGTGTTTATATTAGTACCTAAAGTAGCAGTGATATTCATAACTGCTTTTATTTAATTTAGGATTTTTAAATGAAAATTCTTAGAATTTCTCTTGGATTTTAAATTTATACTTCCATTGCAGATTTTAAATGTGCACAGATTCATCAATCAGGCTATTCCTTTAATTGCAATTCTCACTCCATTTTATCAATAATTTATTTTAATATAGTTTAATTCATTACCATTACGATTATTATTATTATTATATTATATTGTTCAATAAGTTCTGCTACTAAAAAAAGCGGCCAAATATCGTGATACCACCATCTCCATGGACATCCACATCATGATGGCCATCAGCATCATGGCTGGGCATGCAACAATTATGAAAAGTCTCCACTCGGGTACACTTGTCCGCTCGTGTAGACCGAAATCGGCGGCAGGATGGCCGAGTGAATGGATAGAGAGCGCGCACCTTGTGGCAAGTGCGTGGGCGTGGGGGGCGGGGCATGTGCGAAAGGCGACGTTCGCAGCTGCCTGCATCCGCATCCAGGGAAATCGCTTAGCTGTTGCTTCGTGTGCGACTCGCAAGGTGGAAATTGATATTACTTTTTAATGCTGGGCCAGCTGGTGGCTGGCAGGACTTCCAGTGCGCGACAGGGAGGCGGTTATGCCGAGGAGCGGCCGTGCGACAGAGAGGGCGCGAGAAGCGAGAGCGCACGGCTTCGGCTCGAAGGACCAAAAGTGCCAGCCTCGTCACAGTTCGAGTTGAGCCGTCTCGCGAGCAGGACACCAAACGCGGAGGCTGACATATCCTGTGGCCAGGAACTTGGCAACTTGGGTATTTGGGAACCAGGAACCCAGGATCCTATAGCCTATAGGAGCTATAGCTTTTCTAACTTCTCCCGGCCAAGGTGTGCGTGTGCGCGAGTGTGGGTATCCTGGCTGTTGCTGCTGCTGTAACGGTGTGTGCTTTGTGCGTGTGTGAGTGTGTGCGTAGCCGTGTTGTTGGCCAAACAAAAGCCAGAAGGAGTGACGAATAAATTTATAATCGCGCGCTTAACACACGCTACCTGAAAATATACATTTCGCAAAAAGTACTACTCTCACTTGAAACCTAAAAAATTGTTTAGACGCGCAGGTGAGTTGAATCCGTATGTGCCAAAAATGGTTTTTATGAAAGGATTCGCGTGGCAGGCCAGCAAATAGTTTAATTTCCGGTCTGGCCATCAGGCGCACATCCGGTTTCAGTTTTATTTCCGTCTGTGCTCACTGCTTATTCACATGTTCCATAATATATCTGCCAATTCTTAAATTAATTTCATAAGTACGAATAGGATTTTTAAATTTGAAACGGCAAGGCTATTTTTTCAGAAGTCCCCACCCTAAACTTGAACATTTAAGCAGTAGTTTTTATTATTTCTTATAAAACTTCAAAGTACTTGAGAATTTTGCAAGACCTTGAGTCGTTACTGCCAACTTTGTATTGCCTGGAAAAGTGTTTGAAAAAAGAATAAATGGATTGCAGAAGTCCCTGTCTGAATTTGATAAAACACCATTACACAAAAGGTATTGATTCCTGGTCCTGGCCCCTCCAACTAATTCCAAACGTATTAACCAGGCTTACGTCTTAGCCCTTGGGGGGCTTTGAGAAAAGACGGCGTACAAACACCTCACAGGCTGCAAAATAAAACAACTTAATGAAGCAAGAAATTGAAAACATTATCAAGTCGATTAATTATTGATACTTTAATGTTGCCGGCCCCCGTCTAATTAATTTATAATTAAGTTAAGCATCTGCCCGGAGCCCTCTCTTTGGATCTCCCTGCTCGAGCTTTAAGTCCAGGATGAGGAGCAACTTTAAGCTGTCTTCGGCAACTGCTTCAGCAATTTCTGCGATTGAGACTTTATGGACGTGACCCGCCTGGCGTATCGATGGCAATCAGATTGTTCGGCTGGGATGGCTGGGGTGAGGCTTGGCTAATGCCTGCTCCTGGCCAGCCAACTGTCATTACTCTTGGCCCTAATCCCTGGCCGAGTTTGCGCCGCTCCACTCGAACGGATCCTGAGCCCACAGCTGAGCCCCTGCACTTACACCTGGCATCGCGTCTGGTCGAGGTCTGCTTCAAAGTGCTTTTATTATGCCATTTTAATTTAGATACCTATCAATCAGTAATAAGCATTGGGTCCGCCCGCACAGACAGCAAAAAAAGCGTTAAAAAAGAAGAGATATTAGCTATTAGGGTCAGGAGCATTAGCTTAATATCCGCTTGATTTTTATTACAAAAACTTAATTCTGTTGGATTTCCACACTCAGCGAGCAAAGCGAAAATTGGGTTTAAAGTGAATTCCAGATTTAGGAGGCCAGAGAATTTTGGGTTTTCTCTTTATCCATTAAATATTACTCATATTTCAGAACATGGAAAGTATTTTTCCCATTTGAAGGGTGAAACGCCAATGTCATAATTTACAAATTCATTTGATTGTTTTTACAAGACTCACAATTTGTATTGATATTTCCCACTGTTTTCGCCAAAAGTTTTTATAGCATTCGAAAGGAGTAAACAAAGTTGTTTAGTTTTCCTGTTTTGAGCGGATATGCAAATCAAGCGGCAAAACTCATTTCAGTTTCCCCACAAAATCGCCAACAACAAGAAGACAAGGGAAAAGTTAACCAAAACAACAAATGTTAGGCGAAACTGATGAAAAAAAGGAAAACTCATTCGGATCGTTTGCATAAATTTGCGTCTTATTTTGTTGGCAATTTATATGCGCAGCCGAGTGACACACGCATTTTAATTGAAAGCAAATAAAAGACTCTATAATACATAATATGACAAGCCATAATCCTGACAGCAACAGTTATGCATGCTGACAGCTCGCAGCGTAGGGAAAATGTGGGCAAAAGCGTGGCGAAAACTGGGTCGGAAAAGCGGGGGGAAAGCCGGAAAATGGACAGCAGGCAAATGCTAACAGGCTGGCCAGCCCAGCGAGCCTAATGGCATTTTAAACAACTGAACGATGGCCAGTTAGCCCGCTCTTCCCACCCATGTGTGTGTCGAAATGTATTCATTATTGTCGTCTGCAAAGCCAAAGTGTTTAAAATGTTCAACACGCCCGGGGCACATCCTGGTATCCTTATATCCTTGGCCCATCAAGTACACCAACACACGCACGCACGTGTGCAGCCCCAGGATGCCCGCAAAAGGATTAAGCCCTCTGTTTTGGCCCTGCCTAGCAGACTTGGCTTATTCTGGTGGCGCTTTAATCAAAAGCAGAAATTAATTAACTTTGTGCCGAGGATTCCAGACTTATCTCTCCACGGCGTGTGTTGTGAATAATGAACGATTCCCGGACTTTCGGATTGCGAGATGCAAAATACCAAATTGCCGCTTCATTTGCACAACAATTTTTAATAAAGCAGCAGCAAAGTGAGCGAATTTTTTCCCGTCGACGACTTTTGACCGGGTTTTCCGGACGTAAACAAGCGCAGGACCCAAAAAAAGGATAACCAAAAAACTGCGGGCCAAAGATAAAAAACGCGTAAACAAATAACCGACATAAAGTGAATGATGCTGGCCACAGGCGCAAATATTTATTTTACATTTTTAAATAAGTCGCTCACATTTGTTGTATTTGGCCTTATGTCGACATCCCATTTGATATATACACATAAAAAACTGGTGCAGAGTAAAAAAATACGCTTATTTACGTGGTTCTTATCTGCTTTAATGCGTTTACTCATAACATTCAATTCATTTTGATATTCATAAAAATATGCTGTTGATTTATGAACTAAGCTTAAAGACAACATATAAGAAATATCTAGCTGACTTTCTACCTTTTGGGTTTTAAATTGGGTTTATATTAATACTTATATTATGATATTATATATCGCTTATCAGTCTTTTAAGCATCCAAAGATGTCCAACTTTGTTTTTGATATTTATTGCTTTCAGTGGGGAATTTAACTAATTGAATTTCATTGGCATGTCCACTTAACACGAAACTCGGAGGCCATTCCCTTTTTTTTTTGGTCCTTTTGCAAGTTACGCATGCAAAACTGTGCAAAGCGCAAACTTACGCAAAAAATCGAAGGCTTCTAAGTGGGGGTGGTTGAATTGCACCCCACTCACATTTTCCAGCAGGATTCTGTCGTGCAGTGGAAATCGCTCCGTGCACTTGTCGTTTGCACGCTCCTCTATTTACTTTCTGCGGCTCGACGAATTCCCAATTAAAATGTTTGCCCACAGTTCTGGGAAGTAGGTAGTTTGGAGCAGCTCTTGTTCACTGGTAATTTGCATACGTGGATGCGTGACTATGTCCCGAAACACAATTTCTCGTTACGGCCCCATGAAAAGCAGCTATCCGGCTCCAGGGTGGAAAAAAAGTGTTGGCTGGCAGAAATAAATTACACTTTTTCGCTCGATTTTAATCCTGGAAATTCTGAATTTTTCCCGTAAAATACAGCGAACTTTGAGTGAATTAAAGAGAGCTTTGACGTAAATTACTTTTATGTCTTGCAGCTTTTTAATTTATTTGACGGAACCGAAAAAAAAATCCTTTGGAGTTTCAGTTAATAGCTAAATACTATTTCAATATTTATAAATAAATTGGGGATACGGAGAAACTTAATAAGAAACACTTTTACTTAAGTAACCGTGAAAGTTAATTATTGTGTTACGTAAAATTATTTACCTGTTCCTTATGCCAACACATATTTTTATTTGACAGTCTAATTTAGATGTTTTTGCTAGGAAGCCTGCGAAATCCATAGGGATTCTGCCCACTTGTCTTAACTTGGCCAAATCGCCGCAAAAGGGACAGTGACAAAATGCTACAAATTTTACAATTTCCCAGTGCCATTTAAGGTCTTCTTTTGGAGCTGCGTTGTCCGCCGGCTGTTGGCGTTGCTATTACCGTAACGCGGACTATCTGTAATATCCGGGCGCCACACGAAGTAAGGAGGAGGAGGGAATAGGATACCTAGGATATATAGGCCAGCCAGGCAGACAGTGACAGAAGGAAGATAGCCGGGGCACTGCGCTACTTGGCCGCCCTGTGTTTACATTTTGTTAAACGCGACCCTGACCCGCTTCCAACTCAACCCTAGGTGTTCTGCTCCTGCTCCTGCTCCTCCTAGTCCTTTCCCAGTTCCTTCTCCCAACGTGTAATCGCTCAAAGCAGCTGGTAATGGCTTCACTGGCTGCTGACGCCCTTCCAATCCTCCCAGCCCAACCACACTTGGAAAAAAACATTTCCAAATTTCAACAATTCTTTTTAATTTAAAGATTTACCTTGTACTTTTATAGATAGATTTTATATGGTTTGATTTCCTCTTCGACCAGCTTTCAATGCGAATATATTGCATTTTGGTCCTTGTAATGAATGAAAGGACCTCTTTCTCATTGTGCACGGTAGGCAAACAAAATTTGCCGCATTGTTTGGCCGTTCTAGCTCTGAGTTCTGCGCAAAATTGACATTTTATGCCCTTTGTGTGGGTGGAGCATGAAGTGGATTTTCCTACGGGTAAATTGCCGCATCGACTGGGGCTGGGCTGGCCTAATGAAATATTTGAGCCAGCTAAGAGTCGTGTTATGAGCGCAGCTTACGCTCTGTGCTTTGATTAATGTAATTGGCGCCCAAGGGTCACGGTTACAGGGGAGTTTGACACTTTCAACCGGCCGATCTGGCTGAACTGGCCCTGTTGTGTACTCGAGATGATTAATGCATGTGCCCATCCAGCGGGCAACAGGCTGAGCTTAAAGTCCAACAGAAAAGGTGAGGCCCTGAGATGGCCTAACTGAAAATCGAAAGTAATTTTACAGAAACGCAAAAGTTTCCGAGCGGAACCTTGGGCCAGCGAGCTGTTTACCAGAAGTTTTAGGTAAATTTGCCTTATTTTTTGGCCGTTTTTCCCCCTTTTTATGGCTGACACAAACCGATATCGCTACAATGCAATGTGGAAACCGAGCACCGAGCAACAGTTTGGCGAAAAGTTGGCACAAACATTTATCAAACGAGCTAAGCAAAAGTTTTCGACCCCCGAAAAGCGCTGTAAAAACGGAAAGGGGCAAAAACTATTTGCGGTTCATTGACAATAAAATACCCTTTATGGCTAAGTCATTTACTGAGCAGACCTTCTACGTTATTTTGGGGAGCTGGGTTTTATTATTGCATAAATATTCCCCTCAATTCGGGCTCATCTCTCATCTTGTTTGTCAACCCAAGACATTAACATCCTTATCGAAATGTATTCAATTTAGTTTGATTGCCTCAGCTCAGCCATCGCAGGGTATTAGTATCGCATCCCCAAGTTGGCTTTTTGTTCGCTGGGTGTTCTCTACAGAGTTGACATTTTTTCGCTTTGTTGTTCCTGGTTTCGTGGCTGCGGCTCCTGCGGTTTTGTGGGTATCCTTGTACCGCGATGTTGCCACAGCTCATGTGCAGGACGTAAATTACAAGGCGGTTGTGCCGGTTGGGCAATTGCCGCTCCCAGAAACAGCCAAAAGGATTGACGGTTATTAAAAATGAAACGAGGCAATTACGTTCTGGTTTGGCTGCCAGTTGTTTTTGAGGCGTGTTTTTCTGGCATGTTTAACGGGCGCTTACATTTGCATACTTCTCGGTGCGACGATGTCTATATGGGTGCCTCTATATTAGGGTGGGCCAAAGGACTCTCAGGACTATCGAATTTGTAGATTTCACTTGGTGAGCTTAGAATTTCAATGAATTAAGATGATAAAACACATGGTTGATGATATGGATGGGACACGCTGTCGTATGCGTAATATTATATCTTCACTAGAACGATGCTAAATATTAGGGAGCACTTATTAGCACCACATATGCGATGTATCTCAACGTAGTGAACTCAATGCGGACTTTAAATGTATTGTTGCTCAAGTGCTGTACGTGTGACACCCTACCAATTGAAAAGGATTTCCCCAGTGCTCGTTGTTTGTTTGTCTGAGTGCGCCTTTGCTTGTGTTTGTTTGCGTGGCCGTGCATATGCTGATTGGTGCCAAGCCTTCGTCTTATCGCAGGGCTTAAAATTGGCAAAGCCAAACGGCACAACTCGAAACTTTTCACTTTGGCTGCGAAGCTTGGCCATAAATCAAATATGTGTTTAAATTTAGCTCGTTACTTCTTTTTGCCTTTTTATTTGGCTCATTTTTCATGGCGCAGCAGCATTTTTGTGGCGCATTAAGCGTCGTTTTGCCAAAATTCCGGCCGCCCCATTCCCGGGAAATTGAATTCCGTATTTCGTTTTTGCCGCACACTTTAGTTCACTTTATGTGCAGTCATTTCTGTTGGTCGACCCACCAGCCAGGCCAAATCCCAGGCGTGTGCTTCGCCAGAAAATGAATGAAAATGGCGACGAGGACGAAAGCGAGGATGAGAACCATATTAGGCGCGGGGTCGGCTGACTGGCCATATGCCAACGTCTGTTTGGGCCACTCCCCTTACAAACATATAGTGGGCCAATTAAATCGAGGATTGGGGTGTGTAATTCGACCGCCTGTTGCTCCTGGCGGCCCTTGAACAGAGAAAGAAATGTGTTTTAAAACTACTTTAAATTTACGAATAAAAATGATGTTTTGTATAGCACTGTACTTCAAAACTTTCAGATACTTTTATTTAAAGGATATGCTTTAAACGTGAACTCAACGTAAAATGTTTCGTTTCATTTAAAAGATCTTTAAAGGATGCATGAAAAGTTCCAAAAGTCTTAATTTAAAGCAGCCATATTTAAATTTCTCCATTCAAGAAAGCTATCCACGATTTTAAGTCAGTCTTTTTGCCCGCAGTGAAGTTGCTCAACTTACACTTCCGCAGATAGCGAAAAACTGAAAACTTTGCATAATAATGAGCAGTTTATTTGCCATCCCGTGTGCATGTGTGTGTGTGTGCGACTGCGATTGTGTGAGTGGTTTCCGGTTACAAGGTCCTGGCTTGTTCGTTTCCCGATTTTCCCGGCCACCCACAACAAACGAAGCCGACTTCAAAGGCCCGAAAAACTTGGCCAGGTTCTCGTGTTTTTCTTCCATTTGCTGCAGAAATTGTTTCGTTGTTTTGCTAGCTGCGCCGCTTTGATCAGATTAGTCCTTTTTTACTCCGGGGGTAAGGGGAATGAATCATTTTGCTGGAGGCCATTGATTTAAGGACCTGCACCTGAAGTTTTGCTTAAAGTGCTGGGGCTGCTGAGCTCGAGAACGGTTGAAAACAAATGTTTGGTTTCTTTCTAACATCTTTCGTTTGTTTTTGGCCCACACACACATGCTGTGTTTTCCAAGTGGCTCTGTTTGCCATGCACTTTGTCTGCTGTCCGAGGAACTTGCACAGCAGGATGTTTGCCGAGGTCTTTTCGGTATGTGGTGAAGGCACCACCACCCGCAAACCACCCACAAAGCACCCACCATCCACTATCCACAGACAGAAGCACAGCAGGCGGTGCTCTTGCCAAACAAAACGCACATCAAATTTGCATAATTTTGCGCAAAGTAACGTTTTGCACAAACAGAGGGAACCACATTCGCATTTAACCACCCGAATAGCATATCCTTCCTTCACTTCCCTTCAAAAAATCCCAGCAACAGGCAGCAGTTCCAAAATGCGTGTAACTTGTGGAGCGCATTAGTTGGTGGATTTTATGAGCCATTTTGCATTTAACATGTGCCAAGCAGTGAAATCACTTCCTCAGCCCGTTGAGCGGGGTCCTTGGGCTAATTAAAAATACAGTTCGCCAGATCTAACAATGATTTTAAAATGAGCTGTCGGCTGCAGGATGTGCGGCGTGGCAAATGGGGAAATTCTTTGAGTTTCCGTCAACAGTGACTGCGTAGGTGGAAGCCACCACCACCCTGATTGACTGCTCCTGTCAACTTATTAAGTCAGAAATGTATGGCATCGGAGCCCACGCAGCTCACACTTTTCGAGTGAATTATTAGCATTTCTAAAAATACCGCTGCGAGCTGCGTGGGAAAGTGAAGCTTGTCAGATATACTCAGCGAAATTTTTCCGGCATTCTGGGTCAAAGGTTGAACTGTTTCTGGAAACGAGAGGCCGATTCTGCTCTCCACATTGTGAAATGTCGAATACAAATATGATTACAAAGCATCTTAAAAAAAGCGCCAAGGATTTTAGATTTTAATTAAGTGCTCTTCACTTCAGTGTGTGAATCTGTGACATGCGACGTGTAAATTAAAAGTGTGTGTTAAATACAGCGTAAAATAATCCATGCACAGTTACAATTTCAATTTATAAACTCCAGCAAAAGTAACTGAAACTTAAGCCTAACTTGTTCCTAACTTTTGAGAGACAATGGTCCAAGGGCAAGGATTGCACCCTTATTAAAAAATAAATCGTTGCTAAGGTCAAACCAAACCGAGAAATGGCATTCAGTGGCATTTTACTAAAAGTCTTCCTAAAAACACACAATTTCAGTCCGGGCGCTGTAAATAAAATACTTGAGGTGCGTCTAGCCCTCGTGACCTTAGGCATACAAATGTGGCTATGTGCGAACATACGCCTTTGTATTTTGTATAAGCATCCCAGCAGTCAAGTTGCCTTGACATTGAGTGGCGCGCCAACTGTTAATGATGTGGCCTTAGCTGCACTTGTTGATCCCCTCGGGCGGCGTTGGCCACACTGGCAGGCTCACTCCCACTCCCACAGCGAATGTTAATGTAAATGGAAATGGACGGGGCGAATGTGAATGTGAATGCGAATCGTTTGCGGTATCCTGCCATCCGGGCACTTTGCGCCCCGGCAATCCGTATTGATTATTGCGTTTATGGCTGGCAACTGGAGCATAAAGGCGAAATCAAACACAGTACACATGTATCCTGGCAGCGGGGATCTAAGGTCCTGGCATTGTGACTCGCACCAAGTGCAAACACAAATACTAGTTCGCTCGAGTCGTAGCAGGTCGCAGATGTCTTTGATAGCAGGTAAATCAATATTTTCCAATATAAACCCATGAAGGCAATATGTTTTTTTGTGCCTCTGGGCGAAAATCTTATGGCACACAAAGGCAGCTCAAAGACTCCCGCATGCAAATCAAAGCCTTTTCCTTTTTATTGTAAATAAGGAGAGAAATTGGAAAGGAAAGGGCACAAAATCGAATTGCTTATGCGAACTGTGAGGAATTTTTATAAGAAACCCTAAAAAACACAAATAAAGGTATTTTCTTACTGAATAGAAATCACTATTTCTGGTTAGTTATTTTGTAAAAATATATTTGACCTGCACAAGCATTTTAAATATTTGCAAGGTATAAAAAAATATTCTGTATATCTGCTTTTATTTCAATCTGAGCTCCCTTTTCTTGAATCTGAATTGAAATATCTGGCGTAATGACACGCATTGTGCTCTGATTTACATTTCGGCATGGCAATGCCAAAAATCATCAAAGAATATTAGATTTTGAAATTTGATTGCCAAAAACTCTCGTCTCTATTGATGTGCCCTAAAATCCTCGCTCAAGGACTATTCAATTTCGATATCATGATTGCCGAGAACGTATCATTTTCCCAGAAGACTCCCCTTTAAGATAAATTCCACTAGTTGACGCTTCTGCGACACTATGAGTTGCAGCCCTGGTTTTTCCCGGAATCAACTGGAGTGCGGAAAAACGTTTCCCAGAACCGGAAGTGCCGAGAACCTCTATTGGGGCACTTAAATCCGCTCATTAGGCAGCAGCTGCAGCAAGTGGCAGCTTAAAATGATATTTATATAAATGCCTTCTGTCGGCTGCTGGCAGAGGGATAATGCGACTCTGGACGCACCCCTTTCGGATGGGCGGAATATAAATTAGGGGTCTAATGGGTGCGATGGCAGGAATGCCAATGGGTGTCTCCACTCCGAGGCAGGCACGGAAAAACACGTAGCAGCATTGTCAGTTCTCCGCTGCAATAGCGTGCTGCATCCTATGGGCTGCTTATTAAGGTACTGGCATTTTCCATTACAACTTGAGGGGTGCTGGTTGGAGCAGCTGTCATTTGGCATGCCTCGCTGCATTCTGGCTACTTTTCTTGCCCCTCCATTATTATTTATTTCGAGGTGAGGCAGGAGGCGGAGGCAATATGATCTGGGACTACGCCTTGAGTAAACATTATTAAAATTGGCAGCGTTGCTGGGAAATCCTAAAATAACCATAGCACCCAGCCAGAACGTCGAGTGTCGAGAGGAATGGAAATTGTCGTTTTCATGTGGGGGAAAAGGGCCTTGAAAAATGGCAGGCATCATGGCAGCCAAGGTTATCATTATTGCTAGGCTAAAGTGGACACACACGCGGATATGGGATATATATACTATATATATGCATATAGCATATACTGTACACAACTTGTTGCTCCGTCCTCTTTATCCCTGTCGTGCGCGCTGATTATCCTGTTTTCTTTCTCCCTTCGGGTTTATTAGAAAACTGTCAGCAACTCTCCGCATGCTCCGGCGCACACTTGACATTTATTTATGCAAAAATGTGAAATCATTTGTGAAACTTGCCATCCACATCCACACACACACATCCACTTGCACATACAGCTCGCCTTTCACCCACAAAGGCCATCAAAAGGGACTCGATTGCGGATCCTTTCGCAACGCCTCGTTGAATGTTGCCTACAAGTCAGTGGTGGACCGTAGAAAAAAGTGCGGCCCATGAATCAAGTGTTTTTTTTGTCTGCCTTTCTCGTCCTCGCATGGCTAAAACGTCGCCTAAAAAAGTGAATGCCGCTCCACAAGTGAATGGTTTTCTTTTTTCGTTTCCACTCTGAGCTTTTTCTGCTCGGAAAGAGTGGCTGCTAATAACTGATGATTGGATGAAAACTGGGCTAAGCTACCGCTATCCAAACCAATTTCTGGGAATTTATTAATTTGCTGCCATAGAAAAACTAAAAATATTTTCCAGTTCCTTGGTTTTCTGCTGTACAGAAAAGTTCTTTCTTCTACAGTAACATTTGAAAAATGTCCTTGCTAATTGGCAGGATTTGTTTGCTCGACCAGTGCTGCCAAGCAATGTCACAAAGCAGATCTGTTTCTAAATTCATAAATTGTACCATACAATTCAATACCAACTCGGCTATTTTTGGGTCAAGAGCCAAACAAAAGTACAAGTCTGCATATAATCTCCAGAGACTTTAAAACAAAGCAATATAAAATTTAATTTTGCCTTTCATTGTGATTTGTGTTGTAAAATGTTTTATGACACCTAAACAACTTTCGTGAAGCCCCTAGAGATTTTACGTACAAGTCATTCATCTCAAGCCCTGCTACTTGAAAACAAGCTATTAAGACAAGAAGAATCCATGAATCGTAAGAAAGGAAAGAAGACTTCACGCCTGATTGTATTCGTTACACATAATCCTTGGAGCCTGAACGCTCCCCCAGCCCTCTGCACATGGAACTAATTTCTTTTGTCGCATTCAAATCAAAGGCACACGTGTGTCCGGTGCTCTTCCGCCGCCAGGAAACGAAATCCGGCTGAAAGGATGGCTCATTAGACAGGGCGGCGCTTCAAGTGAAATACTTGTTTGCCAGCCCGGTTATTGCTCCATCAGCCAAAGTACGCTCTTTGTCATATTCCGTCTATTGAGTGATACAGTCATTTGCCCATAAGTATGTCTTTACCTATTCGATTGCAGAGAGAACAATATGTAGATACTTATCCTGTATAATTTACTTACAAACAGCAATTCATACCTCAAAACTGCTAACGTTGTCGTAATAATATGTTCTAAATACTAGTTTGGCCAATCGAAGATATTATTCGAAAGCTTTTTACTTGTTGGGCGACTTGTATGTCCTTTTCTCGCAGTGCACAACTAAAAGCTGTAGCTGTAGGAGTCACTGGGAGCAGGCCTTAACCCGAAATGCCTGGACGAATATCGGGCGCAAATATCTTTGGCACACTTCACTTCACTTAGACAAACAAACGGGCGACAGCGGCGCTGAAGGCCGAATGAAGGGTGTGGGTGGGGGGCACCAACAATGCCTGGCAATAGCAATATAGCCCTGTTGTTGATTGAACAAAACAAGTTAGCAGGGGATCGAAGTGAAGTGGCTACGTGGCCAGGGTTAGCTTCTCGCCCAGGTCCAGACGCAGAGCTCCCGGCACGTTCGTCCAGAATGTCTGACTGGCTGGCTGACTAACCGACTGGTTGACTGCTTGACTGGAAGACCGGCAGTCTGGCAATTTGAAAGAATTTGGCAGTGCTTCATAATTTCACTCCGACCTGACTTTTGCATACTTTCGGCCAAGTTTTTCGGCTGTGGCCCGTGTGCTTGAGTGACTTTGATGCTGTCGAAAATGGACTCGTAGTTGGACTTAGACATCCTCAGATGCCTTTGTGTAATTTATGCCCTTGTTTTTCGAGCTGTCGACGGCCTAGCCTGACAACGAACGACATCGTCAGCTTCCGGCCAACAACTACATTTCTCATTTACTAATTTAAATAAACTTTCAACAACACAGCTCGGAGTCGCCCAAAGTTTTGGCCACAGAAATTCTGCATTCTAAATGTGCCACTTGAACGTAATGAGGATGTCCTGCGCCAAAAAATATGCCCACACCATGGCCATGGTATCCTTCAATTTCCGCACATACAATTTGCTGTTGCATACTTAGGGGCGCCAAAATAAGGAGCACCATTGTGAGGAACTTGAATGCCCCAGGGAAGGCGCGACCGCAGCCCAGTTGGCCAACTTTCATAATTACGAGAGTAACGACAACAGCCACAAGAAGCCTTCAGATCCAGCCACATCTAGTATATATCTTTGTGTATATATATCCTGTATACACATAGCTACAGCTATAGCAACAGCTACAGGGCCGCAAATGCCACAGCCGTCGAAAAGTTTTCAAGTCAGCCGAATTTATGATAGAAATATACTTTCCCTGCACTTTGGGGGCTTAGTAGGTACTTAGTACCCGGAGTAAATGGAGAAAAGTCAGCTGTTGTGATAAAGTATTAATAGAGAGGGTATTTCGCAAAGGGCCCATTCAAACAGAATCGATAATGGAAAGTGTCACGAGCGCTCAATTAAATTTACATATTTCCTAGGCTAAGCAAAAATGTTATAAAATAATACAATTATCCCCTTTAGAGAAACTATAGATCGAGGAGCGTGGAAATTAAATTTACGTTAGTTAACTAAGATTGATTCAGCTCGAATGAAAATTGATAAATTTGAAACATATGGATTGCCAGCCTGCCTGCCGTTCAAGCGAAGGGCCTTTCGCCCGGCCGAATATAACATTTGATTTATGCCCCACATTTCACATTCGACAGCTGTCTAATGCCAGGACATGCTCACCACAACTCCTCTCCGCTCGTATCCTTGCAGACCTCCAGTCCCAGCCACGCAGCCCGATTTCAAATCGAAAGCCAAAAACCGAATGCACATCGACGGCGCAAAACAAATCGAGCAGCACGATGCCGACTCAATGCTGATGATGGTTCAGATGGCAAAGGATCTGGAACCGTAGGTGTAGCCATAGTCGAAATCACGAATCCGAGTCTGTTTATGAAACTGAAGGCGGTGGCGGCTGAACGGAAATGAAATCAAATCGCACAGGTAATTTGTTGCCACAATGGCCAGGTGAGAGGCCTGCCTACAACTTACTGCGGTATTTCTGGGCTTACACGGAAAAAAACTAGGACAAGCTTTGGGCTACCATCATTTGATTATAGAAATCTTTTATAAAAAAATAATTATTAAGTACCTATATTAAATGTGTTACTGTCTTGTATAAAAAAGTTTCCTTTTATAGAATGTATACTAATTAGGGCATTTTTTTCCCCAGTGATCCCTCCGTAAGCCCCGAGTGAGTATGCATTACAAATGATGGGATTACACTGCGCAGATGATTAGGTTTGAGTTGCACAATCGAGGACCCGAACAATATGCGATGCCGGCGGCATTCCACAGGCCAAGAGTGGAGAGTCCTGGCAAGGATGTGCGGTCGAATAATGGCCTCCGCTGGCGTCTTTCAGTATCTGCGCGTCCTGGGATGGCAAACCGCAGCAATTACTTCTATTCCTTTGCCATTGCTGGCGGATCAATTTAAATTGTGGGGTTCAATAACAGAATGCCTTCGCTGCGGTTTGCCACGCCCACGCCACCTTTGATTAATATGTATGTTAAATACGTTATCATGAAAAATGACTTGAGGCTGTGACTGGCCACGCGGCGTATGCGCAATATGTTACACAACGAAAACATCAAACGCAGGGTGGTGTTTACTTTCCTCGATTTGTCATAAATTACCAGGGCTCTTGTTGATTTTTGCGCGACATTGTAATCAATATAGCCCAAGGCTCTCGCCTTTCGCGGATTTAATTGAATTCGCCCCGGACAGACGACCATGAAATCGGAGCTGGAATCGCGTGTAATTAGCGCTTCATCAGACCGAATTAGTCCAATTTGCCATTTCAATTCGCTCACTCCCGCTAGAAAGTTAAAACCAATTTGACAGACCATATGAAAAATGCATCAATTCGGATCGCAATCAAATTAATGAATATAAGTGCTGAATATTTCATAAATAATAAAGCAGCAAAGGGCAAACTAGTGGGGCGGATTGTGTGCAATTGTGGGTATTAAATATGTGTCTGTCTGCTGGTCTGACATTTGACCTTCCTTCAGCGCAGATTTGTTTAATTTTCCGAGCGAATTAAGGATTGAAATTTGCATTCGCAATGAAAGGTTATATACGATATTTCCCCGTTTCAAATAGTATTTCCTTTATCCTCTGCCTTTTCATATATTTTCACATAATTATTATCATATTAATATATACATTTTCTTTATGAGTAACTGAACTTTTTCAATTAAAAATACCTGCCAACAGAAGACTTTTTAGTTGAGTAAATAGTAAGTTCGGATATTTCCGCATAACTTTTATTCCGCTTTAAGTAGGAGCATGTGGAATTATCCTGCGGTAACCTGCTTTTATGCTATTTTCCTCCGTGAATCCCCGAGTACTTGCACTGCAATTCACAGGACTCCACCTCCTCTGTGGTGCCATGCAGGGAATGTCGGAATGGCTGTGGTGGCGGTACTGGGGTCCGGAGGAGACAGCTGAAGGCGCCAGGGAAATGGGTTCCTGCAGCACCGCAGACAGACAGCTGCGACAGCGCAGACACATGTTATGTGTGGCACGATAAGTAAGCACAACAACTGGAGTACGACAGTGCGAGCAATAACTGTAATGACAGCATACGCCCAAGTCATGGGTATGGATGGTAGACATGATTATGCGTATTGTTGAGAAGGAGCCACAGCAAATGGATTAAATCCAGGTTGCCCGGTTGCAGGTTGCCTGGATGTCCTTGGCAGAAAGTGTGTCATGCGCTCTTTGGCATATTTATGACAATTTATTTAGTTTGCGCTCATATTTTTAATTGACTTTGCTGACGGGCCACGAGGTCGTCCTTCCAAGGACGAGTTGAAGGCAGCTGGGTGGGAGGAGTTGAAGGTAGAAGTTAGAAGGCCAGAACGACATTGAATTCGCATTAGATGCGCTGCTAAAGTTCATGAGGCCGTTGAGCTGCTTTTACGGCTTGTTTAGCTGGCCGACAGTTCGACATTGACATTGACATTGGTACATCCTTCATGCATATGCTAAATAATTAACTGGCAATATGTTCGAGCACAAAGGCCGGGCCTTGACAGCCCTAACAGCTTAACCTTTGCCCTGCCATTTAATTACGCAACGAGTGCCTAGCACTTTGTATTATTTAGTAAAAGTTTTCAGCCTAAAGAATATCCTTTCTAAGGCTACACTTATCAAATGGTACAATATTCAAGCAATGTATAAAATATTCATAGAGTTGTAATCAGAAACCTACTGAGTTACTCTTTAATCTAGAAGAATTATTACCAAGTATCTACCTAAATTCGAGCTTTTGGGCCTTGTTTTATGAGTGTATCTCGTTTGGCGAGCACTTGCTGAAAATAATTATAATTATTTTTTATTGCCAGCGGCATTCGCCGCCTTGTGGTTAATTAATTGCGGTCACTTTGCTCTCTTTTTCCCAGTCCGCTGAAATCTTTACGGTCGTGCCATCGCTTAACGGCCATTAAGCCTTTTTTCTGGCTGGTCGGGGTTTTGTTCTTATGAGGTTCGCTTTTTACACCACACACTTTTTGTCCTACGCTCCGTTTGATTTTATTTTCTATGCCAGCCGTGTGTAATTAATGTTAAGTTTTTGCAGCACATAACTCGAAAGATGCGCAGAGATGATGTTCTAATAAGAATTTAAGCAGCATTTCCCCTCTTTTACGACAACAGCGACAATTAGGTACTGTCTTCGTCCTTAAATTCGGATGAGACTGTGTCAAATTTCACGCATTCCTAATGAGTTGCCACGTTGGCGCGACGCCATAAATGCGAAAATGCGACGTCTCCACTTTCCAACCGCCCCCACCCTCCCGTGGGCAGGGGGCGTGGCAGCGTTGCGTGTTGTCATGCAAGAAAATAGTCGTCGAGCTGCACATTTTACAAAGCGGTAATGAGCGTCTGGTGCGCTCAGGGGTTTTGTGCCCATATCCATATCAAGTTGATTTGGCTGGAGCTTTATTGCTGTGCAGTGGAAGAACAATCTCATTGATATTTAAATATTTTTTTTATATTAATTTTTTTTTTTTGAATTGAAAACTCCAGAGAACGAAGCAAATTTTATAGAACTATTTCTATAGATATTTTATTTTAGGAAATCGTATCTAGATGCGAGATTACTTGCGTACAATTACCATTTTTCTCTCACTGTCGTAATGTGTGATGTGCACACGGCGTATGCGTAATTTCCCCCAATAGCAAACAGGGCGTATGCGTAATATTTGCTAAGCACTCGCACAGTCGTTTGATGTTGACTATAGCATTTGGTACTTTCGGGCGATGGAGTCCGTTGTCCAATAAGTGCCCGAGCAAGCTTTGTGTAATCAGATCTGAAGGAGGAATCGAACGCATTTTGGATTGGACAATATTGGTTCCATAATCCAATCGACCAAATGGTGGCACGCAACTTCTGGGGCATTGTGAAGTGCATGTCCCAGTTTCGGTTTCCGAACTGGAATCATAATCAAATATCCCCACACAATGCCGGGCCAATTCCCTTTGGGCCAAGGGCACAAACAATGTGAAAGAGAGCGAGACCAAGAGCAAATAAAATTTTCTAATAAATAATTTATGAAACAATAAGCCACAATACCAGCAAATTGAGTGTAAAACCCGGGACCAAACACAATGCCAGGTCATTAGTTGGTAGCAACAGTTGGCCAAAACAGATCACTCGAACAATGCGTGCAGCAGACAATTTCATTTGTTGAGTGAACTTTGATTCGATTTCAATTAAGATGAAAGTCAGGATATAGGCGACAGGATATGGAGAACGACGTGTTAACAGTTTTGTGGCCACGCAGCAGAACGAAGGTGCTTCAGATGAAATCGAGCCATGAAACTTCTGAAGGACTCTTGCTTAGGCTTTTGCTTTGGCTTTGATTAAACGTCAGGTTGCAAGTATCGTCGTGTGCGACCGCAAAGCGAGTGCCACTTGAGGCACATAAGCCTTGCCACGCCCCCTTCTCTACTCCTTGCCACGCTCCCCGCTCCAATGACTCCCGCCTCCCCCTGGCATTTGAATAATTGAGTTTGCCAGCAGTTTAAACGATTGCCAGCCTTTGTTTGTGCTCCTGCGAAAAGCTCAACGTTTGCAGTGGGCGTAGTTTTATTTCATTTCGCCGCGTACGTGTTCCGCATTACGAAAATCCTGAGTACGATTGTAAATGGAAATGGCCATGTCAATGGGAGTGCCATGTGCTGCCCGATTCATTCGATTCACAATCAGAATCAGTGGCGGCAATCTGTTCGACCAGTCCTCACGCATTCCATCCCCTACTTTGGTTTATTTCCAGCAATTAAGCCTTTCCAAGGACTTTCGAGGCGGCAGGAAACACGGCCCAAGATCGTGTAGCCGCAACGTAAGCCCGTCTCTGTCAATTAGCCAGCGATGGTGTTGACATCCAGTACGCCGTCTGCCACTTGCCACTTGGCAGTTCCAAGTCCCGATGTCCTTTTGTCCTGATGACCAGAAGCAAACAGGCAGCGGTCGCTGGTTCATTAAAAATCCAGTTCGGCCAACAATGTCGCCTGTCGTTGTGGCGGCACTGTACCAAAATCTGATGTCTACAGAGCAGTGAATTAATTGATGGGATACATACAACACTAAAGGCTGGTAACCTTATAAAATATATAAGGTGAAACATCAACTATTTTTAATCGACAACCAGCACTCAAACAAACATTCATTCGATGTCCATTCAAAATAAACTGGCTTAACTCTTTCCATTGAGTGACTTAGTTGAAAAGTTGGAGTTCATAAAATGTATATTTAAAGCAGCTTGCACGTGTCTTTGGATTGTCCTGTCGCTCATTGAAAGTTCCACTGCTCTCGAAAGTTTTCCCCTCCAAATTTTCGCTCGTTCTCCAGGCCAAATTAATTTCCTCCCAGATCGATAAACTATGATTCTTCATAGTTTCAAGTGACACACACACTTTTTGTGCAGGCACCTCAAGTAGTCGGAAGATGGAGTGGGTAACTCGGCACTCATCTTATCCTGGCCCGGGTCCTTGCTATTCCCTGCATCCCCTCCACTCCGAGCTATAAGAACGGAACACGGAGTGTGTTAACAAGCCCAGCAACAAGGCAACAAGAAAGGAATCGGAGGGGCTTGAACTCCGGGCTTGTAATCTGCAGACTCGCCGGGGAAATCCTTCATCACTTGGCTTTGTTGACAACGCTTCATTCATGCCAGTCATGAGGTCGGTTTCCCAGCTGGTCTCCACTGCTGGTGATTCTGGTGGTTCCAACGATGCCCCCTGCTGTCCGGTTTATTTATGAACTGCGCTGCGATTTCTCAACTGCAATTGGACCTGATGCTGCTCAGGGTGAATTTTTTGTTTGGCAGAATTCCGGCTGAAAGGCTGTTGCGCTTCATTTGGCAGAGGAATTGCTTCTGCCTTATTTTTGCTGCATTTATTTCGTACTGGCCTGCACTTCATTTGTGTCCCATGCACGTTCCGGCATAACAATTCACTTTGACACCCCGTCCGACGTTAGTCCCAATAAATCGCCGGACATTGAAAGTTTGCTGCAGCCCACACACGGAAAAATAACAAAATCTAAATGGGCATCCACTAAGAAAAATGTCGCAGTGATTAAATCTAAGTGTGTTCTTCACAGGATATAATTCTTGTTGGGTTAATGTAAAAAGGACCTCATACTATAAGCTGTAGGTTTCCAAGTTAGTAACTTGAAATGAAGTGATAATTAATTAATTTAAACCTTTTTTTTCTGTGTATTAGTCTCTTTTAATATTGGAGCGTTTCAATTTCGATTTGCTTCGGTTACGGCCTGTTGTTTTTTTTTTTTTGGCCAGCTTTGTTTGCCTGTGCGTGACAATTGCGATGTCCTTGGGTCCGGGGTGCTGCACAGGATCTAAGCGTGTGGGTTATAAATCTTGTTGGACTTTATTTAATGCATGTATTATTTTCAACCAAACGCACACCAGGACACACACACTCACACGCATACTTTCAGCGACCTTTAATGCTAATGGCAATCTGATCAGTTTCATTAGCATGCACAGGACGAAGGCTACGCGCCCGAGGGGAGCTCGCTTTTGGCCCGGAGCCCGCCCCGATTCGAAAACTCATTCTCCCAATTTCGCGCTAATTAACTGGGTGCCAACTACAGCCGACCAAGTTGGCTGGAACTTTGCCAGCATCCAGCCTCGTCCTTGCGTCCTGTCGTCCTGCAGCATCTCTCTCTCTCTCACTCGCTCGTCCTGTTGATTTCGGAATGTGTGTGCTCATGTGATTTCATGCTTGTTACCAACACCAACAACGGCCACGAAAAGCTACAATTTATGAGCACATCCTTGCGCGCTAAGCTTGTGTAAGCACGAGAGCCTGTCGTCGCTCTCGCCCCGCCCACTTTTCCACCCAATTTTCCGCGCCCACCTTTCCGCTTTGCCTCCGCCTCTCTACCTCCAATTGCTGAGCAAACACTTGTAACACTTTGCCTTACATCTTCCTCCGAAAATCGTCCGAAACTCGTCCTGATTTCGCTGCGTGGAATGCATGTCCTGTCGCTGGCATTTTGACAGCTTCAAGCGGCAACTAATTTTTATTTCCCCAAAATACAATTTAAAACTTTGTCCGCCATCCGCCCGCTCATTTGGCGAGTTGCGAAGACGAGTATTTCATTGGGCGTAAACACATTCCCCATGTCGTGATCTATCTCGAATGACTTTTTATGAACTTTTCAAGTGCTCGCACAATGGCCAAAAAAAAGGGATAGTAGCCCTTGTCAACGAACTGCATTCTGTGTGAATGACTTGGCCAAAGTTTGCAACTTCAAACTTGATCGGCATCCCTCGCTTTTAATCCGTTGTCCTGGGAACATCAATGGGAATTGGGAATTGCAAATGCCATTGCACTGGCTTATCCATACATATAGATAAATAGTACATATCCCCGATGCAGCTGAAATCGAGCGTATAGCTCGACAATTGAATTGCTATGTGGGTCATTTCATTTAATAATTCTATTTCCACAGTTCTCGTTTCCCCCTTTGTTTGCAGTGCAGCCCAGCTGCAGTGAACGCCCGATAAGCTGGCCAAAGCATTTTGATTGCACTACTAGATGGCGCGGATCTAGAGCAGCTTATCAGGCAGCCAAAGAGCTTAGCACAGCAGCCAAATAGTTTGGTAAAAAAAAGTGTATAGTCTCTCTTTAATAGCATTGAAAAAATAAATATATGATTATCTATAAAATAGAATTATATGAGTACGAAGTAATTTTCATGTTAGTTTGTTGTTTAAACATAACATAATGTTTTATACTAGGTGTAAGAGTAATGATGATATGCCAGCAATCAACTTCAGTAACTTAAGTCTTTTTAACTCCTGCTGCAGACTGGCTAAAAAAGTCTTATTGAAAAACACTTTCGGGCGTTAACTTTAAGGCTTCGTTGGCTAACCCACTTAGCAGGGCCAACATATTATGCAGGTCAATGGAAAAGGGACGTTTGCATGCCAGGCGACACATTATTTCCGCCTTATAAACTTTTGCCGCTCGACTTTTCACCACTTTTCCGCATGTGCGTGTGTGTGCGAGATGGCTTGTGGGCTGGCTGCAGGGGAGCGGGGAAACCCAAAACACTGTTGATGGTTATCGTAGGGAAATTTATGGAGCCCGGCTAAGTACGGTGTAAGCCGAGCGGACCATTACACGTCCGTGAGTTGAGCACTTTAAGCGCCGCGTGCAACTTTCTCCCACTGCCAAATGACTAATTATAATTTTCCGCCTCTTTCTCGGTTTATTTTCCATGCTTTTCCGCCAAAAGGAGCAGCTGCAGCCGGCGGCAATAATACCGTTTGTGAGTTATGGCCAAAGTTAATTAAAAGCCAAGTGCGCAACTAGAGCTGGATCGAGAGCTGGCGCAACATGCAGAACTGGAATGCCAATATACCCCTGTCAATGCCTATTTACATGGCCAGTGAAAAATGGCCATCAGAGGAGAGAATAAACAATACCTGGCCAAGAGGAACGAAAACAATCCAAATCGAAATGACTTAAAGCGGCTTACCAGCGGCCAGCAGAACAAAGCGAACATAACGTATATAACGTATACGCACCGTGCAACACGGCGGATGCATGATTAATTGCACTTTAAATACACAAGCGAAACGAACGAGAAACGCATTTTCAAGCAAGGAAAGGGCCAGTAAAAACAACCTTCAAAATGTTGCCAACAAATGTGATGTCATTCATGAAAAAGGTAAGTGACACTTCGATATTTAATGAATATATAAATCACATAGCCAGCCAGCATTGTTGTCACTGGCAGAAGCTCGTAATTTATGCTTAATTTCATTTTCATTCGCCAGTTATGATTCTTTAATTATTATTCCCCGATGATAATGAGTAGCAAATGAAATGCAATAAAAGCGGAATTTTAATTCATTTGCCTTCTGCCCACGAAGTGCGCACTTAAATGTAAATCGTTAAGAACTTCTCCATAGCCAATTAATGGAATATATTTAAGGAATTCATCCATTTTATAATTTCCAATATTCCGAAGAATTGCATAACGTAACACGGCTGCAGGTTAAAGTTCATGCATTAGAAATCGCCTAAGATCTTCTCAAACAGGCTTCAAAAACAAACGCCTGTCGGAAGGGCAAACAAAACTTTTTAATTAAAAAGCCCTTTAAATGCTTTGCCCGCCCGACTGATTTTCCCTTTTGTTTATGAGCCCAAAAAATATCAAAAATTCACAAAAAAATAAACGAAAACGGACTGGCAACAATCGAAGTGGTTCAGTTATCCTGCGAAGCACCTGCCCCGAGTTGGTGTCCCTTTTTTAATGCGGAAATTGTTTTCGGGATCGGGCAGCAAGGGGAAAATAAGGAATAAAATTATACATGGCCGTGTGAAGCCAAGAATAACACAAAAATAAAAGGGAAGGGAGGGGAAAAGCAAAGAAAAGAAAAGCCCTCGATGAGTGTAAATTCCGTAGAAATTCCGGTTTGGCAGAAAATACTTTGCAAAGTTAATAAAAACGAAGTTGGGGAAATGCCGGCCGACAAGCAAATGCCAGCCAACTAAATGCTGCAGATTTTTGTGTTTTCGCCAAGTTTGATTAGACCAAATGAAGCACGAAATCAAAGCGGCCCAACTTCCAAGCCAAAGGAACCCATCTCAAGACAATGATGAGCCGTTGACAGTCCGTTAGCAATCTGTTGGCAAAAGGGCTTTGGCAAAGTTTTTCTATTTGCCATTCAAATGCCTAACAACCAGTCGGGCCATTCCGTTCTGGAATTTGGAGACAAATGCGCAGGGACCGCAGGACATCAAAGGACACTCCGGGGCACTAGACCGTGAGTGCAGAGCACGAGGCCCGCCAGCTGCACAACCTCCTGCAGTTTATTTGCAGCAATTTCCTTAATAGTCCGGCCGCTGTAAAGTTCCCTGACCACTGCCGCACTTGGCTCGTTACCCATTTGCTTGCGGTGGCCCCTAGACTCGCCTGTGGACAGATCCTGGCCAGGCCATCCCATACCGGCCATTCCATTCCATCCTGACCACACGTGTCCCAGTCGGTTGCCCCTTGCTGTCAGTGTGCTGCACTTTATTGTGCCTGGGTGCAGGCCATAAACAGCAACAGGCGGCAGGCAGCTGCAACTTGCAACAGGCAACACGGGGCCTTGAGCCCAATGACAAGCACGTGCCTGCCCCACAAACTATTTGCTACACATAGGGAAAAGATAAGTTCTGCTTGGAATGGTGTACCAAATAAACTGATGATAATTAGTTTTATCGTTTGTATTGAAAACACACACATTTTGCATCAGACTTAGCTATTTAATCAAATATATTGGAGGAGCAACTAGTTAGAGGTGTTCATTAGTTGGCTGCAACAAGTAATAATTAAATATAAAGTCTCTGGTAATTTTCTTGCTTATTAACTTGGTTGCAATTAGAAAACTTTTTGCACCTGAATAAAATATTTATTGAGCTCTCAAACTTTATATAACTGCAAACTTTTAAAAACAGTCGTGGTGAGCAGATAGCAGCAGTTTTGTATGCTCTTTTGAATTCATTGAATTGGATAATTAATATTGTATACATTCCGTGTACAAAATTAGTATTCCCAATTAATATTATATCCAATTTGAAACTAAATTCAGAAAATTCGCAACGTGTCCTCACCATTTGTGCAAGACATTCGTTATAAACTTGTGCGCAACTTTTAAGTGGCAAAGTATTTGCTCGCAGCTTTCGTTTCATTTGCTATTGATTTCCATTCCGACTGCAAGGATGCTGTCCTGGCGGAATGCAAACGCATTCATTCACGGCTGACAAGGCGCAACTTTCTCCCTGCTGGCGACCAACTTTCTCCTCATCTCTTTTCCCATTGACTGCTGTTTTATGTAGCATACTTTGCGGCCATAAAGGGCGCACATATTGCGCGCCATATTATTGTTGTGTCGGGGAAAAGCGAGTGGAAAAGTGTCGGAAAATGCGAGGGAGGGCGAGGAAAGGAGGCAACAGCAGCTTTTAAACGTCAACACATAATTTTCGGCACTAAACATGAAACTATTTGCGGCTTCGGGCCATAAGACCCAGACCGGGCCAGACGGAGCAAAAAATCATAATAAATGACAGAATTAACACGGCAATAATTGTGCGAGGAGCTGTGGGAGGAGCTGAAACCATGAGGAATGCCGAGTAGTTTACCCGTGCGCAAGAAAAATGGCGTCAGACACCTGAGCACATAAATTAAGTGGGGTTTCTGGGCTGCAGGTGGGATCTGGGCAGGAAGACCGCCGAGCAAACAACTATACATTACACTAAGATTTCATGGGCTTCCCGGCAAAGTTGGCAGGCAAAATGTAGGGAGAAAGGAGCCCATAAATCCGCAGCATGAATATTACCAGGCCGACATCAAATGACATCATCAAAAATGTAGCCCGGGCTGAGCACAATGCGGCCATAATCTGACACTAGATGCCGCTTAGTTCCCGCCAGAGTAGGATCCTGACCCCCTGGGCAACCCACTCCCCGCAAAGCCCGCCCTTAACCCTCTAAAGCCCCCACCCGCCCACAAAGGTAGGCAACCGAAAGCGCTGCAGCCAAAGCACTTAGTGTAATTTGCGCTGTGCGAACGAGATGGCTGCACTATATGGATCGTCCGTAATGCATAGGAAAAAATATTATAATCCATTGTAGTACTTAATCCCGACGTTGGATTATACATTAAACAGGCAGTGTAACATGATATCACAGTTAAAGTAATTAGTTGCAGGCATAACGTTCTGAGTAACCGACTCTAATTTAAAGGTTTAGACATTGGGAAAGAGGTTTTCAGAGATACTGGCTAAGAACAGTGCCACCATTTGTTTTCTGTGGACTCAACTGTGTGGCTGTTTGTTCCGGTTTCGTTGGCGCTTTGGCAAATAGAAAATTTCCACTTCATAAAATGCTGACAGAGCAGAGCAGCACTTATGTTTTCGGGGCTCGGCTGGTCGGCCAGTCGCCTCCAATTGTTATCCTCCTGCCCGGAACACTGAAACACACACACAAAGACGGCTAAGCCCGGTGAAGCCCCCTTCTTACAGGCTGTGTGCATTAAAAAGAATGACGGCAATTTTTGAAAGACTCTCCGGCTGGTGGATGCCGCCTTTGGTGCCTCGTTGTTTAATCAAAAATTACTTGCCACACTTTACGATTTCTTGGCAATTTGTTGCGCTTCAGATGCCTCCAGCGGAACACAAAAAAAATCGAATAAAACGTACCGCGTTACTTTCACCTGCGTGCCCGTGATGACTGCGCAAAAAATCAGAGAAAATCTGAGAAACATCAAGGTAATAACCCTGCTCACAGGGAAAACTGCTCCCTGGCTGGGAATTTGATGATTATATTCGTCTAGTATAGTTAAGCTATGGGTATAAAAATGATCACTCACTCTAAGCTTAAGAGACAGAAATGGGGTGTTCATCCGCCAGATACCAAAAAAGAAATTTTTTGTTAAAGTCCCATAAAAAATGAGGCCAACCCTAAAATATTCATTAGTTAATTTGGCATAACTTGGCAAAAAATCGACACAGAGCGAAAGCAATCAGTGTTTTATGCAGCTTAAAAACAAAACTAACGATTTTTTTTTATTTTTAAAAAATAATTTTTTGGGCAATTTTTCCATTTTTTGCAAGGGGTTACATCATCAATTTTTCCGAAAATTCAACAAAATTTAACATTTTAATGTGTGAATTACATTTGATTGGCATGATGATTACGAGTTCAATGATGTAGAACATTCTATTTTTGGATCAGTACTTTTATTACTATAGATAAAATACTGCTTATTTTTCGCTCGAAAATGGACATAGGAGTTTTTAGCATAATTTGAATTTTTATGTACGATTTTTTTCCATAACTTGGAAAAAAATTGTCACAGAGCACAATCAATGACTGTTTTGTGCAGCTCATAACCACAAATAACGAACCCTATTACTTAACAGCTATTTTTCAAAAAAATATTTTTTGACCAATTTTTTCATTTTTTGTAAGGGATGATGGTAAATCTGTTTTTTCAAAAAATTTACCAACATATTTTTTTTAAGTTTGAATGCAAACCGATTTGAAATTCATTTACGAGCACAAAAAGGTATTTCATTTTCTATTTGGCCAAAAAATATTGATTTTACGTGGTAGTTTATATATATACTACTAATAAAAATAATATGATTTTTAAAAATTTTTCAAATGTTTTAACTGATATAGGAAGGAAACCTGGTTTTGTAATACACGCCAATAATCCCGTCATTTTGCTGCGCGTTTTACGTTCATGGCGAGCCAAGACCGAAATAAAGATTTACGGCTGCAGAAAATCAAACCCACAGGGCGATACGCCAATGTTTATCCACCTTTTCTGAGCCCCGCGCGCTGACCTCTCACCTTTCCGCTTTTCCTCTCCTGTTTTCCGCAGATGGTGGCCACCGACGAGCAGACCAGCGAACGGCAGCAGCATGCAGCGGACTCGGGAGGAGGGGCCTCCCAAACGGGGGCCCTGAACAAGATGAAGGCTACGATTTCCTCCTCGCTGCTCACCGTCACAGATAAAGGTAAGCATGATTGTAGTTGTGGATGTGTAGATGTGTAGATGTTTTCTGGGCGGTTATCCTTGCCGTAAGTGCATGCGAATTTATGGCATGAATTTTCATACAAGTGCCCGTAAAGCTGCTTGCTAAACTTTGAGCAAACTTTGTGTGTGTTTTTGCGAGAGCACGTAAGTCGCAGCAATGAGCATTCGGCGGCTAACGGTGCGTATACGCAATATATTTGCTGCTCACGCTCGTTTGCATCGCATATTGAATAATGTAAGGGGTCAGCGGATGCTGCATGCCAAGTCATCGCCATTCACACTGTGTTATGGAGTCCATAAACGCTGCGACAAAGTCAATAAAATCGGTGACTTCTGTTTTTAGCACCACCCAAGCCACAGCTGAGTTCAAAGTAATAGCAGTAGTTCACTACGGACGATGCCAAGACTATAAATTCTTATTGGCTTCTATATATTGATTAATAAGCGCAGAGCAAACACTTTAGTATATCCAGTACTAAAAGCTTGAAGAAATGCGTTGGAATAATGTTGAAACTACTATTATCTTGAGCACTGGTGTATTTATTTAGCAGCGGGAAACATGAGAATGTTGTGTTGACTTTTGTGTTATTTTTATCACAATTTAGTTGGCCACCAGCTAAGCGAAAGCTGTGGATTTTTGATTTTATTGCCGAGCCATTCGATTTATTAGAACGAAATGAAATCTTATTTCACGATGTTTATTTAGCAGGATCGTAAAAGAACAAGACAGATTTGTGCACATAATTTGGACAAATATTTTGGCACTCGAGTTCCCTTCGACTCCCCAAAGGATGCAGCTCAGCGAAAGTGCCCCCAACCAGTTGGCAAGCTTCCAGATTTTTGTGGCCAACCACAGTGAGGAGCTGACACATAATTTAAAAGCAGAAAAACTTGCAAATACTTTAATAGTTGCGCAGTTCTTTTATCTTTCCTGCCACCTAAGTGCTCCCTTGAGCAGGTAAAATCGCTTTTTGAAACAAAAAGGGAAAAGGTTTTTCCTCGCCGGTTTCTCTCTCTCTAGCATTGTTTTATATTTACCATGCCACTTTTACGGCTGAAAATGTCAAGCGTGACTTGCCAAAAGGTGAAAAAGCACGAGGTGCAACTGTGCGTATGAGCAATGCCAGGCGCACAACAAAAGACCGCCTTTGTCCTTGTCTTCTGACTGTGACTAATGCACCGCGACTTTTTCCGGGCCGCATAAACTTTTCGCCATTTTCTCAAGGGTGCAATATATATAAAACACAAACGGTGTATAAGCATATAATCATATAAATGTGTGCCAGTTCTGGGGAAAAGGCTTCACTTCTCCAGGTAGTTCCGCTGCACAAAAAAAAAAACGCAATCGGAATAAAAAATTAAACGTTGCATAAGTGATTTTATGTAATTTAAGAGAGTGCTTTAGTAAGCTTTCTGTCCATAATTTTACTCCACACCAAACGTACATGCTACATCGGATCATTGTTTTATATTGATTAAATAGGTATTTCATTAAAGGATGTGCATATATTAGTCAGTAGTTCTAGTGCAGTTCGAGAAATAAACTACAGCAATGTTTAGCAGTGGGAAATTATCCGATTTAGCTGCCATTTACCCTACATCCTTTCCGATCATCGCGTTTAATGAGTAACGAAGGCTGTCCAAAAATTTCCGTTTTATCCGATTATTGTTATATTTATTGCATTTGCCTGCCTGTCGCTTGCCCAATTAGCAGACCAAACAAATTATGTGCGCTGACAACAAATTAAGCATAGAAGAGAGTGTGCGGCTTCGGGTAAAACACACACTGCATTTGGGTCAGTCCACAGACTATAGTGCATGCAATCAGCGGAAAATCAACAAGTTTCCATTGGACAAGGGGCTGCATTCACTGGTTGGTTGCTCGGTTGCCTCAGTAATTGATTACATAGCCCGCCCGCTTTTCCTCTGTCTCTTTTCCAGTTAATAAAATGTCGCCACGCCCCTCGCTGGTGCCGACGGATGCGGATACCAGCGGCAGTTACGGCTCGCCCAGCTATCAAAGCCAGCAGCAGCAGCAGGAGTACGGCAGCAGTCTGAATAACAACAATAACAACAGCACCGGCGGCGGCACGGCGACAGCGGGCGGCGGAGGAGGCGGGGCGGCGGCCAAACAGGAGCCAGGACGAAGGGCCGGAGCCTGCCGGGTGTGTCTGAAGTCCTTCAAGCCGGACGACTACCACAAGACGTGTTTCGAGTGCCAGCAGCGAGTGTGCGAGGACTGCGCTAGCTACAGCAAGCTGGACGAGCATGAGGATGCGGTAAGTTGCCAAGTTGCCAGTCTACCAGTCAGCAACAGGATGAGGGTCCGGCCATGGGCTGGCCAGGATGCACCTTCCGGGCCACTAGGCAATGCGCCATGGTCGCGCGGTTCTCGCGGCAGAAATAAACACTGCTTGCCGCGGCACTTCATTAATAAAAAATTAGTTGAGGGTCGCAGAGGGGAAATATTTCCAGGCATGGAAATATCCTTTTAACATAGAAATTAAATATGCAGTAGAAGTACTTTTAAAAGTTAGACGATGCAATTCCGTTCGGCATAGCCGATAAAAATTAGTGAAGTTCAGGACTAGCTACTAAAAATGTCTGGCATCTTTAACATATGCATGAATTCTAGGATTATTTATTTGCCACTTTTAATCTGTCACTAATAAGGGTTTTTTTTCAAACATTCAAAGCTTTAAACTTGTTTTTTGCTGTGTTAATGTCTGCGGGGGGTGGTGGCCAGCGATGGGAGGTGGGAGTCAGTGCACATAAATTAGATTACTGGCGCTGCAAAAGGGGTTCGGTAACAATGGCCAACTGGGCTTAACTGCGGCCTATTCATCGCGGGACATTAACAAGATAAAGGCCGAATTAACGAGATTAAATGGCATCGCCGGCAGCGGGTAGCTGCCCTCCTCTGCTGCACTCCTCCGATGTGCTGCTCCTTGTCCTGTCGCTCCGACATCCTATCAACACTTGCCGCATAATGATCATTGATAACCACCACCATGCAACATTGTCTTCACCCGAACTTGTGGTAATTTGTCAAGAAGCCACGCCAACGCCCTGAACATAAAATTTAACGTTTGTCTGTCAACCTGGCCACTTTGGCTAATTGAAATTGATGTTCATGGGCGTTGACTACAGCACACAACCAGCCCACAACCGCCTGTCATACCCACCCAGTGTAATTATGGGTATTCCGATGGAGCGGACGGAGGTGGAGTCGGTTGCTGTGTATTGTGGTCCCATCCCTGGACTCATGGAGGCTTCCCAGCTGAAATAATCATTTAGAGCATACCACACTGGCCACTCGCCAGGCATTCGATAGCTCATGAACTCCAGATATGGTCGATGCCAAATGGGAATTTGATTTCAGTCACTCGGAGGAAAAGGCAAAGTAGATAACTATGAGTACGCTCTTCAAACTGAACCGAAATGAAAATCTCTAAAATTTGTGGTGAAACCGTAGTCATAGCCTCTATTGATTTCCATGGCAGTCTAAATTCAGAACATATATCCTTGAGTGCTGATTATTTTGAATATATTTCCGAGAGTGCTGATTATTAAGCAATGTGGTATGGCTTATTTGCCGCTTCATGCTCGACTTCCTGCTCAGAGCTCAGCTCTCGCATCAAAATCGATTTCCGCATGCCTTTGCATACGCGATGAACGCAAAAGAAATCTTAAATTTTCATAAGCGTGCAGCGTGCTTGGCTGCTCTTTGCTGAAGTTGCTGTGGCAGCTAGGAAATAACTTTTCAGTCGATTTCTCGATGGGATCATGAACTGGCAGCCACACTGCACCATCGCCGTGTAATTACAGAGCACGCAACTGGGGAGCACAGAGGCAATAAACCAGAACCGGGCTCTAGTTGCAGCTGTGGCGTACAGTGCAGCCCATGAGCATATGTGCACGGGAAATATTCACTTTCAGGATCGGTCTATGAAAGAAAAATATTGTTTTAAAATCCGTATGCATTATAAAACACTATTTACAAAAACTGTCTGAACTGTATCATGTCATTCTTACACTCTACCGCACTTTTGGTGATTTCAAACTTATAGATATTTCAGTTTCATACCGACACATGCGAATGTTTTCAGCTGATTCCCTTTTTACGCACCACAAATACAAACAATTTTGATTTTTTCCGTGCACTGACTTAATTACAATGGCGGCAGCTTCCGCCAGGGCAGCCATTGAATGTGGGAGGAAAAAAAGGTCGGAAATGGGTAGGAAAGCACGAAAAGGACGTGGCTGCCACACATGACGATTGAAGCCGCCGGGCAAAATGAATCAGCAGCCAGGTGGAAATGTAACGAGCATTGTGCGGGCGTGCCGCGGAAAAAGTAAGTGGAAAATGCACCGAGGCGGACTTGAGGGGATGCCGATGCAGGCGCACCTGTGTCCCCCATTTTCCGTGCGGATGCACTGGGGCAGGGGCAAAAGCGGTAGCGCCTGGAAGCAGGATTTTTGTGCAACGCGCTACACGCCGGCGGGTGGGCGAAAAGTTTTGTTCTGAAAGTAATTAATATTTATTCTCGCTGCCCAGCATAATGGGTTTTCTTGAGCCCTCGCCGACCACTAATAAATAGTAGAGGACGCCGTGTGGGTCCGCAAATAGATTCCAGCGCTAAGCTGGAAATTTTTAATTAGCACAGCGTGCACTCTCTGCCGCGTTGCCACAGCAATGGAAATTGATTTTCCGCCCTCTCGAATCCGCAGACCATGTGGCGCTGCAGCGTGTGCCGCCGGAAAATGGCCTCGCGTGTGTGCATTCCGCAGGACTCGACGGACTCGATGCTGGACGTCCCGGTGCTGGAGGCACTGCAGCGGCGCCACTCGGACGCCAAGCTGGGCAGCAGCACGCAGACCCTGGCCCCCAGCAATGGAGCAGCCCTGGCCCCGCCGCGAAGTCCCGAACTGCGACGGCACTCCGATGTTTCGCCAGCCTCGCTCAAGGAGTTGGAGCGGGTAAGTTGAAATTTGGTACCTAGGGATCGTAAAACATAAGGAAGTTTAATACTCATAAAAGGGTACTAAAGTTTTCTACTAGAGATGTAGTCTTTTACTAAGCCCACCTTTTAATTAAACCCCGTTTAAAATGTATTTTAGCAACTGAAAGGCGGCCGCAGCATGGCGCCCAGTCGCTCCAACAGTCCGCCGAGGGGCGAGGGCCCAGATGGACAACCCCCCTTCGGTGCGCCCCTGTCGCGCATGCAGTCGCGAAGGGGGTCGCGGGTGGCCCGGCAGCACAGCTACGATGACGACATGAAGACCGGACCCGTGGGCGGCAGCATGGGCGGTGGTGGTCCGGCGCTGGGTTTGGGTGCGGATGGAGCGGGTCTGGGCATTCCGGCCATGCCACGCAGGTAGGAGGTTGCTTTTAAGGGTTCAACGCAGCCAGATTGACCAGCAATTTCCCCCAACAGGAAGTCCGCCTATGATGTGTTTGCCCCCGGGCTGACGCAAGGTGGTGCCACTCCTGCCACGCAGCTGCAGAGGTCGCCCGGCGAGGGCGGCATCATGCCGCCCATCCAGCTGCCCGGATCCAGACGACCCTCGTTCCGGGTGCCACATCCCTCGGAGGACATCCAGAACGACGACTCGCCCGGCTCGCCGGATAAGGGTAGCCCCGTCCTGACCGTCGACGATGACCGGCGGATGCGGCGACGTGGTTCGCAGTTGTAAGTGTACCTGTACCTTAATATTCAGTTGGACTTAAGAAACTGCGTTGAAATTGTTTTTTTTAATATATCATTTAATTTGTGGAAATTTAAGAGCACATCCAATATTACTCCATATTTCAGACCTGATATAGCGTTGCTGCAGAATCGTGGTGCCCTGCCTGCGGTTCCGCCCTCCTCGATTCCGCCGCCCATGGCTTCATTTACGGGCCCCAATCTGGAGGATTTGGAGGCGCCGCGACGGCAAACATCAATGGACGGCGAGGCCATACGGATCGTAATTCACGACGTGGATTCGGGGCCGATTTGTGCATCTAAGCGGCGCATCATTCTGCGCCGGGATCCCACGGACAAGGCGCACCGCAGTGAGTACCGAGCTTTAGGACTAAGACACAAGGCAGCGAAGACCCGGGCTTAGCTTAATGTGTTCCTGAAATGGCGTGAGGGTGTGTGGCAGTGCACTGGAAACAAATCGGGAATAGAAGCTGTGATTTCCGCAGATACAGATACAAATTGTGTACCATTTCTTTTCATTAAAACTATAAGGTAAGATTGAGAATTCTGTCGATGTGTGAAGGGGACGCAGTACGGCTTGTTTGTCCGTTCCATCCGGCAACGGTTGATGTCCTGCCCTTGGAACCGCACCGGAAATGGGCGAGTAAACAGGACTCATTACGACGTTTGGTTATGCTAATTCGAGCAGCGGTGAAGTCGGTTGTGGATATCGCCGGGTATCTGTGTACCTTAATTCCCCCCGCAAAGTGCAGAAGCTACGGAGCGTCGGGTTTGGGACGGCCAGGATAATGTGGTTTGGTCCCCGTGGGCCTTAATGAAACCCAAAGCGGAAGCAGACTGGTAGCAGATTAAGCAACTGAGCGGATTTCATCGACATAAAGGCACCGAGAGCTCCGGATTCCGAGTTACGAGCTTTCAGTTCCCAGTTGCAGCAGCAGGGACACCCAACACACACACACACACATGTACACATACAAAGGACATTTAGCTGTTCGGCATTGTTGGCCAATGTCATTTGGGTATGTGTGTGTGTGTGTAGGTGAGGGCCGGGGTTTTTATTTCCTCGCTTTGTTTCCCACTTCCTGTCGATGTATTTTAATTATATGCATTTTTGTTGCATACCTCAAGGGGCCAGTCAGCCGGGATAGCAGGCCAAATGAATTTTTAATTATCGACAGCGGACTCGGAGCATAAAAATCAATACGAAGAGGTACGTGAGCATGGGCATTAGGATTCAACGCCAATTTAAATGGGGCATTTTCCCCCACCCAATCGAATGGGAAATAGGAATAGGAATGGAAAACTTCACGCCTGCTGGCCATAAATAATAATGCCCCGAATGTTTGGCATATGCATGCATGCATGGCTGGCTCTCTTTTGGCCAGTTCATGAACACATGCGGCAAAAAGTGGCCAACATCCTGGCCAGAAGGCCAGAGGTGAACGAGAAAGGCACACTTTTCTCCTCGACACTTAAATGCACTCTCGCCAAGGGCAAAGCCAATTTTCAGATTTCAAGCTGGTAACTAGAAAACAAGGTCTTACTTTTCATAATTAATATTCACAGAAATTCCAATAAACGACTCTCATAATATTCGCTGGATTTTTTTTGATGAACCCAACTATGAAGAAACTACTTAAAATAGCTCTCAAAGCCACTAATAATTCTCTTGGCGTTCGTGGCATTTGGTAGGATCTTGTGGAGAGCTCTTAACGAGCGCCTATAATCCCAATAAAAATAACTGGCCGCCCTGCAGGTTTTTACCCCATTTTTCCCAACGGTTAGCCACCTGTGCGACGTGCGCTTGCTAATATAAAATTTCAATTTGCATATCATAAAAAAAATGTCAATACCCAACAAATACGCACAGGAACCTGCAGTGCAGGCGAATGGAATGTATTCTATACCACAGGCGATATCGTGAGTTAAGCCCGCTCTCAAGGGCCTTGTCTATATATCTATATATCCATACATACACATATACGAGTATATCCATGCCAGTAGTGGCTGCTTAGCTCGGCATATTTGATATGCAGCGAAGCAAGTGGAATTTTAATGTGCTAAACCATTTTCTTGGTTGCTGCTGCTGGTCTTTGTTGTACAACACACCTGCACGGCTATCCGTATCCTCGTCCTTATCCACATCCTTGTGCCTGACAGGAGCTGCGTCTCCTTAGCCACAGCGCACACATATACACACACATGGCTTGTGGTTGTGGGAGCTGTGCTGCAATTTCGTCTTGATGTATTGACTGAGCTGAATGCCTTGTAATTTCAGCTCTGCTCCCTGAAACATGCTACACTTTTTGCGTTAACATTCGCAGGTGCACACGCAGGTGAGCGTAATTAGCCGCTGCACTCTCATGGCTAATTAGGCATCCGATGGCGATGTGTAATTCAATTGTATCCAGGCAGCATTTCGGCGAGCTCTTCAATTATGCAGAGCTCCAAATGTTCCGATAGCAACTGTTAATCGCGATGGGTGTTCTGGCCATGTGAGAACAGGGGACAGGTGTAGCGGCAAATGGCGCCCTAACACGCCTAATGAAATTTAATGCAGTCTCAAGAGCCACACACACACCCATTTATTGGGGCGAACCACGAACCTCCGGCTTTGGCATTGCGTGCTCGCTTTCCCCAGCTACAGGTGGCCTCCTTTTGGCCCACATCGTACAACTGTTCGCTTGGCTGCCCTTCATAGTTATCCGCCTCACAAGCCACTCAGAATGAGCCATTTCCTTCTATGCTACACGAAGAATAACCTAAAAGCATCCTTTGTGAATAACATATAGACATTTGAAAGACCTCTGCCTGCTCAGATCCTTAGATACTTTTGAATGCAGAATGCTAGAAGCTCGACCTTAAGAAGCGAATGAGATCAGCTAACTACATGATTCAATCGAAGGGTGTTGGCATTTTTCCTGACTGCTGCCAAAGTACGCTCATCGCCTTAAAATGGTTTATTAGTTTAACCCACTGAAGTCCTGGTAGCCAGGACATGCGAGTAGTATCCTTGCTCGTCGCTCGCTCTGCTAGTTTAATTAAGAGACAATTTTTATAGCAGCTGATAGAAGCCACTAAATCGCTTACGCTCATGACTCCATGACTCGTTTTCCCGGACAGCAAAAGGATGCTGGGCTCCGGCGAGGGGTTCGAGGGACTCGAAGGATGCAGGAAGGTGTGCATCGATTAAGTCGTTCGATGTGTGTCAGCTAAAAGTTTGCTCACTTAATGCCATTACGGGGATGTGGGGCATGTGTCTGCCAGGCATAGAGGATGCAAGGACATGGCACAAATTAAAAAGTTGCCAAAGAAACGCAGGGCAGAAACTTTAAAGGCACAGCTTAGGGATAGTTTTCCAATTAAAGTGGCTTAGGCCAGTTAAAGGCTACCGGCCTTCAAAGGGAATCTTGTGTGCCTAAATAATGACCTACATACAAATTTTGATTCAATTTGCCAGTATGTTTACGGCTCTTGGCTAACAAAGGAAACGGATACCCAAAATAGGAATAAAACCCTACAACCCCTCCGACCCGCTGCCCATAAACAACACACCTTTGTGTGGCTGTGCTGGGCGGCTTATTAAATCCCAATGATGGCCACATAAAAAATCGTTGGCCATCCGGCAAACAAATTGTATCATAAAAGTCTGGTCCGGCCAGGAATGGCAAATAAGCACGAAAAAGGCCAGCGGACGGTGGGCAGCGGGACAATGAGACAAAGGACATGGAATACGGCCAAAACAAGGACCTTACCTCCACTCATGATTTTTATGGCCAAAACGAATCGAAAATTTCACTCAGCTCCATGTTTAGTGCGGGCTTAAAGACAAATGGCAGCACTCAGAGAGAAACTTACTCAAATATACTTAAATCAGCACTTGATTCTATTTGCAAGATAAATATTAGACTTTTGTATCATAGAGATGAAGTGGTTCTTTAGATCACAGCATTGTAAGTCTTGTTTTACTAAATTAAAGTGAAGTATTAACAAAAAACCATGTGTTACTATTTACTTTTTTAAGTGCATCAATCGCGATATATCCGAAAACCGTGGCGTCATCAAATAATTTGGGCCTATTCCCCACTGTCAGCAAAAGGATTTGCGTTTTATTTATATCGTTTTTATTGCAGTCTTAAGGCGAGGGTCGGAGAAAAAGTTTTGATTAAAAGACACTCAACAAACAGCGGGCTGTAAGAAAATGTCGCTTTATCCTAATTGGGTATCAATGCGCCTGAATCACCAGCGATGGCGGATGCGCAACATTTTATTGCATACTGGCCAAGTTTGCCGCCATTTCCTGCGCAAAACTTGGACCTGCCATGCTGTCCTTCCGGCTCCCTTCGTCCTTCATCCTTCGCCCTCCTTCCAGATCCCTGGAGATCTCACCTTGGAGACACAATTTCATTGTCATCGCTGCTCCGGTGGCTGGTTAACTTTCCTGGCCATTGTCTGCAGCCCGTCCTACGGCGACGGAAATCCGCTTTTGCAAGTTTTCGGTGCACAAATTGTTGAAATTAGTTTTCTGCGCCAAATGATAAGTACTTGAAACTGAACTGCAGGCCCCGAAATTGCAATTAAATTAATTAAATTGTTTGGATTCGGCAAACGAAATCTTTTCAGTTGCCGAAGCCATTTTGCGAAACTCATATATTGAGGTTGAAGTATAGAACTAAAGGGATAACTAACTTTTCGGCGGAAATGTTTAAGTCGCTTTAAGCTATCTGCAGCCAACTTTAAAGCAGTTTGCTCACTTAAATTGTTATAAATGTCCGCGGGGTCAAGTTTAAGTTGGGAAATAAATTTGTGTCAAATTTGGGAGAAAGAATAATACTGGAAAATCCACAGAAGCGCACATTCATCTGCACAGCAAAACTCGCTGACTTGGCAAAAAGAGAACTTAGCAGACAAACACAAACAGGGCGGGCGACATGGCGTATACGCAACGTGGGCATGGCTGGGTTTTTCGGTTCGGTTTGCGACTTCTGTGGCACTGCAAAGTGCAAATGAAATCAACGCAAATTGTTGCCACATGCCCGAAATTTGTATCTGTATCTGCGAGAACGTGCCTAGTCGCAGACCCCGATTTTGGGGCCAGTTCAAGAGCCTAACTATTGATTATTCCGTCCTCCTGGCCTCTTCGCCTAATCGCTCAGCGCTTCAGCCAGGCTCTTATTAAATCTGACATTGTCTACTCCCGCAGCACGTGGCTTTGGAATGCGCGTCGTCGGCGGAAAAACAGGAGCCGATGGCCGTCTCTTCGCCTACGTTGTGTGGACCGTTCCAGGAGGAGCGGCCGAGAAGAATGGCCTGCAGCAGGGCGACAAGGTGAGTGTGGGCTGCGGGTGGTGTTTTGGCCAGCCTGCCATGATTGGTATTGACTGAAAGGGTGGCAAAGTGCGTCTAACCGCGTTGAGTACTCGGCCAGATGGCAGTCCCAAATTAATAGCACATGATTGATGATTTTCGACACGAGATACTGGAAGTACACAGTAAATAAAAAGACAATCTTTTATTACATTTTCACATTCAAGTCTCTAAGTAGGAAAGGATGAAGTAACTAAGGCCTTATTGTATTACCTCCATCAATAGATACTCGAGTGGAATGGAATGTCGCTGATCGACAGGAGTTTCGAGGAGGTGTGCTCCATCATGGACCGAACCGGGGACGTTGTGGAGCTGCTGGTGGAGCATGCCACGGACTTCCGGATGTGCGATCTCTTCGATGAGAACCTGCCACCCGGCAATGCCGGTGGTCAAAGCGGACCTCGGAGATCCGGAGACGGTCCCGTCGGACTGGGCCTCATAGCGGGTAAGTGTCGTCAATGGAACCCAGTTGATTATCCTGTATATAATCTACCCAGCAATTTAATATATTTATGTATATGTACCCTGCAAGTAAACATTCACATAATTTTCATTTGTTGCTCTCGTTTCTTGTTACTTCTTATCGCGACAAACGATTTACCGAAAACAGAACCCGAAACCACCACAGACAAATCACCAGCATCGCCAACTAGACGGAAATTACCAAAAACTCCGGTATAAAACTATTTCGTTATACTCAGTTGTGTAAGAGAATCCAAGCTGCGGCAGCAGTCGAGGAAGTGAACATACTATATATTATTGATTTAGAGATACTACCGCCTAATGAGAACACACCGAGCTATGAGCAGCAAGCCAAACCCAACTAAAACTGAAACTGAAACTAAAACTTAAACCATATGCATACGATATTAAGTAGCTATTAAACGCAGCTTAAGCATTGGCAGCAGTTTTTTCACACGATTTCAGCTTTCACAAAGTGCTCACGAAATGAATTGAACTCTTCGTACTTGATTGCAGCTTCCATGCTATATAATATATATATATATATATAAATACTCGTAAACTCACCTTTTCTAGTCACTGATTCAACGATTTCCTTTGACCTTTTCGTTTTGGTACACATTCATACCCGATATTTACAGTAGCTAACCGAGTAATATACATCCTGATTTCTGTGTTTCCCCTGTTTTGTTTTCGATTTGGATTTGAGTTTTACTTTTGAATTCTACTACAGTTTATGATTACTAACCATGCGAAATGGCTAAATGTGTTCATTGCTATTCTTGTCATATAACCACCAGATGTACTTACATATATTTATTTTTCGGTGTTGGTAGAACTTAGTGATTTCGAGAAACTACAAATATATTACTAACATGCCCAACTAACGTATGTAGACGGTTAAGTAGCCACTAAGCGATTTACTGATAGGAGTGGATAGTCGAGCTAGCTCAAAGAATTTGATGCCGATACAGTCCGTATCGGGTTGTTTTCATTTCCAAGTCTGTTTTTCCTTGGTTCAACCTTCTTGTTCGCGGGCAATCCAATTGCCCCGAGATCACAGTAAGAACAAAGCACCAACAATAGGGTTTTAAGATATTAAAGTTTTAACGTAACATTCGTGTCTATGATATCTCGGCCCTACGCTGTAGATTCACTCGAGAAACGAAACAAGTTTTGAGCTACTTCCCCAGATCAAAAACAAAAAACAAACACCGCTTGTGTAGAACCTATCTTTAGGCTCTACGAATCGATACAATAATAACAAAGGAACAATACCTACTGAGAATCACATGAAAGTAACTAATGTAATGGCTCGGCTTGGGCCAGTTATAATATAGTTTATAGATAAACCGAAATCTTTATAAATGTTACTAGTGCAAATTTGTAGCGAACAGAGTTTAACAATATTTGTGTGTGTTTTAAATGTTATTGACTTTATGATATTTATATATATACTAACATATATGTAATTGTAAGCAAATCGAAAACCAACCAAATTGGACAACAGAAAACATATAGACAAAAATTAGTAGTTTGTTGTTGAAATGTTTAAATGTGTTTTTAAGCCAAAGTACCCGAGACACCTCTATCTGTATGGTACACGAATAAATCCGAGAGTTGTGCGCATTTGTAGACCCCGTACTCTCTATATGTGTCAGTCAGTGTTAGAGCTGTGTTTGTATATGTCAAATGGAAATTAAAATTGAAACAGTAACTGAAAGTGAAACCGAAACTGAAAGTGAAGTAGAAAGTGAAATGGGAAGTGAGAGCGGAACCGGAAACGGAAGCGCAGGCGAACGCTTGGAGCCCACCTACATACAAATCGTATTCGAAGTGCTAAACGGAGGAGAGTGATGAGTGCAGAATCATTTTCGAGAGCTAACTGAATTTACTCGTTTACCTTATAGCAGAAGCTTTGTAGCTATGTAACTCCTGTCAGATGGGTGATAACTTAACATTGATTTCGATCACGACACTTTGTATAGACTACCTACTTGTAATCGTAACTCGTAACTGTAACTGTAACGCTAACCTTATATTGTAACTATAACTAATACCTGTAACTGAATTATGTACTAAATTTATGAGAAACCTTTACAAAAGTCACTTGGGCAGGTGCGAAGGTCCCTGAAAAGAGCTCCCTGGGAGATGGAATTGTGAAAAACTGATGAAATTTTTAAGATTATCCGCACTAACCGCCGCTCGAGGTTGAGATATTCATTTGAAATCCATATGTATACATTTACAACTCAACGCTATACGATACTTGAATATATATCTATATACAACCAGTTAATAGTCACTAATGCGTATACCAGCGAACCGAAATGTGCTAGCAACCTAAATTTAACTGAAAAACGGCTAACAAAGAAATGTGAAAATAAAGTCTCTCTATTTAACTGCAAAACAAAGCGTACATCGTGCAAACAATTGAGAATCTCTTGACTGGACTAGCCTTCTATCCTTTCGCAGCAGACCCGCATCTCCGCATCACGCAAATCCGCAGATCCGCTCAGACATCCAGCATCCACCATCCACCGCCGATCCACCTAAATCAGCCAACCCCCGAAGCCATCAGTTAAATGGTAAATGAACAAAGCAACTCTATCCCAAGTACCCTGTACATTCAGTATACCCAAAGTCCAATGAATATACGTACCTCTGTACAGTTTTAGCACCCAGTATATCAGTATATCAGTATGTCCGTATATCCTTAGCGAACAAACAAAACTATTATAATAATATATCCCTGACGAATAACAACCAGTGTAACATAGCTAGGTTCTATAAGATACTTTGTAAAGCCCTCCTCTCAGCCAATGATATGTATTGTAAAGTGCGCTTTCTCTTGTTTTTATGTAATGCTGCTTTATTTTCGCCTTGGTTCCATTTTATTTATTACATATACGCCCTGTTTTCTCTCTCCTGGTTTCCTGCTGCCGCCACGCTGTGTCCCCTGTACACAATTTCCACTTCCACCTCTCTGTCAATTTATGAGCTTTTGTTTGGCTTTCGCTTAGCAAATGTTTACCTTTACTTTCGTCTCGATTCTACCGCTTCGTTTCGTTTGGTTTGGATCTGTCTGTTCAGTTTGGCTTTGCATAATACCCGACTCTACTACTCTTTAATTATGCCGCTCTCCCGCAAAATGCTATATATATCTGTGAACCATATAGTGCCGTAATCGTTCGTCTTCCGATGCGAAGCCCTGTACCATACATATTAATACATTAGTTCACACACTTTCCGTAACGATTCCTTTCAGTTTGCATTTGCCATCCGTCGAAAACAACAGGTTTTTGCTACCAGAAATACCACTTTGTCCAGGGTCACGAGGGTACAGAGAACAGAGTACCGAGAAAGAGACACAACACCATACAACATTTTCAGTTCGATTACTTTGGTTGGCCTGATTTGCGATTCCATTTGAGTTGGTTTCCTCCTAGATTCCTTGAGTACATCACTTTGATTTGTTTGCATTTTGAATAATTTGCATAAACCTACGCCTAAGTTTGACTAGCATTTAGTGGCTCTTGAATCTTAAACCGATTAGCATTTCTCCTAAACGACTAAACAACTAAAATCACTTACGAATATACTATATAGATAACAACATGTGCTGATTGTATACAAACTCAATTTTCATTTCCTGTATAACCAATGTAACCCCAGCTGGCACGAGTTATGGCTATAAACAGAAAAATACCAATGAAAACAGTAACCAACCAAGAATCAAGACCTCGAAAAGCGAGGCGAACAACAACCGAAAACCGAAACAATCTAAATATATGTACAAAATTAAAACCAAGAGTAATACGACTGTCATCATTTAAATTGATGGCAGATTGATTGACCCTAGAGCTGTGCTGCTTCCACGCGACTGATTGATTGATTGATCTGTTGAATGTAATCAGTTAACGCACAATATGCATACGACTTTTAAAAGCATAATCAATTGGATTTGAATTTGGAGCAGTAAGCCTTGTCTTTGTTTCCCGCCCCTGTAAATATGCGTTGAACGTAGCATATGGCATCTGTAATAAGTGTTTAATTCTTCTGTATATATATATATGTATATATGTTTTTGTGGCCCACCAAGCTGTCTATGTCTATGTGTTTCCATTTACTGGCATGCCTCTGTTTATTATTCATAAGCAACTTTTGCCGCAAACTTTTGTGTCACTTTGAGTTATCTTCCAGAGAAAAAAGGGGGTATTTCGGTTGCCAAAAAACTTTGGAGCCCACTGAAGTGCCACCAAAAACCACCGGGCAAGTGTCAAGTGGGCGTGTGGGTTTCCAATTGCGGGGGAAATCATCTCCCGAAGGAAACCGGTGACTTTTGTCTTGGCGGACTTGTCAGCAACAGGTGCTGACGTCCTTTAATTGACAGCTGGGAGGCATAAAATGCTGGAAATGTCGAAAATTATAAAACTTTTAACAACAATTCAGCCCCGAATTCCCTTTTTTCGCCTTTGCGGGGGCCTTCGTCATTATTATTATCGACGACGACGACGGGCCTCAAAGTTTTCAAGTGCTTAGGCTTTTATCGCCGGCGCCTGCCTGATGCCTGATAAACTCCAATAATCAGTACATGTGCCTGCTTACCTGTAGATAAAAATAAACATGCCCCACTCCCACTTATAAGTCAGTCCCAACACGAATTCGATTTCCACAGATGAAAAGTGCGCGGCATAATGTAATATTTTTTCTTTTCGCTCGTAAAAAGTTACCGAGCAACAGTTCGCAGTTTCGGCATACACACACACACACGCGCGCGTTTGCTTGTGTGTGGGCTCCATTTCCGCTCGCAACACGTTATTGCAATATGGCGGCTTCCGCTGCAGATCCGCCATAGAGAAAGTCAATTCGGACGTGTGGTTGTTGCTGCTGCGCATGTACACGCCATGAATATGTTATGAAGCCACCAACTTACCAACTACTAGGACACGGCAAAAAATAATAAAAACCGAGGGAAAATTTACAGCAGCCGATTGAAATGGTTTTCACTGGCTGGGAACAATGAACACCTTAAATACAAAGTAGGCTAAACTTTAGGACAATTTCGTTGCAGTCTGGATAATCAAGTTCAGTTTTTAGTCAACTGACTGAATATCTAAACAAATTTTAAATTTCGAAATTTATGGGTTAGCTTTATCAAGACAGGAAGATTAGTTACTAAGCAATGGAATAAACTGAATTCCCAGATGAGGGGAAAAGAGTTGACATTTTTCTTGGTGCACATGGAGGAACGCAGCACCAGTTTGGGCAACAACTACAGCAACAATCGCAACCTTCATGCGCAACTGCACCGCAATGACTTCCGTTTTGGGGCATAGAAACCGCTAGACAGAAGGCCCCGAGCAGATTGCATTTGCGGTCCGCTTTGTTTATCTGTGCATGGGCATGTGTGTTTTGCCTTTTGTAAATAGAGAACACATGCACATCGTTGTTCCAGTGTGCGAACATCATAATTTGCATTATGTTTATGTGCCTGCCTTTCAGTTTCGTATTTCGTATTTGTGTTTGCCCCAAGGGGGATGCGTTGCAATTTAACTGGCATGCTGCACCAACCACGCCCCGCCACCGCCCCTTCGTTCTCACTCGTTTAATTAGTTTTATTTACGTTTTGATTGCTTTAATTTGTTGCTCAGTTATGTACACACACACACACATCAAGAACACAACATAAAAGCGAAACAAACACGCAAATTTTCAGAGAACAAGAAACCAGCCGAACAACTGTAAATAGGCAAGGCAAACAAAATGCTTTTGTTTAGGCTCTAGGCTAATAAATTTAGACTATGCCATATCTTAATAAATATATTCCATAGCGATTGTTAAGAGTTGAATAGCGACAGGCATTCGCTGCAGGAGGAGCCTTTGTGATCCGTGAACTAACGAGCTTTTTGGTCGCCACAGGAGCAAATTGCCCGCGAGAAGCTGGTCACCGGAAGAGTCCAGATCCAGGTTTGGTACCATGCCGAGCGCAGCGAACTAGTCGTTTCCCTGATGGCCGGCGACGACCTGGCACTGCGGGATGAGGCCTACGGACATGGTAATCTGCCCGAGGCGTACGCCAAGGTCCGCATTCTGCCCAAATGGTGAGTTAAAGCAAAAGGGTCCCTGCTCGGGCGCCATTACAAGATTGATAAATTAAAGAGAACATCTTAATAACTCTAGGGTTTTAAATCATTTAAATTAAAAACTCCTCAATAGTATGGAACAACAAATCGCTATTTATCTTACTCCATACTTAGAAGCACTTGTAGAAATTTCACACAACCCTAGAGGTTTCTCTGCAACGCTCTCTAAACTTTTTATTAACTGTTTCAAACATTAAATTTTATTCCCACCTTCAGTGGAGATGGCAGCGTGCAACAAACGGAGGTCAGCCGACCCACACAGAATCCCATTTGGAACGCTACACTGACCTTCGGCCATGTGAAGGCCGACACCTTGATGGATCGCTACATAGACATTCAGCTGTGGGACCTGGTGCCCCACACCGAGTCCATTTTCCTGGGCGAGTGCAGCATCGAGCTGCAGCAGGCCTTCCTCGACGACCAGGCAATCTGGTGCCGCTTGGAGGATACCAAGGGGCTGCGTGGCATAAGCATCAGCAAATCGCCGAGTGTATCGCCACGTGGCTCCATTGCAGCCGGCGCAGGGGCGCCCAGTGGCGATGTGACCCGGTTGCTGCGTCGCGACTACAATATGCAGCGCTCCAACTCCGATGACGTAGACTCCATCGGAGATGGAACTTCACTGCTGCATCCGGATCACGCCTGGATAGCTGGCTCGCGACGCGGTTCCTCTCAGTCGGAAACCATGGAGGTGGAGGTCTACCAGCTGGGCAAGGACTTCTCGCGCTCATTGCCGGGTTCGCGTCGATCGAGCTTCCAGGATGCCGAAAAGAATCGGCTGGAGGAGGACGCCATGGCCACGCCGCCCACCTCTTATCTGGTGGGCCGGCGCCGTTCGTCCGTGGCTCGGCGCGATCCGGATGAGATCTTGAAATCCTTGAAGGCTGTCCGCGGTGAACTGGGGCGCACCATGAGTCTGGGTACCGAGCAGCACAAGCGCATGGGATCGAGACGTGAGTAGGGGGAACTACACTCAAAACAAATAGGGCGACATAAGGTAATGCCCAAGAGCAGCAAGCGAATAGCAAAATTAAGCGATTGATTCAAGTCTTTTTTTTATTGAAATTCATCCCTACAGTTTCTCAAAGAAAAAGGTCCCTGCTCGGGTCCATGTTAAAATAAAACTTGTAATCACGATTAATTATGTTACGAGTTGAAAGCTCTTGGGAAATATATTATGTCACCGAAATTGGGAAGGGGGTCTGAATTGCTAAAGGAAATCCTCTCAATTATTATGATTTTCCCTTCCACAAAACCGAGATCTGAGCCACTCACTGCAAGAGATCTCTTGCTGCCTTTCACCTCTTCTATCTGCTATATTCCTGTGTCTCTTTGCATTTCCTTCAACACCCACTAAACCTCGACTGTGCCTTGCTGCTACTTGCTATGTGGACACCCACTATATCTGACATTGCATCTGACACATATGAATCTGCCACTGTCTCTATCTAATAACTTCTTCCATGTCTTTCCCTATATTAGCCACAATATCGGTGTCGCATTATCAAAGCTTTGACACACCCTACACAAACTGGACAAAACACTAAACGAAAGCCCAGCAAAGCCACACAGATCTTAATTAAATCCAAAATCAAATAAACTATGCATAAAGCACTAACTAAAGCCACTTATTTAAAGCCCTCAGCACCTGTCAGTTACTCGTAATTCTTTTGCTTAATCTAATCTAATGAAAAGGGCTCACTCTCGAGTGGGCCAACAACCACCACACTGCACCACCAGAGCAACCAACCACAAATGGTAGAACACAGAAAGCCAAAAACCTTAAATCCTTTTGTAAAATATACAAGAAACCAATAGAAACTAGAAATACCTGCAAATTGAGCTTAGCAGCAAGTATTTAACAGACACAGAATGCAATAAAGCAAGAACTACAGTATGTACCACACTAGAAACACCACCAAAACATCACTCACCACCACTGGTAAGAATGCAAAATGAACTTGAGTTGAGATTGAGTTGCGTTTGGCATTTTGGTTTCTTCTTTTTCAACCTTAATTAGCGCCGTAAACCTGGAGTTCTTGATTCCAGCTAGCTGCATGCAAGCCACCTAATTAACGCCCACTTTCACACACAATTACTTAGTAGTATCCGTCTATATGTGTTCGCATGCATGTTTGCCGAGCAGCGAAAAAGCCGAAATCTCATTACACACTCATCCAGGCTCACGTACTGCTTGATAATCCACCGGAGGACACCCGGGACACATGAAAACTTCTCGTCTGCGGCTGGGGCTTATTTAAGCTTATTGATGCTATTTTCACAGTCCCAAAAAAATTTCCAACCAAAACACAAGAGGACAAAAGCCAGTAACTCGCTTAAAATGCAAAGCTCGGAGCGGGAAACCCCCTTATTACCTGTTGGCTTTGCAACAGTTCGCCGCTCACATAAACCCTTCAACGCCCCGGCGAAATAGCTGAGCCTTGAAATTAACATTTCAAAAGCAAAAGCGGGGCAAATGCGAAATATGAAAACTCACGGCGACAGAACGCAGACAACAGAACTTGGCCGAAACTCGCATTTCCCAGAGCCACAGACAAGCCGTTAAATATGAAAATAAGCAGAGTCGCTGTCTGGGAAAAGTGCTCTATATACACACACACATGTATGTATTACACATACATATGTACCATATACACGCTGTACTCCGAATTGACGGTTCCATTCTCGCTGGAGATCCTTGCTGCCAAGATGTCCCTATTGTAGTGCCAGTTCAGCAAAAAGTTCCCTGTCTTTGCCAATATGTTTTCTTGCTCCTTGCTTCTCGCTTCCCGTTTTCCTTTCCTTTCGATTCGATTTTCTTGCTCGACAGTTATTATTAAGCCGCTTAGCGATTGCCTCGCCTTCCGTTTCCGCTTTGCCTTTTACGCACACTCATATCCGCTGGGCTCGGGCACACCAACAGAGAAAAATCCACTCAAGACTATATAAACGCAGCTGTCGCCAAGTTTATTTGACGTTTATTTTATTTTCGGCTGGTGTACAAAAATATTTGAACTTTCGCCATAATCCTTTTTCCGTTCTGAGCGCAGGGACACATCAAATTTGTACTGCGTGCTGTGCGCCCAATTGATTGAATGATTGAATGCCCGATTGGGAAGGCCGATAGGGAAAGCCCCTGTTGAAAACCCACATATCATGCATGTAGCAAAACGAATGAATGCTGACTTTAAAAAGCAGCTCGCTATATAAATTTATTTACGAGAATATTAATTTGCAAAACTGGTTCGCTGAAATTTAGATGGCAACCAGTACACGTGACAGCCTGTGACTATTGAAATAGACTTCTTAGTCATATCATTAAAAGTTCGAGCTAAAAGTTCTCGCTTACCTATGAGCACTATAATAAATATATTAAAGGTTACATAGCAAATGTGCGACAAGGTGTATCCCACATACACACTGGTTATCAAAACCCCGGCCCGACCCGTCATACTGATTAGAGCAAAGACCTTACCCCTGGGGAAAGCAGGATAGAAATTTATATTGCGATATTCTAGGCATAGATGGGCTCTTACCTAAAGTGAGTGGGTACGAGATCTATGAGCATGGAACCTGCCAACCTGACGCTGCATATGAGCGGATCGATTATGGCGAAGAAACTAATCAGTATCAGATTAGGATGCTCCATAAAGTTAAGGGCCACGCATCCAACAATTGAAATGCAAATAAAGCCTATAATTACCACACGACGACTTAGCCAAGTCAAGATAACAGTGGTGACCATAAAGAGAGCCAGAACAACGCATCCGTGAATCATCGGATCCCTCATTTCCTCATAGGTCAGGTGGCACTGCAATAAACAGGAAGTAGAAAGGGTTCGGAATGCCCTGGAAACCCAATAGAACCTCTAAATGGCCACGCGAGTCTGGACTAACTTCATCCATGTGAGAACATATCGTATCCCAGTCAGGGAACGTGGCCGTAAGAACCCTGACTCGCAGCATCCAGATTGGTAGGGCAAAACCTCTTAAAAGGGAAAGCGAGAGATAGATAGATATAGGCCAAAGCATCAAATTTGGGCTTACAGTCCCGACAGGCTGAAGAATATGATGAAGAAAAACCACATGATTTTGGCATGGTTTAGCAGAAGCACCTTGGTTTCGTAACACGATCCGTGCTTCTGGGATCTGGCAACAGAGATAAGCAATGAGTTCGGTCCCCAAACTGAATCACAACTGGATCCTTACGGTTGGCGCAGGCGCGGCTGGGTTAGCGACTCCACTCCCAGACTGTTAAGAGTAACCTCCTTGCCCTTGTTCATTCGACAGATTCTTTCCATGACTTGCATGGCCTTCTCCTGTTTGTTAATCGACAGGTAGTACTTTGGACTCTCGGGCAGGAATATCAGAATGATTATTCCGATGATTCCGGGCACCTGGTTGCACAACAGCAGGATGCGCCAGCTACTGGGCTCCATTCGCAATGGCAGCAGAAAACCGGCCAGACCTGGAGGATGGAAATAGTCATCTGAAGATAGTAGCGAATCGATTCTTACACGGCACGTAGATCATGCTCAGACCGAGCGAAAAGCTCATAATGGTCAGCACCCTGGGTCGCAAGGAGATCTTTGTGAATTCACTCAAGTAGGTCATTAAACAAACAACTGACGCAGCAATACTAAACGTGGAGGGGCAGGATCAAGTTGAATTGATGTAGACTCGGACTACTCGCTTATACTCACAAGAAGCCACACACAGAACGCAGGAACAGGAAGCCCCAAAACTCCGGCACGCAAGCCGAGAGAATGGACACTATGTTCGCGACGATTGACGAAATCATAATGATTCTGCGCCTTCCGTACACATCCGCCAGCTCGCCCCATAAAAAACAAGATACCATCTGGGCGGCGAAACTTGCAGCCATTAACCAGGCCAACCGCCTGTCGTGTATACGCATTTCACAACTTGCCCCTGCAATTACTACTCCAAATCCCAGCTGCTCGTTGGTCATCCAAATTTGCAGATTAAAGCAACTAAATAAAATGATGAACTGCATCTTGCCGAAACCTATCAGATCACAATGATCAGGACACAGAATCATCGTACGTTGCGCATCACTTACCCAATTTGGTAAACACCTCATCTATGTCACTCATTATCATTTTAATTTTTAAAAAAGACCTACAACTGGCTTATTTTTAATGTGTATACAACTATTTGCTACGAATGAAACATAAATATAGATTGCTAGACTATTTCCTCGTGAACGGTAATTTGTTTGGTGCTGAGCAAAATAATGGCACAAATAAAATTTCGTTAATGTTTAAAACTTTATTCAAAAACTATCGACATTGCAACACATAATAATTTAGACGATCAGACAGCATTATGTCACTATGTCCTTGGGTTGGAAGACAGCCAAAACGACGCAAACTGCGGAGAGTAAAGGTCTTAAGAAAGCGAACATTCGGCTTGGAGGACCAGAGCGATACTTACTTGCCAGGCAGAGATTGAAGATGTTAAAGGTTACATCACAGGTGACCCTTATAAAGAGTCCAATCATGGTGCTGCCCAACACGCCACCAAACCGCGCCAGGGATCTCACCATGCAGAGTGCCTTTCCTCGCAAATTGACCGGGAGACAGTCTACTAGTACCGAGGTGGCAAGTGGGATCAGGACACCAGGCAACACCATCATTAGCACGAAGAAGATTAGCACCACTGTCGACTGCTTCATGATATTTAGCGATATGCCCAGGACCATAGCGATCAAGATGTGCAGGGCAATCACATACTTCCGGGTTATGCAATGCACCAATACAGAGGCCAGGATAAAACATGCAATGTAGGTTAAGCCGTAGAAGACCGGATCGATCAGGTTGGTCATCTCATCGTTGCAATTTGATGACTCCGAATCCGTGCTATTGGTATCATCACCTTCACGATTTGTAAATGTTGGGTTATTATTGACGAGGTCGCATAAACGGTTCGAGCCAGAGTTGTCCATGTTGCGGATAACTGGAAACCAGATGCCCAATCCAATGGATCTGCGTAGTTAGACAAATTCGTTAATAACTAGCCACTAAGGGTCGCTGAATTTCACTTACGTAAAAAATATCCCAAAAATAAGGAAGAGGCAAATGAAAAACTTGAAGACGTGAGGTTTGGAAAAGAGCAGTTTATACTCGTACCACACAGTCTTCCAGAAGCCTCCCTGATCGGTCGAACTTGATGTCTCTGCACTCAAAGTTATGTCGACGTCCTCCCACTTCTTCCTGTTCATCCGGCATATCCACTTCAGGGCCAGGAGGGCCTTGTCCGGCTTATTGACAGACATGAGAAAATGCGGCGTCTCCGGCACCAGACAGATTCCGACGAGGGCCAACCAGCCGGGAATCATGAAGAACATCATTAGGAATCGCCAGACACGTAGGTTGTAGCTGCTGCTGATGTCCACATTGAAGTTGTTGGGCAGAATAGCCATGGCCACCAGTGGACAGTAGATCAGAGCTAGACCCTGAGATTGGCTACAAATGGCTACCGTTATTGGTCGCCACTTGATTGCGTGGAACTCCCCGAGGAATCCGACCTGCAAAGATGCAACCGCCGAGAGACTGTAGGAGATATTGGGAGATGCTTAGACTCTATGCCCCATTTTGTTGGCCGTGCCACATACAAGGTTCCAACAATCATCCGAAGCACTGAAAGCGAATAGAGATCCGGCATGAAAGCAGAGATCACCGAGAAGGACAGCGCTCCTACGAGTGCCAACCGGATAACGAACTTGCGTCCATACCTGTCCGCCAGGAAGCCAATGAACAATCCGGAAGCTACCATCCCGCCCAACAGGGAGTTGGCCAACAGGGTCTTCTCTTTATGCGAGGTATCGAACTCGCAGGAGGTCAGGACCACGAGATAGCCAGCAGTCATGGACTCAGTTACGGAATACATGTATATGAAGAAACTCACCATGAAAATGATCACCTGACCAAACCCATAACCTGGTGAAGACAAATGTTATCCGTTTCGGGGGTCAGAAGTTCTATAAATTCTTTTACCTATGGTTGAGAGGGCAGTGTCCACATCCATCGCCGGCATCTTTGAAATTTAGTTAACTATCTTTGCGAAATTAACAAGAACATTCCAAAATATGCTAATACGAACGAACGAATTTCCAAATCGTAAATGAATTAAATGTTGTTTAGCTGCATGCTTTGTTCAGTGTAGCATTTCCTTTTTCTTAACTTAGTCCTAGTCCTGCAACACCTTCCATTCTAGTCTGCCAAGTGCCAGTGATGGGAAACTCTGATTAGATTACTAATCCATATCTATAATTAAATTTGAGATGAAACCCTAATCTGCATGAGGCCCATTCTCTGGGTTTGAGTAACATATGTTCTTGATCTCATCTGGTAGTTTGCCTTAGCCTCTTAGTAAATAGACTTATATTAGTCGGTAGTTTTCCCATCACTGTCGGTATTACTTGATACATTGAGTTGAGTTGAAAAGCTAAAGAAGACAACGTAGGAGAACGCTCTAACTTAAGATTTCCACCTGAACAGGTGCCAGTCGCGTTGGATTGCCGAGCGGACCGAGTAGCCGGAAGAGTTCCGTCCTGGATTTGTCGCAGCAGCATCAGCAGCAGTTGCAGCAGCTGCAGCAATTGCAGTTGCAGCAGCAGCAGTACCTGCAGCAGCAGCTTCCCATGGGAATGGGCAATGCCGACACCAGTCCGCCGTCCGAAGACGAGGATAAGCGCTACCGACCGCGCTGGAAGGGATCGGGCAGCCAGTTGCCGCCACAGAGTCCCAAGCAGGCGCTCTCCCGGCTCAAGCAGGCCGCATCCGCGTCGAATGTGGCGCAGGACACGCAGCGACAGGGCCAACTGCTGGCCACCAACCCACTGCAGCAGCGCAAGAGCAGCATGTTCCAGCTGAACGAGTCCCAGGCATCGCCCCCAACGACCACCACCACCACCTTGCAGCGGAAGGGCAGCATGTACGTGGCCAAGGTCACCGAGACCCCGCCCCTCGGCACGCCCACGCGCAAGGGCAGCGTCTACCAGAGGAGCGGAGTGGGACTGGGTGTGGATAGTCCCGGAGCGGATAGCCCGCAGCGCAAGCAGAGCGTGGTCAAGACCCTCAGCGGCAGCTATGTCAACATATGCCCCCTCACGGGTGGTGAGTCCAGCTATGGCCTGAAACTCGGACCCTCGCAGATCCATCCCAAGGGCTATCGCCTGACCACCGCGAGGTACGGCGAGCTGAAGATGGGCTTCCTGAAGATCAAGGGCAACGTGGAGGTAGAGGTAGGTAGAATTCCAGACGTAAGAGCTGAAAAAAATCCAGCTTTAATGAAAATGAAAGATACCCGGGATCTGCCATCGCGTACCCATTTTTATTGTTCCTCCTTAATGCACCTCGCTTTCAGCTAATCTGCGCCCGTAACATTGTCAACGAGGACTGCGAGACTCCGCCGGACACGTACGTGAAGTGCTACATCAAGGACGGAGACCGTTTGCGCCACAAGAAGAAGACGCGCGTGGTGCGCCACGCAGCGGAGCCGCTCTACCGCCAGACCATTAAGTACCAGGTGAGCAAATGGCCCATTGTTGTAACGCCCGGCAGGTGACGGTGATGATGCTGACGAGGAGCCAGCACTCCGCCATCCTGATACTGGCCGCGGCCACGTCCGGATGTTATTACCAGCCGCCTGCATTGTAATGCGATTAATGGTCACTGGCCGGCCGAGCCGCATCGACGAGGCCAATTTCCGCGCCCAGCGGGTGGCTGACAGCTGGCCCAGCCTTAACCCTCTGTATGCCCACGTCATCGTTTCGCTTGAAACACTTACTATGAGGAACGAAAGAGTTCGTAGGTTCCAGAAGGATCATTTTATACAAATAATAATCTTAAAGCATGTGAGAGTTTTCGTTGGTTTCACATTTTTCGGTCAAATTTGTAGAATTAAAAGTATATCCTACGAAAAATTTAGAGTTCCGTGGGCAAGCAGAGGGTTAAGTCGCTGTGGGTATGCCATATTTTTATTGGTAGCCATGTAATTACCCAAACGAGTAACCCGTAACGATAATGAATATCCATGTAAACGCAGAGCTCGGACGTCTTTGGCCGCAACATCGTCATCATGGTGTGGCAGCGGTGCGTGGGCTTCGAGCACAACCAGGGACTGGGCGGCACGGAGGTGAATCTGGACAAGCTGAGCATCGGCCAGCCCATCAACGGATGGTACCCGCTCTTCCCGATGCACAGCTACGGAGGCTCCGACTCGGACAACTCTCCCTGACCGAACAACCCGGTAGTCGCAGTCCACATGCAGTGCCGGAATCGCCTGGAGTCGGACGTGATCGGAGCGCCACTGCAAGCTCAATTTGTTAGCGCCTAAGTTTTGGACACCATGTACGCGTACACTGTTACCCAAGATATCCATCCCTACACCCCCCTGTATGTATTAGTCATAGTTAAATGAGCTTAGCACTTTAGGCTGGCAGGTGGAATCGGGTCGGGTTATGTTACACTACACCAAATTATTATTATTATTCGTGGTGAGAGAGCTTTGTAAGTAGGGTACACAGATAGGGCAGCACCAGGATGGGGAATGGGAATGGGAATACGAATACCCATATCAGACAGCACAATAATTGAGGAATCGCAGTACCAGAGGCATATTTACTCGCGTTTATATATTTTTGCTTGTTGTGTTTGCGAAAGTTTAATGTTGTTCGCATTTGAACGGAAGTGGATTAGTGGATACGTATGTGGGTATGAAAAACGGAAACGAAACGGGCACCAAAACAATAATGTCGAAACTTCGAGGCAACGAAGTGGGTGGATCTTCCGCCCACAGAGAGGGATTTAAAGCTTGGTAGCTGACAAATGCATATTTATCCGAGTAAGTGTTAGTTAAGTGTTGAGCAGAAAATAAAAACCCAAACCAAAAACCAAGTAGGCTAGCCCCAACTATCTGTACAGCTGATAACCCCGCCAAGGTTTCAACTGCTCCACGAACTGGAAGTCCGAGTATCTGGACAACTGAAGGTCTCTCCAGCTATGAGTATCTGTGGATCTGAATCTCTGCACATCTGCATGTCTAGTAATATCGCAAAATCGGGAAACCAACCAACGGAATCTAGTTTAAATCGACAATCTTAATGGGTGTGTGTGCTTGTGTGGGTGCGAGAATCGAGTGCGATTAAAGCGTGATTAAGACGAATTTACTGTAGTCATTTTATGGTAGGACATTGGTTGCAACACAGCATGGTTGAAGATTAAAGACACCCCCTTCTCCTCTTCTTCAAACTCTCCAAACGCTTCAGCCACTCAAACAGGACAATCTCGTGTAGTGAAAAGTGAAAAATTTACATTTTCGGAACTTGTGTATAAATCTAATATCTAATCAGCGTTCAGCCTAGCCTAAGGTTACAAACACATTAGATTTATTTATACAACGCCTACACTTCAGTCTTACTACCTAGAGTAATTAAACTGCAAACAGTTTGTGGAACTTTTACGGTCCTACCACTTTTACCGCCACTTACGTTGGCTAAAATGTCCTTAAGCTCTCTTTAACCGTGAAGGCAACTATATAGTATGTGTATCTATATCTGTATCTGTTCAAGGGCAGCCGCGGGCCTTCCTTATTGTTAGATGTTGCTTTAAAGACCCAAAGAGAAATACTTAGTAGCAGATAATCCATTGTTGTATCTTGTAAGTACTTGGTAGCTGTCAAGGTAGTCAGGGTAAAAGATATATACTCGTACTCGTATATATATTCCTGTTTCTTCGGTTGGCTAATTACTATTCACAATCTGGCTGTTGTTTGATATACCTAGTTGGGTAACGAAAACTAAAATGGTTGTGCTATCTCAAAATTAAAACTACTTATTAATGTTCTAAATTCGGCACAGTGCGCTGTATCAACTACTCTTAGGTATGTTTGGTCTTTTCTACTTGCTCTAATCTACGACTACTATTATTGTACTTATTGTACTTGGCCGGAGGTGGGCATCGAGTACTTTGATATCTGTAAAAATAACACCATATCAGCGTGTAGCGTTGGGCTGGAATCTGGGGAGGATTGCGCTTCAAAAGTGCCGAGAGGGCTGTAGCAAGGCTTATAAGAATACAAATCCACTACTTGTTAAAGAATAACTTAGCCATTACCTGCGTACACTATGTAAAACAATATACAAACATGTGAACTATATGAATATGAACGTACATATTATATATATACTATTATATTTAAAAAAAAACTGTAGAAAAACCAAAAGTGACCCACACTATATGTATATCAAATTGAGTTTCAATAAACATCAAATATTTATTTGAAGTTGTCTATTACTCTTGCAGTTTCTTTCAATACAATTCTACGTTTAATATGACTAAAAATATATTGGTTAAAGTATAATTGCTGCTGTTTTCAACTCATAAACACAGAACGAAACATGGAATTTCATTTAATCAGCAACCTAAAATACGTAGTTCCTAATTGGTAAAAAGCAAGCATACGAATCAACATAATTTAATTTCTAAATTTTGCAATGTTGCTGGAAGTGGAGTTGCCTGGAGGAGTTGCTCCCACAACAGCTCCTCCGTTGTTCAGCAAGGCCGTAAGTGTGGCATGCGAGGAGCTGAGCGTAGAACTGGCAGCCAGCTTGGTCTTCAACGGCGTTGTCGTGCTACCCACTACCTGGCCCTGCAAGCAAGGAGTGGGTGATGCAGCCGGGAGCTCCTTGAGCGCAGCTTCATCAGATGGTGGTGTGGCTACCTGTTGTTGCTGCTGCTGCGATGATGTGCCCTGGAGCAGGGCATTTCTTAAATGACTGTTGTTGGTATTCCCTGACTGCTGCTGGCTGGGCAAAATATATGAATTCGTTATAAGTCCGCGGCTCTTAATGTTCAGGTCCACGAAGAACAGCCGCATCTTGTGTATCATTGCATCGGTAACGCTGAAGGTGAGCATCATGCTAAGATCTATATTGGTTTTGTGCCTATACAACTCGTGTGTTTGCTGCAGCCGGCACACTTCATCGTAGATGAGAAACAAGAACCGAGAGCTTCGATTCTCGGCAGGAATAATCCCACGAGTTGCCAACCACTCCCTGTCCTCACCATCCGGCAGGTAGCGTATCAATTCTGGATGCTTGCTGGCCAATCGTTCCTTGCCGTCGGTGCCAAAGCCAAACGATAGGTTGGCCTGAACATCCAGCACGAACTTGGTGGTAGTCGAAATCTGCGCGGTGTTCCAGAATATCTGCCGGCGCACAGGAGTGGGCAGAGTGCCGCCCACCAATGGAGTAACCGTGGATCGATGCTGCGGTTGCTGTTGGTTTTGCGTTTGTGTTTGTTCCTGTTGCTGCTGCAGAGGCTGAACTGCTTGCAACTCCGGTTGAGGAAGCAGGAGAGGCTGAGCCGCAGAACTTTGGTTCTGTGTTGGCAACTGGTTAGCCGTTGTCGCCGTGCAGGGCATGGGTTTGTTTGGGACAAAACCCGCATTTCCAGCAAAAACTTTACTAATTGGGTTGAGATCCTGTTTAGCTGAGCGTTTGAGCGCCAAGCGCTGCTGATCCGTGGCATTAGCAACCAAACGATGCTGGCGCACAAAGTTCGTGTACTGAGCCTTGGCATTCTCCAACAATGCACACGAGGACATTTTCTGAAGTGTTTCCTCATTAACAGAATGCTGGCCCAGGTTCTCCTTGATGTTGCCAAAAGCGGGTTTAAAGTAGTTCTGGGTCAAGTTAAAAAAGACGGATTAGGAATAGGCATTACAAAAAAGACTATTACCTACTTGCATATATTTTTTAATTAGCTCATTGACCTCAGCATCAAAGGCTTGCTGTACACTGATCCTCAAAAGTTCTAGAGCTCTCATGGCGGACTCCGCACTTCCGCCACTTTCCGTATTGTGAGAGCCACCAAGTCGTTGGCGAATGCGTTGCAACATGTTCTCGGCCATGTCTGGTGTCGTTACATACTTCTGCGGGTTACAAAAATATTAGCAACTCGCTTACACAGATAAATTGACTTCATTCTCCACCTGCGAAGACTCTGCATCAGAGGATGTGGATTCGCCCAGCAGAGACAAGGTGATTGTGTTGCTTTCGGGTACCACATCCTTTTCCGTCTGCTTTCGGACACCCTCAACCGGACTGGCCACCCGTGTGTCCATCGAATGTGTGGTTTGATTAGAGCAGTCGGAGTCGTCTGAGGAGGAGTTGGCTGCCTGCAGTTGCATGCCCGGAGATGAACGCTGCTGCACCTCGTTAGCTGATGTGGTGCTGCTGTTTAAGGAACCCCCCACGTCAGTGGGGATCTTCCAACTTCGCTGAATGACCATGTTTGGTTAGATATTTTTTAACAATTTCAATAAGTTCTGTTTGCTGGTGGGCTGGCCGCAATCTGGGATTTTCCTGGGCGCGAGCTGAGGCTATTTGTCCAGGGCAGCGTTTTCAAAGCGCCTGCGCAGAAAAGCCACCCCCACACCGCTGCCCATTCGGCCTAGCAGCTATCAGCTGATGGCGGCTCCGCACAGTCCATGTCGAGTTCACCTAGCTCCAGACGCCGCTGTTGATCCAGTACTCGCTTTAAGCTGTCGTACTCATCGCTCTCGACATCCTCTTCCGCCTCCATGGTGTGTGGAGTCTCCTTCTGCGCGTTCACAATCTTTTTCTGCTCCTTAAGAGTCCTTCTGTGCTCTGCCAGCTTTCGGTCAAACGTATCCATGTATTGCAAAACATGGCTGGGTTGGTAGTCCTCCGGGGCCGTATAACTCTTACTAACGGGCAAGCCCAGGACATCCTCCATCATAAATGGAAACAGCCAGCATACTAAGGGAGTTTCCCGACACACATAACTAGCCTCTTTATGGTAAAATAGGAAGCCATCTAGGACTGGCTTGTTCTCCGGGAAAATGGGATACTTATGCAGAGCCTGCTCCACAGCAGAGGTGTCCTCGAAGTCGAAGTGATCCAGGAGCTTAAATTTCTTTTCGTTGTGATCGCTAATCTTGGCATAATCATGCTCCTCGAATCGTGCGCGCAGCCAATAAAAACGAAAGGACGCCTCGCACTCCTGCATTTCTTGTAGGCCAAATGATATGCCATCCAGCACATAGAAGGTGTCAGCGTCCTCAACGTACACGCAGTCTAGTATTGTTTCACCCTTTTGGAGCTGCCAGTCGCCGGGCAGCGAGGATCGGAAACTCGCGAACATCCAGCCCCCTTTGGAGTACACTTTGGTGAGCCCCTTGTTTGCCACCACGAGGCACCTTTTGCCCACTGGACAAGGTACCAGCTGCCACTCGCTGAGATCATCGGGCTTATGGCGCAGCCACTCCGAGAGTTGTGGTCTGTACGGGATGCCTTTTTGGTGACCAGAACGTTTCCCGCTTTTCTTCCTTGGCACCGTATTCTCCTGCTTTTGCAGCGGACGGTAGTCATCCTGTTCCTGCTGTCGGCGGAGTTTCTGCTGCTTTAGCAGCTCCTTTTGGCGCTGCTTCTGCTGCTCACCCGTATCCAGGCCCTTTTTATACAGCTCCTTAAAACTCGACTCCATATTGAAGAGTTTATCAAATCAATGTGCCGGCTAGAAATCAGTGTGACCGGGACAATAACGATAAAAAAAACATACACTACAAGAAAAAGTGTTCAATCACCATTATAGTTTTAATAAAATATGTATATATAAACCATTTATGTAAAATAAATAACTTTAATGTGTTGCACCTATAGATACACAAATAATCAGATAATATTAAAGTTACATACATATATTGTATTCAAGTATATAGGATATGCATTTTCTCAGTTAAATATGTGTGTATATTTTGATTACCTATTGCTGGTCACACTGGGAATTCGCATTATTGTTTTGCTTTTACTTTGCCGGCCTTTTAATGGAATAATAGCAATAAAACACTATCAATTAAATACAAAACATGAATAAGGCGTCCCGAATTTTCTGCCCATCCCTGATCACACCCAAAAATGCGGTGGTCAAGCAAACGGAGCAACTGTCCCGCAGCCAAAAGGTAGAAATGGTGTTATTCCATGGTGTTACGAAAGAAGTAGTCATTGAAATCATACAAACATTCCAGCTGCTGACAGAACTGGGATTGGTGAAATCGGGCAGCAATGGCACCTACCAGATAATGCCCATGGCCCAGCGATCGGTGGACAAGTTCATTAACCTGGTCCAGAGCAACATGCAACAAGCTGGTGGGCAGAAGATCACCCTGCCCATCCTGACGCCCACAGGACTTTGGAAGAAGACGGGGCGACTGGAGGGCGATATATCCGAGTTCTACATGGTGCGGGATCGCAGCGGCAAGCAGTTCCTCATGAGTCCAGTGAGAGAGTGAGCAGATTTCTTCATTTCCGATTCCAATAAACACTTGTTTCATTGATTAGACCCACGAGGAGGCAGTGACTGCCATGCTGGCCACCACCTCACCTATTTCCTATCGGCAGCTGCCCTTGAGACTCTTCCAAATCGGTCCCAAGTTCAGGGATGAGCTAAAGACTCGATTTGGCTTGATGAGAGCCAAAGAATTCCTTATGAAGGATATGTACTCCTTTGATGTCAGCGAGGAAACAGCCAGGGAAACGTACTCAGTAGTTAATTCTGCCTACGATAGGTTGTTCAAACAGCTTGAGGTTCCTTTTGTTAAGGGTAGGTACACTTACCGTTCCGAAAGCAAACAATATTATTAATGTAGAATTCATTCACAGTGAATGCCGCCACTGGCATAATGGGTGGCAGTGTATCCCACGAGTACCATTATGTATCGTCCGTGGGCGAGGACAACCTACTGCAGTGCAGCTCCTGCGGCTTTGCTGGCAACTCTGAGGTTGTAAAGGCCCCAGCTAGCTGCCCGAGCTGTAACAGCTCGGATTTGAAAGAAGTACGAGGAGTTGAGGTGGCCCACACCTTTCTGTTGGAGGACAAGTACTCCAAACCCTTGGGCGCCACCTTTCTCAACACCAGCGGCAAGCCGCAATCTCTGGTCATGGGTTGTTATGGCATCGGCATCACTAGGGTTATTGCTGCCGCTCTGGAAGTGCTCTCCTCCGACCACGAACTCCATTGGCCAAAGCTACTAGCACCTTACGATGCTTGTTTAATAGGACCCAAACAAGGGAGCAAGGAGCAGCCGCAAGCAGAGGTGATAGAGAATGAACTTCTTCTGAATGTAGGAGAGATTTGCGGCCACCAGGAGTTGCTGCATGATGATCGCAAGGAGCTGACTATCGGCAAACGTTTGCTGGAAGCCAAGCGTCTTGGACATCCGCTTACAATTGTAGTGGGAGCCAAGTCAGCCCGTCAGGATTCCCCCAAACTGGAAGTGCACACCAGCAAAGGAGAAACATATGAACTCGATTTCAGTGAAACCCTGAAACTGGTGGCAGAACATAGTCAGTACAAGAGGAGTCTAGAACGGGGATGTTTTCAGCATGAAACTGAAGAAAGTAAAAGTCGATCGGTTGGCCATCAGCTTTAGCTTTATGCAATAAAGGTAACAATAACACACAACATTTTACAACCGCGCATCCAGACTGATTAAACGCAAATCAACGCCCGAGCAGATTGCACTACTATAATGACTAGTGATCCGCATAGTCGGGTTCCGGGATCTGCGGGTAGATCTGCACTTGGAGTTGGGGCTTGCGTGGCGGCGGTGGTGGCTTAGTCACCATGCTGGTGTACGACCAAGGCATCTGGTTGCGCAGCTCTTCGCTAACGCGGGGATTTACGGGAGCAGGATATATCTCGCTGTAGCGGTTGTTTAGTGGCGACGTCACCGCCAGTTGTTGGACAGCCGGCGAAGGAGCACGTGGAGTTTGTGGCTCCGAAGGTGGATAGTTGAGGTGGTCGGGATGAGCTTCGGTGGTGCGATAGGTGTTGATGTCAGGCTGCGGAGACAAAACATCTCTCTGCTGCGGAACTTGTGGTGGTAGCACCATCACGGGTGACTGCAAAGTGGTGCGATCTCCGGGTGCAAACTGCTGGGAGTTTGGACGCTGGGCACCCTGCTCCGAGGGAATGAAAATGGGCAGCGGCTTGGGTCGGATCTGCTCCGGATATTGAGGGCTCTCTTGCGGGGCAGAAGGCTGAACAGATTCCACTAGGGTGGCCTCTACTACCGGCTGGACTAACGCCACCGCAGGCTGTGGTGTCGGCTGTCTGGTGGGAGCCTGACTCCTGCTCACGGCGGCTGATTTCGCATTTTGCTCCGCCATGATTCCAGACAACGAGAGACAGAAGGTGACACCAATGATGTTCAGCAGCCAGATGATGGCCACGCGACTTGTGAGGCACAGTAGAAGAATCGATGGCGTAGAGAAGTATACGCCGAAGGGCTCCATTAGGGTCCAAACATTACTAACAGTTTCGCTATATGAGACTCCAATGTAATCAAGTGCATCTTTCATGGACTAAAATGTAAGAATTGTTATTTATGAAGTGTGGAACACAGTTTACCATACCGTTGTATGACTTATGTCGATTCCATGATACACCGTAGCCACCACATCGAGGATACTGCCACCTAGCACGGATAGGAACCAGGGCCAATAGACCACTCCGGAGATCAGCTTGGTGGTGCGATTGCACAAAGTGGCTGCAGTGGATCTTGAGTTATTATAAAAACTTAATGGCTTTTTGCATAACTCACTTATTACCAACACCGAAGTGGCTACCCAGAGTCCGCTAATAACTGCGTAGGTTATCATGAAGATGAACTCCCGGTTGGTGATGGCATAGGACGTCTGCCAATCTATGTTCAAAGGAAATTCTTCATCTGCCACCTTCAGCACCGGCTCCCCACATTCCTCCTCTGTAGGGAAATTGTATATGTTGCAAAAGCGTTCTGTAGAACCTTTGAAACCAATCCATACTCACGCGCAAAGTAAATGAGCTCCATGGCGTACTTGAAGGGATTTGAGCTGAACTCAGTAACACCATCTGGGCACTCCCGGAAGGTGATGCCCCAGATGGACAAGCCCAAGTAGGCAACTCCCTGGACCTGAAATACATATCCATGACGTTACTGACTAGCGCAATTGGAATGTTGAGCTATCTTTATGGGACTCACGAGTATGACAATCGCCATGAAGAGTATGAAGCACTTGGAAAATCCAGTGCCCATGCCGGCCATCTTGATGGAGTGCTATTCCTTCTGCGAGGGATTTTTGCTATTCCGGGTAATGGGTTGTGCAACCTGTGATCGCTGGGCCAGCCAATTGCCTACTCGATAAGACAACGCACGCTGTGGGGCTATAAATTCAATTTGAAATTACAATTCGTCAATGCGAGGTCTATCTAATCAGCTTGATTAGTTTTTTGGTGGATTTTGCATAAGGAATCAGGATAGCTCAATCATTCCTAGCTCTTTCCTTGCCACACTTGAGGACAACAGACTTATCACTCGATTGGATGAATCACAAAGGGAAATTACGCTGTCGTCACTTCAATAATAATGTATACGCAATGTTAGCCACACACAACGGAAACACACTCCCGCCAAATCACAAATCGTTATCTCACCGTTGGAATTGAATTCGCGGCTTTCTCGGAGGTGGAATATGGAAGGCAAAACGCGTTCGCCGGCTGCCTCCTTTGGACTGAGCTCTTTCATCGAATGGCCATCGACTGTGGGTCTCCAAATGCTCCGCTCTTCCAAAGCGATAAGATAAACCTAATGAATTTAAGGGTTACACCTGTTATCAAAAGCGCCAGAACGGATCGGTGGCTACCCCAGATTGTGACCCGCAGTTGCACAATAGCTGCGCTGAGTGCAAATATCTTTCTTATTTTGTAATACAAATTGAGTGCGTTATCAACGAGCTTTTATGTTTATCATTCGGAAATGTAGGCGAACCTGCCTCCAGTCGGGTAAACAAATAAAGGTGACCCACCAGTTAGCAGGAACTAAATTTAAACTCACAGCTGATGGCGAGTTTATCGGAACGACAAGTGACTAACTTATCAAGTTGGACGCGCACGCTGCGTATACTTGATATTTGACACTCAGTTGTGTGGCTCGTGTGCTTTGGCTGTCATCATTATAAGTTGTAAGTGATTGAGTGGGCACAGGGGGTTTTCTTTATCGGGACTGATTCATAATACACCCGAAGAAGCACCTAAAAACTACATGCAGCGGTAATTGTTTTAATAAACCTTGTTTACTCGTTGTACATGCTGCCACTGGGAAATTAAAGTTTACTCAATAAAACATATTCACACCTTGCAATTCAATTGAGTTATACCATTTGTATACTAAAATTATATGGTTTCTTTTAAAAAAATAATTGGATTCTGGAAATAGATAGAAATAGATTATTTCAATAGAAATATGCTTTGGCTGTTTAAGATTTTAATCTCTTAATACATTTTCAAAAATTTCTAACAAAAGTTAACAAAAAACATGAGATAACGAACGGAAATAATATTTTTCTATAATAAAAATTCACACCCTTCAATTGTTCAATACTTACTTATTTATTTACAACGTCCGTCGTATAAATGCTTGAGAAATATTATCTATTTATTGTAAGATAATTAACAATGTTTATTTGATCACATAGGGTCGTTGGTTTGAAAAATATTTGGCCATGTGCTGTCTTTAAGACTTTAACCTTATCAGCAATAAACAAAAACTCATGCCGCTTTCTCCTCAATTTTTTTAATCAAAGTGCAAACAATTGATTCGCAATTCGTTGACTAATGATATTGGTCATCGGGCTGAAGCTGATTAACACTTTGGGCCAAATATAAACACATCGATTGGATAGTTCGGGCCCAAACAATTTGGCAATGTTTTATTAACCCAATTGAAGTTCACATTTGCAACACGCTTTCAGAGAACATATGTACATATAGTATTATTTGCTTGGAAGCGAAAAATTTGGATGCGTTGTGGGGTTTTTCCCACCGGAGAGTCTGGGAAGGTTTCGGATGAATCGTTCATGCCTGGTTGAACCGCTAGCTTCATAAGGGCTTGTGTTTATCCGAGCAATTAGAGCCTCAAATTTGGCAGAGATCCCCGGGTAGACCTGGCCACCCAGCTCATCACTTCCCGCAGCGTGTGAATTGGAAATGCAAATAAGGCGACTTTAGATCGGATCGGATCACATGACTTTAATTGAACTTGGCGTGTCATAAATATTCGAGTTGCGGGATGAGTTGGAGATGAGGTTTACAGCTAGAGGGTTCAGAGGTCGGCCGGCTTAAACGCGAGCCGAGAGGATGACGGGATCGGCCTCCACCTCGGCCACCTTCTCCTTCAGCTTCTCCTCGTCCTTTTTCAGCTTTTGAATGGGCTCCTCCGTGGTGGTGGTGGTGGTGGAGGTGGAGCTGCTCACAATGGTCAAGATGGTAGTGGAGCTCTTGTCAGCCTCCTCCTTCTCAACGGCCTTTGTGGTCGTCTCTACCTTGGTGGTGGCTTCCTCGGTGTTGGTCGCAGATCCAGCCAGGGCCACCGCCTCCTCCACACTCTCAATTGGCGCCGTGGACGTAATCGATGTTTTGGTGATGCTAATCTTGGTCTGCTTGCCATCGCTGCTGTCGCTATTGGAGTCCTCCTTGATGGTGGCCGAGATTAGCTTGGTGTGGTGCACCTGGAAGGTGGGAATCAGTGGGATGGCACCACCATTGTGTGGCTGCACGGACACATGATCGATAATCAAGTGGGCGGGCACACCATCCTCTCCATCGGGCACCTTCCTGGTGGTCTGCAGCAGAATCTTGCGCGCCAGGCCATCGTCCGAGGCCGAGACGACTGATGTGGCCGGCGTGGACTCATCAGATCGCTTGGTCAGCGCGTGCTCCTCGCCCTCAGTGATCGCAGCCTGAGATTCAGGTTTCACCTCCTCCACCTCGCTGCCCGGCGCACTGGCCTGGTGCAGACTCAAGGCGGACGTGAACAGACTGTCCTCCAGATCTCCGATCAGCCCATGGAAGGAGATCTGCTTCAGCTCGGCATCGGGATTGGCCTGCACCTGCCGCTTGACTACATCCTGTTTCTCCAGCGGCTGAAAGCCCGAGAAGATTTCACCCAAATCGAAGGGTGCGGCCAACGAAGAAGCCGCCAGGGTCGCCAGCAACTAAAACATAAGTAAAAAAATTAACAATTAGAAAAGTTCAGCAAGACCATGATCCTCAATTCTATGATTGTTAACATCACATATGGACGGATATTCCGGTGGTTAATTGGTGTGATTAAGTTGATATCTAAATTTCCTTGGACGATCTTCACTCACGGTGGTTAGCAAAGTGCACTTCATGGCCACTGCTTCTGCTGATTTGGTCCGGTTGGTTGTGTTCAGCTCCAAGCTCAGATCGGAAATAAGTTTACGGCCCAGTGGCCGGTGAGTTTTTAAAGTTTTCTGGCGCCCGCCGAACGGCCGACTGAAAGTTGCGACTAAGCTTTATTATAACGTTCAGTTAGCACATTAATCGCTTGGTTTGCCGAACTTGTTTTGGTGCCTGCGCGTGCTACTCCCTCGATGTTTGGGCCCAAACCAATTTTACTTGTCATTCGTCCGTGTTCTGTTTGTTGTCCAGCTCCACTGATTCGGCACTCCATAAAAAATCACTGGAAAATTCAGTTTAAAGATCACTAAGATTTTAAACATAAGAATGCACGTATATGAAAGTAGTTTTCAAGTGAGATTGACTTTTAAGAAGTACTCAGCGGCTAAGCCTTCCATCAAGTTATCACAAAATCATCAAAATATAACTCTTATTTCAAATTAATGATAATATTTTAAGCCTTCATGACTCAAATTTGTATCAATTAGTTTAAATATATTCCAAGGACTTACACGATGTGACCCAGGAGTTTTAGAAACACATCTTAGAGCGGCGCTGTCAAGTCCAAGTTGATTGTCTTAATTGCGCGAATTAACATATATTTACTAAAATTAAATTTCCAAGAAGCCGATCAAAATAAAAACAAGATCAGTCTGAAGACGTTGAAAGGCCAAAACAATCGGAGAGAAAGAGAAACCGCAAATTATTTTGGGAATATGTGTGTATCTTCGAGATACTTCTGCATCCCTGGGATGAGTGCACTTTGTTCCAATTACAACTGCGCCTCTTTAACACTTCATAATTAGAGCGGTCGCCATGAGATCACCGGGGCACAAAGTTGATATGCGAGATGTGCAAATTAATTTCAAAAATTTTCCGCTGAGACAAAGGTCCATACTGAGGTGAAAACTTGTTAAAGAAACGCGCCTGGAAACCGATTTGCCTCCATATCGCAAAACCACAAAGCGTTCACTGTGCCTCCGATTCGCGGGAAAAGACTGGCGACCAAAAAAAACGCAGAATCCGGGCGATCATGAATGAAAGTCAAGATCTGGCTGGTTATGCCGGAGTATGGGCGGCTTTAGGAGGTTAACTCTAGTGTGGGTTAACTCGATAACTCGGCGAGTTATAAAAATCACAAATTTTTTATTTTAATTATGAATTTATGAGGCATTCGGCGGGGGATGTGCGCAATATCTCCACATCTGCTCTCTAATTCTTCGCCTGAGTCAGCGAAATCTTGGTACTTTCAAATTCTAAAGTTCTCATATCTAGTACCTCCATAATTATATTATTTTATGAAATAACGAATCAAAGGAGACTGTCCATTACATTTAATACAAGCATAATATTTTACTGCCACACAAGGCGTATGCGTAATTTGGAGAGATTCAGATCGAAAGAAGCTTAGCATGTGACGAATAAAACTCTCACATTGCATATCAAATGCAAACGATCTTGATATTCTGCGGTCCGAGGCACAAGTGTACGTCATATGGAGCGTATGCTTAATGTGAAATAATCTTGGTAGACGGGCGCGTGTCCAGACCACATGCAATGATCCCGACAAATGCGTCACCGGAGGTGCAATGTTTATGGGCTTATTTTTGGCCAGAGTCGAGGAGTAAACAACCGCGCGAGAATTGCGTAGACAGCCCTTGCCAATGGTCAATATCGGTGGGGATCCGACTGGGGGACAGTCCCTGGGACACGCTCCCAAAACGAGCACAATTAATTAGAGTCTGGGCCGCTCGAAAACAATCGCCAGTCCAGCCGAAACGGAAGCCAGCTCCGAATCCGCGCCTAGAAACCGGCGACGAAGACCCCGGAGAGTGGCAAACCTGTCGGGCAATTAACAGATGCCGATAATTACGCGGAATCGCGCCTCGCCAGCGGACCCGGCCGAAGCTCCAGCGGCACAGTCGCTATAAAAGCGCTCCGATCTGCACTAATTAACTTTAAACGCGCGAAAGTCAGGCGAGGCACTGGAGTCACTATCCCAGAAGAGCTACAGCAGCAGGCCGTCTTCCCTTAGCCCCAAAAGCCTAAACCTAAAGATGCAGGTCCACCAGGCTGTGTTTGGAGCCGCCGTGCTCGGCATGCTGTTGGCCATCGGCTGCTCCCTGCCCGTTTTGGATGCCAGCTCCGGCATCGACAACGCCACCATCGAGGAGCTGAGGAACAGCGTCAACGATACGCCCAAGAATCTGTAAGCTCAGAAAGGATAGTTATATCCAATAATTGGGATTCCTCCTATACCTATAATATAAAAGTAGTAACAAATAAGCGATGCATTAGATTGTTTGAAAAAATCAATATTAGTTCACTATAGTCACAATATTAGCACGCATATTAATTTGTATTTTTAACTTAAAATAAATTGTGCAAATTGAAACAATATATGTTGAAAATGACGTATAAATCACCAGAATTAACTAATTTATATATTTTTGGTCACGTAGAAAGGCTTCTAACCGGTTCTTTTTTTCCTTCCAGCTATGTGGTCAAGGCGGTGGTCTATGAGATCGGCATCCTGACGGACGTGGGCGAGAATGACACCAGTTTCGAGAGCCAGGAACGCGTGGATCTGACCTTCTACGACACGCACAGCAACAAGAGTCACATTGACCTGGGCAACATCCCGCTGCCCATCCAGACCAATGTCACCGGTCAAGTGCTGACCGGCATCGCACCTGTGAATCTGGGAGCCTTCAGCAGCCCCCAGGAACTCCTGGAAACCCTGCCCCTCACCGGAAGCATTGTGAACATCACGCACAGCGACACCGCCTTCTATCAACTGAGCAGATCGAACACCAGTGCCGCGGACAAGCCGCAGATTCTGGATCAGGATGCGCTGGCCAAGCTCACGCACGCGGCCCAGTTGTTCCCGCCATCGTCGCAAATTGGCCAGTCGGTGCCAGTGAACCCAGCTGCCGATAACGAGGTGCCCCAGACGGAACCCGAGGATTAGGATTACTCCGCGGAATCTCATCGTGATGCAGTGCGTTGCTCTCCAAGCAATCTATAAATACGTATACTCTAGATCTACTTAGTTTTATGGCTTCACTTAAGTACCTACAGTGCTAGAAAAGACTGGACGAGGACGAGAGATCGGCAACATTGCCTTGGTCACATCACAAGGTTGGAATTTCACTTTTCTATGGCAAAGTAAAAATAAATTTCGCATTAGTGCTAGGTAAATGAGGCGTCTCTCTTCTATCCAACTGGTGTTATCTGGTCTTCGGATTGTGCGAGGTGGTCATAGTCATGTGAGTGGCGAATGCTAAAAGCATTCCCATCACTTCTCACCTCTGACGTCGGCGGATGGTGGAGTTGAGCAAAAAGTCGGAGGCCCGGCCGGAGCGCCATGGGGTGCAATGAAAATCTGCTCTGGTCGAAGCATTTTATATTAACTAAGTTTTTAATTTTCTCATTTTCAGTTTGTTTGTTGTTGTTTGCTTGGTTGGTTGGTTGTGTGGTTGTGGTTGTTATAACTGTAGTACATGGGGTCTTAGGTGGTAATAGATGATATATATTTTAATATTAATAGATAATGTGTAATATAAATATAATTTTAAACTTGTACACAAAAATTAAAATGTCGAACGTCTCGCCGTCTCGTCTCTCAGATCAGTTTAGAAGAGTCCTTCCCCCCACGCTTCGCTTCATGCAACTTCATCCTCTCTGCCTCATCATCATCATGACTGTTCGTACAAATAAGCTAGAAGATTCGAGAGAAGAACGAAGCGAGCGAGGCACGTCATCTATCTGCGGGGCGGGGACCTTTTCAAAATGTATATACATACTGCAACACACATTTGGATACTCGTAGTTCTCGTATAAATAGTTTAGTTTTTAACTAATTTACATAGTCATCATGCTGACGATGCGCTCTGGCGGCTTCTTCATAATATGCTTTAAATATAGTTAAATATATATGTATGTATGTGGTATATTTTAGTAGTAGCTACAACTTCAACTTATGTGCACACTCCAAAACGTATGTAACTAAAATCCGTAACTAGTATCTGTAGTGAATCTATGCCGTTAGCGTTATGTGTATCGCGTATCCTGTACCTGGTATGTTGGTGATTAAGCCGCAGCAAGTGCCGCTGGCTTGTCCCTCGTTTTATCAGGTCAGGTGGTCAACGACTTCAACGGCGACGGCTTTCCACTCTGCTTTTCCCTCCCCATCCGCCCCAATTTCTGATTATTATCTTGATCTTTATACCATCCGACTTACAGAAGTTAAAGGGCGGGACCGTGAGGCGCCAAGGTCGCGTTTGGCTTAAAAACGAAACTAATGTTAAAGCGCTGTCAATGCTGCAAACGTTGCGAGATTAGGTTTTTGGTTGATCCAACATGCTCTTTAATCTGCGAAGACAAAAACAAATTATTAAAATATTACTATAATGTTACTCTAAACATTTTCAAGCTATTGATCTGGGAAATCACGTACCTATGACATGACTCTCCATATTTGTGATGCGTGGCTTCGATGCGGGCTGTGGTATGATGGTGATCTCATCGTTGATCTTAAGCGGCTTCAGCAGAGAGTCATTGGCCGCTCCCAGCGAACTGCGCGACATCCCTGCCCCAGATCCTGACCCGCTGGACTGCCCACTGTTCTTCTTGCTGTCCATCGCCTTCCTGGCCACGGTACTGTGGGCGGTGTAAACATGTGTCTCAAACTGTTTGTACATGCCGAATGTCGCCGTGCAAACAGTGCACTTGTAGGATAGGTGAGCGGGCTTCAAGGTCATATGATGATCGCGCGACACGTGATTCAGCAGCTTCCATTGGTACATCTAAAGGTAGAGCAAGAGCAGCGAGATTTTAGACATTGTTTTCAGTGTTCATCTATACGAAAAACTCACCCTTCCACAGACTGGACAGCGACCAGCATCCTTGCCCTTGTTGGCAGCCTCCTGCATGGAACTTGTGACCAAGCCATGTGAGCCCAGCAAGTGTCGCTCCAAGCCCTGATCCGTGAAGAACCGGAACTGGCACTTTTGGCAATTCAAAGGCGGCCTATTGTAGATCATCTTGGGGTGAATCTGTTTCATACAAAGCATTTGTTAGCAAATGGGAAAATCGGGGAAAATGGAAACTCAGCTCTACCTTCACTTTGTGCATCCACTGCATGTGGTTGCGCAGCTGCTCCAGATCCTTGATGTACCCATCGCAGATCTCGCAAATAACAAATTGCGCCTTGTTGTTACCGCTGGGACTCTGGCCGGGCTTCATTCCTGCTGCCGCTTGGGGCGCCTTGCTGGACGAGGCACCCGCTCCGGCGCCCACCGAGCTCTGTCGAGGTAATGGCGTTATCGAGATGCTGGGCTGTCCGGCCATTGGCTTCTTGGACGCCTGTATAAATAGATCGATATTCTATTAAAACCGGTTTTTAATGGGAGAGTCTATTTTGGTACAGCTAAACATAAAAATTCAGGCTTGTATTCATGCCACACATTATAACATTTAAAACCTCAATTCCAATTAGTGTTGGGTAATCCTAGTTCAATTTGAGGAATAAGTTCGTTCGTTCGTTTAAAATCAATGAACTAGGTCGTTCATTTAGTTCAATCGTTCATTTTTTAAACTTGCTTAAAGGTGCTTCAAAAAAAAAAATGTTATGAATTTATTTCATACAATGCTGTCATTGAAAATTAATATTATTTATTCAATTTATGTCAAAAACACTTATACATAATAATAATATAGTAATTTTAATGCATTTATTTGATTTCTGAAAAGAGAATAGAGAAGTTTATTAGGGAACATTTTCAATAACATATGATAAAATTATGTTTATACCTGTGATCCATCTACATGTTGCTATGAAGGAACATTAGATTTTCCACTTTATTAGGTTTTAGTAGCATCCGTCTTTTTCGGATGATTTCCCCAGCACTTGAAAATAGGCGTTCGCAAGGAACTGATGTAGCCATAAGGCATAGTCGCTTAAGGCTGTAAGAATATAGATGCGGATACAATTTCTTTCTTTGTTCCCACCAAACCAAAGGGTCAGCAGTCCTCAGTATAAATTCCTCTTCGAGGTATTTTTCCATCTCTTTCTCGGCAGAACCGGTAGTGTTTGCAGCCTTTGTCGTGTTCTTGAACTCACTGTCAAAATCACACCAAACCGAACTCTGATTGGCTGAATTAGTTTCAAACGCAGGTGATTCGAATTCATAATTTTCGCTGTTGAGACGAATTGGAGTTACTTTCCTTTTAAGATTACAAACAGCTTTTTCGTATTCTTCTTTTGACTTGAACCAACGACCTTTAAATCGAGGATCTAAAATGTTACTCTCTGCGTAGAGTTCGTTACTTTCCAGCTTGCAAAATCGTCGATTCATCTCAGCTTTTAGAACTGCAACAAGTGCAGCAACACATTTATCCTTAGGCGTTTTGTTATTCAAACAGTTCTGTAGCAAAATCGCAAGAACTATAACCTTTGAAAGGGTTACATTCTTTTCTGCTGATATTTCTTCTGTTACCTCCATGAATGGTTTTAATATAGGCAGTAACTCTTCTACTATCGCCCACTCATTCTGAGATAAGTTTAATTCAGAACGCAGAGTAGAAAGTGTTAATATAAGAGCATCTTTCAACACAACAAGCCTTTCTAGCATTTTAAAAGTTGAATTCCAACGAGTTGACACATCTTGAATCAATTTGAGATCGGGCAAGTTCAATTGGGTTTGAGGTGACTTCAGCTTCTTAAGGCCGAAAGTGCTACGATTGAAAAACTCCACAATGAGTTTGACTTTGTTTTGTACAACGCTGATTTTGCGGAGTCCTTTTTGCACAATTAGGTTCAAGCTATGTGCAAAACATGGTATATGTGGCCAATTTCCTGTTTTAATGGCATTGACAATATTTGCAGCATTATCGGAAACCACAGCAGATATTTTGTTCTCTATACTCCATCTTTCTGCTATTTTTTGTAAAAATGCGCACAGATTTTGACCACTGTGCTGCTCAACGAATGCCTCGCATGCAATCATATGTGAGCTCATAACAGTTGCCTCACTCTCAATAAAATGAGCTGTAACAGCAATATAACTTTCATTTGCAAGAGAGGTCCAACAATCCGTTGTCAAACAAACTGCAGATGCCAGCTCCATTTTTTCTTTGACGCTACCAACAATTTCGTCCCGAAGCTTTGGAAGAAGCACGTTGGACAGCGTTTTTCGAGTGGGCATCTTGTATCCGGGGCAATTAGACACATCATCTATGAGCTGCTTGAAATCAGGCTCTTCTACCATTCGCAATGCATGATGACCTTTTGAAATCATACGAACTAGTTGCCTATCAATTTTCTCAGCTTTCCCGGCAGCCGGTGGTCGTTGAATGAACGAAGTTATTACTTGCTGTTGGGGTCCAATTATCTGAGGAGTCTATGTTAAAAGAAATCTAGAATTTAGTAAGCCTACTTAAATGAATAAATCAAAATATTATGTTTACATTTGCTTCCTGTCGGCTTTCATTGGTTTGGCGCTTTGTTTCCTCCAAAGCTGCTGGGTGCTTATTTTTAAGGTGACGCGATAAGTTTCCTTGCGATCCACCAGCCACACTAAGCACAGTTTTGCAGTATTTGCATTTAGCACTCTTCTCATCCACTGAATCAAAGAAATTCCAAACTTTGCTATGCTTTCGTTTTGAAGCCATAGATACGCACAAACTTGTAAACCGTAGTTTTAAATGTATGCGAAAATTAATCAGCTTATTCGATAAGCGAACTTTCGAACTAAATGAACTAAGACCAACCTATCGAACTAAGTGAACTCAGACCGACCTATCGAACTAAGTGAACTCAGACCGACCTATCGAACTAAGTGAACAACGAACGAACGATCAGGGTAAGAGATCAAAATGAACGACGTGAACTAAGTGAACTATATTGAACTAAGTGAACTAAATTGAACTATCGAACTATATTGAACTATAAAGGCAGACATAGTTCGTTCGTTCAGTTTGGTGAATAGTTCAATTTAGTTCGTTCGTTCACGAACGACACAACACTAATTCCAATGTTTAAATAATTAAAAAAACGTAGTTTACCTGAACAAGCTGTCCGGCTGCCAGCTGATAGCTATTGGGCAACGAGAGTCCCGCACTCATAGCATTGCCTCCACGCACCGGCGCAGGATTTCGCACCATGTTCTGTTTGGGTGGCTGCGGGGCTCGCTGACGCATCTTGGCCGCATTCTGGGCGGCTAACGCGGCTGCCTGAAGGTTATTCCTCGCCTGTGCCGCCGCTTGCTGCTGCTGAATGTTGGCCAGAGCGGCCTTTTGTGCCGCCGCCTGTGCAGCCATAGCCTGGAAGGGATTAAACCGATTATAAACAGATTGCAAAAGACTCAGATGTAGATATTCCTACCTGATAGGCGGTGGCAGTGCCCACAAGACCATGACGTGGCTTAATGCGCGGTATCTTGGCCGGTGCCTCCCAGTCGTTCGGCGGCGCCAGGTTAAGCTCCGGCCGGAACTTCTTAGCGCATACGGGCTGATGTCGGGCCAGCTTTGCCTTGCCATTATCCTCGAAGCCGCAGTTGGGACACTGGTGGTAGGGCAGTGGCTTTATAAGGCGCGCCTTTATGTTGTGCACCGCCTCCATGTGGTAGACAATCTCCGTGGCGTTCCGTATCTCAAACGTGCAGAAGTTACACTTGTACAGCACTCCGTTCATGTGCGGCGTCTCGTAGTGATTAGCCATCGCCATGGCGGACTCCGACTTAAAGTTGCAGAACTCGCATCGCTTCATCCGGAACTTGAAGGGCGCGTTTTTCGTCTTGGACGCCTGCAGGTTGCCAGAGAGCGCATTGATGGCCATCTCAAACTCCTTGGAATTTTGCACCTGCGCCTTGCGCATCTTGCGCTTCTGCAGACGCAGCAGATCCGACTGCACGTACTCCTGCACCAGACCCACGCCAATGTCCATGAAGAACTTGCCCAACGGACTCTCAAAATAGTTCTCCTGTCCCGGCTTGTTGCCGCCCGGATTGTTTACCGACACTCCGCCCGCTGTTGCCAAGGCAGCGGCAGGCTTGATGGCCACTTTCAAGGCGCTCAAGTCATCGTTTGCCTCCTTGATCAGCACCTTAGTCCGCACGCCCGACTCCGAGTCGTCATCGTCGTCTTCGTCGTCATCATCGTCTGACTGCTCCGACCAGGACTCGTCGTCACCTCGCTTTTTCTTTTTCTTTTTGCCGCTTTCATCGGCCTGATCCGCTGGCTTGTCCTCTTTGTTTTGCTCGGTCATCATGTCGAACTCGTCGCCCTTGTCTGCCTCGGCCAAATCCTCAGCCGACAGTGCATACTTGGTCTCAATTGCCTTGACGACCTCGCAGATGTTTTCGCGCGGTGGCTTTTCATAGATGTAGGGTACAATGAAGGAGGGCGCTTCCAGGACAAACATGTCGTCAGTGAGACCGGGCAGCAGGTTGGCGTTATTGGTCATGCTCGGCAGCCCGGTAAGCGATAACGTAGGCTGATTCAGCTGCACTGGACTGGCGCTCATGCCGCCCGCCATGGGAACTAGCTTAGGCGGCACAACACCCAGATTGGTGGCCGCTCCCGTCACAGCATTCGTTATGGTCACCGGGTAGATAGAATCTCGGGGACCCGACACAGAGCTCGGACTGCCATCGAGAGGCATTAACGAGCGGGCATCCTTGATGGTCAGCTGGCCCATTCCCGAGGGCGTTGAACTTCGCTGTCTCTTATGGCTGGGCTGTTGAAGCTGCAGGTCATCTAGGTCGCTCTTGCGCTTGCCGCTGGGCGAAATACTTAGCGGTGTGTCATCTTCAATCACGACGCAGTCGTCGTCATCATCATCATCCTCATTATCCAGAACGGGCGGTGGCGGGGTGGCCTTGACAACTGGCGGGAGCTTCTTTACTGGCGGCGGTGGAGCTGGGGACTCCGTATCCGAATCGGAGGGTATCAGAACAGCATCGTCGGAGGATTCACCACCACTGGAGGAAGCCGGTTTGTCTGCCTTTTCGGTGGGCTTCGCCGGTTCCTTGTGCTCCGTAATATCCTCCATGTCCTCGTCACTATCCTCGTCCAGGTTAACCACACCACCATCGGAGGGAGCTATTGCCGCCCTAGCCTCTGCTAAGCTGGCTTGGCCATTCTCCTTCTGCTTGGGACTGGCTCCAAACCCATTCTCCTGCTTCGCTGGGGGCTCTTCCTCTACGACTCCTTCGCTGGCCACGCTCTCCTCGCCATCTAGATGCGGTTTCTTCCCGCTGACCAGTTCATCCTCAGGAACTGTGACTGCTCCCAGGGGATCTTCGGCCTCGCAGCTGTTTTCCGCTGTGCTACCGATCTTTTGGGCATCGTCTTCGTTCTCTGGCTCATGATCGCCATCTCCGTTTGTGGTAGCCTCCTCTTCCTCGTCTTCTTCATCCAGTTTGGGCTCCTTTGAGCTGCTGCTGGTAATCTGTGAGTCTTCGTCGTCGTTCTCCACTTCGTTTTCCTCCACGTCTTCGGAACCGTCCACCTCCATTATCTCGTCGGCCACTGGAGCTTGTGGAGATGCCTGGGCCACATCCTCTATAACGATGTCCTTGCCGCTCGCGGCAAGCAGCTCGAGCTTTTCATTGGAAGGAGCCTCCGCCATGTGCTCATCATCCTCCTGCTGCTCCTCGACCACCTGCTCTTCCTCGTCCTCCACAGTTGTGACCTGCTGCTCAACATCATCTGCTGATGGTTTACTCTGTTTTGGGGAACTTGATGCGCTGGCAAGCTTTGTCGTGGGCTCGGCCACGCCCTCCGGCAAAACGACATCGACTTCAGTCATTTGAGGTCCGTTCTCTGCTCCGTGGAATGTGCCCAAGTCGGTTTTTCTTCCAGCTGTTTGTGTTTCTGCAAGAGACATAATAAAATTGAAGAATTATCAAAACTGACTTGGGAATTTAAATTTTTACTTAATTTTACTTAATGGCAGCAAAATGGCAAAAAATTGGCACGTAAAAGAAAACTAAAGTATCAAAAAGCAACGAATGAGCAGCACAAAGCGCAGCGGTCGAAGAGTAAAAATAAAAAGAGCTACAACTGCAGAAAGAGGACGGCGAAGGGGCGAGACGGGCCGAAAAATTAACAATCACCGAAAAATATTTGAAAATCTAGGTGAATTAAGAAGGTGAACTCAAGAAAAGGCGGACCAAAGACAGGGCAGCAGTGGCAGGGCACGGGGAGCGGGGGAAGTTGAAAGAATGGTTTGATACAAAATGGCTGCCATATTGGATTAAAACTAAAATACAATTTAATATGTAATGTAAGTATGTAAATGGCTTTACACTGCGAGAAAAAAGAGAAATGCAGGACCGGGGGAGTTATGGTTTGCCGATATATGTAATTTATATACAGTGGCATTAACACACTTGCCTATATATTAAACATATATTTATATATGTTTATGTGAAATGTTTGTATGTACAAACGAACAGTTACCGAGCAGAGCCAACAAAACGATTGACATACATACAGACACAAACACACACACACCGCCTGCACACACAAATATACAATCTATATATACGGCACATATATATTTGTATGCTTGTAAGCACAGGGGGAGGGACGCAGGGCGGGGGGCGGCACGGATGACGACGTTTGGCTTTAGCTTTATTTTTTGTAGTTGTTTTTGTTGCTCGGCTGGCGGCGTGGTGGAGTATACTACCGCTGTTGTTGCTGCTGTTGTTGTTGTTGTACTTTTTGGTACAGGAGCGTGTTTTTGCGCTAGTGTTTGTCCCTGTGTGCGTGTGTGTGCGGCGCTTGCTTGCGTATGTGTGTGTATTTTTTCTGCTGCTATGTTGGATCTCACCTTTTCAATATTCTAGGTTTCTTTCATACTAAAGACGATTTTCAGCGGCATTTAGCTTTGTTTTTGTTTCTTGGCGGCACTTACATTCACATTTTCCCCTCACAATCGGCAGGTTGTTGTTTTGTTTCGCCTCCCTTTTGATCCCTTGATCACAATAAACAAAAAACAGTGCTGCCAATTAATGAAAGATCGTCTTCTTGCGAAATAACCAGGGAAAATCCGAAAATTTTGCGTGGGGTTTTTTTTAATTGGAGAAAAAAAACTGAGCAGAAAGAACGCCGAAGGCGGAGACACAAGAGACGAGCGAACGAACAAGCAGGCAAGGCAAACTGGAAATGTGTGAGGCGGAAAAAGCAAAAACAGAGTTGCAACGAACAGCAGGGCGCGCGCAGGGTTGCACGGCTTATCGGTTATCGATTGCCGGCCATCGATAGCGAGCCACCCAAAGGTGCCAATTGCTAATTTCGCAATTAATTTTGAAATTAATTCATATATTCGCTCATTTTCCTTCTCTAGTAACGGTAATAGCTTTTACATTGCCGGCTATGGAGAGGGCTCTCTCTCATTTGAACGCCTCTCAAAAATAGCGAATAAGCGTGTGAAGCGCATGGCCCGCACACATGGGCCTTTGTGCATGTATGTGTGTGTGTGTGTGTGCATGAATGGAATGGCGTGGAATGGGAGGGAAAACAAATTTGACAATTGTACGCGCGCCACGAACGAAATGAACAAAACAAAACTGAAACGGCATTGCTTGTCGCCGGTTTTACTTTGATGGATTTATGCGAATCGGCATGTGCGGAAATTCAAACAGAGCGCGCGAAAAAATCTAGATGGCTATCGCAGATAAATATGGCAAATTGCAACTCCCCCGCCGCCGCACCCCTCTCACCAACACACTCACTCATACTAGCACACACACTAGCGTCTTAAACTGTATACTCATCACGATACTTTTGCTGATGCTTCTTCTTTCTCCTTCAACTTATTTCAGATTACGCTGTCCCTCTCTTTCGCACCCACGGCCCCGGGGTATATACAATCGTACATACCTATCTATATGTATACATACAACTAAATATGTATGTCCGTATGTAAGTCGCCCTATGCATGTGTGCGTGTGTGTGTGTGTCTGTGCGATTTGGTCTATATGCAAGTACAAAATTTGAAAGTAACCCGCTTCTGGCGCATTTTCCATCCCCGTCCCCTGACCCCTGCCCACCTCCTCCCCCGTGATCGACAACTTGGTAGAGGTCGAAGGGCATCCGGAGCAAGGAGCAAGCCACCTAACCAATCGCCATCATCATTAAAGACCCCGAACTCAAACCCAAACCGCAACTATCGCCGCACTTTATGTTATACATACACGTGACCCTTTTCGATATCGAGTAAATTAGCCAATTCATATTTTCCAGTGCAAATTCACAAAGTTAAGCGGAAATTACTGTGGCAGTTGGAGTCTTAATATCTTAGAAGTTAAGACAATTAGATCTAAAGTGAAGATACAAGATACTAATTTAAGAGATTGATCGCAGTCCCCAAATGTATTTAAAAGGACTACACTACTTTTCTTCTAGTCAGGTGATTAAATTATAAGAAATTAGGTATCAGTTTAGATATTCCAGTTGTCCGAGGACTTGCTCTAGCAAAATTCGGACTTCGATCAACATTTAAGATCAATCTGTATTGGGATTGAATATTAATTAAATGAAATGGAAAAATGCAACATTTGCTAAATAAAATAAAAGAAAATAATTATGTTGTTTTCACCACAAATATTAGGATCTGAGTCACAAATACTTTTCCAAGTTGTATGATTCACGTAAAGTACATTACGTGTTAATAATAAATATAATTAGTATGTTAATTATTTACTTAAAACGTGTAACACTTATTTGAAAACATAAATTGACAATAAATTTTGAAGTGCTTTAAGGAAAAAATCATATGTTGTAGGTATCTAAGGGATCTTTCAAGAATTCTATAATTATTTTTACGATCGACGTGTCAAAATCATGATCTAATCTCAATGATTCATTTCTAAATAACAATAAATAGGCAATACATGCATATGTTTGCAAAAACTCAAATATATACTATATAATTTAGCTTTAACTTAGGAAATGTTGTATACAGTTTGGTTCTTTAGTGAAAAATCTACAATCTATAACGACCGCGTCATTTCGAGTTGGGTTCTGATACATACATATGGAAACCCCATTATTAAACTCATAATATTCACATGGCAGCAAAGAAATTCAAAGCGTAGTTAACAATCGCTTACAGTTTTTGACCTGAATTTCTCACCTTAATCATTCGCTGCAGGTTAACTTGGTTGGTGCAACTTATAGCCAAATAACTAAGGTCTGATCTTCAATCCTTGGGCGTCTCGTCCTCCTCGTCCTCGTTGAAGGACAGCTTGCTACTGGCGGCCTTGGACTTCTTGCTCTTGGATGTGCTGGATTTTTCGGACTTCCTGTTGGTTTCAGATTGGGACTCTTTTTTCTCGATGTTGGGCTGCTTGACACGCTGTTTGAAGACTATTGGCTGCGTCAGATCCGCTCGCTTTTCGGCTAATTCTGGAAGATTGAAAATGGGAGTTAGTTATGCTCAGAAATCATCTGTACTTATTATGATCGTAGTTAAACTTATACGTCAGACATAATTAACAAATTATAGGGAGCAATGAAGTTATGTAAATCTATCTATCTATGATCCGATTATAAAATTGCCAGAGCTCTAATGGAAATCGAAAGGTGACTAGAATTCCGGTGCCTGCAATTCATTATTGGATTGGAAAATGTATCTGGGTTTTAAAAACTGCAGCATGACAAAGGGGGGGAAATCAGAACAAGCCACCCACCGACCCCCCTTTTCCAAACAGCACCCACAAGATGTTTTTCTCGGCCCTGGGAAGCCCGCCCCTTCGCCCGCCGCTCCCGCTTCACGCCCCCTCCTGCTCCACCCACTGATTCGCAACCCGCCCCCGCGTTTCCCCTCAGCCCCTTCTTCCTCGCCTACCCCCTCCCCGCAGCGGCTTTAGCCACCGCCACCACGTCGTCAAGCCACTTTGGCCCGCTCTTTTTCTCTTTGCTCGCCTGCTTCGTTCATCATTGTCTCTCCGCTTTGCCCGCCTCCTTCATCCGTTCGTTCTTGCACACGTTGTTTTCACCCGATTTTCTGCGCTCTTCCAAGTGGGGCTGAAGGGGGCAGGGGGGCGAGCGGAAGAGGCGGACAAAGCGAGCGGCGGCAGCTGCTGTTGTTAACTTCTTTGCCGGCTGCTTTATCGCCCCGCCCGCTTTGCCAACGATTTTCATCACATGCTCTGCTTTGGCGGAGCCCCCAATGAAAATGTCAGTGTGTATGCCTCGTCGGCTAGCTGCTGCGGGTGTGTGTGTCTGTGTGAGGGCTGCTCCGCTGGGCAAAAAAGGGAATCTTTAGGACGGAAATGACCAAGATTGCTATGGCAACATGGGGCTTTAAAAAGATTGAAAAACAGAAGGTGCTCTTCGAAAAAAAACACCTACTTCTTGCAACAAACGGCTGTTTTCGCACTACCGTTAGATTTTCATTGGCAAAAATGCACAAGCACACGCGCGCACTCATACATAAGCAACGGTATATACGCAGTTATGTACATATATATGATTTAGATATATGTAACGCCGGGCAGAAGAAGACAACCGCTCGATTCTGACTGAAAAGTTAAACTGAAAGACAAACTACAACATCCTACCTACGCACACACGTGCAACTGCCGCCGCCGCCACCGTGGGCTATGTGCATGCATGTGTGTGTGCGAGCGTGTAAGTATGTATGTACTACAGCGATATGTATGTATGCATGTTTGTACATATGTACCGACCTTTGGAGGCCAACAGTTTCTCCGTTTTGGCCTCTTCGGCGGAGAGATCACCCGGCCTAAGGACGACCACCTGCGGCTGTTCGTCCTCCCGCGAATCCTCCTCAGAATCGTAGTCCTCCTGGTCCTGCGGATCCAATCGCTGACGCTAACCAATGATTATCCGCATTAGAATGCTGCAGAGACCTTCCACGAAAAACTCACCTTGGTCTCTACGGTCGGTCCCTCCTTGTAGCCAATTTCAGCCTTCAACTTGGCCAGAAAACTAGGTTCTTGCGGCTTTACGTACGTTATGTTGCGCTTGGACATATCAGATATGGCGGCTATATCATTGCACTTCTCGGCCGATTTAGCAGCTGTTTTTGCACTTTTTATTTACCACAAATGTCGATAAGAAAAACATATGCTTATCAAGCAGTGTGGGGAAGCGCGCGTTGACAATACTAAATCGATTACAACTGCTATACTTTTAAATAAAGTTAGACAATTGTAAATCCAATATAAATAGTTATAATGTTAAAGTTTAAGCTTGCTCTTTTAATACTTTTAGTCCCAATTTTAGAGTCCTTGTTATATTAATCGATAACATTGATAAGTAACAGCTGTACTGCCGTGTGCAAAGTGCTGCCCATAAAAATTGCAGATGGGCAGCACTGTTAAGCAAAAGCGGTTACTTTTTGAAAATGGTTCCTGCTAGTTAAGAGTAAACATATTTTTAATATTTCTTTAAATATTGAATATTTTCTTATTTGTTTTGATGCATTTATTTAAATAGTTTAAGTTTCTATTTCCAACCGGCATTCCCGCTGAGACAACAGATTGCCCCGAGACGTGCAATCAATTTGTGAATAGATATACAACCTCCTCGCTGCCAATCAAAAAATGGGCGCATAAAACTGTCGCATAACTTGCAAATTTTCCGCTTCACCTGGAATTCCGTGCTCCAAAACAGAAATTTGATCGCTTCTGACAGCAAAACAATACACAGCGGCATTCATCAACGTCAGTGGCTTCCATTTGCGATGTCGTATGCACAGCTTCCTCCTCGCTGGAAGCCTCCTCTTCGTTCCTGGGAACATAATAAATCATCTGCAAATTGATTTCAAAACTTCGACAGCTAACCAAAAAAGAGCTGCCGAAAAATAAAGGCAAATGAAAACTGCAGCAAAGCGGAGAAATTTTATGAGCTGCAGCATATGTTGGGAAAAACACAAATATGATACACTGAGAAAACAGCGTTTTATTTAGTTATAAATATAAGTAAAACGATCAATAAAATACTTGAGAGAACCTAAACAAAAGCTTTTTCGATTTTTTTCATAAACCCAAGCAATTATCTGTAGACTGACAGATAGACAAGAATCAAATTAGTGTCATATCCAGTGAAAAATAAGACTATAAAACATAAATTTATATTTCATATATTTCAAATTTTACTTTTGTTTCTCCGTGGAGGAATTCCCCCTGAAAAACTCCGATTTCTGCATTCTGGCACGCGGCAGCAGCTTTTCCCCAAAGGGTTTTCGCTGGTCCCCGAACTAATATCAAATTGATAGCTTTTAAATTTGATTTCGCGTCTTATCACCGACCGCTTAAGCGAGCAGTTTCGGAGCTGCAGCTTCCAATCGCTACGCAATCCACACCGCCCCCCCCCCCCCCCCCCCTCGATGGTTGGAAAAACAAATGGAGTGTGGCCGGGAGGGGGGGAGCACCCCCTCATGCATTAAAAATGAGGATGGCAGGGCATTTGATGCTGTGCAAGTGCAACGTGGCGTATGCTTGTTGTGTTTTGTTTTGCTCGCTTTGCGTCCGCATTGAAAATACATTGAAAATGCCGGTGCAACACAAGTGTTTCGGCCTTGATACGGATACGGATACGATGCGCTGCGATATACACTCGTATAGGCTATATGCTGGTCATAGAGTCATCCATCCGACCGTCCCATTCAGAATCCATAGGCTTCAGTCACATGCCGGCCAACTAATATCGAGCACTCTTCAGAACGCAGAGCCTCAGGAAAATGTTATCACAGTCTGCATCCGGCACGGAGTCCTCCGCCTCTGCCGAAGTGCAACTCGGCGACTCGGTTCAAATTCCGCTTTTCAGTCTCTGCTCTTCGGCGCTCAGATGCTAGTCGGCATTTGGCGCGTGCAGTTCAGTTCACTCGGTCGAAAATTGCCCGGACTCGCTTAATAGCGGAATATCGTTCTAAAATTAAACATTTCGCGGAGGCACTGAGAGAAAACTATCGCTCGAATCGCTGGTAATTCGGTAATTTTGCATAGCAAAGCGAGAAGAAAATATTGGTTAAAATATTCGAATGTCCAAAACAATAGTGTTGGAAATCAAGTGAATCAATTTGAAAAATCCAGGATAGTATTGAAAAAAAATCAATTTTTTTGAATATTCCCAAAATTAGAAAATAGATTGTTTAAAAAAAAAAATATACTCGTTTTTTAAGAAAAGATTTTATAGACAAACATTTTTAAATTATTTTTCGAATATTTGCTGGAATTTGGCAGTTTATCATTTACTAGCCCTTTAAATTATTATTTTTTTTTAGAAGCAGATAAGACCGTTTAGGATACCGAATGATATCTCTTGGAATTCTCTTTGTGCAGCTGCCTGAGCTTCTGGGCGATATGTGAGCAGCAGTGCCACAGTGTTTAGGGACCACACTTGGTGATAACCGACGACCGGCGGCCCAGTGATAAGCGAGTGGTTCGAACTTCCGCCCCTCGCAGGCGATTGTCGTCTCGAGTCGAGTTGCTTGAACAGTTCTTGGACTAACATCCAGTTGGTGAGAAGTGCGCGAAACTAGACTGCCCTCGAAATGCGAGTTCCGCTGCTCCCGCTGCAGCTGCTCGGCCTGCTGCTCCTCCTCGCCGGCGGAGTGCAGTCCGTCTACTGTCCGGCCGGATGCACCTGCCTGGAGCGAACAGTGCGCTGCATCCGCGCCAAGCTGTCCGCCGTGCCCAAACTGCCCCAGAATACCCAAACGCTGTAAGTACTCCATGAACTTAAGATCCTTACCATACATAATATTTTTAAAAAAAAATAAATAATAAAATAAAAATTGGCTAAAGATTTATAGTGCTCATTGAATTCCAAGCTTAAGTTCAAAACTTTTATATGTTGTCCAATTTTGACTTCTTTTCGTCGAGTGTACATAAATCAACGCGGGAGTTGGCTTGCAAATCCATAAATTAGTTTTTAATGTTTTCTGTGCACGCTGCGAAAAGTTGACGGCGTTAATTTGACGCCCCCCGTTTGTGCTCCTCCTTCCGTGGAATCCCCCTCGCACTCCCATGGGGCCCTCCTGCTCCTGCGGAATCCATGAATCTTCCGCCGAGCTGCGCTATGTTGACTCAATTAAACGGATGTCTAACTGGCGAAAGCTGACTGCGATTTGTATATTTATCACGCTGCCTGTCGCGTATTTGCATGCATGTGCAATATTTCTGACGTTGCATTTATTTTCGAAAATGTCAGCAGTTTTCGCATGAATTTTGGGCACCACAACCCTTTTCCGCATCCCACGCAAATAACTTGGCAAATGTTTGCGGAGCATATGCATATTTATGTAGGCCGTGGCATGTCCCAAGCCGGAGGAGCAACCTCGCATCCCGGGCAGAATGCACCAGCTGCTGCAGCCGGTGGCAAGTTATCAGACAGAAAAACAGTCTCCACTGGAGGACAACAAGATATATCCGGACAGACGGAGCACGGTTTCGTGGTATTTACGGAGAATTCAATTTCCAGCGGGATTGAGCCGCGTTCGATGGCCGGGATTCGGGGATTCGCAGCGGGAAAATGCTGCGAAGGATTTTCACACACGCCCGACAGGTACAAATGGTGGTCCTGGTCCTGGGAATAGGTGAAGCCACTCACTTCACGTGTCAACGAATCGGGAAGCCTTGAACAAATCGATTATATGGCGCTTTCGAAACTATAAAGTGGTCTCAACCGGCGAACATTATTCGCTGATTCGATGTTTTTGAAGCACTTTCGAGTTTAAACTGATACAGTTTAAATCTAAAAAAGAATGCATTCATAGTGAAGGATTTTCCACACTGAATGATGGATAATTCAGCGTTTTTGGGGTGGAAAAAAGGGAATTAAATTGCTTGATTAAATTATATAAGCCGAAAGAAAATGTTCCAGCAAAGAGGTGGATTTTAAAACTGCTGACAGGTGGATAAATAAATGGGTGAAACCAATTACTGCAGCTGTCATCGAATTTGGAGTCCCCAAATAAATGGATTTATTATTTAACTATATCACGGTGGAATGAGGTTTACCCATTTTTGGCCATTTGGAAATTTAAAGACTGCCTACAAATTTAATAATAAATATTTTATTGCATTAAGTAGCGATTGACACAACGAAATAAATAGGTGGTGTTAGATTATGCATTTAAGCCCGCTCGACAGGTGACAAAAGCCTGAAAGGTTGGCTAAAATAAAAATAAAAAATTCCAAAACTGAAATATAATATGCAACTAGAAACTTCTCTGACCGCAGTCGAATTTATAATTGAGTTAACCAACAAAACAATGCCTTTGTATTTAAATATGCCATCGAATCCACATTCATTTGCAATCTCACCAGGAGGATCGCATTCTTTGCCATTTGTTTGGCTCGCCGCACAACAATTTCTCAAATGGGCGAAAGCTGTGGAAAAATGGTAGTGGGAGCCAACAGCATTTGGCAGTACTTAAATTAATCTTCATTTTAAATAAGGTGATGGCTGCATAATTTATCATGCCTCGAGAGCAACAGCATCCGCACACAACAATAGAAAAAAATACGACAAAAATACGAAAAACACTGAAAACACTGAAAGTCTGAAAAAGAGCGCAACTTTTCCGTTGCCATTGCGATTCGCTTTTCATTTATTACGCAGCCGACCCGTTGCACACTTTTAATTAATTTGTTTCATTTATTACTGCATGTGTCTAAAAGTTGCTCTTGTTCTCCACCCCAAACAAGTGCATGTTTGTGCATTTCGCTTTTGTCTGAGGCTGTCGACTCGGATTCCAGCTTTCTTTCCATAATTCTCGAAATGTTTCTCGGCAGTCGAGGAAAAATATGAGCACACATTTTCCCAACCAGAGAGACACTATCATTTTATAGTCCACACATGCCGGCATTTCGGTTCAGTCATCATGAAAATATTCTTGATTTAATTTCCTTAATGGCGAAAATTTTGTTTACAATTTCTGTCGGCAGGTCACTGAAGATAAATGTCGGGCAAACATGAAAGAAATACAAAAAAATCGACCTTAGGTAAAATGGAAATCTATTTCGAGTTAAATTAGACAAAGAATTATAATCAAAAAATATGATATATATTTTTTAAAAATATTCAAATGATATATTAAAGGTTTTGCTGTTTGAATACAAGCATCTATATCTATCTATAGTTAGTTTAATATATTTTAAGATCTTCAAGATCAGCTATAAAAGCTTTCCATTCAAAGATTTCCCAGCAAACTTACAAAAGCATTTTCAGTGAATTCTCTTCTATTTTGCACACTTCAGCTGCCATTCCTCTTCAATTTGATGCTGCTGCATCTCCAGTCCTCTCAAGGCCTAAGCCACATTTCACTTATTTCAAACTGTCCATCCATCAGGCATAAAGTCGCTGCCTTCGCAGCCATTGAAAGTTCTCGCCGAGATGGGGCCATAAAAAATGCTGCAGCAGCTCCACATCCACGAAACATGCCTTTTATATCCTTGACTTGCCTCGAACAAAGGCCCAAACATTTTTTGGCCCGTCCCGTGTGTATTTTAACTGGCAACTAAATGGAAGTCGAAACTGTGTAACATACGGCATCATTCATCTTGCCACGCCCCCGCCTCCAACCGCCCACTCACATGGCAGCTGCTCCTCCCACAGAGCTAAATAAATGCACTTGATTTCATTTCATGATGATGCATTTTTAGCTGACCTTCCATAAAGCACACATCTCGACTTGCTCCGCCATGGAGGCAGTTGCTTTGTCATTATTCCCGGATCGAGCAGCTCGCCCAGTGGAACGCCAGTTGGCCCCCATCCATTCCTGACTCCTAAGCCAGTACTTACTTTTAAGGACCGAGAAAAAATTGCTTTTCAATGGGGCAAAAGTGGTGAGGAAGCAATATATGTGGCAAAAGGTCAAACTAGATAAGATTTAAAACAATTATGCAATTTAAAGCGCAGAATAGTTATTATTAATTAAAAATCTAGAGAGTCTTAAATAATATAATATAATATAATAATATACAAATTTTATCTTTGATTCCCCTTTTCGCTCAGTGTATCCACAGTTGCAAAGACGAGCACATAAATCGCACATGTAGCCAAGACATATGAACTGAATCTGCTCGCCGGCAGCGTCTCTGCCACGCATGCTATCATCTAATAACTTGGCCATTATGCACATATGAAATATATCTCATAATGCCGCACCGACTTGCCTCGCCCCATTGCCCACTTCTTGCTGCCGCCCACTTTGCGGCGGTGTGTCAAAACAAAAGTCGCCGCACGTTGCATGCATGGCATATTAAAAAGTTTGATTAGCGTCCAGTTCGCTGGCTCTGCCACGCCCACCCCCACCACGCCCACTCTCGGACAACATGCCACAAATACAGACACACATATGAGCACGAACATGAGAGTATGAATACAAATACATACACATATGGACAATATTTGGCTTTTTTTGCGAATCAACTATTTGCGAAAACTATTTTGCTAGCAAAAATGTTCCAACTCCCCTGTTGCCCCCGGAAAAGCCCCGATTTTGCCGTCATACTTTCCTGAATTTCTCATCTCGTCGGGCGCATTTATGCGTGAGAAATGCCTTGTATTTTGTAGCTGGTCTCCATATCCTTGTTCCTGTTCCATATCCAGTTGCTGCTGCCATGTTGTTATTAAATATGCATAAATTTCCTTTTTGCACAGGACTTTTGCATTTACATTTGCTGTTTATTTGTCGGTGGGAATATTGAAATTGTTACCAATGGATAGCAGATTCCAGCCAGCACAGAGAACTTGTTTCCGGTGGGCCGCATGGAGTCGGAGTCGGATCTCCGAACTCAGGTGTGGATGAATATCTATTCGGTTGGGCGGTGGAGGTGGCAGTAGGAGGACTCTGTACATAGATCTATCTATCTGGTTATATATACAGGATATGCAGGATACGCAGGCTGGATGCGGATAATTATAACAGCCGGCAAGTTGTCGGTTCAAGTTTCTGACCGATTTGTGAGTACTTCTTCGCTTCGTTTGTGTCGAGTTATGAAGCTTATAGTTTTTTAAATAACTTGCTAATGAGATTTATTATTAATAACCTGAGTGCTTTGGCCATTTCTCAGAAACTCTGTGTTTTTGCAAATTATTTCTGTGCATGTTATGCAGTTCCTAATGAGTTATGGCCAGCTTATTGAGTACTGTATAATTTGAAAGTATATGTTTCATTAAGACCATATTTCGATAAATCAAATTTACTAAATGCTGCTCATTTCCTCTGACCAAATAATAATTAATATTAGGTAAAGATGTTTTTGTGAAACCCTAATGCGGACTATTTAAAATTATTATTCATGATATTTATGGCTTTATGGCTCTCAGCAGCTTTTAATTAAAATGTGTCGTAAACAAACAATATTCTTAGTAATAACAACACATTAGATGTGTGCACAATGCAAAAAAGTAGTACAATGTTAAAGTGATTATAACAAACATAAATAATAATCATTTACATAATTTCTAAAGAATGAAATAAACAGGATTAATTAATACTAATCCGGGGTTTTCTTTTGTTTGGTATTAAATGAAATTTAAATTTAAAAACTAGTTCGTTCAGTAATCACCCCACCTAAGTTCATTTAATTACGCATTTCCGTTGGATTTAATTTCCGTAAGTGGCACTTGCACTTGAAAAACTCATTCTTCTAACATCGCAGTGCCATCAATCAAAGCTTACTGCGTTTGTCTAGTGATAAATCCTCTAAGTGCATTCCGAATCCAATTACCAATCAATCAAAGAGCATCCAATCGTCGCTGTCTCATCCGCATCCTTTTTATGCAGCCTGCCACGCCCCCAAAAAAAGCGTCGCCCCTCTTTGTGAAATATAATATTATTGTTGTTACGGTTTTTGCCCTTGCCGTTCAGTCTGGTTTGACTTTTCAATTGTTGCCATATTTTTGCAGAGCGAAAAAAAGGAAATATGTGGAAATAAAATTAAATTGCGTGTGTGAACAATAAGGATGGAATGCTTACCATGCCGCCACCCAATCAATAATATGATTTGTAATTATGCAAATGAAGCGGTAGACCAGCGAATGGGCCACCACTTGAATGGGCGATGCAGTTTCCATTGATTAAAGCTGAACGCTGCGAAATATTCACTTTTTACATGGCGAACGTCAAAGGGAAATCCCCGAAGGCAAAGTTTTTGCCAATCAAAGCGTATGCATTTTTAATTCACTGTCACAGGCAGAAGTGGAAATGGAGCTGCAAAATCGAGTGGCGTCTCTCGGGTGGGGGATTCCCGATTCGAGATTCGAGATTCGAGATTCCAGGCTCAAGTCTCCAAGGGGTGAGATTACGGATTCCGCCAAGGAATCTGTCTGCCGCCAGTCAGCCAGGCTTCGCTTCACTTTGACATAGAAAAATCTTCTATTGATTTCCCGAAACTCCCCCTCAATTTGCATTTAAAGTTGGACGCTTCCATTTCGCCCACCTCTCGCTCTCGCCCCGCTTTAATGCTACAAAGTGCCACTTGGTTCATTTGCCAGCAGTTCTCCTGCTCCTTCGGATCATGCCACTGGCCCATGCTACTGCCACTGCCCCTGCCACTGCCACGCCCACCAGCTTTGTCATTTCGCATGCTCGTTAGTGCGGAGCAAAGAATGCAAAGTAGCAAGATAGCAAGAGCTGTGTGGAAAATACAGCAGTAGCAGCAGCAGCAGCAACATCATCGCTGCACAAACACATGCCACAATTTATAAGCAAAGTTATTCTGCCACCGAGAAACGGGTGGCCAGGGGGCGGGGCTGTGGCATCTAGCAACATGTCAAAGTGGAGCAATCGGCATGTGCAACGGACACAGAACAGGACACTGAACACGGAAAACAGGCGTGCACTGCGGCAAAAATGGGTAACAAGTTGCGGCTTTCCAAGGCAATATTAAGATGTTCTGGCTGAAAGTTTCCCATCGATTCATGCAAATGTTGCAAAACTACAGAATCATGAAAGTAAATATACTTTATTGTATCCTGCTTTAAAGAAGTCTGCGTTTTGAGGAAGGCGAGCTATTTAATGGCGTCTCTGAAATTCGCATAATAATAATCCCTCTCTTTCGATAAAGGCACAATAGCGCCAGGGATAGATTACAGTGCAGTCCTGCCAACTGGCGGTCAAGCATAAGAAACAAGCAGCATCAGCAGCAGAAGAATTGCAGCCAAAGAGGAGCTGCAGCCCATAAGTATGCTATGGCAACGGAGCGAAGCCCAAAAGCGAAGGAATAAGAGCGCAAATAAAAGCGGTGGACGGCGACTGCTGGATGCGGAGGAGCCCTCCTCCTCAACTGCGCTCCTTGCCAGGTGAGATGCCACCGCCTTGTGGCACGAACTACAGTCAACAGCAGGCGATGGCCAAGCCAAGAAAAAACAAGTCAGCAAGACGAATGTGGCTAAGTGAAATGGGAGATGCTCTTTCGATGAATCAACTAACGATTTAAAAAATCGAACAAGAAACAAGCGAATATAAGAAATCAATTAAGCAAAGAGCTTATCAGTTTATTTTTGACCCTATATCAGTTGGCTGGAAAAGCAGTACCTTCCCAAAAGGGTATTTCCGTGCGTCAAAGAAAAAGGAGCTCGCTCACTGCTCAACCAGGCGGCAAACCAAGTGGGAACGGGGTTCGGGGTCCAAGGAGTCCGAGTCCGAGCCAAGTGGCACACCACGTAACCAGCAGATAGCAGATACAAGATTGCTGGTCCGGGTACGGAACTTGCCCCAGACAGATGCATAATAATGTTAATGTAAGCGCCAGCGACTTTGGGCTGTGGGTAGAGTATGGGTTACCATGGCGTATGCGTAATATGCAAGCAAATATGAAGCCATTCTCGGGCGTGTGAGTTGAAGGCCAAGCCGTAAAGTGAACATGAAATATTTGTAAATTATGTAGTTACTCATCTCAAAATTGGTAAATTAGCTTTAAATTTCGTTAAGAAATTAATAGCTATCCTCTATGCGATTCTCGTTTATTTCTCTTGGACAAAAACCCTTGAAAAATTTTCATAAATTTAGAAATGTTTTGTTTTTTCATTTGCCCGGAATATTTATCAATTTTCATCCAACCCAGCCAAATATATTTATCCCCGGGAAAGCCGAAATAGAATACTGCATCAAGAGGGCTTTGGGTAATATTCGCCTTTTATACGCATATTAAACCGTTTCCACTTGAATGGCGAACTGATTTCATTGCATTTTTATAACGCATATATGTTGCATGGTCGGCGTGTGGGCCAAGTGTGCCTCCTCAAATAAAAACGAAGAGCTGCTCATGCACCCAGCTCCATGCTCGACATATAAATCTGCTGTATAATTGAATTTCACACGTTGCAGGCGAAAAAAAAATAATACCAAAATGGTGCACAGAAAATAAGAAAAAGTGCATAACCAGCGGCAGCGAAAGTTTAAATAAAATTTATTTCAACAAAAATACACACTCGTTGGGCAAATGTGTGTGCAGAGATGGCAGTTGCCTGGAAATGTGAGAATTATATATTGAAGGGCGCCTGGGTTGGGAGCTGGTGCAGCTCCTCCAGGTGGCCACTTTTAACCATGAAGGTGTTTGCCTGGCCAAACTGGAAGCAGCTTAAGCATGCCACAACGAGCAGCCAGGATGATGAGGGCGGGCTCCTGCGATGGAAGCACGAGGACTCCCTTAGACAGCCGGCAATCGCATGTGTGTGGAGTGCACTTGTGAGACATTTACACCTGTAGAAGCGTCGATGGGAGGGGCGGCTCTACGAGGAGCATTCTGAGCTGGGATATGAGCCACGGCTGAAGGAGCTTTTCAGGCACAACACATTAGCAGTCCGACAAAAGTGGAGAGCAATGCTCGAAAAGTATTCGCTCCAGCATACGAGCAGTTCTCACGAACTAAAAATGCAAATTTGTTTTATATTTATCCTTATTGCAAGAGAGGCTAACAGGACTTTAAAAGGGTTATTCTCATGAGTGACAATGAAACGAAGCTCAGAGTAAAAGGCTAACAGAAATAAATTGAGTTATAAAAGTGTCTGAAATTATGCAACCATTTTTTATCACCCACACCACAGATTCTTTTGATTAGTGGCTCTGATAAAATACACCAATCTTGGTGATAGGTTTTCGGTTTCTCTGGAAAAACTTGAGAACGGGTCAGTCAAAAAACGGCGAAGTGAGACAGCAGTTTTAAGTAAGAGAAAATTTGTAGCCCGGGCAGTTCTTTGGCCTTCTACCATTTTGTTTTCCTATGCTCCGAGGGTTTTTCCATCCTTTGCCTCTCCATTTGATTTTCCTCCGCTGTCAGGAGTTTTTCTTTCGGTGGCAGCCCAAAAGTATGCAATGCAAGTTTAGATGCCTCTTGTTCTTGCAGCGTCCTTTTCGCTCTAGAGTGTGAGTGCCAGTGTGTGTGAGTGTGTGTGTGGGACGGAAGTGAATTTTCTGCACGTGGCTTAACTTTTGCTGCCTGCTCTGGCGTGTCATGCAGTCAGCAATCTTTATCCAACCCAACCCAAACCAAACCAAAGCAGATGGAGTGGGCGCCTTTCATTCTTTTCTTGCGGATTTCGCTCAAGGATTGCATTTAACGCAGGAACAGGAAGGAAGGAAATGCCATGTCGACGCTAAAACTGGGTTAGCTTACATAACGACAACATTAACGACAACGTTTTCCTTCCGGGGGGGGGGGGCTCCGTGGGCGGAAAATCGTTGGGATGGCGTTGGCTTCACGCTTCGTCGCTTATTGGACATAATTACTGAATATAACATTTCTGTGGTGGCCCACCAAAATGGGTAGGAAGTCGCATGTGGCACTCGGAAAAATGCCCACCAGGAACTTTGAGAACTTTCCTATTGCATCACAAAACATCTAGCATTTTATTCGAGAATTCTTTCTTTATTGAAAATTCAAATATTTTCATAGCTGCTAAATTATTTATTAAAAATGCAAGGTGTCTAAAAGTATGCAGTGAATATTAAATTAGACTTTTGCATTCAAAAAGTGTGCTTGCACACTTCTAGAGCACCTTCTTGATACTCCTTCCTTGATTTCGCCTAGTGCATATCCTTGCGCCATAGCCACTTGTGCGTAACGGCAGCGCCAGATAAGTGCAACAAAAGCCACGGCGGCGGATGTAGCCAAGCCAGGCCACATATCAATTCCATGTGAGCGGACTAACTGGTGGTCCTGGTGCAGTCCCAGTTCCGGAATGTCCTGCTTGCCGGTGGTCAGTCGGAGTGGTTGGGGATGGGGATGGTGCTTTGGATCCCTTATCGCTTACACTTGGCCAAAGGCTAGTCACCCGCACACAGTTCACTAGTCGCACTGGTTTTTTGTTCGCCTGCCAAATCCTTAAAGTAGCGCAGCTTTGGCCCAAGGATTTGTCGAAGCAAACTTTTGTTCTTTGTCAGTTCGGGGAAACAATGTTAATTGCTTTGCAGTTTACTTTGCGCAATCCGGTTGACTGACTCAACTGATGGACTTTTCGGTACAGGTGAAATCCGCTAAGCCGTAAACTGCGGCTCTCAAGTGCTTGGCTTAATTCGTCGAAAGTCCGCTGTTAGCTTTACTTGAGATTTGGGAAGATTTTTAATTGCCACACTAAGGATTCCAATTACTCTGCAGCTTCCTTAGCCGATGTCATTGCACTTTCCCGTAGCAGGTGAAATTCATTAAGCCCTGATCTACAGCCGCAAACTCTTCGGCCAAAATCTTTTGTTGTTCCATCTGGCCTAACAAAGCGTTTTATGCATGCACACTCCGAGTCAATTACGCAAAGTGCTCTAAGTATCTCAAACAGTCCTAACTGGACACAATTACATTAACAGTTTAGCACACACGTAGCACGGAGATATCGGGGATTTGCGGGGGATAACGGGTTAGATATAGCCATCGTCCGAAGTGAGCGAAATTGGGGGTAAGCAAACAGGACGAAAATTAAATCACAGCCCCAGCTGCAAAGGCTCGAAAATAAGTCCGGGCGAAAAGGAGCAGAGGCAATGAAACTACTACGAGTGCTGCCACTACGGTAACTAACTTTAACCCCGGGATCTTGTAACCCGTAACGCCCATCTCCATTAACCCACACACACACTGGCAGGCTGACTGACAGCTGAACTTTTACGCACACAGATAAACAGTGTCAAGGGTTAACGGCGATGGGCGGACGGGCTGAGCGGGTGGCCTTTGTTTAATAATAATAAAATGTCACTGGGCAAAAATAAACGGTTGAGGAGCCGAGCGGCTGAAGGATTACATTGCCAAGTGCTCCCCACAAGCACACACACACACACACACAGTCAGGAAGTCAGTCAGAGCAATTGTCATGAGTCCTTTGGACTATCGTCACTGGCAAATCACCTGGGCAACCCAATGGCAAACAGGATACTTGCCTGCGAGAATGTGAGTCCTGGCATGCAAGGATGCGACCGCCCCGCCCCGCCGGTGCAGGCACTTTTATTCCTTTGGTTGTTATTGCTGGCCATGTTGCTGCTGCTATTTCTGCTGCTGCTGGCGTGTTTGTAAGCCATGTTATTACAATAATGTGCAATCCGAGTCTGAGATGGAGCACTGAGAGAAATATCTATGAGGAAAATGTATGGCCTGCAAGTGTATTCCTACCATCGTACACTTATTCAGGCACCAGCAATGATTTATACATTTGCATTTGGGCTATCTAAACTATAAGAAACGAAACTATTTGCACCAGAATATGAGCAAATCCTTTAACATATGTACCCTCTGCTGGCGAGTGCGGTCTCTGCGGTGGCTTGCTGTGGCTGCGAGTGTGCGGCAGGCCAAAGTTAAATCATGTTTTTATTGTCACATTTGCCATAAAGGCAGCCGAGGGACCGCCAGACCGTAAAAGGACTTATACTCGCACAGGAGCAGGAGGAGGAGCAGGAGGCGTCATAAGATGCCGCCTAAGCTGCAGGCGCACGTGGGATGGGGAGGCGGGCTGGTGGGCAGGTGGGCAGGTGGGTAAGCCAGACAAATCATAATCAGAGCACAAGGCAACAAGCTCAACAAAGCCGGAATCACCTTAACAACCAGGTGGGCTGCTCTCATCCGGGGTGTTGGCTTGGGGGCGGTGGTAGGTGCTGATGCCACTGATAAGGCAGCGCATAGGTGGCCCTTCCTTTCCTTTCCTTTCTTTCACCTACGGTTATGGCCTTGTTTACGTTGCATACTTTATGGCGCAAAGCCGAGGCAAAGGAAAGCGTGTGTGCAAGCGCGGAAAAAAGCGAAGCATAAGCGTTAACTCTAATGAAAATGCAGTGAACTGGAAAATATACTGACTGCATGATAAAAACTAACTGACGCTGAAAGCTGGCAGAAACCAATTTCAGGGAGAGAAAATGAAACCCTTAATTCATTTAGAACAGCCACAAAGGACCAAAGGCTTTGGAATCAGCAATCAAACGATTTCGAAACAGACGTTAGAGAGGCTAATGAAAATATGATATTTACTAAACTGCATTTAATTGTATTTCTTCATGATGTCTGCCATGGTTTTCACTTAGTGCAATTGCCAAATTCCAGTGGAGTAAAATTTCGCTGTAATAGGGCGCTCGGATTACCCCAAAAACCGCAATCGAGGCAAAATAATCAAACTGAAATCTCAAAACCCTTGGCATTTCGCTCGTACCCCCAGGAAATCCCCACTAATTTACTTGCTGCGGTTTTTCCTTCACTAATTGTGACAACTAATTGAAATCAAATTAGTGAAGCCACTAAACAGCTTAATGCTCGCTGAGCACGAACCAGATTTTCCACCTCGGCGATGGGGAAACTCGGTGGGGAGGGGGGGTGTTGAGTGGTTGTCCAGTGGGTTAACCATAAACCCTACACAATGCTAATTGTTTTCATTCAATTTACTGTCTGCACGCCGCTTTAAAATATCGCTCTTGGCTTAAGTTTTGGCTAACCATAAATTTTCGTCATGGACATCAAAGCGTATACGGAATATGGGTGCGCCAATGCGCGTGTGTGTGCGTGTGGCATGTCCTGTTAGCAAGAATGTGTGTGTGCTGTAGTGTGGGTGAGCAGGCATGCGTGAATAGACAAACATGCCTTTGTCAATAATATGCATTAATTAAGTGCAGACATGTATGCTAGAGGAATCAAACCAAGGATATCCGAGGTGCATCAATGATACCCAATCCCGCGCCACACGACATACGGACGTACGGACATACGTATACGCGGACACACAGCCATACGGACACGCAGGACTCACCATCAACACTGCGCATTGCAAATTTAATTGAAAATATCGAATAATGCGAAAATGCAAATGTCATTATCAAAATTCAGGCCGGCGGAAGTGTCACAAGCGCTGAAAAGAAGTTTCAAGATTCAATTTCCGTTTCCGCACACATGACGTGCATCGCAGCAGGTGGGCATTAGGGCGTGGCTGAAGGGGGCGTGGCAAAGTGGCGGTACGGGCACAACGCCCCACAGCATCCCAGTTATTTATGTCTCCGTTCGGGTCCTTTTTTAGCAGCTCCGTAAATAGTTGCGCAACTGACACGACGCCATCCACGTCTATGACGTGAATCCCCATTTAACCAGAGAGCAACTCCAGCACGCACTTGGTCAGGAGTGGGTTCTGTTCCGGCACACAATCACTGGGAAAAATCGTGGCTCACATTTGAGTACAACTTATTTCAAGGAGAATTCACGTGTAGGATGATTCTTTGCCTTAAAGTCGGGAGAAGGTTGCATACCTACTCCCATTTTTTTCCAGTGCAGCACATTTGGGTAGGCTCGATGAGGCATTGGTCTGGGAATTCCGGCTGTCCGGAGTCCCAGTCCGAAGTCCGGAACCCGGACACGCACTCAGCGTGTGTGCACATTGAAGTGGACCATCGTTTGTCACTCAAGGTGGGAGTGGAAGTGGGTGCGGCAGGGGAAGTGGAAGAAGAGGAGGCGGAGGAGGAGGAGGACACGGGCACAGTGGTGCAAAGTGGAGAGGTGTTGGCTATGCAGAAAGAGACTCGCCAAGTGGCTGGGAATTTTAAAGTACTCTCCGGCTGAGCAAATACGATAGCGGTGTGCGAGTCAAAGGGCAAAGAAGGCCAGTTCCTTGTGGATTCAAATTAGACCGATCCATCTGGCGGCACCACTCGGCTTGACCCACTGTGGTCTGAATCTCAATCCGAATGTGAGTGGCTGTGGTTGTGGTGCAGGCTCTGGATGTGGTGGTATTCCTTGTTGACTGTTGGTGGTGGGGCTAATGGAGTTTGCAAGAAGTGGGCAAAAATGTGGATCAAGCAGCCGCACATGCACAAAGACCCCCACCAATCTCCGTTCCGCATTCTCCGGCGCTCCTTCCTTGCGGGAGAAATGCGAGCAACTTTGCAAATTGTTGCGCCACCCGAATCCCAGCCTGCATATCGCTGGCCCACTTCCTTGGACCCACGGCAGCTGCATGAGGTTGCCAAGTTGGTCCACCATGAAAAATATTTACCACAACTTTGAAGGCACTACAAAAATTCAGAGGATTACATTTCAATTAACTGAAGTGCAGCTTGGCTATGAAAAACTAGTTCCAGACTTAAGCTTATTAACAACGAAAAACAAATATAAATATATTTTTTGAAGAAGACTTTCGAATATTCCTTCAAAATAAAGTTTGTTCTAATAGTCTTTATTGCACGAACGACTTTTAAACAATCTATAATAAAGTAGGGCATAAGTTCTGACTGTAAAGTCGTAAATTTTTTTTCGAGTGCAGCTGTAGAAGCGGGGTTACCACATGGACACCAGTGGGTCGACCGGCCTCGGGCTGTGGCTCTTTCATCAGCCAGAACCATAGTCGTAGCCATAGCCGGAGCATAAGAGCCGGAGCCAAGACCGAAACCGAAACCCGGAGTAGAAAGTGAAGGAGGAGGGGAGCTGCTTTGTTTATGTGGCTCCATTTGGGCATATGCATGACCCACTCAACCACCCATCAGAGGCACCCGCCACCATCCTGTGGTTGCTGCTATTGTAGGGCGGGGGCCTCAAGCTCCACGTGTGAGTGGTTTTAGTGTTGTTCTGGATTCGCGTACCTCTTGCTTGCAGAGCGGAAGGGTATATTCGATTTATTGAAGTGCAGAAATTGAGGACTAATTAGTGATCTGTACTCTACAATCTTTCTAAAATAAAAGGCTTCAAACTTAGATTAAATTATAGATTAAATATAGATTAAATACAAATTTAATATGTGCTGTCCAAATAAAATAAAAATATATCAAATTAATAACAAACATTCCCTGCATACCTAAAAGGTGTGTCACCTGGTCGGGACTACAGGGTATCGCTTAGTCGCACCCCTTGACTTAAGCGCTCTATCTTGTTCTGGATTTTTAAGTTGTTTTCGTTGTCGTAGCTTGTTTGTGTTGCCTTTTTTGTTGTTCTGTGTGCGAGGTTTTGCCTTTTTCCTGTGTGTTGCATCCTTGTCTTTAGTTGCAATTTGAGCACAGACACAGAAACAGCCAGGATTGCACTTGGCCAACACACACGCACGCACACACTCACACTCGCAGTGAAATGCTGACACCAATTAGGGCTGCAGGTTGTTGTTGGTGTTGCTGCTGCTGCCGTTAGTTGCTGTTGGTAGTTAGTTAGTTCGGTTGCACTTTGTGCGTTGCATGTTTACAGTGGCCACAAAACATAATTTCTGTTTAGACAACTTTAGCCCCAGCTCCAATTGCAGTGGCTTCTGGCCAAAAGCTTTGCGAAGAGTGGTGGAAAAATACAAAACAAAAAAGGGTTAAACAAAACAGGGTCATAATTATTGCGCCAACAAAGACAGCAAAGCAGCTGCAACATCGGCTAGCGGTAAACGATGTTGCCAGCAGGCAGAGGCAGAGGCACCATCACCAGCTGAATTTTCGGTATAATTTTCACTTTGGCCAAGAAACTTTTTCGCTGCCGCATTGAATTTGCAACCAGCGAGCGGCTAAAACCCGACCAAAAGCAACAGCAACAAAGTTCATGAGTTGATTAGAAAGTTTTTTAACCGCTGTTGCAGCTACATCCTTAACCCGCTGCAATCCTATAGCCATGCCCCCAGCATATCCTGCACTAGAATAAATAATATGTTATCTGCTTAAGCTTACACATAAATACGTTATTAAATATTCAGAATATATATTTTATAGAAATTTTTTGAGAGCCTTATCAAACTGGCATTACAAAATGATAGTGGAGTTCCAGCTGAAGCAAATGCTCTTTACTCTATGATGATTTGCTTAATTCCAACCATTTTCTTGTAGAATTTCTTTGAGTGAACTGTTGCTAATGGCAGCTCGTGAGCTTGGCATATGCGAAAAGACCTCAATCCGCGGCTTAGGTTCCCAACTCCGCACTGCATGCCACATGCCGTATGCCGTATGCCACATGGGTACTACGAGTTGGTTGCCGGGGTTGCTGGCTTATCGCTTGGCTGCTTTGTCGCCGGGCAGGGGCATAAACTATGCGAGCATCAACTTTTTGTAATTAATTTTTAATGTGTACAAAATGTTTGAGTAAACGAGCATGTTTTTGTTTGCCGAGCACCGCCATATCAAGCGGATGTCGCTAGAACGGTTTATCAAGCGCTCTAAGAGGCGGATAAGCTGCGGCTTCGGCGAGGGGATCTACTCCACACTATATACTATATACTATTTAAGTTTGTGCTTAGCCGGGGTAAATAATTGGATTGCGCTTAAAAGTGGCGGCTGCTGGAAGCCAAGACTGCCAGGCTTCTGATTATTCAAACGGAATTTCTTTGCACTAATTGCATATGACAATTCTGCAAAACATCCATACATCCCCACCTGACGCTCCAAAAAACCACCTAACACCCATTGAACAACCTCCTAGTGTGCGAGAGAGAGGAACGAAGGAGCAACGCAGACCGCATGACGAGAATTGGCAACTTGCTGCAATTTGCCAGAACCAAAAATTGATTTACCCTCAAATGCAAGTCTTCCCGCGTTCACACAGCTTTCAAGGCACTTGGAAAAATGTCGTGTTGCTACTAAAAGCAGATGTACGATGGCAATCTGCATCTCAAACTTCAGTATTTATCAGAATTTCGCAGCACTGGCAAGCATGCGTACTTTGCAGAGTTGGCATCATTGACAGTCTTGCAGTGTTTTCATTTCAGAGCTTCTATCTTTCGTTCAGATAAAACTATGTAGAATACCTAGGCAATATTAAAAAAAAATAAATATAATACGTTAGATTTGTTCAAATGTTGGCAGGCAACAATGTGGTTATTGGAATTTTAGAGTCTGAACAATTGGCATCTTTGACACTCGTTTAAATTTGACATCACGCAGTGAAATACTAAATTGCATAGGTAGTTTTTTCCCAGTGTGGTAAGCCCAACTCCCCTTTCGTTATTCACCCGACTCGCATCCATCCATCAGATAAACGTTTTGCTATCTGCAATCTGGGAATCGCATTCTGTCCCTTTGTCCACGCCATCCGCATCCACTCACGCTATGTTCGTTATTCTTGTTTTTCCGGCAACATTTTTGCAGAGATTTGCGTTTCAATCACATCGAGGAGCTGCCGGCCAACGCGTTCAGTGGTCTCGCCCAGCTGACTACGCTTTTCCTGAACGACAACGAGCTGGCTTACCTGCAGGATGGGGCTCTCAATGGACTGACGGCGCTGAGGTTCGTCTATCTGAACAATAATCGGCTAAGCCGCTTACCGGCGACCATCTTCCAGCGGATGCCGCGCCTGGAGGCGATGTAAGTGAACCCTCCTTAATTAAGGATCCCTCGAGCAATCGCCTTACTTAACATCCTCCTCCTGCGCCTTCTGCAGTTTCCTGGAAAACAATGACATTTGGCAGCTGCCCGCCGGGCTCTTTGACAACTTGCCGCATCTGAACCGCCTGTAAGTCGATGATGGTTCGATTTCCCTTCTTTTTGGGTGGCCTTCCACTACATTTCTGCATTGTCTTCCCCTGCGTCCAGGATCATGTACAACAACAAGCTGACCCAACTGCCAGTGGACGGATTTAATCGGCTGAACAACCTGAGGCGCCTGCGACTGGACGGCAACGCCATCGACTGCAATTGTGGCGTTTACTCGCTGTGGCGTCGCTGGCACCTGGATGTCCAGCGCCAGTTGGTGTCCATCTCGCTCACCTGTGCCGCTCCCCAGCCACTTCAAAACCAGAGCTTTTCCAGCCTGGGCGAGCATCACTTCAAATGCGGTAAATTGAAATTTCCATTTAAGTAACACATAGAGCATGAACCAAGTTTATGTTTAAGTACACTTTCCATCACATTGAAAGCACGATTTCTGATGTACGGCGCAGATGCATTTTAATACCGAATTGATGGCCACTCTGGTTAAAATTACTTGCAGCCAAGCCGCAGTTCCTGGTGGCACCCCAAGACGCCCAAGTCGCTGCCGGGGAGCAGCTGGAGCTGAGCTGCGAGGTCACCGGCCTGCCCCGCCCCCAGATCACGTGGATGCACAACACGCAGGAGGTGGGCCTGGAGAAGCAGGCGCAGGCGGAGATCCAGCCCAGCGGCAGCCTGCTCATCCGCAGCGCGGACACCAGCGACATGGGCATCTACCAGTGCATCGCTCGCAACGAGATGGGCGAGCTGCGTTCCCAGCCCGTTCGCCTGGTAGTTAATGGCGGTAACCACCCACTCGATTCGCCCATCGACGCCCGCAGCAATCAGGTGTGGGCGGATGCCGGAACACCCACACACGGAGCAACGCCAGTTCCATCTCCATCGCCACCGCACTTTACCCACCAGCCGCACGACCAAATTGTGGCCCTTCACGGCTCTGGACACGTGCTGCTCGATTGCGCCGCCTCCGGCTGGCCACAGCCGGACATACAATGGTTCGTCAATGGCCGCCAACTCCTGCAGTCGACCCCCAGCCTCCAACTGCAGGCCAATGGCAGCCTCATCCTGCTGCAGCCCACCCAGCTCTCTGCCGGCACGTATCGCTGCGAGGCTCGCAATTCTTTGGGCAGCGTCCAGGCCACCGCCCGCATCGAGCTGAAGGGTGAGTAAATGCCAGTGATGCTCAATGTTGAGTGGGAATTTATTCCAGTCCAGGTACATATGTAAAACCGCCCATTAAAGTATCTAAAGGTATGGCTGGATATATTATTATAATCACATCAAAAGAACATTATACTTTAAGATATCTTTTTGAATTATGTCTGTGGTAATAAGTTCCTTTTACATCTACCAAGTTTTGCACCCAAGTACTGCTCATCTCTGGTGCAGTCCTGGTGCAGTACCCACATAGAGTCCCCTTTCTGGCCACACTCCATCGCCCTGTGACAGCCACACAGTTGCACCCGGAATACGAGTCACAACTGTCGCGCTTTACTCAATTTGCAGTCGATTTAATTTGTTTTCGTCTGGGAAAAGGGCGAATGGGGAGTGACATGGACGCTGACCAGGACGCTGGCCAGGGCAACTCAACTGATATCGGGGCATTGGGACTTTGCGGATGAGTTTGGCCGGCGGGAGAAGGAGCCGACTGCCCGTTAGAAATATTGCGACAACTTTGACAGCAGGTGGTGCCGGTGATTGGATGCAACTTCATGTAGACAAATCAAATCACAAAAGTTTGTGTTTTTGCACTCGGCAAATTTGGCAATTTTTTCAAGCAAAAAAAAGTTAGGTGTGCGTTTTTTATGTAGAAAAGTTCCCAGCAATATTTTCAATAATTAACGTTTTATAGTCAGCAGCAAAAAATATATTTTTTAAAATTGTGCGGAAAATAAATCAAAAATATATGCTATAATTTAGACCTACAGCATATTCCGCCTTTTTTATTATAGGTTGCAGTGGATTTAATCCGCTTAGGTTTTTTTTCAGTGCACTGACTTTATGCGGTAGTAAGTAAATGGCTCTGGGTTTGATTGGAGCACATTAAGCACTCCCGCCTCGTAGCTTCTTACCCATTAAATAACCGATGAAGTGCATCCCGGCAGGAGGTTAACCCCGAAACAACTTGGCACTTGAGCTTTTTATGTTTTTCCATTCGTTATTGCCGTATTTCGAGCGTTTGTACGTGACTGTACTTTATTGCGCAATAGAAGCGGCCAACGGGGAGTGAAATTTATAAATATATCCTCTGGGGCATGGGTATCACAGACGGCGAAAAGTGCAACCACCGCCTTGATGCAGCACAATGGCTCATTATAATTTGTGGTTGTCGGCACAAAATGAAGTGCGAAATTTATGCGTTATTTGGCTGAATTAAGTGCAAAAATTATAAACTATTATGTGCGGCGAGGGCACGCACAAATTGCGCTGTGGCTTTAAAAAACGGGGGAACGGGAAATGGGGAGCGGCAAAAAGGGAACTGGGGCTTAGGGGATCACGGGGACCACGGGGCGGATGAATTCTTTAAGCAGTCATGCGTGGCGCCTGGTCAGAATAATTAACCCGCCAAACGCATAAACAGACACGGACAAACACTGGAGTGCACTCCAACAAACACAAATATTCGCACACAAGTAAATATGGCGGCCACGCTGAAAAGTATGCAGCGAGAATTCATATTTAATATTACGCATACGCCCCCTGTACATCGAGCAACGCACAGTGGTGCAAATTGTGCAAATTGGACATATTACGATATGTTTTAAATGGGGTTTTAAGTAATATTGATTAAAAATATAGCTTGTCTTTTATTTTAAAAATAAAAATAATTGGCTTTGTATGTCAGATTTTAAACATGACTTTCCACGGCACAGCGCTTAAAGCGGGTCAAAAGGCGAGCGTTTCTGTGTTGGTGGTGCTGCGGCAACAAAAGACTCATAGAAAGGGAACCAAAAAGCCAGGCCTAGCTTAAGTCGCTTGTTGCTGCCATTTGGAGCAGTAAAATTGCTCGAAAATCACTCATTCGCCCCGTTGCACCGCTTGCCACTCTTGCAGAACTGCCCGAAATTTTAACTGCACCGCAAAGCCAAACAATCAAACTGGGCAAGGCCTTTGTGCTGGAGTGTGATGCCGATGGCAACCCGCTGCCCACCATCGACTGGCAGTTAAATGGAGTCCCCCTGCCCGGAAATACGCCCGACTTGCAGCTGGAGAACGAGAACACCGAGCTGGTGGTGGGCGCTGCCCGGCAGGAGCATGCCGGTAAGTAGGAGAAGTGATTGCCAAAACGGTTTACATTGCATTCCATTCGATACCTTGGACATAATCCCGTGAATCCTGTCCAATCTGCTCCCCCATCCCCTCATCCGCAGGTGTCTATCGCTGCACGGCGCACAACGAAAACGGGGAGACGAGCGTGGAGGCCACCATCAAGGTGGAACGGTCGCAGTCGCCGCCGCAACTCGCCATCGAGCCGAGCAATTTGGTGGCCATTACGGGCACCACCATCGAGCTGCCCTGCCAGGCCGACCAGCCGGAGGACGGACTGCAGGTAAACTCACTTACCGGGATTGGCCACGGAATCGGAAACTTTTTATTTACCCGCCACTTGTTGACGTTCCCTTTTGGCCTCATTTTCCGCTTGGCCACCGGAAAAAGTGTGCCCAAAAACTGCATTCATTTTGGTTTGAAAGTTATATTTTTATGAAAGTTAAAGGTTTAACATAGGTGGCTCAAAGATTCCTCTATTTGAAAACCCGCTTACAAAGTGACCAATATTTAAAAGGAATATAAAAAAGATATATACATGATTTTTCACTGCAACTCCTCAGATTTCGTGGCGCCACGATGGCCGACTCATTGATCCGAATGTTCAGCTGACGGAGAAATATCAAATAAGCGGCGCCGGCAGTCTGTTCGTCAAGAATGTGACCATCCCGGATGGCGGACGGTACGAGTGTCAGGTGAAGAACCAGTTTGGCCGCGCTTCCGCCTCCGCACTGGTAACCATCAGGTGAGCGAACGGAGGATTCCGAATCAAAATCAAATAGCTCAACTTTGGGCGCCGACCGCAACTTTAATTGCGCTGTCGGCGGCGTGAAGGGCGGATTGCATAAAACTCCATTAAAATCAAAGGGAAAACTTTTGCTCAAAGGCGAAAGAACGGTGGAAACCGGCAAGAAAAGGCCTCTGCCCACAGAGGACGCACTTAAAATGCGTTTAAGTGCGCGGTAAAGTTGCTTAATTAATTGAAAAACAGTTGAGCCGCAGAAAAACTGAACATTAAGTCGGAAAAAAGTTGGCGTATATTTTGACATTTTTACGAAGGGAGCTTGGTGAAGACACTTTAAAAACCTGGAGGGTGCCTTACTTCATTATGAATTTCAAATCAAATAAAAATGCAGACTTAAAATGATTTTCACTGAACTAAATTGCTGGGAAACCACTGCCGCAAACGATGAAACGAACATAAGACAGTAAAATAAAGCTGCTGGCTAAGCTGCAGCACAGTGGCCAGAAAACGGGTAAAAACTGCGGGAAAATCTAGGGGATAAACATCAAAGTCCGACTGGCTGTTATCAAAAGCAGTTAGCAACTGGGCAAACTTGCTAATCCTCTCCAGTTGCCAAGGCACTGGGATCCACTGTGTTGTCAGCTAAACTGCAAATAAAATATGCACCCAGGCTCCAACTGCAACATGAACATCAAAAGGCGGCGAAGGAAAGCACAAAAGTTATCGTCGCCCTCGTCAGTTGCCAGTTGCCAGTTACCAGTTTTCAGTTACCAGCTTTCTGTTGCCAGTTGCCAAACTGAAAAACGTGCTAAGCCCGGAAAAGCTACGTGCCACACTCACACTTACATGCCCCCTGAATCGTGGGGGAGAGGGGAGGGGGAAAATGGCAAAAGACACAGACAGTGGAAATTCCTCGCTGAGGCAACCGCACAAGTTATCCAAATTGCCCAAATTGAAATTGAGTTGACAAGTTGCTGGCTGCGACAAGAAAAATAAGTGCTACACACCAAATATAATGTATCTTTTCTTTGGAAACGAATTTAAGGCGAAAAAAAAACATAAAGATTACTATAGATTATAAAATACTAAAATACTTATAAATCGATCAGTTTATCTGAATTTTAAGCTCAGCTTCTTATTATTGAAATTTCACATGAATTTCACTTATTTTTCTTGAGGTGCACAAAGACTAGAACTAGTGCCCATCTTGTACCTCAACTTTTACACTCCTTTTGCGGCCTTAGAAGTTTTCGAATTGTTTGTTCCGAAAAAAGCGACACAACGTGAATTTATTGAGCAAATGGTCTCTGCATTTATCCGCCACAAGCCGTAAATCAATTTGAGGCTGCAAAAAAGGGAGCCGTGGATGCGGACTTGGCCATTAACCACCGACTGGCGAGCTGGAGACCAATGATGGGCCACAAAAGAACCGCCGGAGCGGCTTACTTTCTGCTTACACAGCCATTTTCCCGATGCATAATGCAGCAGAAAAGCGGGTGGATAATGGTGCCAGTCGGAGGATTTCCATGTGTGGCTCCCACGGAGCATTTAGTGCCCAGGGACGACGGGGTCGAGGCAACGACGGGACGGAAGCTGAATCGGCTTACAGTTCTGTGCCGGCAGCATTAGAAACTTTACTCATTACGCCGGGAAAAACCAGTCGCCAGACCGCAGCAAAGCAGCGGGGGCGGAAAATTATAAAGAAAAATCCAGAAAAAGGGTGCGAGAAAGCCGGGCGCCGCCAAAAGTGAAAAACTATGTTGGAAGAACGCAGGAGTCGCAGGCATCCAGGAGCAGATATCCTGGCCCATAATGGGTGTGAGTGAAAACCGCTGAAAGACCCCGACGAAACCAGTGCAACAAAAATGGGAAAAATTACAAAAATACCAAAACACCCAGAAATCCGCCTAAGTTGTGGGTAATGCTGGGCGTAAAACAAAAGCTTATCCTGTTACTGCCACTTTTGTTGTTGCCACCGCTCCTGTGATCCTGCTGCTGGCAAAAAGGCTAACCACGGAAATACATTGCCGTGCGCCACAGCATGTGGCAAGTGGGGAGTGAGGGAGACGGCTGCCAGGACCAAGCGGAGAAACTTTACACCGAATTGGGCACCAGACAGTGGTGACTACAGGATACCCTTACTAAAGGTCTAAAAATAAATCAATTTTAAAGAGAATAGGTATAGTTACTTTTACATAATGAATTTACAGGCAAGCAATAACTTGAAAGTATTAATGTCTTAATGTTACCAACTTAATTATAAACCTAAAACAATTGAATAATCTTAAAGGATATTAACATGATTTCTGCGTAATAAGCTATTTTGATAGTCTCCTTGTTAGTTTTCTCTTCTTCGCTGAACTTTGTTAAAACAATTTATTTTTATTAAATTTAATTGGGTAAACTATTAGCGCAAAGAATAAGAAGCATGTTAAATGAATAGCATTTGCCAGAGATAATGTTTATAATTTCCTTGAGGTACTTATACACTGTGAACTCTTTCACTATGGCTTTCCCACTTTTAAACACACTTTGAGTCACCAGAAAATATGCCTGCTATCAACATTCTCTAAGATTTTTGAGAGAATACTCTTAGCCCGCCTGATGGAACTGCCGCAAGTAGTGAACCATATACCTCCACACCAATTTGGTTTCAGGAAGTCCCACGGCTGCCCTGAACAAATACATCGACTGGTAAACCAGGTGACGCATGGCTTCGAGCACAAACTCTACACGGTCGGCGTCTTTCTAGACGTGAAGCAAGCGTTTGACAAGGTGTGGCATGAGGGCCTTCTATACAAGATGAAAACTCTCCTTCCTGCTCCCTACTATGCCATCCTGAGATCGTTCATCTCTAATCGGACGTTCGACGTTGCAGTGCGTGATGCTCGATCCAGCCTGGAGGAGATTCATGCAGGAGTTCCACAGGGAAGTGTACTTGGGCCCTTCCTATACACCCTGTACACTGCTGACATGCCATCTCCCGCAAACAACGCCGAAGTCCCCCCGGCTCAGCTGCTCCTGGCCACTTACGCCGATGACACTGCCATGCTGGCGTCTCATCCTTCACTGCAAACTGCCTCCAACGCGGTCCAGGAATGGCTGCACGCAATCGAAAAATGGACTGCCAAATGGAATGTGGCCATTAACTCCTCAAAGTCAGCCTGTGTAACTTTTTCCCTGCGACCCGGAACCTGCACAGATCTGACCTTCAATGGAAGCCCTATCACCAATGCTAGATCGCACTGCTACCTAGGAGTTCATCTAGATCGGAGACTGACATGGGGGGCCCACATCACGTCGGTCAAATCAAAGTCACTGGCGAAGCTAAAAAAGCTCGACTGGCTCTTCCACTCCAGCAAACTTCAAATGAGCTCTAAGGCTCTTTTAATCAAAGCCATTCTCGCTCCAACGTGGAGTTATGCCATCCAGGTGTGGGGAACTGCCGCCAAATCCCAGCTTAATAGGCTCCGTGTGGTCCAGTCAAGAGCTGCACGTCACGCATCTGGGCTCCCCTGGTACGTGACGAACATAGTCATCGAAAGAGATCTGAAAGTTACCCTTCTTGGGGATCAGATTAATTTCCACAGCAGCCGTTATGCCGACAGGCTTATGGCCCACCCGAACCGACTAGCAACTATCCTAGCTGATCCCATCTCTCTCCGAAGACTGAAGAGGGTACACCCCAGCGATCTCCTTACCCGGAGGATAACATAACATATTACATTTTCTTTTGTACTTTATAATTAAGATACCACTTGGTCTCATTTATCTTTATCACACATTAGGTTAAGTTCAGAGGAATTACTGAACGATTCCTTTTGAAATCTTAATAAATAGAATTAGTTACTCCAAAAAAAAAAAAAGAAAATATGCCTTATATGCTGAAATAGTAGACCGAGTAATGCACAAACTTTCGCCAAAAACTATCAATGTCCAAAAATACCGAGGGCAATTGTCGGCTATAGAACAACGGACAACCCATCGAGTCGCCCGAGGAAAAGGACATCGCAAGAGGGCAGCCGAAGAATGGCAGCGTGGAAATATGTAGTCCTTGGCGCCGCAATATCCACTGGCACTGGAGCAGGAGCAGCAAGACCCGCAGCACTGGCAACTGGCAACCGATAGTGGCAGACTCTGGTGCAACAGGGTGTATTATGGTCGTTAAGTTATTACCTACAGCAGCGCCTCCGCCGCACAATGCCAAAGTTTACACAGTCGAAAGTTTCCTAGAGGAGCATTCCTTGCCAGCAGAATGCCGGGCATGAATTGTTGTTAATGCTGCCCTCCATGCTGCTCCTCCGTTTAGAGTCAAGGCAAGGCGATAGGCAAGGCCCGGATTTCTCCGACGATTTTTTCCGCTGCACAGAGAATGCAGCATAATTTGGTTGGGAAGAAAGGCGCAGAAAGGGGAAATGGACTGGCTGGCATTTTTATTAGACAGCGCGGCCATTTGGGCGACTCCTGCCACCGGCATTATGGTAATTAAAATGTGCAAATGCCCTGGGATATCTTGATTGTTTCCGCGCTTTGTGTTCTTTATGTGCGTGTCAACTCTAGGCCTCTAGGCATTTAATAAAGATTAATAACAATTTAAGCCGAAAACTTGGGAGGTAATGTACTTTATAGTGCACAAACCCAGGCTTGGGGTCACCAAATGCTACGCCTTGGGTCACCAACTCTCTTTTATCAACCAAACTATCATCTTATGTTAACTAATCTTTTGTTTTATACCCCACTTAGAAACAACATGGATTTGGCTCCAGGCGATCGGTATGTGCGCATCGCGTTTGCCGAGGCAGCCAAGGAGATTGACCTGGCCATCAACAACACCCTGGACATGCTCTTCTCCAACCGATCCGACAAGGCGCCGCCCAACTATGGCGAACTACTGCGGGTCTTCCGCTTTCCCACTGGCGAAGCTAGGCAGTTGGCCCGTGCAGCCGAGATCTACGAGAGGACACTGGTCAATATCCGGAAGCACGTACAGGAGGGCGACAACCTGACCATGAAGAGCGAGGAGTACGAGTTCCGGGATCTGCTGTCGCGAGAGCACTTGCATCTGGTGGCGGAGCTATCGGGCTGCATGGAGCACCGTGAGATGCCCAACTGCACGGACATGTGCTTTCACTCGAGGTACAGAAGTATCGATGGCACGTGCAACAACCTGCAGCATCCCACCTGGGGAGCTTCGCTCACCGCCTTCCGGAGATTGGCGCCACCGATTTACGAGAACGGATTCAGCATGCCCGTGGGCTGGACCAAGGGCATGTTGTACTCGGGTCATGCCAAGCCCAGTGCAAGATTGGTATCCACCTCCCTAGTGGCCACCAAGGAGATCACACCGGATGCCAGGATAACGCACATGGTGATGCAGTGGGGTCAGTTCCTGGACCATGATCTGGATCATGCCATTCCTTCGGTGAGTTCGGAGAGCTGGGATGGCATCGATTGCAAAAAGAGCTGCGAGATGGCTCCACCGTGCTATCCCATTGAAGTGCCTCCGAATGATCCTCGTGTCCGCAACCGCCGATGCATCGATGTGGTGCGATCCAGCGCCATTTGTGGATCGGGCATGACCTCCCTCTTCTTCGACAGCGTGCAGCATCGCGAGCAGATCAACCAACTGACCTCCTACATAGATGCATCGCAGGTGTATGGCTACAGTACTGCATTCGCCCAGGAGCTGCGCAATCTGACATCCCAGGATGGATTACTCCGAGTGGGTGTCCACTTCCCGCGGCAGAAGGACATGCTGCCCTTTGCTGCTCCCCAGGATGGGATGGATTGCCGCAGGAATCTCGACGAGAACACCATGAGCTGCTTTGTTTCGGGCGACATCCGTGTGAACGAGCAGGTCGGTCTTCTGGCCATGCACACCATTTGGATGAGGGAGCACAACAGGATAGCCAGCAAACTGAAGCAGATCAATTCCCATTGGGATGGGGACACCTTGTACCAGGAGGCTCGCAAGATAGTGGGTGCCCAGATGCAGCACATCACCTTCAAGCAGTGGCTGCCACTGATTATTGGCGAAAGTGGCATAGAGATGATGGGCAAGTACCAGGGCTACAATCCCCAACTGAACCCCAGCATAGCCAACGAGTTTGCCACGGCTGCCCTGCGATTTGGACACACCATCATAAACCCCATTCTCCACCGCTTGAACGAGACCTTCCAGCCGATACCCCAGGGACATCTGCTGCTCCACAAGGCCTTCTTTGCTCCCTGGCGTCTGGCTTACGAGGGTGGAGTGGATCCCCTTATGAGAGGCTTCCTGGCCGTGCCCGCCAAGCTGAAGACCCCCGATCAGAACCTCAACACTGAGCTCACAGAGAAACTGTTCCTGACAGCCCATGCTGTAGCATTGGATCTGGCTGCCATCAACATCCAGAGGGGCAGGGATCACGGAATGCCCGGCTATAATGTCTACAGGAAGCTATGCAATCTCACGGTGGCCCAGGACTTTGAGGATCTGGCCGGCGAGATCAGTAGTGCCGAGATACGCCAGAAGATGAAGGAACTCTATGGACATCCGGATAACGTGGATGTTTGGTTGGGTGGCATCCTAGAGGATCAGGTGGAGGGTGGCAAGGTGGGTCCTCTCTTCCAGTGCTTGCTGGTTGAACAGTTCCGTAGACTTCGTGATGGCGATCGCTTGTACTACGAGAACCCCGGTGTCTTCTCACCCGAGCAACTGACCCAAATCAAGCAGGCTAACTTTGGTCGAGTGCTCTGCGATGTGGGTGACAACTTCGACCAGGTCACCGAGAACGTGTTCATTTTGGCCAAGCACCAGGGTGGCTACAAGAAGTGCGAGGATATAGTGGGCATTAATCTGTATCTGTGGCAGGAGTGCGGCAGGTGCAACAGTCCACCCGCCATCTTTGATTCGTACATACCGCAAACCTACACCAAGCGGAGCAACAGGCAGAAGCGAGATCTCGGTCAGGAAAACGATGAGGTGGCCACTGACGAGAGCTATGACAGTCCGCTGGAATCCCTCTACGATGTGAACGAAGAAAGGGTCAGTGGTCTGGAGGAACTGATTGGCAGCTTCCAGAAGGATCTAAAAAAGCTGCACAAGAAGCTGCGCAAGGTGGAGGAATCCTGCAACTCCGCCGACTCCGAGCCGGTGGCTCAGGTGGTGCAGTTGGCGGCGGCACCGCCCCAGGTGGTTTCCAAGCCCAAGCGGAGCCACTGCGTCGACGACAAGGGCACCACCCGGCTGAACAACGAGGTTTGGTCTCCGGACGTCTGCACCAAGTGCAACTGCTTCCACGGCCAGGTCAACTGCCTGAGGGAGCGGTGCGGCGAGGTCAGCTGTCCGCCGGGCGTGGATCCACTGACGCCTCCGGAGGCCTGCTGCCCACACTGCCCGATGATCAAGTGAAGATCAAATGAATTACGCATATCGACGTTTATCCGTAGTAGCCACACTCACTCTAATCAAAACCAAAATGGAAACACACCGGCAATTGCGCAATGAGCATGTTTAATTGACAATTAACTAACAATGTACTGCTACACGTGTAATAAAATAAAGCACATTAATAACTCATAATCATTTATTTGTACAGATTATAAAACTTACTTGGGGCGCTCCGAAAATATTTGTCAAAACAAAGAAGCTCCCCTTTGGGAGTCTAGTCTAGTCAAATTTTATATACTTCAGATGTGTGCCCTTGGCTATCACCGAGTCGTCCTTCTTGTGCTTCAGGGTGCAATCGATGAAGGCGAGGTACTTGCCCACCTTGGACAGATTGGCCTCAATCACCACATCGTCGCCCAGTTTGGCGCCGTTCAGAAAGTTTACACTAAGATCTACCGAAACTCCGGGATGACATGGCTTGGACATTAGGGCGTAGGTGGTTATCATGTCCACCAGGGTCATGATATAGCCGCCGTGCATAAACTTGTACAAGTTCACATGATCCTGGTCCACCTTCAGCTCGGCAGTGCAGGCTCCATCGCCACCGTCCACGATCTTGACCTTTAATGAACGATGATATATGGATGAGATAATGATATTGGTAATTAGACTCTATGGTGATCTAACCTTCTGTAGGTGACTTTCAAAGCCCGTTGACTTGGTGATAATCTCGGTGATGTGTTTAGCGAATTCGAGTCCCTTTTTGCGAGTTCCCATATTATTTATTGATGTTGCTTTACAGACGATCCGCTAGCTTCTATATAACTACAAAAAAAATTAGTTCGTCCGATCGGAACGATTAAAAATATACTAGATTTAGTTTTGTAGATAGATAAGTAGTCGTATCGGGCACTTATATCTCAAGTCTCAGATAGTAATAGTTTTACAATTCAACTTTATTGTATGACCCACTCTGTGTGACGTGTGTAAGTTTGGATGGCACTAAAGCCATTAAAAAATAAATCACAGTAGTGAGTATATTAACAAACGGATTGCTTTGATTTTTTCAATATTTGATTTCTTTATCTTCGAGTGCAGTTTTCCGCTTTTCGATGAAAAGTAAACAATTAGCAAGTATCAAAATAAGGTAAACAAAATATGGCACGATAATATGAAATAGTTAGGAATGCGGATCCTACCTAACTACGTCCGTACTGCCCCGAAATTTACATAAATATCTGAAAATCTAACGTAACACCTCCGAAAAACAAAACAATTTCAAAACAAACAACAGCTGTTTCGCGATAAGCAGTATCGACAATCGATAATTCAGAGGGCAAATCGATATGCAAAGTCTTATCTATTTTTAAATTATTCGCTGGGAATTCTATAGTTTTCATCTATTTTAGTTTTGTAACTCAAGAAATAATATAGAATAAAAAGCCAGCCCAATTAAACTAGTAAGTCTTCAGCAGAGGTTCGAATTATTTTATTATTTTATTATTCTGACGATCTACAAAATTTTTTTTAAAAGTCCAGCTTTTCCTTGTCGAACTGAATGTACTTGACCTGTCCGCCCTTGGCGATGATCTTTCCGTCGGACTTACGCCTTAGAATACAGTCCAAATAGGCCATTTTCTTTCCGGCCCGCACGGTATTACAATCAATTTCTATAATTTCGCCAGGTTTCGCTGCTGCAATGTAGCTCACATTCAAGTTGGCCGTAACTCCGGGATGGGATCCTTGAAATTGAAGTAAATTTAATTCTAGATCTCTATAGATTGTACTAAACAAACTTTCATAATACCTTTCGACATAAGGGCATAGGTGGTACAATTATCAACAATTGTTGCCGTAAGACCACCATGCAAAGTTCCTTGACGATTCAAGTGCTCATTGGCCACAGTGAACTCCCCTATTGCGCGACCATCTCCACCGCCTGTGATTTTAATCTGCGAATTGAAATTTGTTTACATTTTTGAATCTCTGCAGATCCCACGAGAGAGATGAGCACTTCACAGTTATCGATTGCAGCGAGCTGAGTTATGTAATACCATCACTGATGACAGTCAGCTGTTCTTGTGAGACTTCGACGGCGTCGCTTTAAAATCGGCTGGCACAAATTGTTTATAATCTTACCATTCTCAGGACGCGGTCGAATCCATTGGACCCGCTGGCGTACTCGGACATCTGCTTCACAAAGTCCTTCGAAAAGAAAGAACTTGAGTTATCTGCTCGACAAGTTACATGGTGCTCTAACCATTCCCAGTTTCTTGGTTGCCATTCCGGTGGATTTGTATTCCTGAACTGAGCGCGACGAAATGACGAAAGTTACTGAGGGAGAAATTTCACATGGCGTTCAAGATGTCGGGAAATGTGAGTGTATGCGTGCTAAATAGATATACCCACACATCTGAGATAGTGATTGTCGATTTCGCGCGGTTTGTTGTGCTCGCTCTGTTCGCACTAACAAAGTACTTGTAAATAATTCGTATTCTTCAATGAAATAGTGTAACAACTGGAATATCTTGTAATATAATTGCAGTAAAATCGAACCCTAATTAATAAATGCTTAATTTCATTCTAGATTATCTGAATTTTCCTATCCTAGCCAAAGGATTCGTCCGCCAGGACTCGGTACACGACTTTGTAAACAGCGATTCCGATGGAGACTTTATAGCACTGAGCGGATCCAAATCGGAAGTGATCACCCTGGAGTTGAGCAGCAAGTTCATGGTCGTGGATCCCTTTCCCTATTTTGTGGCCATTTATGATTCCAACGCTGCGGAAACACGACCCCTGGACGTTTTGGCCAACAAAGTGGATCTGGTGTCCATATACGACAGCTGCGATGTCCTGGAGGCACAGCACTTGGCCCTGGACCCGGCATACACGGCTGTGTGCTCCGTTGCCGTGCCACCATCCAGATTAAGAGCTGTTAAGAGGGCACCCAAGCAGGTAGCTAATGGAAATCTCCTCCTGGGCTCCCTCAACACCTATGGATCCTTGAGCCTGATAAACAAGTCTGCAGAGTACAATCGTTGGAACCCCCTGGAAGGACTAAATATCGCTGAAACTCTGAGGGACACTCTGCTGCCTGAAGTGGACATCGGCAAGATTAAAGACTTTAAAAGCTATCAAGAATATATTAACCCCGCGTGGATCACTATGTTTGCTTGGTTACCTGATAATGCAGATACCACTGGCCAGCATGTTTTGGTGCTGGGAACCGCTTCCGGAAGTTTGTGGTTGCTCACACTAAGCGCCGATGCCAAAACTCTTTTGAGTCATCAAGAAACGAAAACCTCAATGGGTCGTATCTGCCATATACAAGCTTTCAAGGACCTTCTACTGGTGGGCGATAGCAACGGCCTCATCCACCTGTACCAATTGCCAGCAAAGGGAAATACAGCTCTCGTCTTAGTGAAGCCCTTGTGGGAGAAAGCCGATCGCATGGGTCTGCAAATGGCAGTGATCACTGAATGTCCCAGAACGGATTGCTATTATATAACCTGTTGCAAGGCGGCGCACCTGCTGACCTGGAGCATGCCAAGAACGGGAAACACAGACTGCCTGCAAGCACGGATCTATGTCGGCGGAATGAAGATCACCGCTCTCTGCAGCCTGGACAACACTAGCTATGCTGCAGGAACCGCTGGAAGCTGTCTGCATTGCGTACAAATTATCCACGAGAATAATCAGCTTAGCCTGCAGACGCAATCGATAGCCATGAGTGTTCTCCAGGATTTCCAGGTAATGGGGCTGTGCACCAGTAGGCACAAAAACTTAATGACCCTGTTTCTATACCGCAACAAGGAATATCTGAATGAGACTGTGTCTCAAAAGAACCAGTTGGTTATGCAGGTGCTCAAGGTGGGGAATCAGGATCCACTTGAACAGCTTATCAGGCATCTGAAATCCAATAAGCCCATGAATCACTATACCGATTTATTAGCTGCACTACGTCTGCACGTTTTTGCCGAGGAGAATTGGCAAAAATATATGGATTTTGGTCCATTAGATTCCTTTGAATTTGCGGATTCCGCCACTGAGGGTCAGCTGCAGCAGCTGCAAATCAAATTTCATGTCCTTCAGAACGCGATTCGCCTGCAATCGAGCCACCTCCAGCTGACTGTTCACATCCAAAAGTCGCGGGATGAACTGCAGCTGCTCCTTGCGATGCTGAATATCACACACATAAGACTGAGGCTCCAGTTCATTGGGTCATTGAGTAAGAGATCACCATTCCAGGAGCAGGCGATACAGTGTATGTTCGAGGAGGCCCACCGACTGATAAATAAACTTAAGGCCGACTTTACGGAAAATCATGTCCAAGGATCCACAGCAAAGGAATTCGTTGAGAAAATGGACAACCATATTCAGCACTTGCACGAGATGCTGGGTATACCTGTGATATCTAATTCCCAGAAGCAACTTCATCGATGCAGTGTGTCCTTTGTGGAGGTAAGCATTTACTACAATTAATGTTAAGACAAGTCTATAGCATCCCTACAGATCTCCCTCAGCTTGGACCGACGCTACTGCAGCCTCTGCGACCGCCAGGTCATTTTCGAGCTGGACAATCTGCGAGAGCTCTACGAGTCTGGGAGAAATCTGGCATGTCCCGTTTGCCATGGAAGCTTTGCCACGGAAATGTTTGATGCATAAACGTTAAATTTATTCTCAATCTTAATTATCAAGTGTTTTGTGTGTCCGCCTCTAAGAGCGAAGCAAGTGAATCCAGGGAGACACCTCACTCGGCTTCCAGATGCCGACACACATGTACAGAAAAGAGTTGTCATTGTTAGTACTCGGAAACATAGATAATGGGAGTGGTCTCGATTAGCAGAATATCCTGCTCCACCTGGCGAAGATCGGACTCCAGCTTGCTTTTGCGCTGCCGCTTGGCGATGCTGTCGATGAGAAGCGACATCGACTGATACTGCTTGGTCATCTCGGTCAGGCTCAGTCGCAGTCCCTCGAGGATCTCATTTCGCTCGGCCTGCTCCATCACCCGCATCCCCGGCATTGGCGGCGGACCACTTGATTGGACAGAGGCCCTGGTGAAACCCTTGATACCACGGCACAGCTCCAGCAAACGTGCCTGTTCCTTGGCACACACCGCGTTCATGTCGGCCAACATCCTCTTGGTTTTCTTGAGGTAAACAGGCACCTTGCCGAAATCCTTGCGGCAGATAAACTGCGGTACCAATCCGGAATTGAGTAGATCGTGACGAGCTCCCACGGGAGTGTCTACATAACGCGGTGGCGGGGGACAGGGAACCGTCTGTCCGGCACACAACTTGTTGCGTTTGATGAAGTTGGGTACCATGGCCGGCTTTTTGCCGCCACTGCCCGGTGGTGGTAGTGGGGGCATTGGCGGCATCTTGGGACACTTGTGGGTGTTCTCCCGTCGCCATTTGATGCCCTGGCTCTTGCGCAAGTAAGCGCACGGTGGGTCGATCGGAGTGTGAGCACAGCCCATGGTGCGGTGTGCTGATTTTTTGGCCTCTGTCAGGACCCGGGTTCCATCGTTCTGCAGGATAACCGATAGCTTCTTGTCCTCCTCGTTAAAGCGTTCGCGAAGTTTCCTGGCATACTTGGCTGCCCTCTCCACAACAGCTGCAAAATGGCTTAAAGTTAGGTGGGACTCAACGATTTTTAGTACGAATCCCTACGATTTTTGTAGACAAAAATGGATTCCTTAGGTCCTTGGGCCTTCTCAAAGTCCTGCTCACACTCGAGAATATTCTCATCATGATGGGTGATATAAACCAGAGACATTGTAATACAAATATGTAAGGATGAAGGTAGGGAACTCGAAAGCGTGCTAGTTTACTGACTATTCGTTTAATAATAACAGTCTGTTTGGTGGAAACTTCTGCGTTGCCAAGTACCTCTGCGTTGACTTGGATTGATTTAACTCAAAACAAAGGTTGCTATAGGATTTCCAAAATAAACAAAGGGCAACATCGTTTCCTAGTGATATTGAAAAATTGAGATTTTTTTTAGAAATTGGAATTCGATACTTGTTTTGCATCTTTCAGGAGCACACACAAAGTTGGTATTATTGTATATATATTTTTTAAAGCACAGTATCAAGCTACAGCTTGTGTCGCACACGAGTTACATTAATAAATTGTAAATAATTTGTTACCATATAAAATTCGTGTGTATAAATATTTCGCTTGCGTATATAAAATAATTGTTTGCATTGTAAAATTAGCACTAAGATCGTTTGTCATGGGTACATTTTGATTCCGAAGCTTAACAATAAACATGGAAGTGTTGGAAGCACGATTTAAATACAAATACGACATAGATTCAGATACGGGTTACAGATTACAGATTACAGATTCAAAGCAGCACACAAAAATGCTGGTGCCGTCTTACAAGCTAGATATGTGGTTTAATGGATAATGAATTTGACGATGTTAACGAATGTAAAAGCCACTCGGAATTTGCACTGTTTTTGGATGGGGTCAGCTCTCCTCAGCTGACCACCAATAGGCACTACGAAAATCTCGGATCAGCAACATGGTCCTTTGCTATTGCACGTTGACAAGTAGATGTACTGGAGATATGATACCACTCAGCTGTACCAGCAGTTTCACTTGTTGCCGCTGCTCTCGCGCTCCTCTCGAATCCTCTTAAATGCCTCCGTCTTGACAAAGTCCACGGATCTATAGACCACGCTGCTAGGCACTGGCCCCCGAGCTCCGCCAGCTTCGACGCCAGCGAATCGCATCCCACTAGCTCCATTTCCGCCTTGTGAGTACAGATTACCCACACTCATGCTGGATCGATTTAGCAAAGGTGGTTTGTTCGTCACATCCAGATCAAAGTACTGCAGCTTGTGCTCAGTCTGCGCCGCCGCTTGCTGCTTGGGAGCAGCCGCTGCCGTCAAGCTCATCATGGCAGCCGCTGCCGAGGCCGTGCGCTGATGTTGTACCGACATGCTGCCGGGACTGTTCGGATGCTGCCGATGCTGTTGGCGAGGCAGGGTGCGGGTCTCGTGGAAGAAGGCGTTGGCTGCCGGGGAGTGGACATCCGTTTCATGCGGCAGCACCATTGAGAGAGGGGCTCCAGAGGAACGTCTTGTTGCCGGCGACATGGTGGCCGGATTTCCCAACTAAAAAAAGTCATTAGTAAAATGATTTTGGGTGTGCACAACGTTTCTCACTCACCTTATAGGCATTCGGTTTGCACTTTCTGTCCACACTGGGCGGCCCAATGGGCTGCTGCAGTTGGGCTGCACCCAATTTATTGGTTAACTGATCTACGCCCACCGGGGGCTTTGCCGGGAACTCCTCCGGCGGTTTGTCCTCTACAACTGGCAATCCTCCCGCCACCTTTGGCTTAAGTTTTCGGTTAACTGGCGGGCAGTCTGCCTGCTCCATGAAGTCGTATCGAAAAACATTGCCCTCCATCTTTGTGGGAGCTGCATTGGTGTAGCAGTGTCGAGGCAATGTGCGCGCACTGGTGGGCGATGAAGCAACTGCCTGTGCCCCACCCATCAGGCCGGGATTCGCTGCCGCTGTATTGGCGGCCACTGCACCCAGATCGGCCGCCATGAGATTCGGTGTGGATGCTGCAATGGGATTGGAATTGTGCGGGCTGGTGACTGGTCGCTCGCCCAGCAGCTGGTTGACGTTGTAGTAAGGCTGCTGGTGGGACCTTGGAATGTCGTAGCTTTCCTCGATGAAAGCGGAGTGGGCGTTCCGGCGGGCCACAATGGCCGGTGAAGTATTTTCCGTATCCGACAGCTGCGGCAGATCGCGAGGAATTCTGCCAATGCACAGGATGATTTTAAAATAAGTCTAAAATTGAATTGACAGTGTGTTAACTCACTTTTCATTCTCCTTAAAGTCCAATATGAGATTATTTTTGTTCTTCAGCACCTTGGCCAGCTTATCCAGCGTTCCTTGGTCACCAGCCTCTGCCAGAGATGCTGCTCCCGCCAGCTTGGAACTCTTTTCAGCTGGTGGCACGACCGCTCCACCCTCCTCAGGCATTTTGGAGAATCGCTGCGAGTAGGTCAGCACGAAGGATTCGTTTTCAATGGAACTATCCGAAGGTCGTGTGCTGCGATCTGTGAGAAATCTTTGTTTACTACGAAAATTCGCTTTGATATTTGCCTTTTGAGTACTTACCCACATTCTCGCGCAGGGGCAAAGGATGAGCCCACTCATCGTCGTCGGTAAAAACGCTTTCCGAATCGGAGTCGGAGCGTTGTTTACTAGCATTGTTATTGGCCAATTGTTGCTGAAATGCCAAGATAATTAATTACACATGCATAAAAACGCATCGTAATCTATCAACTTACCAGACTCAAATTGGTAATCTTCGGTGAGTAGGATTGATCGTTGGTCAGATTTAGACCTATGTTATTATGACTACGCGGCGTATCGTAGAACTTGGGGTCCAAGTTGTTCAACGGCGTGGTGGGGTTGTTTGGTATGGCCAAATCTGCGCCGGGAGTTGCAATGCCGGGCAGGAATCTCGGGCTGCCCGAGAAGCACTCGCTGATGGGTATGTACGGTCCGGAGGCGGTGCTCAAAGCGGGTGAAGCCTGCACGCTGCTGTGTTGCTGGGCAGCTGCCTCAGCCAGGGTCTGCTGCGTGAGCACCAGATGCTCCGGCAACTTGCGCACTACTCCGTTGGCACTGACCGCCAAGCGAGCAGCTTGTTGCTGCTGCTGCAGTTGCTCGGCGGCTGCAGCTGCCGCCTGAGCCTGGATCAAAGCACTGTGGTTTAGATAAAGAGCAGTGGCCGGCGATGGAGGCGGTTGCTGCTGGGCAGCCGAGAGCAGTTCCTGCTGGTCAAAATTGGCATCGCAGAGCATCGTCTCGCGATTGCTGTACTCCGTGTTGACATACACAGAGTCTGAGTTATTGTTGCCGGCATTCGAGGGCATCGGTTGCTCTTCAATGACCGCCGGTCGTCGTAGCTGGGCAGATCCTCCAGCATTTGGGACCGAGGCCTGGGGCGCTGTGGTTCCGGCCGAGGAGTGCAACGATGTGGTGGTCGTATTCTGAGTGGAGTTGCTCAGACCGCCACTGGAGCTCGTGTGCTGGGTGCGGTTTTCGTCTGGGCGTTGCAAAGAAAGAAAAACTTAAGAAGGGGCTCTTTGGACTTGGGCTTGCGGACACTCACCTGCACCCACAGCTCCCAATGGCAACTCATTCGATTGCTTGGTGTCGTGTAGGTGACACACCTGGCAGATGCAGTTCACCCAGTCGCGCATATCCGCCTCCGTTTCGGCAGCCAGGTAGTAGGTGCGCTTGGGCGTCTTGATATCGAACATGTACTGAAACTTCTGCTTGCGATTCTCCAGCCGCAGGCCACAGTCCACCTGCTCGCACTGATCCAAATCGATAACGCCCTTCAGCTTGCGGCAGTTGTGGTCGGTGTAGTATTCGAGGCAGAACTGCTCCGGTATCTCGCCCTGCTTCAGCGTGAAGTAGCGACGCCTCCAGCGCTACAAAGATAATTTGGAAACGAGGCGTTAAGAGTTGCAACGAGGCGTACAGTCGGAAAACCAATAGTGATTTCTCCTATGCCATTACACACACAAGATTCCTTTATAGCGATATATGTTAAGTGGGTCGTGGAATTGCAAATATCACACGATAAACTTATGTCTTTGTTTTTAGTAGCAAAACAATATAACAAAAATCCCCCAAATGGGATTTGAAGATATAGCTTCTTTTGCAAACAGTCTCGGAATATTAAACAAGATTACACTGTTACCAAATTGTACTAAGTGATAGTGATGACTAACTTAATGAGGTAGTTACTCATCAGGGCAAAGAACATCTGAACCATCTTGATGCTTACAATATCACTTACGCGGCAAAAATTTAATTCTAGATCTGATAATGGGGTATTAATGATCAGAATATAGTGATAAAGGACTGTGAATCATTAGCACATTTCCTAGAATTCAAGGGATGCCAAGACCTTCTTTTAGTCTGCATCTATCGCTAATTATACGATATCTTGCAGTAGTTTAGCTGTATATAAACGTTCTACGCGAGTGTGCCGATGTCTCCGTTCTGGATTAAGATACCCTTACTGAGCGATGGACTGCGGCTGGTGATATGAGGGTAGGGTCCGGCTGATCAGCTCAACGGCTGAGTGCACTATCACCAATGGTGAGTAAGCGGGTGATGAAGCCCGAGTCAACAGCGACGGCAGCGGCGCTGCTTTTCCGCGAATCATGTTTTGCATTGGCATTTTCTTGGGTAATCAGCAGACACACACACACAGAAATAACACCCCACGCCCACGTTACCGTTAAGCGGTTAAGAAATTAACAGCTGAGAGGTTCGGGAACCCGCTGAAAACTAAAAACTTCAGCTGATAATGGATGGATTTTTTCGGACTGTATAATATCACGCTTAATTGAATTATAAACAATAAACATAATGCCGCACACAGGCCAGAAATTGGCACCCCCAGGCGCTGGAAATACGCAGCTTATTTTCTCGAGGCATCATTAAAGTTTGTTTATACAATGGCGCTCAAGATATTAGAAACGCATACAAAAGTGCGGGCAAAGGTTCTATTTTTACAATATTTCTTAATTTGTTTACTTTTAACGCGCCTGATAGAGGGGTTTTTTTTTAAATATAAAGCTGCTGTAAGCCTTTACAACAAAATATTCCATTTTTGGACGAGGGTTAATATCAAGGGGTTAGTTATTTATTTATAATCCTAGGCAGTATCCAAAATAGTGTGCTTGAATACTACTATTTTGGCCGCTACTGCACGCCTCAACATAAGCAAACAAATTGAGTACAGTGAAACCATAAAGTGGGTTTGCTGTAACTGAAAATTCTGTGCTGCAGACCTTTTGATCAACGGTTTGGGTGTTCTTGGAACTGTCATATCCATTATAAGTGGTTTCAAATGAACGCTCTAGAGATGGGCGCACTACAACGTGTCGTGTCACGAACGGATAAGGGAGAACTTTTTAATTTTAGCTTAACTAGTTTTAATGCCAGTTAAATGTATTGGTCTGAGCTAAGCATTCTATTTATATTTAATAATATAAACAAACATACTTTGCACAAGGACTTTTTCAATTATTCATCACCTAAATGTTTAAGAACTAATTATTCAATAAGATCTAATAAGGCATACATTATGATGGACTGTAAATAAAACTTATAAAACTGGCACCACAGTAGTGCATCTCTAGCATAGGCAAAGGAACAACAACAAGGAGCTGGAAAGACAAGTGCGTCATTGTTTTTGGTCAACGTCGGTAGTTTATGTTGTTGTTTTTGTACATTGTTTTTGTGCGTGATCCATCTTATCCTCCGTGCACATAAAAAAGCAAAAACAAGCACATATGTGCATAAAAAATATGCATACACGAAATACGGGGCAAGTAAATTTGATTAGACGCAACAGTTGGCGGAAATTTAATACACGAACGGCTCCCTAAAGTAAACATTAAACGAAAAATTAATTAAGCGTAAATTTAGACCAGGGCAAAAGAAAAAAACACGTTCCCACGCCAAAAGCAAACATAAACAGAAAGCGGATGGGTGACGGAGAGGGTGGCGGGGAGAAAAAAGGAAAAGAGGGAAAAACGCAGAGGAAGCCATCGTAAATTCATTCACATTTTCGCAATTTCTGTTGCGGTTTTCAGCTTGTTTGCATTCCAATCAACTGGAATACTGGAACTGCAATCCCTCGGCTTAATAATGAATTAAATTATACCACAACAACAACGCCAAATAAACGCACACTGACACACACACACACTGAGGCAGGCACCAATACAGGCTTAGCGTAATTGTAAAAAAAAATGCCACTTCCATTATCCATCGTTTTTTTTATCATATTCGTGAGTCAATCGATGGACAAAGATTGCGGTATTTCTCTTCCGGCCCCAAGTTTACCGTTAGCCAATTTCGGCTCTCTTTTCATTGCACATTTCACTAATCACTGGACATTTCTCATTTGATTGGATCAGAATTTTCATTTTGATTTCGATTTGAGCTGGGATTTCCAGGAAAATTCCTTAGCACTTGCACACACACACACACTCAGGTTTTCGAAAGCCAAAGGTTTTCCATTTTCGGAAACTTACTGCTCGCCAAATGCGCTTGGTGGGCGGCGACTTAATTAGCCAGCCCTCGTAGAAAGTGCGATCCATTATTTTTCAGCGCTCGACGCAATTTACTTCGATTTATTTCACTCCACTCCGCGCACACCAACTAGAGGTGGGCCTCACGCTTGCGATAGGTCTTGCGAGGCAATATCGAATAAGTGTTCGATAGGCCTAAGCTATGTTTTAGGTATATCGAAATAAAAGGTGCGAACGCTCATATTTGGCGGAAAGTTATTATTATTTATATTTATTTTGGGTTAAACCCATTAAAAGATTACGTTGAATTTGAACTTAGTGTAATAGACCGTTTGTTTCGAATTGATTTCAATTAGTGTGACTGTGGCTGGCATTTATTCGATTACCCAACACTGGCACTATTTATAATTTTGAGTTGTAAAAATAAAATATTTACAATCTTGTAACAAAACAAAACCTTTTTTGATTACAATTTTAAACTTTTTAAATCTAGTATTATATATAAGCCCACACTAGCCCATATTCAATATTTATATGTATTCCAAAACACACAACCATTTCTTTTTTTGAAAACAAGAATTTGCAGATAACGTACGTATTTACCTAACAAATCTAAACAAAAGCTAATAATTAAGATTTAACATCAGCTTAATTCCATGAACTGTTAGCCCTTACAAATTTAAAAAGCAAACGAAGGATAGTTTTTACAAATAAGTTTTATTCTGCCGTGTCAAGCGTATGCCTAGAACATACAGATTATCCATGTAGAATAGCGATTTCTCCCACGACGCCGCACAGCAGAGTACGACCACTACCCAGATCTCAGGCGGAACCTGCGCCACGCCGGAATCCTGCTGCAGCCAGAGCTTACTTGTCCTTGCTGTCGCCCTTGCCACCACGGATCCTACCGGTACGACGGGCAGCAATGAGACCGACCTTGCGACCGGCGGATGTGCCTCGCTTGACGGTGGAGGCCTTACCAATGTGCTGATGGTTACCACCACCGTGGGGATGCTCCACAGGGTTCATGGCAACACCACGCACCTTAGGCCAGCTGTTACGCTTCACCTTGTACTTGTGGTAAGCACGACCGGCCTTCAGGATGGGCTTGTCGATACGACCGCCGCCGGCGACGATGCCAACCATGGCGCGGTTAGCCGAGGGCACGACCTTCTTGGCGCCGGAGGGCAGCTTGACACGGGTCTTCTTGGTGTCCTGGTTGTGGGCAATCACGGTGGCGTAGTTGCCAGAGGTGCGGGCCAAACGGCCGCGATCACCGGTCTTCTCCTCCAGGTTGCAGATGATGGTACCCTCGGGCATCTGGCTGAGGGGCATCACGTTGCCGATCTGGAGGGTGGCCTTGCGGCCGCAGTACACGAACTGGCCGGTGTGCATGCCCTCGGGGGCGATGAACAGCTCCTTGCGGATCTTGTAGCGGTAGGGGTCGCGGAAGTGGACGACGGCCAGAGGGGCGCCACGGCCGGGATCGTGGATGATGTCCTGGAACATGGAAGGTGTACAGTTCGCTTAGTTACAGTTCAAAGGTAAGCCAAATGAGCTAGGTAGGTAACTTCTAGTAAGCTGGCACAGGTGCTGAAGCAGGTTTCTTGAATGTGGCATGGCCATATGCATGTGATCTCATCCAAATTGACTGGATAGGTGTAGTGTAGGTGGTCATCCAAGAAGCACACTACTCACCTTGACAACTCCGCGGATGTAGCCGGAACGCTCGGCGAAGTCCAGGGAACGCAGCTTGGCGGCTCCCTTGCGCTTCTTCACGTGCGCCTTGAACACGGAACCAGCTCCCTTACGCTGTGCACGAATAACGCGACCCATTGCTGCAAGACAAATTCACGGGATTAGTACTAGAACTCCATATTGCAAATGCAAATGCGTTTCACTAAACAACGCAACACGCTACGGAATTTCTGTCTTATCCGATTTTGACAGAAAATTGAAATATTCCATGTTTCACGGTTACAATGTTAAATTGCGCACTGTAAACAACTTTCGCAATTGAAAACACCACCAAATTGACAAAATTTAGCACGTGGCTTACCGTAAAATTAAAATTTGCCCAATACGACCACTCCGGAAACGGGGCGAAAAGAAAAGAAAAGAGGAAGACATCCTAAAGGTGGGCAGGGAATAGTGTGGCTGTGTTTGGCGTCTGGCGTCGTGACTATCGTGCTGCTGGGGAAAGAGGTGTTTCTCACTGTTTTTTTTTTGGGTATTCGCGAAATTGTTAATTTGTTTGTTAAATTTCGCTTAAGTCTTTATCATATTAAATCTTCCAATTCAGTTTTCTAGAGTGTTACTAATGAATAGCTCGCTTGCCCAGAAAATTCTAAACTCTATAAGCTTAACTGTGCAGGTTTGTTTTCAATCTTTGCCAGGTCAATTTCGCTGAAATGTACTTCACATAATCGAACCGATTATAAAAAGGATATTTAAATATATGTTTGATAATACAATTTGAATAATTTGAGTTAAATTGGAAAGTTGGCTGGTGCAATTCCAATTGGATGAGAAATGACAAAAACGACCCAATCAGAAATAAAATAGCGAGTGCAAAGAAATCAGTGGAAATGTTTCAAAACCGATAGCACACTGTTATGAAAGATATTTTGGGCCGTTAACCGCACTGCATTGATTCCACTAGCGTACATTTTTAGACTTCTAATCACATCTAATCTTCGACCATCTTGCTTATATTTGCATTCTTATATTCCAATTGTTAATATTATATATAATGTTTATATGAAATGGTTAAATCGTTGCGTTACCCTATGAAATAAAATATCACATCTGTTAATATTTTTTATTTTTCCCTGCCTATTTATTTATTCTGATTGGAATTAGTGAATGTATAATCTAATTTATTGATTACAGGTGTTAATTTGTTAATTTGCTATTCTGTAAGAGAAAAAATACGGGCACACGAATTGGCCTTCTACGGCTCGATATATTTTCGGTATGTGCGCAGAAATGAGAACGGTAATCGCGAAGTATTTTTCAGTTGGCGATGGAATAAGCTGCCATCGGCTAATCGGTCACACTGTTGGAATCCGTCGGGGTTTTGGCGTCGCGTAAAACGGAAAACCGTTCTGATTTTCACTGAACTTGGGAAATTGAACTGTTCAGCTGGTTGTGCGATGCAAAGGCGATAGGCGCCCATCGCTGTGCGTGAAGAGTACGTATTCGCGTTACGCCAGTGAAAATCGCGAGTCCTGCGCGAGAACGCAAAACGCAATCGGGAGGAAAAAGCGAGTGGCAGATTTTTTCTGTCTACCTACACAAACACATACGCAGGCTGCTGCGCTGGTGTGGGTGTGTGTGTGAGGCTGGTCCATCGGAGCGCCGCAAAAAAAAATATTGAAATTGTGCAGTGTGTGCGAAGTAGCAGATGAATCGGCAGTGATAAATAAATGCTTTAAGGGCGAGAAAAGATTTTAATAAGTGCTGGGGAATAAAAAGAGCCGCGCCCCGTTTGCCAAACGTTAACTAACACATACAAACACTCCGTCACAAAACACACACACGCACGCAGAGGCAGAGCAGTGAGAAAGAGAGATGGAGAGAGAGAGAGAGCGAGAAGAAGAGCGGAGAAGCGAAAAGAGAAAAGTTGTATGACAGCAACAAATAGTTTGTTAATTGCACGGGTTTTTTATTGTGGCATTTGTCATTTAGAGCGTATAAATCTTAAATCGCGGTAAAGAGCGTATAAATCTAAAATCGCAGTAAAGTCCTTCGGCCGCTCCTTCTCCACTCTATTTCTCTCGCCGTTGTTTTGCTCCCCACTCCTCGTTCACCGTCTTATTTGCATTTCTCCTCTCTCCACCTCTTTCTGTGTGCGAAGAATCAGCAGCAGCAATTCTCCAGATCCAGAAGAACAACATAAAATAGCAAATCAAAATGGCGCACCAGCAGCAACAACAACTGGCTCCATCGGTCAACTGTTCACTGGACGATATCGATCTGACGGCCCTAAAAGTGAGTCAATAAGCTGCGGTTATCCATCTCGAATGGAAATGGAATACGACTAGAAATAGAACCAGCAGCAGAGCCCCCCGAAAATAGAGCCCCCACATTGCCCCCACCCCCTCAGCTTTATTCATTAACACGCCTCGCCCGATTAACGGGAAAGTGACCGCCCCGTGATTATTTTCCCAGGTGTGGTCGTTTACACTCCAATTTCCGTTCGTAGTTTGTTAGTTCGATTTCACAAACTATTTACACTATCTGAAAGGTTCCATCCATAATCGATTAGTTCCATACTAGATTTCATATATTGCAATCAAAAAGTTCTTTGTGAACTAAACCAAAATGCAACCAATATGAATTCTTTTCTTTTTCATTTCATGATGATTTTTTATCTGATACTACATTTTATATTCCTGCGACTCGCAAAGAAGCCTCGCTACTTACAACTTGGTTCCAAAAATACCCCACAATATCTTACCCAACTCGATTGGCCTTTCCAGTCGTCAAACCCTCGAAGGTTTCCCCCGCACATTTATGCAAATTGTTTAAAAGTACAACAAAAGCGAGTTCTTTTTCTTTGTGTTCGGCCTTTTTGGCACTTTGCCATGGCAACGAAAAAAGGTTTTTTTCTGGATTTCCGTTCTCCCCCTCGAAGCAATCACAGTAATAATCGAGTTGATAAATGCACATTGGCATTTCGATTTCATTGCCTGACAAAAAACCACCCAACTTGGCACCACCCACCCTGTAAGTTTTGAATGTGAGAGTGGTGTGCGCAACTTTTGACCGGCCGGTGTCACCTTCTTTCTCCGCTTTGCCAAGCTATTTTTTGTTTCGCTTCGTTTCTCAATGAATTTGTCGAGTCTTAACCCCCTTTCGGCCGCCTTAGCGCCCCCCTTTAACCCCCCTGTGGCCGCACGCACTGCCGCATGCGTTTGTTGCCTTTCTCTTTCACCAAACACTCACCACTCTCACCACTCTCGGTGGCGGAACGGAACTCACCACGCCCGCCGGCCCCACGTTGGGCGCCATCTCTTTTGCTTTGCGCACCCACCGAAAGTTCAGTTTGGCACGAGTGTGTGTGTGAGTGTCCGTTTGTTGACTCTGCCTGGATGTGGCGGGGGTGGTTGGGGGGTCGATGGGGAGTGGGCTGGTGGTGGTGCTTGGGTCGTCGCCTCGCTGCTACGGCATGTGCGCCGCTGTGGTTGTGTGTGTACTTCATCCACAGATGGGGCCAAAATAATAGGCTTTAAGGCGGCCTTAAAAAAGGGATGTTCCATGCAGTTTTGTAAATTAAGTTAGCACTGAAAATCTGGAGTCAAATTTAAGAGATTATACCATTTGTTTGGGGAGAGTTTCGGTTGGCTTTCGTACGGATATTATTTTTTCATATATAATGTTTAGAAAACATATTTTTAAAACAAGAGTATATAGTTTTTGGATTAAAGGCTCATTGACTTATATTCGCAGTTCTTTTGCGTAGAACGAAGCTCCGATGGCAATATTATTGTAGCCGCAACTGTTAGCCCGTGTGTGTTTATGAAAAATTGTTCATAGTCGATGCAGAGCGACGAAGACGAGACAAAAACGAGACAAGAATGAAAATTGTTTAGTTTACTTTATTAAAAGGCGGCAGGCAGAAGCGAGCAGAGCAACACCATGCGTGCTTTTGTATCTACGCGAGTCGCATGTATCTGGATCGCTGTGTGTGTGTGTGTTTGTATCTGCGCTGCAGCAGACAGCTTGAAGATGGCGATAATGTGGATTCAAATGATAATGATGATGAAAACGATGATTAAGATGGGGCACACACACAACAGTGGCTGCCAAGAAAAGCGGCGACGAACCCAAAGCAAAATCAGCAAAAATGGCAGCAGGCATGAGAATATGAATGTGATGTGTGTCTTGTTTGAAGTGTTGTTTTTATTTGTTGTTTTATTTCTGTTTGGCCTTCTCCTCTCGGCGAGGGGCGCAAGTGGGCGTGGACGTGGGCGGCCCCCGCCTGCATGTCTGCCATATTCCGGTGACCTGTCTGTGCGTGGCTTTTAAAGGTCATTAAACACAATGGCCGAGAGGCGAGAGATGCGATAGCTGTGGAATGTCCCGAAATAGAAAACGACAAAAGGTCAGAGTCCTTAAAGCTAAGGTTCTTTCTCTCGAAACTGGCTCGCTTTGTGAGGCTTCCGTTCTGGTTTCTGTTCACTCGATAAGAACTCCACTCCACTCCACTCCTTGCGTCCGATAAGATACCACGAGTTGCATTCATCAGCACAAATTTCATTAATTATTTCTGGTTTTTACGACCCCCCCTTTATTTGTATTTGGTGCAGTTTCTTTTATTCTCCACTGATAACGCGGGTTGTCTTCATTTTGGTGTGGCTGCCACTTCTTTATGTGTATTTCACTCGCATGTGCACGGAAGAAACCGATCTCCAATCAGTAATATTTAGTATCTAGTCTAAACAAAGGGCAGATCCAACAACTTGGTTCTGAAGTGGCACTATACTGCGTTTTAAATTTAACTTCATTATTTCAAGTTCCTTTCTCCGCAGTGTGTGTTTATTTTAATCAACATTTATTGCATTTCGTTAGCTGCGATAAAAACGTGTTCGCCCACATTTGTTCGGTTTGTTCCATGTGTCCGTCTGCGCTGCAATTTGCTGTGAGGAGTGGAAAGAATCGAGAAATCCACACATGTTTCAGTTTTTGTGGGTTAAAACAACATTGGCCCCGGTCCCCGGGAAAATACTTTTTATAAAGTTCGGGAAGAGGCATCTCTTCGCAATCGAACGTGTGTTTATAGAAGCAAATTTCCCCGGGGTGTTGGGAAATCATTTTGTTTTCCATGTGGATCTGTGGAAATCGGTCGTTAAATAATCAGCTCTAATCAGAGTTGGCTCATGTGCTGCTGATACCCGAAAAGTAGGTAAATGGGCTTCGTGACGTCAGCTGAGTGCATTCCTAATCGAATTGGCCACGCGACCCACACGAATTAAGCCAACAAAGAGAAATAGTGTGGGTCACTGCGAAAAAATAGTACTAATTGAGATTAAAAATCAACTAAATTATATTCCAGGAAATACTATTTTAAAAACTATGAGTATTTCAAGACAGTTTCCTAGTCCTAATTGGAATGTTTTCCAATGCTTACCACATTTTTTCCTAGTGCAGCCACTGCATCTGCATAAGCCAGCTCGATTGAATTGCATGGGCGTCCTAATATGCAGTCAGTCCTGTTTTAAGCCACTCTCCAGCTCTTTGCATTTTTTACTGCTAACTGGGCCAAGCCTTTTGCAGGGGAAGCGGGCCAACTATGAGGGGTGGGGGAGTTCTGCGCTTTTAGACAAACAAAGCAAAACAAAACAACTCAAAAAATTCCAGTTTGCCAGGCCAAGCAAACTGTAGTAATGAAGCAACTAGCCAAAGAAACTGACAACAAAACTTAAAAAGTCATCATAAACCCAATAATCACACTTCTTTATTTTACATTCTATATAACATGGATGAACAAGTTTAATTCATAAAAAAAACATATTTATTTAAAGTAGTTTTTGGAAATCGGATTGAAATCTCTAGTCTAACAATATCAAAGGTTTCCCAAAAGCAATCTTCACTGTACCGCCAGCGACTGCGTTGGTCGGCGACTCGATCTTTCGGCCTCCAACGGGTTGTTTAGTTTTAGTTTTAGTTGTACCCGTTTGGACAAATACAAAAACAAACAGCGGCAACAACAATATGGGGGGCTGGCGAGGAAAGGCAAACAAAAGGAAAAAAAGTAGGAAAGGGGCGGGGCGGGGAAGGGAAGTAGGTGGTGGGAGGGGTGCGGTGGTTTTCACATGTGGCGGCAGCTGGACAATTTCCAAAGAGAGCGGCAGGAATAAGCTACAGTACCAACAACATCCGAACCAGCCTGTTTTGCCTGCTGGTAACTGATAACTGTAACCAAATCTACACTGCGAGAAAATCTAGAATATATTGTTCAGATTAGTGTTCCTACCTTTTATTCCTGGGAGGGACTTTATTAATGAGATATAGATAAAATATGGATGGAAATTCATAAAAAGTACAGTGATACTTTCTCGCAGTGTGCGATCGCTGACCACCGACTAGAACTTTTTTCTAACGGCTACCTGAACCCGGTCATCCCCGCTCCCCGCTCCCCACCACTCGGCCATTGGACTGCTCATTTGGTGGGATTTGTTTCTGTGTTGCTTAACATGTCAACGCTAATGAGTCATGGAGCGGTTCCAGCAGATACTTTTCTCTCGGTTTTCTTCGTCGTTTTCCTCGCCGTTCAGTGAGTTCATTTTTTGTGAATTTTTAATTGATTTTTACAACGTGAAGTAATCAGCCATAAATAGCAGTAATTGCCGTCGCACTCCCAGCACGTTTCCTTTGTCTCTGGGCTGTTTTCCCTCTTGTTTTTGGCTTTTCCCTGCCTTTCCCTTTATCGCATGTGTTTGACACACTTTTCTGGGCCTCGAGTGGTAAAAAAGGGCGGGGGGTGGTGCAGCCATAAATCTACTCAAAGCGGCTTCCATAGTTCTTCAGCTTTTTCCCCTCTTAGATTTTTCCTATTTGTTTATTTCGTGGTTTTTACTTTACTTTTACTACACTTTTTTTTGGCTGTTGACTTTTTGTCTTTTGGTCTCTAATTCCTGCAGCTTAAGGGAGCTTCCACCCCGTGGAAAATTATGGGTGAATTCACCCGGGGGGTTGGAAAACTGCAGGTTGTTTGATGGGGATTAAAGTTTCATAAAGCTGACAACTTATTATGATGCGCCATAAATCAATCGTTTGAGGATGCCAAGAGTTATATTCCGCGATATATTTTCTGTCAATAATGTGTGGATTTCTCTTGGGCGCTTTTCCCAAAAGTTGTAAGACTTCAATCAACCTTCTTTCGAGTTCGCCTGCTCAACTTGTTGTAGAACATTTGCACAAAGTGAATTTGGAGCACTGACTGCAGCTTACTAACTTTTCTTATCCATCTACACTGAAATTGGAGCATTAGGATTATATACTTATTGCAATGGAACAAAGATATAGCTAATATTCATGTCATAGCTCAGTCAGCTTACTTTTGTGCTTCATGGCTAGTATAATATAATACAATAATATTATCTTCGTTGTCCCAGGACAATAAGTCTATCAAAAAACCATATTAATTTTCCGAGAATAGCTCCGCTCCGTAAACCTATTAAATCAATATTTATTGGGCACAATTTCTTTATGTGCGCCTCGTGGCTCTGAACCCACAACCTCTCGAAACTTTGAGCGTCAACTGGGGCTGTCGAAAAAGTCAGTTACCTGTTGAAATGGCGGCGTTCTTGTTTTTGTTGTTATTTTAATTGGCATTGCCTTACCTGTCGTTCTGGACGTCTTTGTAATCCCAGTGGCCCCATTCGCGCCTGCTCCTCCATCACCTGCGCTCCAATAAAAATAGAAAGCATTGTGCCTGCCTCCACTTCTCGCTGTCGTGTCACGCTCGTGTCACGAGCTGCGTGTCAATGAACTCGCATGCAATTTGTATGGCTTTTGGGAACCGAGAATGGGCATGAAAGTGGAATATAAGGGATATCAGATGGGATGGGATGGGGTGGGGGGGAATCCAAATCGGAATTTGGAAATCGAGGATTTTTTATTTTTAGCGCAGTGCGAGTGCCTCTGCGGACTTGTCTCTCCTTACTTGTATTGTTATGCCTTAATAATTTGTTTACAAACAACCCAGAAACAAAGGGAAATCCCGGACTGGTTCGTGTTTAAAGGTTGTTTAAGTGGTGCGGGTTCCGAAAAAAGAGGGTTTCAAGAGGGGCATTCGAGGGTTCTTTGTTTGCAGTGTGTGTGTGGCAGCTGGGCGGAATGAAAAATAAAAGGATTTTATTTGGGCGTTTTCACATTGATTTTCCCCAGCTAGTTCATCCATCACTCATGTTCTCCACATTCTCTCTTTCAGGATCCAGCTGGCATCTTTGAACTCATCGAAGTTGTGGGCAATGGCACCTACGGTCAGGTCTACAAGGTAAGCGAATCGTTATATTTTATTAGCTTGTTAAGGTTTTTTTTTACGGCTTTCTTTTCATAAGCAAATTTTCGCCGAGAGAGCAATGATCTCAGACTTTTGGCTTCTGGGAGTCACTTAGTCGCTTTATAATTAGCAATCGTTAGAGTTAATGCTTGACTGCGTTTTGCTTTAGTTTTGCAATGCTTTTTTCTTTATAAGCGATATGTATCTACAGGGCGACGCCTCATCTTCCGTCTTGTTCTGGTCGCTTTAATTAGTTTGTGTCCGCTATGATGTCTAATAACTTAAAGCGGCGAACAAAACAAAAAATGACTACAAGCCAAAACAGAAATGCCGAGAACGGATTCTTCTCACACATTAACACATTTTTCTGGCTCTGCGCCTGGCGGGTTAATAGTGATAGTAGTAATAATAATAGCAAGAATAAAAAAGGGTGGTCAAAACTCTTCAAATTCGAAGTTGAAATGCCCTTTAAAATCTAGTTTATTACCTTTTTCTGGTATCTGTATCAATCGTAATATAAGAAACCGTTACTAACCAAGCTGATAACTTCATAAAGACATTTGTTTTAAGCTCAGCGTTAGTTTACGAATTTGGTATACCCTTTTGAAGAGTATTAGAAGCAACAGGAACAATCATCATCATAATCACGCAGCTAAACAATGCATTGACTTTGTGCCTGCATTTAAATTATAAGTTTAAAATGTATCTGCAAGATACAGCAGTAGCAGCAGCAGCAGCGGCGGCGGTACAAAAATAGACATTGCTTTTGTAAATTACCGTTAGCTGTTGGAAAATCAGAAAAAGCGGAAAAAGTGTGGCATGCGCCGCTTGGGAGGCCAACGGCAAGTTTTGGATGTTGTTGTTGTTGTTCAGGTGCTTGGGCGTTCGTAGTGCTGCAGTTGTTGTTGTTGCAGTTGCATGTTGCTGTTGCACTTTGTGGGGGTCGCCGCCGGCATCTCTGTGATGAATGCAACCAAGTTGAGTTGCCGTTGCTGCTGGATTTGCCTCAAGTTGTTGTTTATCGCCTCTACAGATGCTTAAGTATTTTTATACCCTCGAAGTGGGTAATTTGATTTGGGAAGGGGTTCGAAACTGCATGAAAAGGAGTAATTTGGGCGCCATAAAGTTGTACAACTTTTGGTTGGCAATTTAAAACTAAATTGGGGAGAAGAAGGGCTAGCTTTTTAAAGTCCAACAAAAAAGTAAGAGAACTACAATCAGCAAGTTTTTTTTTATCGTTTCAAAAAGTAGAGTCTATATATGGCAGGGCAGAAAGCTAAGAACAATCTAACAAGCTTGTTTATTTTTCTTGATACCCCATCTAATATGAGCTTTTGCACTAAGTGAGTTAATCATCGCAGAGTTTAAATATCTGGAGAATGAGTAATTCAGCCAGTGAATTTCCACAACTACCTTCAAGGTTGTTGCGCTTGGGTATTCATAATCTGCTTTCAATACACACATATTCGTATTTAATTTCATTTCTCGGAATGACCAGCTCTTTCACGTGTGCCCTTATAAGGTTCTTCAGGTGGATTAAGCTCTATCGGTTACACCATTTCACGAAATTCTGCTGTCAATCAGTTGGCATTGGCAGCTTTCAAAAGTCTCTGAAATTTCATATCTTTATGGCTCAAAATATGGCCAAAGAAATGCCAGTCAATTGAAATCTCCCACACAACTGAAGTTGTTAGGGTTACGCAGATTAAAATGTAAGACACTTGGGAAAAAGTTGCCATGAACCAATCAAATATAATAATAATAATAATCGAAAATTGTATGAGGCACAAGTTTTGTTTACTGTGTATCCGCAGTTCTTTGAGAACTTGTTAACTCAACTCGGCGACGTCTTTGGCGCTTTAAGTTGTTCATTATTCCGCAGTGGCCGAGCATCTGTGTGAAATTAGCATGAGTAATGCCGCCAGATACTTTGTGTATCTGATTCTGATTGTGTGTTTTTATCTGCATGTGACTAGGAACTCGAACGCACTTAAAAAGTAACGGATGCGGAGTCCATCCACTTGCTCGCTGTATGTCTCATTTCGTTGGTATTTATTGGGCTGTGGTTTTAGCCGACTTTTCGTTGATTACTTACTAACTGACTGACTGACTGTCCAACCGGTTTACATTCGCTTTGGAGAGCCACCTTTTTGGCCCCAGCAGCTTATCAAACGTCACAGACCAATGTTTTGACCAATTTTTGACATTTGGCCTGCTGCCGCTTGCCTTAATCATAATTTCAATTTGGCCTGGGTGTTTTTTCTTTTTTGGGTATTTGGATTTCCAGTCAATGACGATCTTTAGCATGACTTAATTTCGTTTCTGGGAATCTTTTCGCAAAGCTCCATTGATTTATGACTATCTGTCTCCCCCGTTTTGTTTTCGCTTTCGTGTTTGTTTTGTTTAGGGCACTTCCGTTTTATTGATAACTCGATATTTCCACCAACTGCGCTGTTTGTTTGCCAGCTTGTATCGCACTTAATAAGCTGGCCAAACTGTCGTCCAGTGAGTCAGAGGACAGAGGAGCTGAATTGGAATGGAATCGTGGCGGAGGAGTCGTGGGTGAGGGGAGGATCGGATCGTTAGCCACACGCGGTTCCGGGGAACACGTACAAGTGCAACGTGTTAACGGTCTTATGGCAAGTGCACTGATTTCTTGCTGTTGGCAGTTGGGGGCGTGTGGAAGTTATAATGAGAAGTCTGACTTCAAAAACGTGGTCAACTGGAAATTAAGAAAGGTGGCCGGCAAAGTTCAGACAAAGAAACTTTACAAAAGTTTACGAATGCGAAAGAAGTTTACTGGCAGCATAGCTGTCTAATATATATTTCTAGTTCATTTCACAAGAAGTGAGACTTTTCCTAACTAAATGTGGCATTTTGTTATCGCTAAAGAAATATGAAAATAGTAAGGAGATTACAACTTATAAATCAAATTAGTAAATAGTTTTAAGTTGAAATTTACTTAATTGCATAAAATATGCGTCATGATTTAAATGATCTAAGTGCATATGAACGTGTCGGTATCCAAAAAAAAAAGAAACACACACACAAAGCCCAATTTCCGCAATGTTCATAAATGTTATTTTTGGGGCTTGGCTCCCGTTAGTTTCCGCCCACACAATAAAAACAACGACAGCGGCCCACAGTTGTCGTATAATTAACATTTTTCATATCTGGGCGAACTTTGACCCAATTACGTGGAACTCGAGAAGGAAGCAGATGGATTGAGGAGCACGAGGAGGTGGAGGTGGAGGAGGCTGGCGAGGAGGTGGAGCTCCAGTTGGAGACAGACAAGTGCAGACAGCAAGACCACAATACATATTTATGAGCGAGACATGATAATAAAGCACGCAAGCAAATAAGTGGGGGGAAAGAAATTAACCAACGGCGCAGGCGCAGCCAGGCAGAAAGAAACTGAAGCTGAAACTGAAGCTAAAGAGCCAGAAACTGCAGTGCAGGGCAGTCAATAAAATAAAACACGACAAGCGAAACATGCAAAATACATTAAAGCCATTAAACAAATCAAGCAGGAAGCCACAACAGCAAAAAGAGCGAAATACAGAGGAGAAACTATACTCACACACATAAAATAGCCAGCAATTAGTGCACGAGTACCCGAAAAAGCATAAAAGGCGCTCTCAATGTCACAGATATAAAAAACAACTAATTATTACGCAAATAGTATCTGTTGGGTAGGCTCCAAAAGCATTTAAGCAAACACAAGTCATTGACACGTTCACAGAGCGGCTACACGCAAAGAAAAACTTTGGGTATAAGATCTAACAAATCTCTAGAAATACTAGACTTTTATGATCATTCCACTAAAGAGTTATACGATTGGGATCAAGAATTAATCTTTAGATAGCTATTTAATCTAAAAAGTAACTGAAAGATACTTCGGAAAGTTCTTGAAGTATTTTCATTAGCAGGAATGTGGGATAACTTTGTATGTATTAGCCATATCTTAAAGATTATAAAATTATAATATAAGAAGCTTTAAACTCTTCTTAGTTTATTGCAGTGTAACTTAGTCTCCTTTCTCTTTCCCTGTTTCAGAAAAATTAAAATGATTCCGTCGCTATCTTCAGCCATTCCCTGCATTTTCTGCGCTATTTCCCGCTCATTGTATTTTTAGTGGAGGTTCACTAACTCTGCGTTTGCTCTGTATTTTGTATTTTGGCTTTGGATTGCTGATTTCGGGCTGGCTGCTTCGCTTTGTTCGCTTAATTAAATCTCTAGCCCTGACACTTTTTCATTGACAAGGCAACCTGTGCGCTCCCTGCCCCGCAGCTTTTGTGCCAAAACAATAAATGGGATTTTGGGTTTACGTTTTCGAGTGTTTTTTTTTTCGCCAAGTGCGAAAAATAAAAGAAAGGCACATTTTGCTGGCCGCAGCAAACGGCGATGGGAAAGTCATCGAATCTGAGTCGAGGTGGGGGAATGTGGCTCATACATAGCTATAGATACATATGTATAGATACATTTATGTATATCTATATGTGTGGGGGCACCCAGTAACGACCTTGGAAAGTTGCCTCTTCTTCTTGATGGCCGGTGAGTTGGTGTCGAAGCTGCTAAGTTATGCATTTTTTATAAACAGTCTGCGTGGGTTGCTGTTTTTTTTGTGGTCCCTCCGCTTTTTATTTATTTTTTAACAGTTTTTGTTTTTGGCTCAAATTATATATGCATGTTGGAAGTTGAAAATTTGTCACTTTCGAAGGCGGCGTGTGAAATTTTTGTGGTCTGCCTTCTCCGGCAAACTGAAACCACAAACACTATTTAAAAAAAGGTTGATCAAAGGTCGCTCTTTTGGCCATTAGAAAAGGCAAAAACAAATAACCTCTTTGATTTGCTAATGGGTTCATTTAGAATACCAGGAAAAGCAGCTTTTATCTCAGTTCTGCTTAAGAGGGAAATTAATAATTCTTAATTTCTTTATCACAAACACTATGATTCACTTAAAGCGAATGCTTTTGTGATGTGTTTCCTCTCATGTATCCTAACTATATATAAATATCTATCTATGTAAAACAAAGACTTTGTATATCTTTCAAAATATCGATTCCAACTCTCAACCCGCTTCAAATCGCTTTTCTTTGCTCTGTGTTGATGGACAATTGACCTACTTTTGCAAATAAACTTTGAAACCCATATGTTCAAATTACCGCCCACAAATCAGCAAATGAGATAGCTCTCTTTATCTTTATGTTTGGCCATTATTCATCAATTGGCACAAGTATGGCTTGTTGTTTTGCCTACAAGGCTAACTTTGCCAATAAGCAAATGTTTTAATATTTATGGTTTGATTAAATATGCAAACATTTCGCTGATTACTCAGAGATTGTTTTGTGGAATTCCACGATTTCGTTGGAACAGGCACTTTTGGGGCATATTTAGTTTTGTTTCGCCACTCTAATTTTTTTTTGTTCGTTGTTGCTTTTGAACAATTAATTTATGAGTGAAAGTTTTGTTAGTTTGCATGCATAATTTGCTGCAGGCAACAGAGAAAAGTCTTTGTCTTTTCTCCATAGGGAATTGAACCTATCTAACTGAAGATACAGCCTTTTCTTTTTCTGTAGCTGCTGGGGCAGACCCTTATCTGCATATTGACTTATAATGTGACATCGGAATATAGTATACATGCACATATATATGGGATTGCTTGATAGTACAGTATTGTCCATGTAATTGCGCACACAATCGGGGAGATGGGAATACGAGTGAAAAGCGAACCCGTTGACCCGCAGTCGTGTTGCGGTTGCAAGTTTTTCTTCTGTTTTTTTTTTTGTGGACCACCCTATCTGTCTTTCCGCTTAATTCATTTAATTTCCAATTACCGAAATGGGGATCGCAATTTGACAGCTCTGGAGGGACGCACTCATGCTCTCAATTAATTAGAATATAAACCCGGGAAGTAATAATACACACACACACACACCCCTAAGTGGTAAGGAACCGGAAATTGTTGACACGCAAAAGTAACGTCATTATCGCACACAACATTTGGGTTTTATTGAATATATATTATAAACCGCCATTCCGAGCCCCACATATGCCAAAATTATCTTTTGGCACAATTTCATCGCTCGCTTATCTCTGGCAAATAAATACTTTGGCCGTCAACAATGAAAATAGAGTCCGTGAGTCAGTTCTCAAGGTATACTCTGCTGATAAGACAATCTGGCCATGAAAATTGTTCTTGTGATTGGGGATTGCCAGTGAATCTAATGAATAAACCACAATTGTGCTGGTAATTGATTGGAAAGTAGGGGGAAATTGTTCCGATTACGAGTGAGAGGGCAATTCGTAAATGGGATTGGTTTTAAATGATTTATTAAAGGGAACATTAAAATAGAATTCTTTTATAGTCAATTAATGGTGTTTTATTGATCAATTGTATAAAATTCCTAGGTTCATTCGATTTATTCTCGGGCAATTTGTCTAGACAGCTTTTAGTGGCGTACTATCAGTTTTTAAATTGTAAATGCCAAATTTACATTTACGCTGGCACTTTGGCTACGAAAATAACTGGCACATCAAACAACAAACTTTGACTAACTAAGTTAACCAGGTGGAGGCTACGGCAGCAACCTGGCAATAATACAAAATGGAAAGCTTTTCCAAACACTTTGAACTCGGTTTTTCCTGGCGCTGCTCCATGCCACAACACTCCACTCCACTCCACTCGAACTCACCCGCTCACTCAGACACACTCCTCTGCTGACGGCTGGGAAAATTCAATTTAATGAAATGCAGCCAAGTGCTAAAAAGCCTGTTAAGTGGTTCAATGAACGGGTGGGCGGGATCGAGCGGGGTAAGTGCAACTATTGGCCTGGCTAACCTTTGACCCAACCTCCCCCCCTGGAACTTCGAGCGCTGACCAAATGTGAGCCACATATCTGGGCATAAATTTAAACAAAAATTTCAAGCACTATTGCTCCTTCATTGCTGTTTTATGACCCAGCTGCAAACACTCGCAGACCAAACGAGATATAGCAACGCGGGTACCAAAGTACAGTAGGCCCTCGATAGGCGGTGCTTGGCACACTCTGGCTTTCCAAAGAGAAAATCGATATCTGCTAAACTTTATTTTCATATCTATAAGTTTTAATCTAACTATAACTGAAATTTCCATTACAAAACGTATTGACTGTAGCACACCTACGAATTTTCAAACAACAAAAACGTTGATTACCCAAGTTAATCAACGAAACTAACAACAATTGCTAATTGATGAGCGTTAACCTTCCCGCTCCCCTCGTTGCCCCCTCTAGCCCCAGTGTGGTCCACCTAATCACCTTTCAAATGGAGTCTACAAATTTGCACACCGATCGACTGGCAGCGCAAAAAGCAGGCATCTCGTACAATAAAAACCATGCACAAATGTTGCGTAAGTTGGCCAAACGCAGCTGTGTTGCACTGCTGCTCCGAACTGGAGAACTCTGTGGGCCAGTGGGGCAAACCGGAGGCTGTTGCCACTCGGTGGGTTTTGGGTCGGTGGGTTACTTGTGATACCCAACTCGTCGCATCGCACGGGCGTGATGCTGTGGTTTCCATTCGCACTCCAAGTCGGATCTCTGCGGCTCGCAAGTGTTGTAATTGAATTGCCTGTGTGCGGCTGTGTGGGAGCTGCAAGATGCAGTTGGATGCAGTTGCCACAATTAATATGCCCACAAAGCTCAATGAAAGGTGTCAGCAGCAGCAGCAGCATCGACTGAAGTAGAGGAGAGAAGTGGTGGTACCATGTGGTTTGGTTTCCTTTCGGCTTGATGTGGCTGGAGCTCTTTGGGTTACCCAACACCAGCGACAGGTGGGTGGTGGGTCCATCGATATAAATGGCATGGAAATGAGGAAATGAGGCAAGTGGAGCGGGAAGCTGCCTGGTTAAATAAATTCTAGATAAATTCTCTGGCGACCCATAACTTTACTTTCTATGTTCCTTGATTCCAGCTCTCGGCTAATCTATTCAAAACATTTCCATTTCCTCGTTTATTTTCATCTGCTGATCGTATAGAACACATGGGTTCTCTCTCCTTATCGCAAACGGAACTCAATTTCTTCCAGCTAAAACAATCGCAGTTGTATATAGTATACGAAATGTATTTCCCTTTCTCCTCTTTGTTTCAAGCGATTTGCGTGCCAAGTTGGGGCAACTTGAAAAACATGTCCAAAAGTTGATATTTTTGGGCCACTTTTTAGGGGAGGCACTTGACAGCATTTTTGCCTCTTATGCAACGCCAGTTTCCGACATGCGTTTAAATATTTTTTTTCCCCCTCTTCTGTTATCAGCCAGCTTGCAGACCAAAATCATATTTTTTCTGTCAGCGTCTGTTGCGAATTTTTCTCGCATTTTTTCCCTGGGATTTTTGTCGACAATTTACACGACTTGCATAGTTTCCGAACGGGGGTAGAGTGAAGTTTCCAAAACAAGATATTGCATATGCTATGCTTCTTACGTATACTTTTCACGATCTGATATATACAATGCTTATGAGAATATATTTCCCACCTTATTATGCAGTTTTCTTTAGCCACTAATGCAGTTTACGGTGGACCTTCGATCTGTGCAATAAAGAAGTACATATATTTTATGAAATCAAAAGGTTCAGATACTCTGTAATCAAGCTGTTCGGGTAAATTCCTAGCCTTGTTCTATTTAGGGAAGTAAATCCATTTCAAGTATCTTTCTCCACGAGACAGGTCCACCCTAGCGCCCAAGTATCTGTATATTTGTGGCATATCATCGGGTTGATTGTTTTATTGTTTGGGTTTCTTTTCACGCTTGATTTTATTTGCGCCTGTATCCGTATCCGTCTGTATGTGTATCTGTGAGTGTTATTGTGACTGTGGCCGGTATCTGACAGATACTCGTGCTCGGTGTGGTAATCATAAACCATCTCTTGTGCATAGGTAGGCAAATCCAAACTCGAATCGGACAGCTGCACCACTCGAGCACCGAGCTTCATTCCATTGTTGACTTTGCCTTTAAAACATTTTCACATTTTGATTATATTACAAATTCAGCGATTTTTCTCTTTTACCCGGTCGGAGCTTTATATGGCAAAAGGCTTGTCGTCGGTCGCAGTCAGTGGCTTTGTTTATTTGTTTCAGCGGATTGTTTAGCTCTATTTGCTTTGGGGCTTTTAAGAAGAAACCGACGGGAGGTGGAGAAATGCCAATGGGAGTGCGACCGCACTGAGTGATTCACAAATATTTTTCTTTGTATTAATTGCGGCAATCATCTTTCTTCTTCGATTACATAGCTACGTGGCCCGGGGCGGATTTTGAACCCACTCAAAAATCGAAGACGACAATTTCCTGGTACAAGTGCAATACACCATCTAATCGATTCCTCTATGCACAAATTCGTTCTATTCCGCAAGTCAGGCTCCATTAGTGCATATCATTAATTTGCATAAAATCTGCAGCACAGTTAGAACCTGGCGATGATGCGCTGATGGCCAAGACGTTCTCCTCCAACTCCTTTCGCTTCGTTTGGCCATTTTCTCAATAACATTTTGATAGGATCTAGTCATGGTGTAACGCCTCGTCTAACTATTCAATAAGCGGAAAGAAAATGACAGGTTTTTGCACACTGAGTTATGGAGTGCACTATAAATAATGGCGTTGCATATTCGGATATTCCATCCATTGCAGTTGTAAATGTTTTTGTAAAATCTTCTGATATTTGTTGGATATGGTTGTCAAGCTTCATGATGGAACCGATTCTCCATCACCAGCTATATAGAGCTGTAACGACGTCTATTAAAGGTGCCCAAATACACCGATCAACTCGAAGCTATTACAGATATAGATCAGCGCATAGATGGAGTTTCCAAAGTGTTTTCCCCGTGGGTCGGGCAAACCAGAAACCGAATCGTAATCACCCTCTTAAAGTGAACATCGAAGAGCCGACGGGCAACATTTCATAGCATGCCATCCCGCACCGTAAGGCGCATCGTCATCGTCTGACTATCGTCACTTAAATTGTTATCATCTCTCGTTAAGCATTTTGATTTATGGATGGGGCCGGAGCCTGATGCTCCTGCTCACTCAATTAAAACTGTATTAAATGTAAAATGACTTTAAAAGCGGCTTAGGTTAGGCGACAAGGCAGCCGCAACGGAGATGCAGCCGATGGCAGCTGATGAAGCTGGGAGCTCTTTTTGCACCCAGCAACCGGTTGGTCAGGACAACTCAATCTTGGCCAGAAAAAAAGGGGGTAGAGAATAAAAACAATTTGCGAGTTTGATTAAAGTGGCAGGCTAATTGAAACTAGTTGGGGTTGTCTGAGCACCAGCACTAAACGCCGAAGATGCAACGTGACTTGGAAACTTTGGGACTCTTGAATCTCTGGTTAAGAATTGCCACAACTTAGAGAGTAGACTTAATAATTAAGATTGACTCCTTTCGGCAGATAATTATAAATGTTTAGTTAACTTTGCCTTTAAACTACTCCAATGACCTTTCAATCTGCAAAATATTTTCCTCAGTGCCTCAATCTTTTTTTAGTTTCCCCCATCCAGGTCCTGATTTAGTCACCTTCGTGGCGCTCTTGAATAGATATTTGTGGCATGTTTACCTTAACTACTTGACACCCTGATTGAGCAGACACATTACCCCACTCGAGGTTGATGCTCCTCTCCAGACAGAGTTCCCTGCCCTCCACTTGCGCTCCTCCTCGTTGCGTTCTATTGCTTGATTCCATTGGAGTCGATGTCGATGCTGGCGTTGCGGCTGCTTTTGTTTACTTAATCACTTTTTATGCGTCGCACTTTGTGGACGCCGGGCGTGAATGCGGGGAAGGGGCCAGACCCACAGACCATATAAAATATATAGAATATATACAGCGCTGCACTAGCCAACGCCTCCATGGTCGTCGCCAGCGTCATCGCCATCGTCTTGTTGTCGTCGACGGCATAATGGAGGGTGCTGAAGTGCATTAAACAGCCTCAATGGCGCAATGCACCGAGCCGAGTTCTGGAAACGCAGTAAAACCCCCAGGCCTGACCTCGATCATGGCCAGTGCCCAAGACCAAATCGGTTGGAGTTCCAGGGACTCGAGTGGTTTTAAATAGTTTTCAATATTCATAGGTATAATTTCCGCATTTAAAGAATATAAATTGCGATATAACTAAGCAAATAGAAATATGCGAATGAAAAATCACGTTTGTGTTTCAATTGAATTTCTAACAAGATTGTTTGCTGATGACTAAAAAATTCAATTCGTCACTTGGCCTTCTTCATTCAGGGATTAATCATATTTCGCACATCGAAAAATGAACAATGCCGAAAGCATTCCCCTTAATAATTAATGATTCCATTTTATAATTGCATTTCTATCAAGCCTTTGTTTTTAACATCGAGAATTCCCGCTTTTCTATTTACAGGGTCGTCACACGAAGACTGGTCAATTGGCTGCCATAAAGGTGATGGACGTCACCGAGGACGAAGAGGAGGAGATCAAGCTGGAGATCAATGTGCTAAAGAAATACTCGAATCACCGAAACATCGCCACCTACTACGGAGCCTTCATCAAGAAGTCACCGCCTGGGAAGGACGATCAGCTATGGCTGGTGATGGAGTACTGTGGTGCTGGATCGGTGACGGATCTGGTCAAGTCCACCAAGGGTCAGAGCCTGAAGGAGGAGTGGATCGCCTACATCTGCCGCGAGATCCTGCGGGGCCTGAGCTACCTGCACTCGAACAAAGTCATCCATCGCGATATCAAGGGGCAGAATGTGCTCCTCACCGACAACGCCGAAGTGAAGCTGGTGGACTTTGGCGTCTCCGCCCAGCTGGATCGCACGATAGGACGGCGCAACACATTCATCGGTAAGCTAAATGAGTCACCTGCCACTGTCGATCCTACCTGCTAAACTGGCTTTCGTCCGCTTCTCTCCCCCGCACCATAGGTACTCCCTATTGGATGGCCCCCGAGGTCATTGCCTGCGACGAGAATCCCGACGCCACGTACGACAATCGCTCCGATCTGTGGTCGCTGGGCATCACCGCCCTGGAGATGGCTGAGTCACAGCCCCCGCTCTGCGATCTGCATCCGATGCGCGCCCTCTTCCTGATTCCGCGCAACTCGCCACCCAGGCTCAAATCGAAGAAGTGGTCCAAGAAGTTCCACGGCTTTATTGACACGGTGCTAGGTGAGTCATCTTCTTTTATGGTAGCAAAAAACTGTTCTGTCTTTTGAGTCATGCCATTGCACTTCGTAAAATCGTATAAGATCAATAACTAAGCGTAATGTTTCACCAACAGTTAAGGACTATCACCAGCGGCCTTACACCGAGAACCTGCTGAAGCACGGTTTCATCAAGGACCAGCCCACAGATCGCCAGGTGCGCATCCAGCTGAAGGACCACATCGATCGCTGCAAGAAGCGCAAGCAGGAGAAGGAGCGCGAGGACTACCGCTACTCGGGCTCCGACAACGACGACGACGAACCGCAGCTGGCCGGTGAGCACAGCTCCATTGTCCAGGCACCAGGCGGCGACACGTTGCGCCGCAACTTCCAGCAGATCCAGGAGGGTCGCCTGGCCGCCGAGCAGCAGCAGCAGCATCACATGATGGCCCAGGCGCAGGCCCAGGCGGCTGCCGCCCATGCCGCTGCCCAGGCCCAGGCGCAACTCCAGCAGCAGCAACAGCAGGCTGCGGCGGCGGCAGCAGCGGCGGCCCATGCAGCACAACAGGCTCAGCAGGCCGCCCAGCAGCCACAGGCCAATCGGCAGCCAAAACCGCCATCGGTGAGGAGATGCCCATGAATGTGGCCTTACAATATGCTCTGATTTACTCAACGCTCTTATTTGATTACAGCGCCAGCAGGTTGAGGAGCCGGGTCCGCCAGCAAGGCCGCCACAGCGCCTGATCGTGGTGCCGGATCCGCCGCACGCCAATCGGCCATTGCCACCGACGCCCAAGTGCGGCGAGCCGGCGGGACAGACGCCGCAGCAACAGCAGCGCAACTCGCAGAATAACTTCAAGCCATCGGTGCGTATCGGGCATAGATTAACAGCGAAAGGGCAGGGCCGATAAGGCGGCAATCGGGTAATCCGATCTCAAGGGGAGGTCTCCTCCAGAGCAATGACTTCCAGTCGAGAAAGCATAACAGCAGCTTATAGTTGTGAAATGTGCCCAAGGATGCTCCATCTCTGCCCCGTAATTTGTAAACCCCGCCCCGCGTTGTAGTTAGTTTTTAGTTTAACCCATATGTAAACCATGTAAAAGTCGAAACCATGCCATATCTTATCCTAATTTATATCTCTTTTATTTTCATGTTATGTGCGCCTACATAATCTCTAAATATATATATATATCTATATAACGTATACAAATATGCATTGATAAACCCGTATATACCATATACCGTATGCGCCATATATACGTATGCCATATGTCGATTTATGATTTGACTTATGTGTACATCATCCCGTGCGCCGTTAAACCAACGTATGATTTCCAAACCGCACACGATTACGATTACAACAAAACAAACACTTGATATTATCAAACACAACAACAATCACGACTACTACTACAACAACAACAGTTACCACCAAGGAGACCTGAGGTATGTCCTACGATTTTCAGTTGAAGCCTGTCGCATCTTTTCCGTTTCGTTTACTGCTTGAGTTACCTATAAAGTTTGCATACATTTGAAATTTGAGTGCGTTTCCGAAGTACTTGGCCTTAAGGAAATGCATTTTGATATAATCAGGTCAAGATAACAGGTTTAAAACTAACACATAACTTCGGCAACGCACTCTGCATTGATTGTTTTCCATTTGTGTAACCCCAAAAAAAACTCCCCCTTTTGGACCTTAGTCAAAATTGCTCTAACGGAGGTACACAAAACCCTTTGTAACTCTCGAACCCCAAAACCAACACCTATTGCACGTGCCACTTTTGAACTAAGCTTCCACAGCGCAAAGATTCCATAACTCAACCGATTTGACTAACCCCCTCCCAGTAGATTGATACACCTGGAGCATAGAGTCTCCGTTGTGATTGATGCGTTTCTAATGCGGTTTCGAGCAAAGTGAAGTGCCGAAACGGCTCTAAACTAACGTAGATAAAGACTAACAACCGAGCTTTCTAACCGATTCTATGTAATGCTCTGCTGGATCCAAAAACACCTTTTCGCCTGGCGTGCGTTTGATCGTTTATATCTATAAGTACCGTATCGGAGGAAAATTCAATCTAATGCTCTCTTACTTTTCGTTCCCACCCCCTTCAAAATGAATCGAAAACCCGTGAAAAACTGTGGTATCATGTGCAATTCAACACACACCCAACAACAAACACACAACAAACAAACACACACACAAACACACAAATCCTCCTGCCCCTGAAACGAAAACAACAAACCAAAAAATGTATTGTAAAACTGTAGGATCATTTGGATGTGTTAGCAGCACAATTAAGTGAATTGGGCGTGGTCTTCTCCCAACAGCCACAGCCGCAGACGGCCGCCGGTGGCCAGGGATCCCAGCAGCAGGCGCAGCCGGAGGCGCCGCCTCGCAACAATCGCCAGTCGAGCGGTCTGTCCTCCTCCGGGGGATCGGCATCCGGAGGCGGCGGTTCGTCCAAGCCGGCCGCCGCTCTGCCGCCGCAGTCGAACAATCATCTGGGCCAGCCGGTGAACCCGCTGGATCCCTTGGACAGCAGCGATTCGGACAGCGAGCCGGATGAGCCCAACGATCGGGCCAGGAACGATGGAACTCTACTGGCCAGTGATCCGCCCAAGCCACTGTAAGTACGAGCACAAAGAAGGGGCGTGACAGTTTGCAGCAAAATTCCACAAATCGAAGATGCAACCGAGTAGTTCACTATCAAGAATCAGTTGACAGGGATCGCAAGTGAAGATGGCTATTAGGCATTGAATTGAATCAATAAAGTAAACAATTTGTTTTAAATCAATACAGCATAATGCAATCTATTTGCGGTCCCTGATTAGAAGCAACAACTAACCCCAGTTCACAACATTCTTGTCTCTCACTTGTTCAAACACCTCATTGATTACCCGCCCACCTACACCCTTCCTCTTCCACTTCCTCATCCACTGCCACTCCCATTTCATTTCCATATCCATATCCATGGTCAACGACGATTTGCCGCCCCTTTTTCGTTTTCGATTTGTTTGTTGGCTTTTTGGTTTTCGTTACGTTCAGACCCGAATTCTCATATAGGCCCGGCTTGGGACCCGTCTCCGAGGACGCCAACACGACAACGCCCTTGAGTCACGGCAGCGGTGGACCGCCCAACCGCCCACTGCCGCCCACGCCCGACGACGACGATCAGGCCGGCGATCGGACTTTGATCATGAAGCGCGTAAGTTGCACCCACATCTTCAGAGCTCAGCTTCTATACCCTTACTATATACTTATGAGTACGACTATTCGTTTAGTTTAGTTATTAGTTTTAATTTTTTTACCACCGATGAGATGCGAACCGCGAGGGTTAGGCCAGAATGAGCTTTAGGAATATGCCTTGTGAATCGGTGACAATTGTACAAATTGTAAACTAGCTTTTGCCGGGTTAAAGGTCTGCCAGCCCGAACAAAGGAAACTAGGATTACGACTAAATCAAAAACGGTAATATACACTAAGTTCAACCTGGTTGTGGTTCTCTAAATTAAAGAGTTACTTAGACTAGCCTAAAATATGATTTGATTTTCCTACTAAATTTATTTGAATTTGCATTAATCTTGATTTGATATAATCATATATATATATTTTATAGTTATTTCATGGCGCAAGCAGCGTGAAATCTTTTTCGTGAATTTTTCTTTCTTTGTACAAATTTATTTTCAAAATTTCCGTTACCAACTTTTTGTATATTTTGATTGAGCCATGTGTGATGTTGCATCTATATAAACATTAATGCACTGGTGCATAGAATGTTGACACGATCGAGATATTTTACATACATGACTATATATGCACATCCGCACACACACACACCCCATATATCTCTCGAATACCTACATACCTGGGTTGGTACATATATTTCCGAGACCACACATCAAAATCAGAGATATATATATCAAAACCCTGTGTATTTCGTTACCTACCGGAATGAAGAGCAGAATTCATGAAAAACTTTCCATGCTGTGGTGGGTGGGGACGAACCAAGCTCTCTTTTAATCGATATTTAGATGCCTCTAAGTATTAAAAACAGACCAACCTAACACCATTCTTCTCTTGCTGCGTACTTACTACAACAACAACAACTACTACTCCTCCCTGAACCCGAAATCCCCAATAGAAACTAGAGCAGAACATAAACCGCCTGCAAAAGTCCGCATCCACATCGCAAGCCAATGTGACACCGTCGCGTCGCGGCGACGAATCCAATTTGCTGAGGGACTGGGACTTTGATCGGTTCTTCCCCAAGAACGGAAACGGTCCGAGGGGCAGTGGACGTGGTAGTCCCACTACCACTGCCAGCCTGAGCCGAAGCTCCCAGCTGAGCACGCTGAAGGCGGATACAAAGCTCCAAAGGGCCAGTGTGGTGGAGGCCGTCACCAGACCAGTTCCACGGGGCTATCAGCCGCTGAAGGTCGAACCAAGTGCTAGCCAAAGTATTGCCAAAGAACAAGGATCAGCATCAGGATCCGGATCGGGATCGGGAAGTGCAAGTGGTAGCGGAAGCAGTGGTAGCACCAATTCCCCAGCGCATAAGCGCCAGGATTCGGACTCCCGACTGCCAACGAATTTTGAGCGCGGTTTTCGACGCGAGAACTCGGACTTCTTCCCGCTGGCCAAGAGATACTCGGCGGTGTTCAGTGGAGCCACTGCAGCCGGATCCACAGCGGGATCGCCCTCAGCACAGGCTCTTCAGAGGTCAAGCGCAGTCTACCAAAGGAACAGCATTTACAGCAGCAGCATCAGCAGTAAGAGCAAGGAGAATGCCGCGCCTGGAGCGCCAGGAGCAGCTGCAGCAGGAACTGCCACTGCCAGTGCCAAGCCAGGACCAGCTGCACCCACAACCACTGCCACCGCCACCAAGGGAGCTGCTCCAAAGACCTCCAAGTCCCTGGCCAACTTTCACTTCCTGCGACCGCGTCGCGAAAAGACTGAATCCGTCATTGTGCTGCAGAATGCTGCCGTTCGCGCCCAAAGGCAGCAGCAACTGCAACAACAGCAGCAGCAGCAGCAGCAACTGCAGCAGCAACAGCAGCAGCAGGTAAACGCTCTCAGCTCGCACCAAACAAGCAAATCAACAGAGAGGCAAACATTTATTCAAAAAATGCTGCGAACATAACTCACCAAAAAAGAATATTGCAAAAATAATTATTCCATTAAAATGTGTTTTGTCTTGGCGCCAGAAAAGTAAACCAAACCACCCGAACTACAAAAAAAAAAGGCTGAAATTTACCATTTGGCTCGCTATTTCCATACTCACCACATCCACACACACGCACTTTCAACTAATAGCTCGTAAATAAAATATTAAACCAATAGACGCCCATTGTTGCTAATCGAAAAACAGCTGGAAATGTACAATATACATTTAGGGGATAGCTAAACGATGTGTTTTTATACTTTTCATTGCTTGAGCATGTTTGGTTTTATTTGGTTTTTATGCTCGATTGTTTACTGCATTCTCATTTGTTTTGTTTACTTTCATAATCAATCAGAGCCCACGCCATTTTAGGACTTAAGCTAACCGCAACCCTAATTAAGACTATCTAATACGCTTAAGAACACATTAACAAATGCAAATAACCGGTAGATCGGTAAACTAATCTGTATATAATCCTATAAACCCCGAAAAAAAAGGCAAAAGTATCGAATGCTAATGAGATCAGTTAATATCCGTAGTACAGGTGTTAAAGCTATCCTGAATTTCCTGTTTTAATGTTAATAATACGGTGTCGATAAAGTTTTATGACTGAGTTTTGGTATTTGAGGCAGCTAGGATCATTTAAAAACAGAAAACCAACTTGAATTAGTTAAATAATACAATTTTAATACATTTGGGCTTAATTGGTTCTTTTAGATTGGATAAAATATTAAACTATTCTTAAAAAAACCGAAATAGCTCGGATAGTTTGTATACATTTGTTGTTAGACTTGCAATAGCTTCTACCAATGCTATTTATTAAATAAATTATTTACTTTGCTGCCTCATGTAACTCTGTTAATTAGAATGCTGCTCTGTATCATCTGTAAACTCTACTGCTTTCGCTCAAAATTGTTTTAAAGCTTTTCTCTGAACAAACTCGGAATCAATTACAAAAGTTTGCTGGTTTGGTACGCAAGAGTAAAAGTTAATTAAGGAACGTAAATAATACAACGCCCCATCTGCGAGAGATTGTTTATGCAACTTGAGCCCACGTTTTGCCTGCTGCGCTGAAACTGAAATGTTGCCAATTTAGAATAAGTGTTAGCTTTAAAACAATTTTGACGAACTCAGCGGACTCGATACCTAAATGTTATAGTGTTTAAGCTCTGAACAAACGGATACATACACACACTCACCCCGCACCCAGAACTCTGTCTATATCTGTACCTACTATAGACCCATATGCGGCTAAAGTCGAGGCTTAGAAGTGGCGGGGTCATCATTAGGCAACCTCAAGTGTCTCATTGGCATTCATTTATTTTGTGCTGCTGCTCTTGAATCTCTTTTGTACGTTACTTGACTCATTTCGTTGACTCGTTTCTGTTTCTCCTACTTTCCCTTAAAGACATTCTGTAACCCCATTTTCCCCTCTAATTCCATTGCAATTGTTTGAGAACCTGCATTTATGTGCCATGTGTTTCCACACAGAATCGAGGAGGCGGCGGCGGCGGAGGAGGCGGTGGCAGCAGCGGCGTGGGCGCCGATGGCACTGGACTGGGAACTCCTGGGACAAGGACCAGCAGCGTCCTGCCGGATCTACTCAGCCAGGCGTCGCCGGCAACGCCACCACGCCATGATAAATCATCCAGTGAGGAGGTAAGTAATGTGCCCAATAAATACTCCGACTCGTCCTTCTGTGTTTTTCGTTTTAATCGATTTTTCATTATGTTTTTCGTTCGTAACCCTTGTGTCCACGTTGAGTTTATTTATTGTGATAATATATCTCGTTGTATCGTTCTGTTGTTCGGGCCGATTCATTCCCATTATCTCTTCTATGCTAGGAATCATGGCTAAGAAAATATAACTTGAAGTTCTTCCGGTTTGATAACAGAGTCATAAACAAGTTCATTATCAGTCATTAATTTAAGAATTCCACCTTGAGACGTTTTTAATAACCAGTGAATCAGAACACTTTCGATCAAGGGATTAATACTAACATAAGAAATAATTTGCAAGTCAGGGAAATTACATTTTTGTTAGAAGTAAACTAAATGCAGATACAGTTTTTTGTTTCGAACTTTTTATTTGGTCATATTTTATCCCATTCCTAACCCCAAGTATGTATGTGACTAATCCCTAAGATATAGAAAATCTCTAGCATAAACATATATCTTTGACGTGGAGCAAAGTTCATTCTGAAGAGGGTAAACAATGAAAATTGGTCGAGAAATTTTGAAAATATGAAAATAACTTGCATGCTCGTATGAAGCTCTCACCAAGTGCATGACTGACTAAAAATGATTTATCGAACACATCAAAAAGTAAAGATCCAAAATGTTTAAACAAATTTCTTCTTCTTAATTGTGCTTTGTCTTTCCGCAACGTTTGAGCTGATGGCCACTACGATATATTCTAACAATTTACAAATTACCAATCAAAAACAAACAATCAAAACATTACAATAGTAAGTATGAACGATTAGTCCCCCACCGACAAAGTGCTCCTTATTTTGTATAATTTGCTCTCTTAAAAAACCAACCCAATAAACAACAACCAAAACAAGAAAATACGTTTGTGTATAGTTATAATTCTCTCCACCTTATGATTTTTCATCACATTTTCATAATGTGCCATACAATCTGTTTTATTAAAAGGACATGGAAATCTTAAATATAATTTTTGCACATCTTTACTTTTTTCCCAGCCCTAGGAATACTTTTCAGTGTTATTCTGTCAATAATACAAATGTGTATATATTCATTTCAATTTCAACTTGGGTATTCCCTTTGTCTTTTGCGTTGTAAGCAGCCAATCTTTTGTGGCTAACGTTTCGTCTACTATACATTACACACATACCACATACAACACACACTTGGAGAAATGCTTCCCAAATATTATGAAAACACAACATATTTTTAAATGGTTTCTAATTTTTACCAAAGGCCTCTGGGGAAAGATTAATCACATTAATTTATAATTTCTTTTGGTTATATTTAACACACTTCCGCCATTTTACCACTGTTAACATGGTCTGAGTTTCGGCTATATTTTCATTTGTTGTTAGTCTAAGCATCCACACATAACACTTATAAACACACAAGACACTATTGTAATGCTCTCTATGCTCACAAAAACCGAAGCACACACCCAATCCTCGCATGTAAATATGATTTAATTTTTCTTATTTTTAGTTGACATCTTAAGACTAATTAAAATTTGTCTGCACTTTTCTATTTTTCTTTTCTTTCTACATAAAAAACCGTAAACAAATCAAAAACCAATGAAATCCTATGTACAAATATAAACTATCGAAATAATCGACAATGAAATATAAAATTAAAATAAAACAAACAATCGAACTTACGCCAATAAAATAATCGAAATAATCGAACTGTGCTATCGATTAAGCAGTATCAAGCGGCCATCAGCTCATCCGTGCATTCCACGCCATCGAAATCGTTTATCGCCAGCAGCGGAAGCGGTGGTCTCGGTTTGGGGGGCGGTACCGTTGTGGGCGGCGTGATTATCAGCAGCAATCACTCGCCCCAATCGACGATATCGCTCGCCTCCTCGTCCTCGAATTCGCGCCAGAATTCGCCCAAGAATTCGATCAGCAAGACGCGCTCCTCCAGCAGTATTACTAATCTCTTGCACAAATCTGCTTCTTCCTCCTCCGCGAACCTGCACCACCTGACGCCCTGCTCCTCGACATCCTCGGCCTCGATCTCCAATCCGCTGCCACCGCACGCCTATGCCCTGCAACAGAAGCAGCGCAGTTTCCTGACCTTTGGCTTCGGGGCCGGCGGCTCTGGTCCTTCGCGCCGGGAATCGCACGTCAATGTCAACGTAACGCCCACCTCCCACGAGGCGGCCAACGACACGCCCGAGATCCGTAAGTATAAGAAGCGCTTCAACTCGGAGATCCTGTGTGCAGCGCTGTGGGGCGTCAACCTGCTGATTGGAACGGAGAATGGCTTAATGCTGCTAGATCGATCCGGTCAGGGCAAGGTAAGTGAATCTTATAAAATGAAATCATGTAACCCTCTAATGCACCATTATGTCTGCTTCCACAGGTCTACCAGCTCATCTCGCGACGCCGTTTCCAGCAAATGGAGGTGCTAGAGGGCCAGAACATATTGGTCACCATATCCGGCAAGAAGAACCGAGTGCGCGTCTACTACTTGTCCTGGCTTAAGTCGAAGATCTTGCGCACCGACGGACTCTCCGATGTGAGTTATTGAATTGCCAAGTTATCCATTCGACTAATAATTCGATATGGTTTCAATTGCAGCAAGTGGAGCGTCGGAACGGTTGGATCAACGTGGGTGATCTGCAAGGTGCTGTACATTTTAAGATTGTCAAATACGAGAGGATTAAGTTCCTAGTGATTGCATTAAAAGACTCTATTGAAATTTATGCATGGGCTCCCAAACCATATCACAAATTTATGGCATTTAAGGTGGGTCTCCATACTTCATTATATAGTCTAAGAAAGTTTACGAGTTATGGTTTTCATTTCATAGAATTTTGGTGAACTGGAACATCGCCCGCTTTTGGTCGATCTCACCATCGAGGATCAGTCGAGACTGAAGGTGATCTATGGCTCCGCCGAGGGTTTCCATGCGGTTGATTTAGATTCAGCTGAAGTATACGATATCTATCTTCCCAAGCATGTAAGTTGGTCTGATGACAAGTGTCGTAATTGATTGCTAAATAATTGCTATTTCTGCAGACTCAGGGTGCAATCATTCCGCATTGTATTGTGGCGCTTCCCAACTCAAATGGCATGCAACTGCTGCTGTGCTACGACAATGAGGGCGTCTATGTGAACACTGTGGGCCGCGTTTCCAAGAACATTGTACTGCAGGCAAGTCATTTGGGAATGCTCCTAGCTATTTGTTGGCCAGTGTGTAATACATTTTCTTTAATCCCTCTTAGTGGGGCGAGATGCCCACCTCGGTGGCCTACATTGGCACTGGACAAATCATGGGCTGGGGCAACAAAGCAATAGAGGTGAGTGAGCATGCTTTTGGGAGCTCGAGTAATCATTTAAATGGCTTTTTTGCGCCCTCATTACAGATACGTTCCGTCGAGAGCGGCCATTTGGATGGTGTGTTCATGCACAAAAAGGCGCAGCGCTTGAAATTCCTTTGCGAGCGAAACGACAAAGTATTCTTCAGCAGTGCCAAAGGTGCTTCATCGTGTCAAATCTACTTTATGACGCTCAACAAGCCGGGCATGGCCAATTGGTAATCGAATCCAATCGAAACCAATCCAAATCAATCCAATCCAATCGACGATCGATTATCTTGGCAGGCAGCCTTCGATCGACGCTCATCGATCGATTTGCTCAACCGGCAACAAAATCAACCCATAAACATTTTCTTCTTATTTTACCACAAAAGGCAAACGAAAATGAATGAAAGTATCTAACGTGAACACATAAAAGATAATTAGCTGATTTAAGTGAAGAGTGCATAACGATTAAGTGAGATATCCTAAACCAACAACAACAACACTCAACAACATACCAACAACCCAAGGTCATGAACTTGTGCTTATGAAATTCACCACGACAACGTTTCAATTAGTAAATGTGCTAAGAAAACTCGATCAACGCGAGCCTATATATATATAGATATATATATAAAATATTCTACTTAATATTTAGAAACGAACATTTCAAGCTCACTCGTCGAGGTTTTTTGTCAGATCTGGTCAGAAAAAAAAACCGCAATTAAAGCAATTCGTATCCTCCATCCTTTCGATGTATGTATATTAACGTTACATAACTGAACGAACACCCAGCACACACGATTCAGATTCATTTCAAATGTCGTTTCACGATTGTGTATGATTTCGCTTACAAGTTAAACTTAAGTTGAAAGCCAACAGCGCAGCATAAGCCCACAAAACATACAAGTATATCGAATTTTCTGCGCACAGCAGAAAATATAGAAGAAAATATATGCAGTTAGTTTTTGTTCTTGATATTATCAAATAGAATTTATTTGTGCGTTTCTGATAAATACGTGTTAGTGGAGAGAGCAGAGGAAATTTATACATTTTATGCAAATGCAAATGGAAATCGAAGCGAAGCGAAGCAAAGCAAACAAAACCCACATAAAACGCCATTGTAAAAACTAAGTGATAAACAAGTAAATAATTGATTAATGTAAAATAAAGCCGAAAGCAACACAAACCCAAGCAAGCTTGCAACAATTGAGGAAATCCAATGGAAGTAGAGAAACGCACCACGACGTTTGCGAGGAGAGCTACCTTAATAACGAAATTGGAGGGAATTACAAAACGAGAACCTAGTTAAGCTGCATTTTTTACTGAACTTTTATACAGAGCCAAGAGAATGATGAAAACAAAAGCAAAAATAACGGATGAACGAATCAAGGAGGGAAATTAAACCAAAATTCTATAAATCGTAGCATGTTAAAATTGATAACCATCTCCGCTTGTTGTACTGTGTGCATTTCTTTGTGTTTTCACTAGCTTCAATATCAAAAGTGGTCACGTTGCAATATCTCTATATCGAGTGCACACTCAAGTCCCCAATGAAACACTAATTCTGCCTTATTTTATGTTGTTTGCGTGATTTCGCCCCACTCCTTCTCTTCCAAACGAAACAGTCTCATGAAGAAGTATATTTAAAATATTGTTTGTTTTTGTGTTATAAAATGATTGTACGCCCCCGTATTTAGTAATGTTCATCCAAGCAAAATGGAAAGATAAGTGCACCAACATGCACGTCTAAAACAACAAAAAAAGAATAAAAGAATTAGTAATAAATGCTTACTTTATTTCTAAAATAAAACAAGTAAAATGGTACAGAAATGAATGTAAATCTAATTATTATATATATATAATCTCAAAATTAAAAAAAAAATACAACAAAAGATCTGCATTTTATTTGCCGGTGGGTATTTATTATTAAGAAGTTATTTTAATACAAACGGTATCTGAGATACCTTTTTAAAATTCTTAGTTAAATTCTTGGGGTCACCAAGCGACACTTAAATTTTTTTTAAATCAATTTAGAAAGCTTTTTACTGGTTTGAGTCATTGCTATTTTTTACATTACCTTACAAAAGACCAGATAATGGATATTACTGATTTATTATAATTAACTTGAATAATTAAAGTCTTTAAATATTAAAAATTGGTCTGTAATTTTAAGCTTTGTGAGTTGTTTAAGACAAAATAAATTTTAATTTCGTAAAAAGGCCAAAGCAATGTCAGCTTAGAATACAAACTTTTTGAAATGGAGCGCTGATTGCCCGAATATAATTGAATATTCGATTCATTTGCAAGTTATCAGTGTGACCGTGCTTGCGCCCAAGGTGTAAAAACCCATAGCGCCAAAGCACTTCACCGATAGTATTGAATAGTCATCTCCTATCGTACCAGCTCTAAAAAAACAAAGCAAAACCAAAATCGGCCCGAAATTCAAGCGAACCGGACGCGTTTTCGTCGCGAGTTAAACCGCTGCAAAAATATCAACAATAAGTATAAATTGCCGCGGGTACTGAGTTCATATGATGATCGAGTGATTTTTTTCATCGTACGATTGGCGTCTTTCGAAATAGAATATATTCGAGTATTCCGGGTCGCGAGTATTCAAAAAATAGGATTTGTGTATACCGAAAGGGCTAAACAAAAAGCTTTTTAAAGGTAAATCCCAGCAAAAGAGTGCTAAATGGAGTTTGGCGAGAAGCAAATGTGCCGGAAAAAAGTACAAAACAGTGCGAATGAAAATAAAAAGACGCCGACTATATGTGTATAAGGTCCATGTGTATGTGTGAAAAAATCCTGGACAACGCCACTCCTTTTGCGCAAAGAAATTTAATAAAAAAAAACGCAAAGAAGCTGTATATAGAGAGCAAAACGAAGCTGCGCCGGAGTTGAACGAAATACGAAGTGTAAATGGGGGTGTGGGTGCCATATAATTCCGGGTGTACGCAAATATTTTGAAACGAAATCGCCATTAAATTCAGGTTCCGATTTTAGTGCAAATACAACGGTAAAACAATGAAATTGCATTTGGAGTAGCGGCATTTTTAGGGGTGTGTGTGAGTTTGAGTCCTGCCGTCCTGCTTGCACCCTCTGCGCAGAAGCAGGACAGCGAAAAACCCCCGAAAAAAACAATTGCAAATTGCAGAAATGCGAGCGAAACACGAAAATACGAAAATAGTTTCTGCCAACAGCTGGCGAAGTTTCAGACACCTGGCGAAAAAACCAACATGGGACACTTAAACAGTTAAACGGTTCTCCTTTTTATGGCTTTTAATAACTGGTTTCGCCAAGCCTTTTCGCGTAGGTGCGAGCGAGCAGGAAGTATGCCCCAACCAAAGAACCGTTGATCGCAAAATGCAACGGCGATCGGGTGGGAATGAGAAAGGGATGTGAAAGAGAGGGGGGGGAGCGGGAGCGAGATGGAGACTGGGTGATAAAAAACCATAACATAACAAAACAAAACAAAACGAAAGCAAGTGACTTTTGTTTTTCTCTTGTTGTCTTAGGTTCTGTTTGCATGTGTGGGTTTCTTCTGATAATTTCGCTATCGTTGTTTTGGCCTTATATATCGCCGTTCTTTGTTTTGCAATTCTGCGAGTGGCCGCAATTTATGCAAATATGCAGAAATCACAATTCTATTTGCACTATTTCCTCAATAAAAAATCGCTGGCGAGGCCAAGAACATTATATTGTTGTTAAACTCAGCTCTTCACGGGTACAATTTCACCCTCTTTTGTGCGTCGCGTGCTCTGCGCTTCTTTTTCTCATTTGTTTATTTTTAGTTGCGGAATTTCTGGTTACAAACCGTATTTAATTTCAACGACTTCCCTCTGTTGTGCTCCTTATTCTCCGCTCCCGCTTCCTCTTCCTTCGTCTTCTTCTTCTCCCTCTGCTCCTTCTTTGTCTCGCAGAAACAGTTGCGCTTCATGTCACTCCCCAATACACTGAGAAAAAATGTGCTATTTGATGCTTATCTTAATTTAAAGGTCTTGTATTTAAATTTTCGGATGTGTGGTAGTGAATTAAATATTCCATCAATATCTTAAATGATAAATTATATAGAACGTTTTTTCAAGTGCAGTGGAAGAGGGAGCCCCAAAAGATGCAATAAGGGGAGTTTGGGGAAAAACTCAACAAGAAGAAGGGCCCGCCTTTGTTTTATGACTTCTGTGTATATTTATTTATAGTTGCTTCACTTTAATGTTTCAATTTTTATTTCCACACAATATCCATCGTCAATTTGTCGGCAACTTAAAAACTCATAAAGTATTAAGCTTTTTTCCGGCGTCATAAAACTTTCGCCCACGCTCGCGCAATTTGCATAAACTTAATTAGTCAAATGCAGGCACAAAAATTTATTCAACAAATTATTCTTAATTAACGAAATAGCCAAAGTCGCATAGCGTTTGACAGATTGAACATTCAAATGCGTTAATTTTCATGCAAATCTGGGCATTATGCTAATGTCTTTAAGTGTCCAAAAGTTAACTCTACGCCGTGAATTTATAGTTTCACCATTTTAGCATTTATGGAAAACTTTTGCAACGGCTTAAATGTTCTCAAAACTGCACCGAGTATTTCAAAAAAGTTCTTCTTCATTCAAGAAAAGCCATATAGGAAGCCAGATGACAGATCAAACATTAAATAGCTATAATCTTGATTATGTGCTAAAGTCTTAACGTGAATTTATTGTTTCAAATTATTTTGTTTTGTTTATGGCAAATCTTGACATCTGTGGGCTTTTTATAAGTACATCAATCTGCTGATCAGATTAAAGAACTTAACTTTTCAAACAAATGTCCAAATACACATTTATGCTATTTATTTTACTTCTGAATCTTGTCGCAACTATTTCCACAGAAATCCAGATCGCAGATCTGTGAGAATTAAATAAATCAAAAGCAAACATACAAGAGAATAGTTTTTCAAGAGATTATTCTTAATTAAACAAGTAGACAGCCTCTGTTTTCGTGTAAATCTGAGTTTTATGTTAATCACTGATATATTGTTTTATACTTTTCGCATTTATGAAAAACTTTTGCAACTATTTCGAACGAAATCGAGATCACAGATATCTCCGAACTCTTGAGTGTTATGTTTTTCCGTTTGTTTTTGTATCTTTTTTCGGTGGCCCACGCGCAGCTGGCGAAATCAAGTTTAGGAATTCCCCCGTAGCCCCCCAATAGATACCCCTGACTTTATCTCTTGCGTCACTTGGTTTTGGCGCAAGCTTAGCACACGACTCTTTTGGATCCATTTTTTTGGCCATATGATCTTGGATCTCTGGCATTTTCGCTCGACTTTTCAATGGAAACCCATAGCCAGCAACAGCCACAATGGCAGTAGTAGCTAGCTATAGGTGTATATATCTATGTATCTGTAGTGATATTAACAGTCGCCGCAAAATGTCGCCTTTATTTATTCATCCATTTTTTTCCTACCTTTTTTTATGAGGCTGCCGTTTGGCGATCCGCCATATAAGGCATCTAAATTGTGTGCGCGTTTTGGGTCTTGGATTTTAGGTTGATCAATGATCATGATTCGTTCATGGCTTGGGGCCATTCGGCTTTTATTGTCTGAGGAAAAGCGATATTAGCTAAGCCTAATGTGGCCATTTGTGGCTTCATTTTTATTTGATCTTTACAGGGTTCACTGAACCCAGATTGCAGTTCAATTAGTCGCTCGAATTTGGCAGAGAAATTGTGGTATTACATGTAAAAACAACTTGAACTTGATACAACTACTGACATTAGACTATAGTATGATTTAATAGGACTTAGTACTATTTTAAACTTCTTTATATCCAGAATACATTCGTAATTATCGTAAATAAGTATGCCGCTCCGCAAGAGATTCCAATGATTACGCCAGTTGCATTTAGGTAATTGATAGTTAGGCCACAGCTGCAGTGGTCCACGGGGCCAGAGCGACCTCCTATTCCCGCCCAGAGTTCAACCCACACCTCTCTAATGGCCATGCAACCACTTGCGCACCACTTTGTCCACTTGTCCGGACAGCAAACTGAAAAAACTCTGTGGAACAACTTGAAATGTTTGTGTAACCCCCGGCGAAACAAAACCGAAACACAAAACCAGAGAGGGGAAAACATGCGGCAGGCGAAGCTTTCGAATCACATAACGTACAACACCGAAAATGGGTGGGTTATACTGCCCCACTTGAGGCACTCCTCCTCCGGATGCCGCCTCCTTATCCCCGATCGATATGTATATGTATGTGTACCTAATGAACCTGCGGGCCATGTCGTTGGGCATTATTAACATACGTTTGGTGTGGACATCCCATTGAGTTTCTGTCGACCAGGCGTTTAACCCTCTGAACAACAGAGGATTACTTCCCTTAATAAGTCGAACGAAATGGCTAGTTGGGAATTATAAGGCACACATTTCCCACACTGTATGTTAACATAATGTAATGCAACGTTGTTAATTTCTTAATTAACAAGTTTTTAAGCCAATTACAAAAACATTACTGTAACTTTTATAAGCTGTCGCGTTGTCGAAGGCTTTAACCCTACGAGGTGGTTTCTGAATTATGCAATTTAGCAACCTTCTGTCGCTGCAATTGCAACTGCAGCGAGATTGAAACGAATGGGTTAGGAAAAGAGCTGAGATAGAGCTGCCGAGCATGAGATTCCGAAGTTGCATGACTGGTCTCTCCGTCGCAGCTTGGTTAACAATGTAAATTGCACCATCCATCGCCACCTTCAAGGTTCATTCTCAGCACTACCCACTACCCACTACAAAAACAAAAAACACGCAATCTTAGAGCGAGATATAATGCTGTTCATAACATTATGGATCTGCGTTCGGTCCTAATTAATTGCCAGCTAATTTAGGACACCTCCCCCGCTCGTTTCAGTGTTATCCGTCCACCGGCCAATCCTCATTTCCAGCTGACCCCATTTTCCAGGACCTGACCACAGAAATTAGGCCCGATTTGGTAAATGAACCGTGTTAAAAATAAACATTTCCCCTGTCAATATTCGGTGGCTCTTCACGGCACACATTTATTGGCTTCATTTGCCTATGTTGGGGTTGCATTTGAGTGGGGTTTTCCTAGGGGGAGTGGCTTTTGTTCCACGATGTTTTCGTTTTATTGAATTCTGTTCCTTTGACGAGGTATTTTTACACATAGAAAGAACACAAAAAAAGTGATGGCGAAAAGTTTTTTGACAATTCACCAGATAAGCGAGACAGGGGAAATTGTTTGATGAGAGGAACAGGAAGTCGGGGCGGGCGGGAAATTTAGAGAAAGCACTGCCTGCATAATGACAAAAGTTTTTCCAACCGCCGGCTCACTTTTTCTCCCATTTTCGCACTGTAAACTGAAAACAAAAAACCCATGGGGAAGCTCTTCTCGCTTTGTTTTGGTTTTGTGTCTGGCTTTTCATTCAATTTCCTTGCAGTTACCGGTGTGTGTGTACCTCATTTTTCTCCTGCTTTCCATACTTTTCGTACACGGTAAAACAAAATTGGTTTTTAAAGTGAGTCAGAAACCTAATTTTGAAAATATTTCAGAACTTCCAATCAAGCAAAATAGCTCTTAAAGATAACAATGCAGCACTGATGCATCTTAATCCTTATTTTATAAATGCCATTTTTTCTCACTGCATGCGTCCTTTGGTGTCTAAGCTTTTTCGCTAGCTTGCATTTCTAAGGGTTGTTCCTTTGGCTTCCATACCATTGCAGAGCAGCCTCTGCAAAAGTACAGTAGTACCGGCAGGGGCAACCAAGAACCCTGGGAACTGCCAAAGGAGGCGGGATTATATTGGTAAGGAGGGAGGTTGGAGGCGGGACAGGGGGACAGAGGGACCCACGGACGGCGACCCTGCCAAGTGTGAAGTGTCTACTTAAGGTTGAGTCAACTTTGATTCTGCCTTTCTTTCTTGGCTTTGTCTCCGCCGTCCTGTGGCATTTGTAGTTGTCACGCCTGCTGCCCACAGACTGCAGTCTCAGTCTGCATTCTCCAGCAGCAATCCATCTATCCGTACAGGGGGAGAAATTTCTATATATCTTTTTAAATTCCCAGTTTAAATGACCCATAATACATACGAATCTGAAGTTTCATATCAATCCCAGATATCCGAGTGCTGGATTTTTTGCCGTGCATCTGCACGTTTCGGTTGCAACTTCAAGTTCTACATCGGTGTGGCACTTTATCTTGACAGTGACAGGCGACGCGTGGCCATAAATCAATAATTTGCCCCAAGCAGAAGACACCCTGCGAAACCTGGGATGTGACAGGAATCAAAAGCTGAAATGGACGAGAAGGGATTCTGTGGATCGAAGCTTATTTTGAGTCACTGCTGCGGGCTGAATGCAAATTGGAACATTTGGGATTGTCAGGCAGATGCAATTGGGATAAGTAAATGGGGATAAGAGCGAGGGACTTATTTGATTTGAGGGATACGAAATACTGCAGATAATTGGATATTATAAGGGCCTGGTGACACAAAGTATTAATAAGCAGCAAAGGAAGTGCTATCCATATTTAATAGAACATAAATCATATTGGCTTGTCACGCTCATTTAAATGTTGTGCATCCGCTAGCCCGAAATGTATTTAAATCAAGAACAATTCGTTTTAAAGTTCCTTGAACTTGTTTTTGCGCCCCACTGCAGTGGCCATTAAAAATGTGTGTCCACTCAGCAGTTATGAGAGTGCTCCACATTCGAAGGCAACCTTTGTGAGCAGTTGTGTAGAACCATATGCAAATATATATATATTCAAATATGTATCTTTCAGTGGTCAGATACATTCTATCAGCTCAATGCTAATGTTTGCATTACGGCAGGATCCAATTAAAAGCAAACAAACAATTGACGAGTGACAATTTAAAAGGGCACTCTCACTCGGATAAATAAGCATTAATTAAATCGCAAGAGGAGTTAAACTTTTAAACATTCAAGCGAGCAAACAAAGGCGCAAAACCTACGCAGTCTGAAACAAAAAAGCGATGATGACGGCACAAAGTTCATGTGAAACTAATCGATGAATGGCAGATGAATTAGAACCTGATAAGTGGAAGTGCGCCGCTGTGCCGTGGAGATAATGCTAGTGTTGTGCGAAAATTGGAATTTAATTGGTGTGAATCAGCTGATAAGCCAACGCAACCCCATCCCCCACCCAATCCAACCCATTCCAACCCAATCCAAGTTCAGTTCTAGACATCGTGACTGTCACGAGGATTGCACAAGTCGGGGGAATGGAATCGCAGCTGGGCCACACGTAAATTACCCACTTTGGGGCGGCTTGGAAATGCAGAATTTTTCCATTTTGCGTCTCAAATGTTTGACTGCACTTGACTCTCGAGTGGGAAAACAGAAGACATGGGGGAGGGAAAATGTGGAAATTGTGGGTGACTGGCTGAGTAGTTTACTATCCAGCCAACTTGGTAATTGCAACAGCTTTGCCTTTTTGCACTCTAAGCGGATTTGCTGGATTTGGTTTCCATATATTCCCAGCCGTGTGTTTGTTTTGTTTAGTGGGGGAGAATGGAAAAAAGTATGGCAAAAAACGCAAACTGCATTGCAAATGAATGGAAAACTTCGTCTCTAGTCTCCCCTGCCTTTAAATATTATTAAATATTCTGCACCGTGTGTGCAAAACCTTAAAAGTTCAAAAACGCCAAATGCTGAACTTTGAATGGGGTGCCAAAATGGTTTCAGTTCTGTGGGCGGGTGGGTGTGAAATGGAATGGAGCTGCTTGAACTTGCAGACGAAAGCGATTACGGCAGGAGATTTGTGTAAATATTTGTTGGCCAACGGAAATTCGGCTTAAAGGATAGAAAAGTGATGCCATTTGTGGCTGGGAGCAGCTCTTTGCCTAACATCTGATGATAAGTCTGATGATTAGAATAGTTCTGAAAATGAAAAGTGAAATAGGACCATATGTACGTATACATTTCATTGATTGAAAAAATTAATTGATGGAACCTAATACTCCCACAATATTTACAGCCATGTGTGTTTTCCCATTGAGCTTAGTAGTCTAAACAAAAAATCGTATACATTTTTCATTCCCATATCAGCTTTTATCTGCACCTTGTGATACACCTTGATTGTCGCGTAGTCGAAACCTCCATTAGCCAAATTACACTTTCCGCATTGGTGAAGAATACTTGCCATATCTCCACTAAAGATAGAAACCATCAGCTATTTTTGCTATCTCAGCAATCGTGCATTACACGGCACTTATAGGAAACTGCAAGTGATCTTTGTCACATTTAACACGAAAAAGACACAAAAATTGAGGTTGGTATAATTATTGTTTTTACTTTTTATGGATTGTTCAACTTTTGCTTTTTTTAGGGCCAGGCGTTAAACTCCATTTGGCCACGCTTTAACTGGTTTTGTGTGTGTTTATTCATAGTGTACTTTGTACTTTTTCACTCTGTTGACATTGTCACGCTCTCACCTGCCAAGAAGGGGGAGTTTGGGAGCTTCGACCCTCGGAACGATCTTAGTTCCGACGGCTCCGTTCCACGCTTTATTTTATTTCACTTATTTATTTTCGTTTTCAGCCATTCGCTTTCATCTGGCGACGGGTGAAAGGGGTTAAGAGCGAGCGGCTTGGCGACCAGCTGTCTGCCACGCATTCGTCGTCATTTATCAAAAACGTCAGGAGGATGGAAAAGCAGGGGGAGCAGGTGCACTTCTGGGGGAGATCACAGTCCCCAAGACCTTTGGACATGGCCATGGAGTCTAGTTTTTGTCACAGTCTTTATTACGGGTTTTTAATTTGCTTTACATTTGAGTTTTAAAATCGTGTTAATCGAGTTTTGTTGATTGCAACTTTTAGTCGGTATTATTTATGAAGCTTTTAATTTGAGAATTGCAATTACATGGGATTACGTTCGACTTTCTTGGGCTGAAACATGAAGATTTCGTCCAATTTTATGAATCTTAAAAGTAATTCAAAACACTTGTCAGATGCTTGTCCTTATTTCCGCTTTTAACAAAGCCTTTAATTTACATCCAGCTATTGGACACCTCGTTTTGGTGCCTGCGGTTGTAATCCTTTTTGCGCCTTTGGGTTGCCACTTTTTTGGGTCATTCTATACCCAAGTTGATTCAATTTCTCAGTTGACATTTCATTTCATTTCGTTTCGTTTTCTGAGTCGGATATTGACCGTTGTCAAGTGGAGGCTTTAAACACGAGTTCCGTTTGGTTGTGGCTTGGATTCTTTTTCTATGGAAAGCCCTGCCATCTACGGACGTGTCCTTTTAAGTCTTTATGGTTAGGCTTTGTCTCTGTTGGCTGGAAACTGTCATTACACTGAAAAATTGAAAATCGAAATTATATTTCAACATAAATTTATGAAGACCCAACAATATTATAACCTATACCTAAACCTTAAGTATTCGCAACAATTTGATTTATCTACAATCATCTGGAGATATATATTTTTCCCAGTGCAACTTTGTTCAGCTCTCTCCTGCACAATTAAAAATTCTTTGTGCACTGGCCACGATTCGCACTCTGGCGGAGATTGAGATTGACTTGTCCCAACATGGAAGGCATGAGAAAATGTGTGCTCCTCCTCTCGGGGATTCACTCGTCCATCAGGTGGGTCAGTCCATGTGGCATAGAAGCCATATGGTAAATGGAGAAAAGGGGCGGGGTCGGTCACGCAAGGCGGCAGTTAGAGGAAACCCTATTAATGTCAAGTTCATTGCCACAATCCATTATTTGAAGAGTGAGAGCGGGGAAGGGGGGAGGCATTGGATGGATGGCAGCAGCACTTTGCTGCTGGTGGATTTATTATTATGGGCAATATTGTGCAAGCTGCAACATTTCATTAACTTGGTCGGCTGCGATGGAAACTTGTTTGCAGAGAGTTCCGTCTTTGCTGGCGGATTTGTCCAAGTTGGCCGAACTTGATATTGGCCAGACTTGATTTTGAACTGAATATTGGGCTTATCTGGCGATAAGAGCGCGTGATTTTGGCCCCAATCAATAATTGTCGTCCAATAAAATATTTATTCTGTATGTATGATTTGGTGTATCTTATCTGGGAGCCACGTGTGCGACAAATTCAATTTGACAGCGTCGAATGTGCAATTAAAATTGACATGCAACTTGTACTTAGCTGCGCTCCTTGCAACTCACTTTGCAGAGCCTGGAAAAGCTAAAAAGCAATTTTCCGCAGCGACAATAAATTATGAGCTTGTCTAGTGTAGGAAAGTGGAAGAAAGACCGGGAGACGCGGGGTGGAGCACAGGACTTGTAAAAGTTTTTAGAGGCCTTATTTTATCACCGCCACTTTGCATGTTCATCTACTTTATGTACGGGTAACGCCCTGAAATGGTTTACCTATACCTTTTCTGTAGCTATTTTAATGCTGCATTTCTTACGGGATTTTCAATTACTTTAATGGCTTTCGTAGCAATTCCAATTGTAATTGCAACTCCTGACTTATGGCGATTACCTACTTGGCCAGCCATAATTATTATTAACCCATGACGGTGGGGAATCTGGTGGGGTATTTGGTAATTAAAATGGCCGTCCCGCCTCCATTTAATGTAACACTTACATGCTCCACTGCGCGGGTAATTTACCAACATTTTTGCTGAATTTATTTCGCATGCCTAACTTATTATCATTCCGATTTTCGCACTGCGCACTGCAAAATGTCCAACGCGCACTAACGTGGCTAAAAACGGCTTATTGCGGGCCTAACTGTGAATTAGAAATACTTTTTCCGATTGCCGTCAAGCTGCGATGATGGGGCATGCAATCTGATAATTCAGCTGATTATGAGGCGGAAAATGTGTGGAATGTCTTGGGAGAATCGGTAATTGAGAAGCAGTTAACAGATAAGTTATATAGAACGAATTCTACAGCTGGGAATTAGTTAGTTTAAGAGTGAATAGTACTTAAAAGAACCGCAGATCCGTATTGTAATGAACTCTTGTTTTTGTGCAAGGGTTTTTCTCTTTTCTATCGACTGTAGTTTCTAAACGACCTTTCAACAAACATCAAAAAGCCACCTGGCTCACTTGGCTACCCATTTAATCCGTTTGGAAACAAGAGTAGGAAGGCTTCTAACATTTTCCTACCGGCTGTCACTTTTTATTTATTTTATTCGGTGGAGCAGACATCCCACCTAAAACTTGGTAACTCAGCAACTTGGCTCTTAATAAGGCAAGACAGCATCGGCGAGAACTTTTCTGGTTCGAAACCAATTTCTGGCATTACATGGCCTCCACGGCGGCGGAGTCAAGCAGCTCATCTGTGTTTTAGTTTTAGCCTGGCTTTCAGTTTTAGCTATGGATTGGGCAGCTGCTTCTGCTTCTGGCTCTGCACCGTAAAAGGTCATGAAAAAGTTGTTTACTTCTTCCTCCTCAGACAGACATCGGCCTGAGCTTATGAGGCCATAAAAAGCCAAAAGAATGGGGAGTGCGATGGGGGAAAAGACCAACACCTAGCCGGGTTCGTAATAAAACTAAAACACGACATGTAGCTAACATGAATGTGTTTTACACGAGAAACTTCAAACGAAAAAGGCCAGCGCTTTTGTTAATTTGCTTTTGTATTTAGCAAGTCTTGTAAGCGTTACAGTGGAAATCTTGATCCAGTCATGTCGATCGGCCTTGATGCGATGAGCACTCGAAAAGAAACAACCTCTTCACGCATTTTTGTGTTTGAAAGTTATGACATCTAATAATTATAATCCAGCCAGCGAGCTGTTTTCGCTGTTTCGCCGACACGATTTATACGCATCTCGAAAGCCAACTTGGTAATAATCACATATGGCTCGAACCGACATTAAACCGTTATGAGCCGACGCAACCGCACAGACCTCTTTTCCTGGTTCACTCCCAGCGCCAATAAACCCGGCTAGCTAATGACATAGGCTTTTGGCCGAGAGAAATCTGATTGATTGTAATTAGAGGCACCGCAAGACAGCAGATTCTAATGCCAACTTATTGGCACTTTTAGCCAGCATCTAGTTTATGAATCGCAAATGTCAAGCGGCAGTTGACTGAATTGCGTGTTGATTATGAGGAGGATGTTGCAAATGGGTTTTGAAAAGCAGGCAACTTGGCCAGAAAGACTTCGTTCACTGTGCTTGTAAACCTAATTAAAGTATCATATATGGTATTCTATAAATATTTGCACATCTCACTGAATAAATTGGCTATAATCAATATAAATAAATTTCCTTCCTTCCATGACTTTCCCTTTCCATTCCACACTCTCTTACTACTAATATATAGTTAGCAAATTAAGCTCTTGAGGCTATTATCTTGTATCTGCCACAACTTTGCGACCTGCCTCAAGTAACTCCATTAACACAACTCGCATTTCAGTTATGTTTCTTCGTTTTGTTTAGCCATTTGATTACACCCACCACGATTTTCTCACGCACCATAAACGAGTGAAATTGTTTAACAACAATAAATTAGACAATTACAATGCGCTGAAGTTGTAGGCGTCAGCAAAAGGCCGAGGAAATTTATGAGCTTACCTTGGGTCCAAAGACCCCCGAAAATAGAGTTTGTAGGGGGCAAATTAAGACGACACTTTGATTACCTTACTCCCCCCAAAGCTAATAACATTGTTATTGTTGACTGATGACTGCTGACGACTCCAGCTACTGGAAACACGCTGTCAGTTTATCAATTGGCCGGACTTTCTCCCCGGTTTTTGGTTTCAGTCGATTGGGCGCTCGTCTTGAACTGTTGCGTTGTGTTTTTGTGTTTTCTCCCCTTTCCAGTTGCTGCAGCTCCAAATGAAACTAATTGCTTCCGTTGGCAACATTTCACCTTCAATTTCCCGGCGAGAAACCCTACGGCAAATCCCTCGAAGGAGAGCCCAAACTAATTTCGTGTGCCCCGGAGGGCCAACTTAAAAATGTGGCAATTCTATTGGGTTTCGTTGGCCAGCTTTCGGCTGTTTTTCGGTTCATTGAACCTGCAAGTGTACTGAGAAAAATATTCTAATATAAAATAGGTATCTTATGTGATATTAAATGTGATATGAGATATGAATGATTCTAAAATAAGACCCATGTACCTACAACGCTTTAAAATAAATTATAATTTTAAGCAGTGAACTATTACAATTGTTTAATTACCATGCATCACTTAAGTTTCCCATTTCTGTTAACTGCATTTTCGCTCTCCTAACTCTTGTTTGCGTTTGTTTCTCCGATTGTTTTTTGCAGAAATTTGCATTTTCATCTTGCGCAAAAGGCAAACCAAACACACAAAAAATGCTGACACCGATGAGGCCAGCGGTGGGTTGATTGGCTGACAACCACGACGACGTCGACGGACGAGAAGAAACAGCTAGACACGCTTCAGTGCATCGAGTGGGAGGAAGTGGAAGTGGAAGTGGAGTTGGCAGTGGGGAGCCGGAGCAGCATCACCTGGCTCCACTTGAGTTAAAAAAAAACTGCAGAAAAAGCGCACTACAAACATCCCGCCACAATGACAAATGTTTGGAGCGGAGCCAGGCTTTAGGTGTAGAGCAGGTTTAATCAAACAACAAAGGAAGAGCCGAGGAGGCCAGCGAGGAGAAGGAGGAAGGAGGACACCACATAGCACCTGAATTGGCCAGGAGAAAGGTGAGTCAACTTTTGGCTATCGCCGGGCAATAAATCCAAGTGCCCAGCGGGTTTATGGCAAGATTAATGCAACTGTGGAGTGCTCATAAATTTCAATTACACATCCCATATATTAGTTTTAGAAAATAATTACACCTTGACTAACATAAAAACACATTTATGAACAATAAAAGTCTAATATTTAAAGATTACATTATTTATTTTAATAGTTTCTACCGCTTTTTTACCATAAACTAGACTTTATGCATGGCCAAACTTATAGCTGATGAAGCATAATCCCATCTGACAACTCGTATGCTTAGTATATGGAACATTTGTTCCATACGCCGTGGCAAGTCCCCTTCCCAAAGCTGCCACAACTGTTTTTTAGAAGCCCATCATCTCCCAGTTAGCCCATAAAAACTCGCTAGCACATACACACGTAGCGAATCCTTAGCCAAGTTTGTAGATCCCTGGACTCCTTAATTATGCGCACATGAGACTCATTCGGGGAAACGCGAGGACGATGGCGCCACGTTGAGGTCTAGTTTATTTGGACGCCAGTCGAGGGTAGCAACAAGAGTTTGGCAAAATAATAAAAATAACTTTCCGAATATATTCATAATTTAATAATAAACTATTACAGGATAGGGTGAAGTTCTGATCGAGATCCATTTTTAGATCAACTTTTTTTTATCCCAAATCTGTATTTTAATGTAAATATTTTAAGAATCCCCTCACTACAATATGGAGCATATGGAATAGGTTGCTACCTGAGGTGGAGTGTATGCAAATGCTGTGCCAGCATCCTGGGAATGCTTAAGAATAGTGACTCGCCAAGCCGGCAACGACAGTGTCCTCCACCCGATTCCAGGCCACTGACTCACTGGCAGTCATTTGTCAGGCTTATAAAAGTCAATCGGTTCGATTATGCAAATGGATCCCGGATCGATGTGTGAGGCTCTAAACACTTTGGAGCGCTGAGGACGTATCTCAATTGGTTCTGGCCTGGGATCTGTGGAGTGCGGTGCTGGAGCTGCTCCTCTGGTTATTCAATTTGGCAGGGCGCATCCTTTGAAGACTCGTTCGGTGGGGCATGCATTTTTGCTCTTGCACGTAGGCACAATCCAGTTTGGATGCAGAATTTCAGAAGTGGGAGACTGCCGGAGTGGGATCGCGAAACCCACTCTAGGGGGCCACCTCGTGCAGACTTGCCAACTTGTTTTCCCACCGTTTAATTGGCATAATTTGTCTAACAAGACCAGCGAACCACAGACAACACACAATATACACACAACATCGAAAACAACTCGTTTCGCATTCATCGCCGCTGCGGTAGCAAGGCGACCGTATCAAAACATCTTGAATTGTTGTGTTCTCGTTTAATAAGTGAATGTTGTTGGCTGTGTTTTTTTTTATATATATTTCTTGGTTCCTTCGTTAGTTGTGTTACTAACCAGGCCTACGCGGAAAATGGCCCGCCGGTCTACAGGTCTGTAAGTTTGTGTGCCAGACAGTTGTCACGACCAGCGAAGGTTGGACTTTGAATCGAAATGAAAGAAATACAACTTGTTAAGCACACAAAAGCTGGAGAATAATACTAGGAACTAAGGCGACTCTTTGTGAAGTAGCGTCCAAGGTTGATCTTTGAATCAAGAGTCATAGATGTAACTAAAATGCTGACACAGAAACTGTTGAAAAAGTACACGAATGAACTTATATCTTACATCATTATAAAAGTTATCCCAAAGGAAGTGCTTTTTGGCAGACACAACATCAGCTTTGAATTAGTTATATTCTTTTTAATTTAGTTATTTACTAAGAAACAATGTATGAATGATCTATATAACTTTGTTATAAGAGGTTGTCCGCTTGTTAACCCCGATCTGATTGCTCACAGCAGTGACTTTGGTTCCCGACATTATCATCATCATCATGTCGTCATCATTACTGCTGTTCCGATTCCTATATCCATATCATATTAAGAATCATTTCCCTGGCGCCAAGCTTTAATTCGTGTGAACTGGTGGGCAACTCCAAGACCTCCCAGCGGGGATTCCCATCTCGCCTTCGCCTAGTATATGTATGGCTTGGTGGAGTACCATCCACGGATCCACAGAGCGCGTAGGTAGGTGGCTTCACTAATTGCTACCAATCTTTTGTGCCCGCCACTTCACTCCACTTGCACCCGGTGTGCCACTGCCATTCACAATGGGGCCATCATTTCATTGTTGACATTGTTTTCTTGTTCACGCTCAAGAGACTGAATGTTGACGCAATTATAACATATGGCGTCGTCGCTGGCTACCTGCTGCTCACCTGGCCCGGCCTCCTCCTGGTGCCAGTCCCTCCTCCTCCTCCATCATCTCGCCGGGATCACGTGTTTGAGCTAACGAGTGCAATTTAACATTTTGCCGACTGCAATTAACATTTATGCAAAAATTAGAGAGACAGGGGTAAACTAGTTTTTTGTCATTTGCAAGGCGTAAATTGCAAATTATGATCGTTATCGTTATGATCGGGGGCATTTAGCGCTGATTACAGTGCTCTAATGGGGTGTCTTAATCCGTATTTATGCTAATGATAATGGTGACAGTTGTGCTGAGAACGAGGGTGCCGCTGAATGGATTCTCCGTCGTTTTTATAATGCAAATTACTCGGAAACTGTAATAGATATTATGGTTCACAGTTGGGAATGGTGTGCATCTTTCATGAGTAAAACGAGTTTGACTGTATAATAAACTGAAAATAGTTTTAAAAGGCATATTGAACCATTAGGGGATATTTAAATCGATAATTCTCTGCAAATCATATATAGAAACTATATGGGCTATTCATCATCTTGCATTCACCCTTGAAAGCCCTCAATGGGAGATCTTGCCATGAACTGTGTGCTTAAATTGCGATGCCAAAAAGCCAAGGACAAGGAGCCATGGAGGGACCCCATGGGGTTGTTATAAATAGCTGTGTAGTCTGCCAAACGAGCAGCCAATACCACCCCAAAAGCTGCAGGGATTGTGCATTTGAGCAGCTTGCTGGTCGTGTCCATGTCGGTCCTTTCACGTCCTTGCCTCTCTGGCCACTGGTAGGTAGCGCCATTCATTTATAATGAGGGTGGATGGATGTGGATAAATGGAGAGGAACTGTCATTAAATCAATATCAACTCGGCAGCCAAATAAATCTGCGAGCTCTTTAAACATTTACCACGAATACTATGCACTGAGTGCAACGTTGTTTTCCCCCGGGAAGGAGCAACGCGGCGGATGCGTAATATTTTAAGTGAAGACTTTACGATTCAACTCATCCGTCATGTGGTACGGGTGATTTTGAATAATCCAACGACGGACGAGATCATCGGCTATATTTATCTCGCCGTAATCTTTATCTTATCCACCTTATTCCATCCTTATTCGCGGTCACATGCAATGTGCATTTCGATTAGATTAGATTAGTGCCTATCCGTCGCCATTGTCTCGTGTTTCGGGCTCTGACTTTTGCGCCGCTTCCATATTTACAAGACACAAGACCCCGGGCAGATATTTGCATAGTGCGGCCGACTGTTCAGATCCGACCTTTGTCTCGGTTTCGGTCGCTCCTCCTAATTGTGTGGACATGGGTGTGAGTTCACTATCGGGCCATTTGTTTACCTCTTCGCTCGTGTTTGCTCTTTTCCAGCTAGTTAGGCGCGTATTCTTATTGACTTTGCGATAAGTTTCGACTGTCTGCTGCGTTAAGATAGTCTGTGTGGCACAAACTGCGCTTTTTTCGCCTACCGCGCTCTGACACACAGAAAATACACAAAGAATTGTGATTATAAAGAAGTTAGTTTTGTTTAGGCGTCTTAATTAGGTCTGGGTGGGGTAATGTTTATAAAATTAGTTTAGCTCATTAGCGGAGATTAGTAGTTATAAAATTCTACGAGCAGGGTTAGATAGCTCTACTTTATTAGCAGTTATGAAGTTTTGTTTAATCTGTTGTAAAATCCCACTACAGATTGTTACAAACCATTCTTCATAGGAATATTTCCCATTGCCAGTAGGGCATCTTGCGGCGCCAACCTAGCCCAACTCGTAAATCAATACCGCCCGAGCCGATAACGGTAACCACTACCCTATCACCTACACCTCATCGCATAGCTTTCAATGTCGCACCGACATTCCCCACTCTCCGAGGCTCTCCGTGTCTCTCACGGCCTCTCTTCGCCTTTCTGCAAAGAAAGCCCCAGTTGGATACCATATGGCAATGCCGTCTCTTTCTCGCCGAGGCACCAACAACTGAAATTTGTTCACTTTTTCAAAGACTTTCACACATCCAACACCTGGGAACTCAGCTGGAAGACGAGGGAGCAGGGACCGGATATTAGGTTCCCATCTATATCAATGGAACCTTAATTGTGTTTGATGTGCAGAAAATAACAAACATACGCATAACAAAGGAATATTCATAGAAATCAGCAGAAAGTGAAGGTGAAAATCGCCGCGAAAGTCAGTCAAATCGATGAGCAAGAAAATGGCAAAGGTAAAACTGCAATAAGCGTTGAAGTTACCCATCGATTTTATCAGTTTGGCCATTAGGGTGCGGCTGGGTTGAATTTGTATCATAGATAACTGAATCTCGTAATATACACGACTTCCGATAGTAAAGGAAAAACACCGGAATTTGCACAAAACATTGTGTTATAAGTTAATGGATCATTTTTTTTTTGGTTTCACCAGAGAAACGTTGCATTAAATTGTAATATTGAATAAAGAATGATCGAACCTACTTATTCTAAGCAATCTTTTCTTTGAATTCTTTGCAGTTTAATCATGGAGAAACCGATGCACCATGCACCCGCTCCCGTGGGTAAGGTGAGCCAGATAGCCAACATCTTCCAGCGCAAGCCCATCGAGATCCAGCCGGTGGAGCAGCTAAGCGCTGTGGCTGCCGCCCACGCCGCTGCCGCCGCCGCTGCCGCCGCCGCCGCTGCTGCTGCCCACCACGCCCACGTCCAAGGAGCTCCGGCGGTGCGAACGGAATCCCACTCCGCCAGGTTCAATAACGCCCGGGCTCTGTTCGAGAAATTGGGCGTGGAGTCCAACTCGAATGTGAGTTCTCGACTGTTGAGAAGTGGTTCGCGGGAGGACAACTTATGTGACGGCTCGGATCGCTCGTCATCACGCTCCTCCGATCGCTCGCAGTCGCCGCCCAAGCGGAGGACTCCGTTTCCCTCCGGGGTATCACTCGTTCACAACAACAACAATGCAGCCATTGTGGCCCAGAATGGAGTGCCACCAGAGCAACGCTTGAGCAACAGCAAATTTATTGTGGAACCAGCGGCGCAAGTGGTCCCCACCTCGGTGGTCAAGTACCCGCAGCACAATATATCCCGATTGAAGTCGGAGGAGCCATCGCCTGTTCCACCACCGGCCAGCGGGTCAGTAAGTGCTCTGTTCGCCAGTTCCGGCGGTGACAAGCCGGAGAAACCGGAGCGAAAGTTCAATTCACGGGAGCTGATCGAGAAGCAGAAGAAGTGGACCTCCCATTTTACCAAGACCAAAACAACTCGGACGCACAGCGATCTAAACCGCTGCGATATCATACGTACAGTACCCGGAACCGGGCTGATCATGGATAGCGAAAAGGTGGCCAAACCGGCAATGGAACCGCCACAACCTCCACCAAATGCCAGTCCCAATCCGCCAATGCGATCGCACGCTCCGCCAGAAATCAAGCCAAGGAGCGGGAAGATTGGCAGTCCGGTCAAGTCGCCACCATTGCCGCCCATTCCGGCGGTCAAGCCAAAGAACGTGAGTCCGGTGAAGTTCAATCCGGACAGGGTGCGTCAGTCGCCGACTAAAGCTGCGGATAATTCTCCGCCTCCACCTCCGGCCAAATCGGCAGCTGTGCTTCAGCGATCCCTGATGCAGGAGCAGCAGGAGCTGCTGAGGAACTCATGCGATCAGGGAGTAGCTCCCATTCCGCCGGAGAAGCCGCGTAAAAAGTCCGTAGATCTCATCGAGGATTCTCTGCCCTTGACCAATTGCTCCACGCCCTCATCCTGCGCCTCGCCCACCAGCTCGTACTTAATGCAGCCGGCCAAGAGGGGATCGCTGGACGGTGGATCCGGAAACGGACAGTATCCCGGCAATGGACTCAGTGGCAGCACCAATTCGGCCACCTCTGGCTCACCGGTGGCCAGTGCCTCCTCGGGACCTTCGTCCCCAGTTCACACTGAAGATGAAAAGCAGGAGAACGAGTCTACGGAGAAGTCGGAGATGGAGTACTACCACGGAGGCAACTACAACAGTGTTCCCAGGCGACGACGCAGCGAAAATGAAGGTGAGCTCTTTAAAATGATAATATAAAGCATTCCGCGCTAAACAAATTATTCACAAACATTTTTGGTAGACAAAAATGCATACAAAAGCAAAACAATTTCTCAGGAAAAGTACTAAAAAGCCAAACAAAAACCGCGCTTTTAACGTTGATAAGGTGACAGCCCAGAATATTTTCATGAATCATCATGGAGCTGATAGTATTTAGATTAAATATGTAAATAGATAGGGGCTTGCTAAAAGGGCTTTCCAATCTTATTATACGTCTTGTCTACGGACATCAAAGTCAGGCTTATCCAAGGAAGTTCTAGTTTCCATGTTGCTCCATTTTGTTGTGGTCTTTTCCTTCCTTTCTGGCCATAATTAATAGCCTTGTGAATCAGGAACGAGAAGCAACTCATCTCAGGGCATTCTCGAACTTCCTTTATTGCGAAGTTTTGAACTTTGCTGGCTTGAGTTCAAACACCTTCCAGACATTCCTCTTGTGTGTATGTGTGTGTGTGCTGAACTGCCAGGTCGACTTCATTGTGCAGTGGCCTCCTGTTGTCCTCCACTGGCCCCAGCTCATCCCCAGCCATTCCATTTCATTGCATCCCACATTCATTACAAGTTTTTCTAAGCGGTGTACAAATCGTGACTTGCGCGCTGCCCCAACTCCGCCCTTCCACCGCCCAAGACCCTTCCTTGTCCTCCTGACACCACCTCTTCAAACTCGACTCTGTTGCTGTTTTTACACTGGCAGAAAATAGAGTAACCTTAATGTAACTTACTTTTAAACCATTAGTAGTAAAATGTTCGATCATGTGCCTTCTTAAAAGTTACCTATATTTTTCTGCGTGTGCTCTGGAGGCAAATTCTAATATGGGTCAAACACAGCAGGCATATCAAATGCAGCCCCCAACGACAACGGCTCGACAACATTCCAAACGCTGCTGCCCGCCGCCCGCCGCCATCCGAGCATTCCGCTGCCCTGTTCCCTGGTGCACTTCATCCTCCTCCTCGAGTGCAATGCTCACAATCTGTCGTCGCCCATCTTCATGGTCCGAGGCTCGTTGGCGTTTGGCGGATTTTGTTGGGATTCCCGCCCCCTCTTGGGGTCTTCTTCTTGGGACTCTGCTCTTCTAGCGACTCCGCACATAAAATTGTATTAATGCCAGATTAGGAATTCAATGATGCGTTGCTCCTCTGCCTTCTCGTCCGCCATCCCAAACCATCCCATCCTGCTGCTGATTACAGAATTGGTATTTGCACGCCGCACTTCCGCCAGCAGCCTCAGTTCTCAATCTCAGTTCGATTCTCATCCCGAAGATACCACATTTCGATGCTCTTTCGGGGGAGTTTTATGACTGGCGAATCAAGATGGCATTATTATGGAATAGCGATTAAGTCGGAAATAGTGAGGCATTTGGAAATTTTGATTATTTCTGACTTAAATAAAATGCAGTTGATATTACAATGGATGTTAATTACATCATTGTTGGCAACATGCCCGATTTATATATACAAATAGCATATAGTTGGCAAATTAACATATTTTGCTTGCTAATTATCTGAAACTTGGCTGTATAATAATATAGTATAGTAAAAAAAAAACATAAGCACTTTGGCACTTAAAGTACCCTGTAATATTTGGTTTGTAAGGGTATTTAAATTTCAGTAAAGTCATGTTGTTTCCACTGTCTGCTTTACTCCACGAGTTGTAGCTTCTGCCGATTATTGGTTATCTGGCGATGCGAACTGGGGTCTGGAAGTCTTTTTAATTCATAAATGGCAGTGTTGTGTGGTTCATGAAGGGGGCGTGGCGCACCTTGATTTATTGATTTAATGGCTGCGGAGGGTGCAATGGAATTAAGTGGATTGGATTATGTGCTCAAGTTGGGGTAGGTTGTGTCTGCAATTGCCTAGTATGTAGTATGTAGTTTGTATGTTTGAAGTTCCAGTTTTTCTTCTCTTTGAATGGAGTGTCTGTCGTTTTTGGCCATTTCCCTGTACTCGCCTATTCCCGTGCTCTTTTAGTAGACCAAACACAATTTTTACAGCATTTTCTTGTCAAATCGCTGACACAGCACCCGTCATTTGCTTAGCGCCATCTAAATGCAAATGGGAATGTGCTCTATAAACATCATATCTACAGTGAAGACACAGTAAGCTGAAATTGTGTCAACTTTTGATATCATTTTATATAAACTTTAAGGTAGTAACCACTAGTTTCTCTAACTCGATGAAAGGAAAGTTTTCAACTAATACTTTTAAATGAATCACTGTACCTTTGGCCATACCCTTAACGAGTGTCAGACTCGAGACATGACGAGCACACATGAATGGGGCACGGACTCATTGGGGGTAAAATGGGGGGATCGGGGGCGAAGTGAAGAGAAATAGAAACATAGAGTCGAACGGAAGGCCTAGGCTTCTGTGCTGCATGGCACATTTTGAATGGCCTGCGTCCGCCTGTCACATTCAAGAGTTTATAAATAACGCGGAAAATACTACTCAAATACAACTGCGACGCCATCGAGAAGAGATGGGTGCTTTCAGGTGGGGGAAAGTCCCGAACTGTGCACTAAAAGAAACTTAAAAGAAATTAGACTTCCTTAGTATTATTGAAAAAGCATATTCTTGATTGCTTAGCTCCAAAAAACTAAGTTTCCATAATTACAGAAGACAAGCTATATATTTTCTTTCAGTGCAAAATGTCTGCTGCCGTCTGTCAGTAAATTATGACTGCCAAAAGTTGCTTGTGCTCCACTTTATATATCAGCACAATGAAACATGATGGGCACAAATGTTTTATCATTATATATTGGTTAATCCCAAACGGAAGGTTTTATTTATCACAAATTAAAAGCCGCTCAAATATTGACAATATGTTACGAATAGACTGGTAGAAAAGAGGGGGCTCGGCTGCATTTGTGTTTGTGTGCCGCCAACGCAAACCAAACGAAAACAATGAAGACAGCGCACACAATTTCCAACAAACGATGTACGCTTTTATTCACAAAGAGCACTAATGCCGACAAATAAATGGTGTCTTTATCGCTCAAAAGTTCCTTCCATTGAAAGTTATCATATTATAATTCTTTTTCAAATGTTAATGCTTAAAGTCCCTTTAGAGTTAATTACTGTTTTTTGCTCGGTGTATTTTGCCAGAAGAGGGTTGCTGTCTTCGCTGAAGGCACTGCAGCCCTAGTATCGGTACTGGTGGTTCGAGTCTCGGCTACATTTGTGCTCTCTTAGTTTGCTTATACACCAAAGCTTAGTCTGCCGAACAACAGATGGCGCCAGTGGCAAAACTGCTTGCACTGCTTACGACAACGGTCCATAGTAGTCTGGTTTTATTTAAAAATATAAATAAAAAGCATGAACAATTGACTTAAAACTATTCAACTGACAATAGTAAAAATAGCTAGTTAGTTAAAAATATAGTTTTAATATAAATGTTGTGAATCTTATAGAGCAATTTACCGCAAGAGTTCAATGATCCGATGTCTTAATGGAAGGCGCGTGGGTTTTTCGACAGCCACTTGCAGACTTTTCCCCTCGCTTTTCCTGTTCTTTGTTTGCCTACTTTGACCACCCAGCATCTTCGCATTTTTCTCATTTATGTTGTAGTTTTTTTCACAGTTTTCCGTCACTTCTTTTCACGCCAAACTGATGACGTCCATTGCGAAAATGTGCTGAAATATGTTCACATCGAGAAAATCATCAACGCGACATTTCGCAAGAGAGAAAACTCTTTGGAAATCGCCACAAACGCAGTGCGATGTCCAAACTACACTGAAGGAAATTGTGTTAATTTTCCTGCAAATAATTAATTTGATTTGCAGCTCTTATTTGTTTGAACCATTAAGCTAGCTATAAAAGGATTATTTTGAATGGTTCCAAAAAGATATACAGCAAATTTCCTACTCTGTCGTTCTCAGCTATTTTCTTTCAATTTTATTATTAGATATCACTAGTCGAAAAATCTGTCTCGACACTTGACTGATTCTCTCGGATTTCTGGCCTTTCCCAACATTTCATTTTGGGGATTTTGCAATCTGGCAGCTTGACAAGCGGCGACCCTCAAAAAGAATGTGTTGAGAAAGCCACTCGGAATACCCTGTAACTTGACTGCCGCATGTCTGGCCCCAAAAAACGCACGGCGGAGAGAGAATGATGCGCCGATCGGTCGATCTCGGCTATATGCTCATTTTCCACGCTCTTTTCTTCGCGGCGATGCTGAAAAAGCGAAAATTTTCTGCGGTCGTTCTTCAGTTGATGTCGCGTTGATAAGCGGGCAAGAACTTTCGCAATAAAATCGAAAAAAGAATTCGAACGCGTAATCGAAAGAATTCCCAAAACAAAATAATTCAAAATAAAGTGAAGATAATCCGAAGCCGTGCAAATCAAAACAAATTATTTGCCGCACGTTGCCGCGAGGCAAATAGAAAATCGAAATATATAGTAACCATGAGCTAGGGGCGTGATTGTTGTGGGTTTGTTCGATTTTCGAGGGGCACGTGAGGTGTCAGATTCGGCTTTTTTGTCCCCCTGGCTGATAACAGATCCTCGCCTTCGGAGTCTGGAATTGTCTTGAATGGAGCGGAGAGCTCTGGCTTTTTCTTGTCACCGTCGTTTTGATCAGTTGACAATTTGAACTGCGCCGGGAAAGTGCTTTCATTGAATGGCGATCCTCTTTTTAAATCAGATCTAAGTGTGGAGGTATTCATTCACTTGCAACTTTACGCATTGCGTAATTGATTTGAACTGAAATTAAATTGCAAGCTGCCCGAGTGACCCTAATATATATTTAAAAAGAGTTAATTGATGGCGGGCGAAAAATACAGATGTAGAGAAAAATGTGCAAAAAGAACGCAAAAGATGCAAGCATCTGCCAGCTGTAAAGTATCTTCTGGATATCGAAAATTATGGAAGCCTTTCTTTGTTTCGCCGGAGGTTCAGCGAACTGCATTTTGTTGTGGCGACAAACAAAATATTCAAAAAATTCATTCACATTTGTGGGAAGTTTTTCTTGGCATGGCAACAGCCACCAGAGAACGTTTAAACTTTTCCTATACTTTTTTTTCACAATTTTCTCGCACTCTTCCGCTGCTTTTTCTCCTTTCGCCGAGTTTATTTTCAAATTTGAAATTGTATGCCACAACAAAAATGTTTGCGATTGTCATGTGTTTGCAGTTTTCGCCATTCAGAGGTTGTAAAATATTTCAGTGTTGCCTTTTGTTCCCTCAGTTTGCCTGTTGCTGCTGGACAGAAATAAGGAATGTGTCCAAAAGATATTCTCCGACTTGCATTGAGATATTTTCCTTGGGCTAAAAAGTATCCTCAAGTATTTAAAATCAATTTCGGTTTTAAATGCATTGAAATATTTTCTTCGTTTCCATTTGAATTTTGTTTTGTCGTAATTCAGTTTATTTAAGATATAGTCGTTATAGTCAGTGAATCGTGTTCACTTTGAAATATTTTTCTGTCAATAAAACTAAAATATAAATATAAATATATTTAAATATAAATCAAAATATATTATTAAGAGGCTGTGACTATTTAAGAATTTTTTATTTTTTCGAAACTTTTTCATCTGTCATAAGCGAAGCATTTAAATTTGCACGTAACAGAATTTTATCTTCTATGGAAATTTGAAATATGTGCGCATTTGTTCAGATTGCTGTTTATTTTTGCTTTAATGAATTCCCAGGAGTTTAGCCTGCTCAGCTATTTTGCAGGACATGCAGAAGATCTTTGTGCCCTCTTTTTAGCCACAGAGATTTAAGACTCGCCTTTGTTTTGGTCTCGTTTGTGTTTTCATTATGCATATCTGCATTGTCAGGACTTTTGCAAGTTGACCCAACAAGTACACAAGCGCCGACTTTCTATATCACCCAGCCAGCCTACACACTGCAGCTGCCTTTCTTTCCGGGGATTCCCCTTCTTATCTGTGGGTTTTTGGCACATTTTGACAGCAACTTCCGTTTTTTGTCTTGACATTTCTTCTGGCGTCTCTTGCAAAATCTTCCTTTTCCCTGTTTTTGGCTTCTCTAATTTGCCGTTGCTTTGTTGTGGTTCCTCAAACAATTATTTTTGCATTTTACTAGTCAAATTTTTTCATGGTTTTAGTGGTTGTTCCTCAAAGTGAAAAGCAAGTGCCAAAATTTTTTCATCCATTTTTTTTTAAGAAACTCAAATCGATTTTTTGCCTTTGATTCATTGAAAGCGTTCGTTGAATATGTATATATGTAGTTGCATTTTTTCTATGCATTCAGTTTCATTGCTTCAATTTCCCATTTCGTTTACCCCCCTTTTCTGATTGCCATTTGTTACTTCTCATTAATTGTCTTTTGTTTGCTTTTATTCTTTTTTTATTCTCGTGTCATTTTTTTTGCAAAGCATTTATTTTTGGCCCGGTTTTTCATTAATTTTCGCATCTCATTATACAACGCACACACAGAGCGAACAAAAGTGTGATTTTCCCCTTCGATTTTTCATCGATTTCAATTGCGTTTGTTTACGCCTCCCCCACTCCACGGCCGACCTTCGGAATTTGGCTTGAATTTTCATCAAGTTTATTTACTTGAACCGAAACAGAAATCACACATACGCCCTCACCAGCTGCTCTCGGTCGTCCCGCCCCCCAAACTGACCTCAGTTCCCCGTTTGCATTAAGTATTCATGCTGGTCTTAATTAAAAGCGCACGCATGTCTAATTGGCATTAAGCATACGCCAGGGTGCACTTGACCAGATTTAGCACGCTGGCCAACACCGGCCCCTGTGGTCGGTCAACTGGCAGCACCCGAAATCCTAGCTTTGCTATCATGTCTTCGACAGGCCCTCTTCGCTGGCAAATAATAGCAGGCTTACTGGGGCAAGGGACATATACATGGTTACTATATCAGAACCCGTGGCAACGTATTCGTTTTCAATCTTAGCTAATTTACCATATATTTATACTTAGTAATCCCAAGATGTGTGTCTCAGAACATTGAAAAGTGGTAGTGAATTGAATAAAAAATGTGTCTCAGTTTGCGAAAACTTTGTCAAGCCTGTCGAGGTGGGTACTGGTAAAAATAAAAACGTGTCTGCATAAAAACTATAGTTAAACACAAATATTTAAAATAACTTACAAAACTTCTAAGACATTCCACTGTCAATTGGAAAATGCCTACACGTTTTACCAAAAAAAAAAAAATTTATATGTATGTGTCGCATGTCTGCTCCATCTCCCCACTAAAGATCCCCAAAGGTCCAATTCAGAGATGTACATATACATACGTGTATTTGGAGGCGGCTATATTTATGCCTTCCGTTGACAGCTTTAGCATCAGCACCTACACACGAAAATAGTCTGCAAAGTCCCAAAATACAGAAATGTGTATATGAAAGTTGCGATTAGCTTTGATCCATTTAGGCATTCGTGTTCCCCGGCAAATTTGTGCATAGATAAATAAATTAGGAAAGCGGACGATTAATTAAACAATTCATTGAAAGTGTCACAATATTTAGCGGTGAATCAACTATCTATATTTTAAAGATCAGGAATGTGCAAACTATTTAAATATCGAAGGAACCTAGGAGAATTCTCTGCCCTTGACATTTTTGGATTGTTAGATCAAAACAAAATTAAATACACACCCGAATAACACAAATGAATTATGCCAGATTCGAAAGTAACGAGTAATAGAAGGAAGAGTAATAGCCATGCCAGCCTGCTCCTGACCACATCCTCCACTCATGTGCAGCACGCGGAAAGCCACGCCAGTGGCCATCGAGGTAGCGTCAGGACGCCGGATGAGAATGACCAAAATAGCTCGCTGCTCTCCAATGACTTTGTCCTGATGCTGGACTGCTCGCCAAGTCCACAGGATGTGTTCTGCGAAAATACGCCGGAGTTCAGGACTTCGTGGCTGTGGCTCAACAAACTGACCACCATGCATTGCCACACCCTCTACGAGCTGCGCATGCGCAACGCGTACATGAGTCACTTCAGTGTTTGCCTGAACCAAAGGCGACTGACTGGCGTTTTCGAGCAGCCTCCGCCGGCGGAGTTGGCTTGGGTCGACTTCTCGGAGAAGCCAGAGGCTCAGCAGTGCCCAAACCTGACTGAAATGCAGCGTTCCTGCGATCTGAATCAATCCTCTCTAGCCGCAGTGACCTCCTCCTCTTCGTCATGCCACTGCAGCGGTAAACGATCGACATCTGAGTACTGGGACACCTTCTCGAATTGTGGTCGTCCTTCCGGCGGGACTAGTGAATCCATTTTAAAACCACAACTGCAGACAAGGCGATGGCTCCTCCCTTCCGTTCCCACGACCAGTGATAACGATGTGCGTCAGCTTTACAAAAACCAAAAAGCGAATTTTCGTTCAAACCAATCTTCTACCTCTGCCACGCAATCGTACACCAGTCGATCTCAATCTTCGCCGTCTAAATTTTCACTCAGAAGTCACAAGCCAAACGCTTTTCAAAATTCCGATAGTCAGAAGTCACCCGAAGATGTTCGGAATCGTATGATCGATTTAATGGAACTTATTAGGATGGAACTGCGTGGTGAACCGATTCTGGATAAAAAAGACATTTTGGAGGAGGAGTTGAAAAGATATAGGAATTTCTTCGAGCTTCATTTGCAGGATGGTTTGAACTTTGACCCGCATTCCAACTCGGCTCGTGTTCATGTGCTTCTCAACATGCAAAAAGATCTGATAAGGATGCTCAAAGAGGATTTGGCATAATGACATATGTTTCAGAATTAGTTTCATAATAAAAGATCCCTTTTTGTAATTTTTTTAAAGTTTAATCTTTTGGGATGTATGAAGCCTTGGTAGTTTTCAAATATAATCTATGTATATATTAATGGTTAATTTTTGATCTTCCAGGTCGCAAATCTGTGGACGATTCTTCGCCATCGGCCAACAACTCCCAACAGCAGCAGCAACATTCCATTCCGGGCTCCGCCACCGGATCTCCACAGCGAGTGGCCAACAAGCGCAGCAGCATCACGGTGAACATGCCAGCCGCCGGTCTTGGCCAGCGTCCCCCGAGCATTATATCGACGACCAGCCAGGAGGAGGGTGGCTTCAATGAGTCCATGCCCGAGCTGAAGGCCAAGCTGCAGCCCGCCTACGACCAGACGGAGGAGCAGCCGCACAGCCTGAACTACGTGGACGTGGGCTATCGCCTGAATCCTGACGGAAGCGAAAGTCGCGAGGTTTACGGATCGGAGGCTGAACTATACGACACGGCCAAGGAGACCGATATGCAGCGCAAGTTCCACGGAGCCAATGGTTTCGGCCAGGAATCGAGCACGGTCTACGCCATTATCAAGACGGATGTGCAGGAGTCCCAGCCAGTGGCTCCCTCAAGAGGCGTTCTCATCCAGTCGCCCAATTCTTCCAGCGTGGAGGGATCTCCCCTGCATCGCGGGTCGTATAGTTCCCCACCCGTGGGAGTGGTTTCACCTATAAGGCGGCGCAACAGCAGCAATCAGGATCAGAGTATGGGTGGTGGAGGCAGTGCCAAGTCCACGCCCCAATGTTCTCCCGCCCGTTCGGCCTTGGTGAAGGGCATTGCCCCCATTGCTTCCATCGATGCGCACGAAGAGGAGGAACTAGATCTCGTAGAGGAGGACGAGCACCTCGCCGTTGAGTATGTGGAGGTGCTGGAACTCCAGCAGGACGAAGAGGAGGAAGAGGCTCCGGTCCTTCCCGAGCGACGAGCTCCGGCTCAAGGCTCCCTGGAGCTTCAAGACTTAGAGTATGCCGATACCAGCGCTGGCGAGGATGAGGAGGACATCATAAACCATCTAAAGGACGGCGATGTATTGGATGTGGAACTAATCGACGATGTCGTGGATGAAGTGATCAAGGTTCATGTGAATCACAGTGTGGCCACTGCTCCTCCGATTCAAGCTGCTACTCCAGCTGCGGCGATTCCACGGGAGGATAGCCTGCCGGATGACATGACCGCCGCCGAGGCCGAAAGATTGTTGAGCTCTAGGTAAGTCACCACAAAGGAAGTTTATTTAGTATTTATTTTATTGTCTGTAATTTAGACATGTGTCTTGTTTCTTTTATGTATTGTAATGTTTACTTTGTATGTACTTAAAGACTAGCATGTTACTCTTATAGTTTTATCATGTCAATTAATATAATTTACTCTTCAGTGTAATTTGATTATTCTCTTTATTTATTTCTACATAATGTGCATTTATGTATTACCTAGTTATTGTGTAGTTTATTGTAGTCGAAGAATTTTCTTAGATTTCTCACAATATCTGCCAATATTCATCATTGGAAGCTAAGCTATTCCTAGTTAATCACCATAAGTACCCAAATAAAATAGCAACATTTGGCTTTGCCCATTCTGTTGATGCTAGGTAACCATTTCATTAGCATTTTATGTATTACCTGTAGCCAATAATTAATCCAGAAATCCAGGTATTCCGTAGCAGGCGGTATGCAGTTTCCCTGCATTTGCTTGGCCCTGCTTGAACTTTATTCACTCGCTCACATATTGAGCAAATATTTACTTTGCACCACCACCCACATCTCCTCTCCTCTGCCAGGTTACTATTCATCATCTGCTTAGTCACCTTTCAGCGCCGGCTTTGTTGTAATTGTAAGCTAATCTGTCGCTTGTCAACTGCTGATGCACTCGCCATCCGGAGTCTGTTCCGCCCGGAAGTGTTGACTCCGGCGGAGTTAAAGTTGCAGTAGCAGTTGCAGTTGCAGTGTGAGTGCACGTGAATACTCGCTTTGGTGGAGCTGAGCTGAAGGCTTAAGCTGATGCCACTTTAAACTGCCAAACTCTTTTAACTATTACCAACTCTAATTCAGTCAACTGGTCCATATTCGATACTGGATTTCTGGAACTTGAAAGATTGAAATACATAGATGCTGTAGCTATTCATGCAGTATAATGTTTTAACCCTCAACCCTTTGAAAGAAAGCAGTCCAATACTGAGATCTTCGCATGTGAACCCAAAATGCTCGAGTTCAAACACGGCGGTTAAACGTTTAAGTTTATCTAGATTTTCGCAGTCATTTATTCTCGGCCTGGCTTTCTGCGATTCAAACGATTCGTGGCTGCTCCCAGAATTGACTTGCCATTGATTTATTGTCTACTGGCAGGGGAACCTGAGCTCCAACGAACCTCCAACCCGTCCAATCTCCACCCCCTGCAAGCTATTGCACATATTTAAATGCAATTTTCAAACGATTTCCCAGCAAGTTGTTCCCATTGCAATCGTTATAGTTTTTGCGCTTGCTATTTTGCGCTTATTTGCGTTCAAGTTTACGTTCGGTCTTCGACGCTTTTGTTTCGGGGCAATTTATTATGAGCCATTACCAGGAAGAGGAATTACGTATCCTTGGCTTGGCTTTTTCGCCACCTCGTCCTGGAATTTTCACGTTTCGCACGCAAATAAGCAATTTCGTTTTAGCCGCGGAAAAAATTACACTTAACCGTAGTTTCTTTGGCAATATGTGTGCTGCGCTGCATACGTCAATTAGTCGACCGTTTTTTGGCCCTTTATTTATGAACGCTTGCCGTGTGACGACGAGCTCAACTTGGAATGGAGTGGAAACCAACGAACGAACGACCGATGCCTTCCCGACGCTTTTCCACTCGTTTTTCTCTCGTTGTGCTCGTCGCCGCCGCTCGCCTGCACTTTCCACTCATTTTCCGCTCCTGCGTGTCCTGTGCAGTTTTGTCCTGCATTCGCGGAGCCACTCGAATCACATGCCCGCCGCTCGTTCATCCTGTCGCATGGCTGGAAAATCGTAACGCTGCCAAAATAAGAATAGGAAAACGCAGAACGGCAAACGGGAAATTCCGCGCGCGAAACGAAATCCGTTTTGGCTGGCAAAAATAAAGTGGCAAAGGCTGAAAAACGCACGAAATGTGAGGCAATCTCTCGCCGAACATCGTTTTAATTAACATTTTCGTGCTCGGGCGCAGGAAATAAGTTTTAATTAAACTTTAAGTCGTCCCGAGTTGCCAGTGGAACTGCAGCTGGAGGAGCAGGAGGAACTGCTGAAGTGTCAACACAGTGCGCCGCCGTTTGGTAGGTGAAAAATATTATTATCAATATTTAATGTTCGCCATCGCTGGCACTTTTCTGCCTGCTGATGACATTTTGCCGCCGTTCCGATTATGATGATGATGACGAACGGATCCCATTGCGAGGATATATCCGGTTATGACTGGCATTATCAGTGCCTTGTTATCTTTTAATTAGACGTCTGTCGTGTCGGAGAGTCGCAACACATGCGTCGTAAGTCTCGTTAGTGGCCAGTTTTCAATTTTCCGACTTCGGTGTGTCAATAGGCAGTCGTACTTACGGCTAACCAGAGCGATGTCTATGATGACCCCCTTCACCAATTGGTCCAATTGGCCAGTTTCCGTAGTTTTCCCATCGCATGCATTAATGGCAATTGGTCCTGGCCCTCTCCTGCCTATGATTTGTTTGCCAACAGGACGCTTTTGTGGTTTGACATACTCGTGTATTTCAAGGATATTCGGAATGGGGCTTTTACGGTTAATTTTATCACATTTAATTACGAACAAACAGTTCAATGATTGATACACAGTTTATTTACAAAGTTACTCTTTGTGATAATCTAAATAGTTACACAAGGCTTTCACATCGGTATAAAATTAATATTTGATTATATGGTATGGTATTTAATAAAATTGTCATGCGTTTGACTGCGTATTATGTTAATCAAAATTTTATTAGATTCATTTGCCAAATAGTCATTGCTACTTTAAATAAGTGTTACGGTAAATCAACAAAACCTTTGAAACATTGATCTTACTAAGAACAACTAATTTGAATAGACCACCATTTGACAACTTCACTTGCCACCCATTTTCCTGATTAAACATTTTAATGAGTTTTTTGCTGATTATGCAGCCCGTCTCCTTTGGCCGTGCATTTCATTTAGTTTATTCAAATGAAAATTGTGTTAAGTGTAATTCGAGCGCAATCACAAAAACCAACAAACGGGGAATCCCAGCGCTCTATCCCATCGCCTCCATCATCGTCACATCCTGGACGACATTGCCAAAGGCATCAACAGGGCGACAAGTGCTAATCGCTCATTTGGCATTCAATATGCTGGCTTTTCCCCGCCCGAATCTCTGGGTTTTCCCCCTTGGCTTTTTCGGTGACGGTGGAAAAATCTCGGGGTGGGGAAATGCATTTCAGTCAAGTTTGCCTTTGGTCTTCGCTGCGCTTTTAAGCTTATTTAAATTGAGGTGGCGACTTAAGCCACAGGGGGTGTGGGCGGGTGGTTTTTGGGATAGAGGATGGTGCTGCCTGAGTGGGTGGCTGGGAAATGAATGGTGGGCTATAAGTGCATTGTGCAAGTGGTTTCTGTGCTTAGTTAAATTGTACGAGTGTCTGCTTTTACGTTCAAGTGACAGCAGCAGGAAATGAGTTAATGTGGGATCGGATAAGTCAAGGATTTGTCCTGGAAATAAAAAGCAGTAAATGCCAGTAAATAGACTGAGATGACATGACATGACATTGTGGCATTGCTTCCACATACCGAAATAAAATGTAACCAATTGATTTAATCCCCCAAAGAGAAGTGGTGCAGTAAACTCAAAAGTTTTCCACCCAGTTGTTATGGCATACTTTTCTGCACAATTTCCCCCTTCAAAAGGAAAATGCGCCCCAACTATGGGACCCTCATGCTTTCGAGAGTCCTTTGTGTAAAGTACAATCTCCCCATGATTATCGCCTGTACAATTAACATAACTTCAGGGCTGGAAAAATGATTTTATCAGGCGCATGGAACTTTCGGATGAACTGAAATAAATTGCATAATTTCAGGCTGGAAAAAAGAAACAATTTGCCTGCGAGCGGCAAAAGTGCAAGTTGGTCAACTAATTGAAAAACTTCACGCCCCCTGGGAATGCTTTTCGAAATGCAAAATTGAAATTCATTTGCAGTTGGCAAGGGCAGCAGGAAGGCCTAGGGAAATCGCACATACGCAGCGTTGTCGCAAGTGGCAATTGCTTAACTCTCTGATCTCGCCTTTTTGGCATACAACTCTCTCTCTGGCACTGGCTCTTTCGACTAGCCCGCAATTTACATAAATTGCAGCAGCGACAGCAGTTACGGCCATGTGTTGATGATGTCCTTGTCGTCCTTGGCCAAAAGTCGTGGCCAGAGGAGCAGCAAGGACCGGGACCAGCTGCAAGTCCAACTCTCATTTATCTTTCGGCAAAATGTTTGGGGCTCAACAGGAGCAACTCTTTGTGCCTCCCTTTTCCTTCCTTTTTTTTTTTGGCAGCCTGCCCAGCTGAGCTCGCTGTCCCCAAAACGTTTGTCCTTGACACAAGGCCTGTTCTCCACCTCCTCCTGCTCCTCTTGAATCCTTTTTCTGGGAGGCAAGTGGGCTAAATTTTCGGGAAATTAGCTGGTCAATTGTGGGCCATTTTCGGCATTGGCCTGTGTAATTGCGGAGTACTTTCAACTGCACTCCGAACAATCATCCTATAGTTCAGCATAGTTTGAATAGTAGGAAACTCAAAACGATAGGAGTGCTTAAAACACTGAAAACTAAGAAATGCAAATGCTTTAATTTCCTTGCTGACTCTTAAAACCCTTAACTATTTTGTAAATGATTTAAATAAAGCTATGTGCTTTTTCTCGAAGTGTCATTGTTGCAGCGGCATGTAGAACTGAAACTGATTGCAGGATTAACTTTCTTAGCGGCGGCTACTTCTCTTGCCGCCGTTTTTGGATGACTCTAGCTGTTGGCCGTTTTCTAGTTAACTTGGCCCTTTGCTCTCAACACTTTTTCCGCTGCCCGTTCGCTAGCGACTTTCCTCTTTTCACGCTTTCTCAATAATTTTTTTGTGTTCGGCGGTTTTAACTTTGCCTTCTATTTTCATTTCGGTTAGTTTCTGCCTTTTTCTCCTGGTTAGCTTGAACTTTTGCTTTTGACTGCATTTAAAAAAAGTTTTTGGTTTCGCGTTTTTAGTGCTAGTATTTCTTTCGCTTTTATTATTGTTGCCCCCGCTTTGCACGGGCGTTGTAATCTTATTTGTGTGCTTGGCTTATCGCACGCCCCTGTCCTGCCCACTTTTGTTTTTTATATTTTTAGTGTTTTTATTTCCACCCCCTCAGCCACCCGCTCAAATGCAACCAAAATGGCAACAAAGTGGGTGGCGCTGGGCGGCGAGAGGAAGTGTGCTGCAAGTGCAACGCAAAAGTTTCGAACGCAACTTGGAAATGGAGCACGAATGACGCTTTGGCCCATTTGTTGGTATTTATTTCAATAGTTCTTGAGATACTCTACGCTTAGAAGGGAAGCCCAGGGAAGTGGTGACTATCTGAGGGGGTTTAAGTGATTACAATATTATTTTATACAAATCAGAATAATTACAAATGCGAGTTGAGATAAATTATAGTTGAAACTTATTCAATGAAAAGTAAATTCATGATTATAAAACTACTTAATGCGAAAATAACTCGTTTACCCTATTAACAAGAGAAATTTCTCTCAAAAGTCCGGCATTCAAAGGCTTGGAAATCATTGTGAAAGTCCCGAGGGGCTTTTCCCAGCGACTTGTGACTCTGCGATTGTTGCTGTACCTCCATTAGTCGCCTCCAGCGATTCCTTCAACGTCGGTCCACTAATGCTGCCCCCCATCCGATATGAAAGCAGCTCTTCAGAGGCGACTTTATGGGTGGTGGGACGCACCTTTAGCACTTTGTTTTTTCCTGCTGTCTTGCAGTCCTTGGATCCTGAGTTCCTCGAGTCCCGGAGTCCTGGTGACTGTTTACCCAGTTGTTCGCATAAGTTTCAGTTTGAGGCAAATACTGCAATTTATAGCCGTTGCGTGCGATGTGTGACGTTCCTGCTAATTCGGTGGGTAAAGCCGGGGTGATAAAGATAAATAGGTGAAGAGCCCGGGTGTTTTTATTTGCCACGTTGATTGCCTGCAAGTGGGAATGCATTCACTTTGCTCGGGCAAAGTTTCTGCAAAATTTGCATTTTAGTAGCAAGTTATGGAATTTTTATCCTCCAAACGGGAGTTTTTTTCCCTCCCATCATTGAGAGGGCGGGCGAGTTGTGCCCAAATTATATTTAAAACAGTTTTTATATTCATATTTGTGTATGCAGAGCACTTAAGTTGTTGGCATCTGGCACACCGCGCCCTGAAAAAAAGAAAGAAAAAATTGAGGCAAATAATGTAGGCAGGTAACTTTCGCTTCGAGCTGATTAAAGGAAGCAAAGTTTTTCATTTTGCCGTAGATTCATCGAGCGTTTAATTACCTCAATTTCCTGCACAATCTACCAATGAATGGGCAAATGCAAAACGTTGTTGCTGGATGCTGGAACAGTTTATCGCATTGTTGCCACTTGAATCGAATGGGTTTCCAATTGAACGTTGCTCATACGCCATGTTGATACTGTTGACATTGTTGTTTCCATTTTCTTGTTCATATGCGGGCCAACACACAGCCGCCCACACTCGTCCTGGAATATAATTGTTGCCAAGTTGTCATTTTCAACATTGTCATCGTGCTCGCTGCTCACTGCTCCAGCTCCTTCCACTCCACTCCACCCCCCTTGATGTCCTTTGTCATCCTGTTATCATCCTGCATTTGTGATTTTTCTTGCTGCATACTTTGGTGCGCACGCAGTAAATATTGTTCCCGCCTGATTGTTGTTTCTGCCGGAGTTCTGTAGCTGCTGTGGAATTTGTGCTCTTCCCGTACGTGTTCGCCATGATAAAATGGGGTTTTTCAATTTTCATAGTTGCCCTGGCGAATGCGATTCGCTTTGTCCCGCCCGCCTCTGTGCATTCAAATTGATATTGTGTATATGATTGAGAGCTAAACGGGTTAACCTCTGATGTGTTGGCCCAATTTATGCAGATAAATCCGAAACGATAATAGCACCAAACAATTGAAAAGTCAGCCGCAGAGGTTTTTCCATGCATATGCGCAAGAAATATAACCAGTCTCTTTAAAAGAATACCATACCTTGACTTGGTTTTGGCCGAGTGCGGGTTCAGCCAGGCCAACAACTTTCTCGGTGTTCTCCACTCCACTCCACTCCGCCAAAGACAAGTGACTTTGAAAAGTGCTGGTGAACTGGACTAATGCAGGATGGAGTCTAGTCCACTGGCTTCCAATTCGAGCCAACTGCTATTAATAAACGAAAATGCTCGTTGTAAAACTCACGAATGACTAAACATAAATTCTGTTAAATTTATCACAACAATGGAGGGCTAACCAAGTCAGACACATGACGTCATTGTGGGCCAGGGCCACAGCCAGGAGCAGCACATGGAAAACTCACTCGGAGAGCGATTCTCCACAGGGAAAACGAAAGAGGCGACGGCCCGCTCTTGAGTGAGTTTAATCCGCTCTCGGTTTGTGGGGCAAGGCTTTTGCATTGCGGTTTCCCGCTGGCCGTTGTTATTTAAATTAATTATAAATGTATGACGATACAATGAGCAGACTGACCTTGTTTGCGGCTCTCTGTGCAAACGCCTTTTAATGGCACTTGCCATATGTCTGTTGCTTTTTCCTAATCAACTTGTGCTCCAATAAATAGGAAAGGAAAAGTGTTGGAGCGCACACCCTCCCCTTTCTGCGTTTTCCGGCTTTTTCGCCTTTGTTTACTCGGCACAAACGGAGAATTCCAAGCGTCGCATAATTGCATTTGTCTTTTGCATTTTATTTTCGCCGCAAGTACAATGGGCAAAAGGAGTAGTTTCGTGGAGAGAGCTCTTTTGTTAAAGAAATTGAGAAGTAGTCTTTTAAAATGTAAACCAGAGTGATAGAAGACTATTTAAATTTTATTATTTAGCAGGCCACTGCATACACTATACATTTTTAAATGTCCTTAAAGTTTGATGCCCATTGCCAGACTTTTTTCCGCTCGTAATTATTTTCCCGCTGCCGTCGACGATGAAACTTTGTCATCGCTGTTTCGCGCGTCGCACGCGGCGTATGCGTAATATTTTGTTATGCATGCAACTGCGTTCGCTTTGGGCATCCTGCAGAGGTGTGGTTAAAAAAGGATTGGGGGTGTCCCACATTCCCCAGCAATTAAAAACGGTAGCGTGTTATTTTTATTTTAATTAAAAAGCCATAACTCTATGCTAATTCCTTTTCGTTTTTCCTGGCTGAGGGAATCATTTGGAAAGGGAGGAGTAAGCCCTCCTCGGACTAAATCCGTCCACCTCCACTGGCAAACCCCTCCCATAAGCCGCTTAGTTAGCCGCTGGAATAAGTTTGCAGTTTTTGTTTGGGCCATTTCAATTGTTTTTGTTGATTGTTGGTTTTGCCAAAGTGGTCACGAAATAGAGAGAAGTATAGAGATTTCGCTTGCAAATCGCTGGCAAATTGTTTTATAGCATTTTATTGGATTGCATTGGGGCTATCGAAACATCCGAATTGTTTTTCAATGGACCACCGTTTTCAATCGAAACCGCCGTCAACTGTTGGCAATATCGTTGAATTTTAGGCCATTTGCAATATGTTTTTGAAACCAAGCTAATTACACTTTGCTGCGCTGCGCGTGAAAATGCCAATTGCAATTGCAATTACATAAATGCACTGCAACTCCGCTGGAAAACTCATTTAAATGCATGGTGTATCTGTGTGTCAGCACCTGGGGGGGGAATGGAAAAGTGGAAAAGCGGGAAAGGGCCCACTTTGGGCCGTTGCTCCACTGTTTGTTGTTGCCTCACTGTCTGCCACTTGGCTCTCATTATCAACAACATAATCAACCACTTGCAACTACTAAGGCTCTCTGTGTTAGTTTCAATGATTAGCCGTGCTCTGAATGCACGGGAAAAAACTATTTGCAATTAAATTTGTCACTACTACTTAACATTTTAGAATAATATCTTATAGAAAGCGTTAATTATTCATATAAATGCCTAATAATATACCCACAGTTGACCTTACAATTCTTTTATTAAATGTACTTTTTTTTGGATAAACAAAGGAGATTGTTTTTCCAACTTTTATTTCTCCCTGTGTGTGGGCTCGTCCTCGTTGTCGTTGTCGCTGGCAATTGTTGGCAGTAATTAACAAACACCTCGATGGGTATCCACCTTACACGTGACGTCACGCACAAGTGAGAGTGACAAACACTTAAACGTTAAATGCACCCAGCTAACTGAACTGGGCTGAGCCGAGCTGACAACTGTCTGCCTGCGCTACCTGTTTTCCTCACTTCAGGTGCCATTGCGTGTGCAACACGGCGTATGCGACATAACTTTTCACCCGATTTTCCACCCAACTCGCTTGGGGCTACGTGCCCGTGTAAGCGTGCATGTTTAATTTGGCATTGCGTACTTTGCGGCGCTGGCTGCATTTTCCTTCAGTCCTCAGGTTTACTATGTTATTACGTGCAATTACAGGGCGTTATTGTTATTAATTTAAGGTGAAATTACGGAAAATTATCAGCTTAGAACTAACTTCTATTGGCCGCGCTCAAGAATTCTATTAAACACACACAATGCCATCGATTGTGTCCGAGAATTAGCTAGTTAAAGTATATAGTTTAAGGATAGCTGCGATTGAAACGAATTTGAGGTGACCAATTGGTAATTGGATGCGAAAAATGGAAGCGGTTGCCTGGGAACTGGGAACCCAACCGCTGGATGGTGTGAATTAAAAGTGCATTACATTTTAATTGCACGCACTTGTCGACCGTTGGGCTCTCCACTTAATTACTGTTATTATATGCACTTTAATTTTATTTACACGCTCGTTGCGTTCGCAACGTTTATAAATCTTTAAGCGCCACATAGTTATAGTATGCATTTATTTGTATTATTTAAAATGATTTGCATGTTTTCACTAATATTTCATAATTTCGCATTTCTCACTTTGTTTAATTTCATTTATTTATCGTAATTTGCCTGTTTCTGTTGTGCTTGTGTCCTGTCCTGCATCCTGTATCCTGTCTGCGTAGCATTTTGGAAAACAAAATCAGGTTGGTCCTGTCTTTTCTGTGAATTCGTCGCCTTAAATTCATCTTGATCCGCAGAGGAACTTTGCTAAAACTATGTTTTTGTTCTTGTTCTGATCCGCAACAGACAACAGTCGCTGCTGTCGGACGAACAGGCCAAGGAAGTCGAGCAAATACTCAACGCCGCCCCCAGCGTGGGCGTGGCAGTTGCTACCGTTGTTGCCACAGCAACATCGCCGACCAGCATCAAGAATCTCATTGAGGATTTGCCCGGGCAATCGGCAGGCGCCACCAGCTCTGCCATCGGGGAGCAGGACATTCAAATCGCAGCTGTCCCAGCGATTGTCGAGGAGGACGAGGACGAAGAGGAGGAGTTCCCGGAGAACGACGAGGAGGACCACGCCAGGGCCGATTTTGATGCTAACTGCGGTGACTCTGACGGCGATTCCGATGACGTTGAAGCCGTGGACATTGTGGGCTATGGCCATGCATCCACAGCTCTGAATGCCACCTTCGTCAAGGCCGACAGCACAGAGACAGAGACCACCACTCCTTCGACGGCCACCACAGCCACCACTCGCCACGACGACGACGAGCCCGAGTGGCTAAGGGATGTCCTAGAGGTAGCTCATATCAGGCATGCTCTAGAAACTAATAATAACACAGTTGTCTCCCTTTAGGCACCCAAGCGCAGCCTAGAGAACTTGCTAATCACCTCCGCCACTTCGTCCAGAGGACCTGGTCAGCGTGAAGAGCTTGAAAACGGCTACGATCTAAAAGAGAAACATTCCGATCTCAATCAAACTTATGTGACTGGTGGGGAATCATTGCACGAGTCGATAGTTTCCGTGGAGTCCACGCAATCGGATGCCACACTCAATCAGACTACGACCATCGACGACAGTATCATCTCCAGCAAGCACAATTCCACCTACTCCCTGGCAGATGCCGAACAGGCCACCAGCTCTACGGTTTTGAGCACTGGGGTTACCGAACTCGACGACAGTCAGTACTACATCCCAGAATATCCGCCAGTGAGGAGCAAGGAGGTTCTTGTAGAGGCCGGAGTCCACTACTTCGAAGATGGCAACTTCTGGATGGAAGTGCCTGGTGAGTTGGTCATTCTTTTCTTTGATGCCTTCAGCGAATTATTTCTTTTCTAATATTGTACAGGTCTCTTAGACTTTGACGACGACGACTGTTCTTATCCGCCCATCACTGTACGCAAGAATCCCAAGGTTCGCTTTAGTTCCGGACCCATCCACGTGTACTCGACTTTCTCCGTAAACGACTACGATCGCCGGAATGAAGATGTTGATCCGGTGGCCGCTTCGGCGGAATACGAGCTCGAAAAGCGTGTGGAGAAGATGCACGTCTTCCCCGTGGAATTGATGAAGGGTCCTGAGGGTCTGGGTCTCAGTATAATTGGCATGGGCGTTGGCGCCGATGCAGGCTTAGAGAAACTAGGAATCTTTGTGAAAACCATTACCGATAACGGTGCAGCAGCCAGAGACGGTCGCATTCAGGTGGGTGTTGGTCTAACCATTAAGTCAGTAAGGAAGTAACCATTTTTCTCTGATCTCCAGGTCAACGATCAGATAATTGAGGTGGACGGCAAGAGTCTCGTGGGCGTTACACAGGCATATGCAGCATCAGTTCTGCGTAATACTTCCGGTCTAGTCAAATTCCAAATCGGACGCGAGCGCGATCCTGAAAACTCTGAGGTAGCCCAGCTCATACGACTGAGTTTGCAGGCTGATCGCGAAAAAGAGGAGCGCTTGAAGCGGTTAGTCAGTTAGGGATACGGCTAGTCAACAAATATTAATTGAATTAAAGTTATTTCAGTCAACAAGAGGAGTACCTGCGCCGCACTCTCGACTATTCCGAGGACTCCACTCAGCCGGTTTCGGCCAACTCGAGTGTCTGCGAGGGACCCTCGAGTCCCGTCCAAGTGGAACATCCGATGGAGGTGGAGGCTACCCACTCGCAGGAGGTAGAGTCGCTCAAGCGGCTTCTACAGGAGGTAAGGATTCTAGGGCGTCCTAAGACCGCCAATCCCGACGAGATCTCTCTTACAGCCGTGCTTAACTTGTGTGTTTGTGTGTTCTCTTCTCTCTCCTTTTGCTGAATTTCAAAATTGTGTGGATATTGAAATGCAGCACAAAGCGGTAATTGGATTTGAAAATATCATTGAAAACAAAATTTTAGATACTCAAAAAATTTTAGAGCACATTCTTAAAACACTTTGATACATATTTAGTTTTTTTTACATTAACTAACTCGTTGATATGTTTGTTTTAGGTTTGAAGAATGCGTTAAATAATCAATTGTATTTAGTTGTTGCTAGTTTTTAGTATTTTCCCATTATTTGTTTTTATTTTCGCAGAGCGAAATGGGTTGCCTTGTTAAAGAGGAGATTATTCAAAATCTTAAACGAAAGGTTTGTTTTCAGTTATTTTATTTATTATCCTAACATCATCTCATCCATCAATTGCACAACCTTTTTTAAGAGTAAAGTACGGCATACTAATATTTTTTTACAAATTCCCAGCTGGTCAAGCTCGAGACGACGGGAAATGAGAACGAACTGCTGAGCGAGCGACTGCGGCAAAGCGAGCGGGAGCTGGGCAACATCCGGAAGGAGGCGGCCAATCTGCAGAACATGCTCCAGCAGTCGCAGGGTCAGTACATGGCGCTGGACAAGAAGTACAATAAGGCCAAGCGGCTGGTCAGGGAGTACCAGCAGCGGGAGCTGGACATGTGCCATCGCGAGGAGTTCTACCAGCAGCTGCTCCAGGAGAAGGACACCGAGTACAATGCGCTGGTGAAGAAGCTGAAGGATCGTGTGATTAATCTGGAGCACGAGCTGCAGGAGACGCAGCGCAAGGCCGGTTTCCCAGTGGGCCTGCCCTACGATAGTGCCACTCTGAAGCTGACGCCCCAGATGATGCGTAAGACTCCGCCAAAGCCCCTCTTCCACAAGCTCGAGACGGAGCTGTCGGATACGGAAATATCCGATCTCTCACCCGACGGCGATGGCGTTAAGACAGCCACTGTGGAGCGCAAGGTTCCGGTCAAGGACGAACTGGATGCGGCAGTGCCGCAGCACGAGCTGCTGGATAACTCGGTTAACAAGACCAAAATCGATCTGGGTGAGTCACCACCATTAGATATTTTCTTATCCAAAAGCACCTTTTACTCATTAACTACAAGAATGTCATGGTTTTTAAAGAAAGTATGCTTTGAATATCACAAATGCACTGTCGTTAAGGATATGCTTTTTTACCTTTAATCCAAATGATTACTTATTCAATGCTCAAGTTTAGAACCATGATAATCCTGTTTTAAGTGAGCGTTCCGTTCTTTGTGCTTTGAGCTTTGAACTGCACCTGAGCTAAAGATTCGACCACTGCTCCTCCTCTTCATTTCCCTTTGCTACTTTCTTCTTTTGTGCTCCGTCATTGTCATTCTGTGCTAATTGTTATTCTCTTTCTTTCCATTTCTCTCGATTTTATTTGATCTCTGTGTGCCGTCTGTTCACGTTCGTTATATCGTTGTTCATGTTTGTATTACGTTCTTTGCTCGTTGTGTTCTTGTGACTGCCACGCCTACACGCTGCGCCCTCATTTTGCCCAACTTCAACAAATCGAAAAAACCAAAATCAATTCGAACAACACCAAATCAAACCAAATTCGCACCCTGCCAATTGAAATCGGTTTTAAAACAAAAGCCTCCCGTGGTGGTTTAGCCAACCGCCAGTTGCCCTCAGCAAATGGAAACAGTAGCACATCGAATGGAGCCGCTGTCGATCTTGGCCAGCTTTCGAATGGGAATCTGCTCAAGCGCAGCCGGAGCAACAGTCGCAGCTCGGACTGCACGCTGGATGACACGGATGAGGAGGAGGAGCGAGAGGGATCGGCATTGAACCTGGCAGGGGCTCCTGTCGCCCATGAAACCATCAGCCTCTCCAATGGCAACTCGCACCTGCTGGCCAACGTGAATAATCTGCTGCAGCACCATCCGCCAGCAATGGCCACTGTGGTCGCCACTCCCTCGAATGGCCACCTGGGCACCACCACGCCCATTCTGTTGAACTCCACCTCCTCCGCCTCGTCTAGTTCGTCCAACCAGTCGACGGCACGTGAGGCACAGATCAACCAGCTGTATGCCCAGGTGCACAAGGATCCCAGCAAGCAGCAACATCAGCAGCAACAACAGCAGCAGGCTCAGGCCGTGACCACCAGTATTCCAAGCATTTTCAAGAACGCTTTGGGTTCTCCGGCGGACAACGGGCTCAACGACTTTCATCGCGGCAGCATGACCACCTTTGGAACGGGTCCAGCCACCAGCAGCAATCGTGATCTCAACAGCTCGTACGACTCCATCCTGGGCTCCAACGATAAGCTAGCGGATAACGATCCTGCAGAGAGTTGGATGTATCCCAGCAGGAGACGAGTGGCACCAAATGGCAGCAAAGTCCCACTACCAGGATCCAGTTTTACTGATCAACTCAACCAGGCGCTGTCCGATCGAGAGAGGTGGGTTATGACTCCATAAAGAGTGGGTGGGACAAAGAGTATTATGTTCTCGAATGAGGTTTCCTTAGAACCGGAGCCTATTAGTTATTTTAATGATCTACCTAGTTACTGATTGTGTTCTCAGCCGGGATACAAAACAATTTATTTGTCTCCGATTTTTCCAAAATTTTTTTTACAATTATTATGAAGAGCTTAAAATCTGTTAGAGGGGAAAACTAGCAAATGGAATTAATAATAAATTATGAACTCTGTTATACGGTTGCTCGTGCTTTGCAGGCGACTCGGCGATGGATCCTCGCGACATTCCAGCGACGATTACACGGAGATTAACAAGAGCCAGAGCGCCGCGGCCATCAACTGCAAGACGCTGATCAACGAGATCCGCCAGGCGGTGAACGAAGCACAGCCCAAAGGTGAACTATGACCATCTAACCAACCAACTAGACCAGCACAATCCTCCGATTCTCTCTAGCAAGACCGTAGACTAACCCGTAGATCGATCCCAATCCCCAAGAGAGCAAAATACGTATCATGATCATCATCTCATTTCATACAGATCTGTACATATGTTTACTGTTCAACAGACTTAACTAATCCAACACCGTTGTTTCGTTATAACCATTTTTAATATGCGAAGGTTTTGAGAGTTCATTGCAGCTGTTACCCGTTTACATTACTCGCATTTCCCCATATGTATATCTCTATAAATATCTATGAATGTCTAAGCTAACCCGTTCAACCGATACCATGTGCTCTGCGTCGCAATGCCACTGGATCCAATGCGATCTTACTAACTCTGACTTTTCTATCTCTCCGCTTCTTTCTCTCTCGACTAACCCATAACCCGCAATCGTTCCTAAGTTAAACAAGTCGTTCCACAATCACTCTCCCCGCCCGGCACAGTGCCCTGGCAGCAGCAGCACCACCAGCAAATCCAGCAGCAGCCGTCCGCCCACACCACCGGTCCTCCGTCGCCCACCAGCATGTCCTCGGGCTGCTCCTCGCCCGGATACTCCCCCAGCCGGACCCTGGACCTGTCCGGTTCCAGCTCTAGTTTCTCCGATCGCAAGGCGATGGCAGCTGGGTACACCTACAAGGGTGGCCCCGTTCACGAATGGACCAAGGATCAGGTACGTCCAAGGATACTACATTACATTGCCATATCCTCTTTAATGACTCCTTAACGGCACACCAGGTGGGACACTGGCTGATGGGCATCGAGCTGGAGCGTTACATCCCCGTCTTCAAGGAGAACAACGTGGAGGGCGGAGCTCTTCTTACCCTAGACTCAAAGGACTTCAAAACCTTGGGTGTCTGTGGCGACGACAAGCATCGGCTGAAGAAGCGTCTTAAGGACCTGAAGGCCAACATCGAGAAGGAGCGCAAGGACATGGAGAGGGAGCGAAGGGAGCGCGAGAAGGCCATACGCAAGGCCGAGAAGAAGGCGGCCAAAAAGAAGTAGTTGAATTCTAGTTGATAAGCATCAAAGTAGCCAAAAACCAAAAGCATACGCAGTATATATTGTAGTCTATATACATACATGCATACACAACACACACAAGGAAAACAAGCGCGTATATATAAACATATATCTATTCGGTTATATATTTATATGCATGTAATGATAATATAATTTATTTGTACAACATAAATCTATTATACATACGTACTACATTTTAACCTATCGAACCTAATGGCAACTAGACGTAATTATTCTAAAGGAAAGAAAAGCAAGAAAAGCAGCAAGTAGCAGATCAGGGTCAGGAGTGGTAGTGTAGCAGTAGATCTCGGTTAGAAATGACCCCGAATCCCACACTCAAACCGGGCCCAACATCCAACCGATGGCACTCAGACTTCCCCGACTAAAAATCGAACTCACAACCAAAAGAAGAAGCTAAGTAACTAACGAGAAGGCGTTGGACTGACTGATTTTATGATTAATTTAAAAAGAAAAACAAACAAAAGGAATTCTTTTTTAAAGCCAACCAAAACCAAAATGAACCATTTGAATTGAAGTTGCAAACAAAAGCATAGAACACTTAAGGAATTCGCTGAACAGACTTGAACGGTGTAAGAGCTGCTTCAAATAAAATACGGAATATAAGGTTAATATTGTAATAACGTTTAAGTTAATGCAAGGCAGCACCCACGGGAGTGTCTCGTTTTTCTAATTATTAATCTGTGTAATTTAATGACTAGCGCATATTCAATAATATTCAATTCTAGATATACATATACATATGTGTGTGTGCAACAGTTAGTTGTCAAGACATTTACGAAACGTACTGTACTATCCCCTAAAAATTAATGCTAAAGTATTGTACTGTATGCTATGCCTGAAAGTCATTTAAGTACTTAAGTAGAGAAGCTAGTGGAAGTGTGTGTTTTCTGTTACCAATCGGCTGCCAGAAAACTAACTAACTAACTGAGATGCAGTCGGTTACTTTTTCGAGCAGCTTCAGCAGCCAAATCAATGCAAAATGTCCACCCAAATTTGTTAAGCAGCCAAAAAGAAAAAGGAAGCAAGTTTCAAGAGCGATTTCTATTCGTTAGCAAGTATGTCTGTGTGAATGGGCGTGATTGTAGCTTTAATTTCAATTTACTTTTTGTATAAATATTTATGAAACCTTTAGTATTCGTATTTCATATTCTTAATTGTTTGTATTTACTTCGTGTACTTGTGTTGTGTACGTAGTTTTATTTACCTTATAATTTCGAAATGTTGCAATAAAACCGCATACATATGCCGCGGTGTATGTATAACAAATCAAGACTCCTTCTACTTATCAGATAGCATCTGGTTAAACAATTCCACTCCCTGTGAATGCAACACCCCCTAATCGAGGGCCACTACAATCCAACCGACTTTGATTTATCGAGGAAAAACCAAATTTAGCAACTAGTCCTTGGTTGATTACCAATTAGCATATAATACTTATCAACATACGTATATACGAATACTCTCTTCTCTCTATCACTCTGTCTCTATTTGACTTTAAGACCCCGGCCGCGGCCAGGAGGAGACTCCATCCCACCGGAATGGAGGATCCTGTGGACCTGACGGCCGGCAGCGCATAATCACCGCATGTGTCTCACTCGTCTCGTTGCAAGTCCTTAATATAGCTTTTGAAAAGCTCGCCTCTAAACAGTGCCACCAACGAAAACAAAAGAAAATCAACCGTTATTACTTACGAAAAAACGATAAAAACACCTTTAAAAACGAATAACTAAATCAGTAAATTCAGAGGCGGCTCGCCTGCGATTTTGAACGCAAACTTCCGGTTTTTTTTGAGCATCCGGCCTTTCGAAAAACCGGTTTCAGGATCGCAAGCGTGCCGTATTCCAAAATAATTGTTATTTTTTTGAATATGTACCTCGGTTAAAGTTTATTTTTGGGTAATTGTTTGTAAGCGTTTTTTACACCATCAAAAAAGAAAAGAAAAATGCAAAAAAAAAAAACTAACAATCAAAAACCAGTTTAAAATTCGTAAAATTAATGATACAAGTAATTTAGCTGTTGCCCCGAAATTCTCAAAGAGTAGGGGCCAGTCGCATAACATAAAAAACGAAATGTTTGAGCCTACGAAACACATTCGTGCCTTTTTCATTGCGAAAAACCGTCCCAGAACCAGAATAACCGATCGGAGGAATCGAATACCATCTTTTCGGGTGTCTAGTGGATACTCTGTCACGAATACGTTGAAACATTTAAATCCCGCAAATGCCTTAAATCAAGAAAATTATATTACCCATTAGATATCCAACATTACTCAGTTCGCTTGTAGGTTTTGAAGCATTTTCGAATAAATTATTTAGTTCTCCGTTTGCAAACAAAGTTGGCTGGATTTTGTGGCCCCGACACGTAGAGGTGTGAATTTATCTGGAGTTTCCACAAACTATTTCTCTCTTTTGAAATGTTCCGAAAACGCTGTTCATTTCATTATGTTTTCCCAACCAAATGTACTTCGTATTTGATTTGGTACATTTTTTGTTTCGTCCTATCAGTTCGGTTTTTATATTGGTTTGTTCAAATCTAGTTTGTGTCTACTTTGTGTGTTTCTTGAGTGTACTGTTTATATTTGCAATAAAGTTAAGGCGGTCCCAGCAGATAATTAAATCTTGGGCCAATCCCCAATGAGGTGGAATTAAAAAGATGTTTATACAACTATACAAAATAATCAATTCGTCTATTGGTCAGCTTGCTTCAATCTCTGTTGCCATTTTATTGATACTTTCACGCATATAAATTGGAAATTAGATTACCCTTCCCTCAAATTATAAAAACAGAATTGGTTAGCGCAAAAAGTATTGTGAGGGTTTATAGAAGAAACACTACACTTAGCAATTAATGCGACTAGCCAATTATTATTGATGACAGCACTGCAATTAGCTAAACAACTAAATTGAAAAGTAAAAATCGCAACCAAATCTCTCAAATCATGGAAAATAATAAATCTCAAAATCAGTGCTAATAAATATACTCTGAAATAAACCTAAATATGAAATGAATTTCTTGTTTACTCGCCTGACAATCTCTTATCTGTAATCCTGTTCAAAAACAACATCGTAATGGGTTTGTTGTACTGCACAAGCCGGGAAAATGGGAAAGTCAGTCGGAAATGGAACATAGGAAGATACATACATGCCATGAAGAGGCCACCAACAGATACAAAATTCGGAGCCTGAGTGTCGAATCTTCCACGGAAACATGAATGGAACATTTTTAAGCATTCGTGGGGTTTTTCTTATTATCTGGGAATTTTCCACTCACTTGGGTTGCCTGCATCTTGCGCAGAGGTCAGTTTTTATGGTCTCTAACTAATGTTTCGATTTTGGTTGTATTAAATATGATTATAAAGAGTATTCAAACCTCGTCTTCCTTTCCATTGAAATATTCTCACGGAATCTTGTTTTGATTTAATTTCTGCCTACGGTTGATAAGTGAAATTGAAAAATACTTTCACGAAACAGAGAACTTAGCAACATATATTTGTACTATTTTCCCGATTCCGAAATTGATTATTAGCTGAAAACAGCAAGTGTCTAGTAAGAGTAATGGCATTTTCCTTGATCAACTTAGCTGTAATTTTTTAACTGCCTGGGTATTTAAATAATATTGTGCATCTGACGCTGATTGCACTTTTGCGTAATGCTATCAAAGTTGTGTCCCGGAATAATACTATGCTATTGCCATCAACGTCACTGCGACTAAGCGCACAAGAGAAATTTGCGACCCCCATGAATTGATGAGCTCTTTCATGTTGCATCCTTATCAGTGTTTATATTATTTTCCCACTTTTTTCACTTCGTAGGCCTATTGTTTTGCTAAAGAGCTCATTATTAGGTTAAGTACTTACGGGTGCGACTGGGATCTGCTTGGCAAATCTCTTATCGCGGTGCTGAATGGGTTGCTGGGTGATTCAAAAGCCATTCCATATTACAACAGACCAAATCGTGTTGATCCCAAGGTGTCTGATGACCTGGTAAAACTTTCCGACTAGCCGACTGATAAGCCAAGTCAGAGGTTAGTGTACGAATTATAGAAAATTCTCGGCAAGTGGCATGTTTTTCAAAATGATTTAAAAATAGAATCACTGATTATATTGTTTGGCGAATACTTTGTCTCTTAAAACAATCGACAAGTGACAATATTTCTCTATAAAGTTGACTTAATTCACTTGTGCTTTCCAGGTGTTTCTCTAAGAACTACGCCATATCATATCAGAAGTCCATAAAAACCTTATCGTGAACACTTTTGCGAAATCATTTATGGTCCTCGGTTACGTTTCTTATCGAATGTGTAACTAAAAGAGTTGTTTTCCTTCTGCGCCACACACTTTCTTTCAAATATTTAAATTCGCTCAATTCAATTAGTTAGGAGCAACGATTCCGGCAGTATACGCGCTAAACGATTTTAAATTGAATGCTGAACAACCAGCGCCGGCAGAGGCTCGGCAGAGCGTCGCTCTGCATCCCCAGAGATTCCGATTTCGATTCCGAACCCAAATCCGAAGCCGAATCAGAGCCAGAAACAGAATCTTTTCCTGAAGCCGTGCGACGTCGACTGCGTCGGAGCTCCAGTTTATAAACCCTCGTGCACCAGTCGGCAGCGTTCACTTTACCATCAGCGGTCGAGCAGGCAACCAAAGTGAAGAAAGTGCACATAGTACCACACACATATATGTACATACCATATCATCGAGTTCTGGACGCGGCCACAAAATATCATTTGTGAAACGTAACGAGATTACAAAAGGAATTCCAGTTCCAGATTTATAAATTAGTTTTGATTCGCGAAATAGAAAACGTACACAGTCGATTTTATCATAACTTGAAGCGCGAAAGTCACATTTGCATAACCAGAAGAAGCGCGTCCGAGGCGGTTATATAATTGCAGTGTATTTCGATTGAGCGAGAGCATCTCCAACTCCAGCTGCACAATGACGGGTTACAAGGTGGCCAATGGCAATGGACATAGCAATGGAAACGGAAGCACGAAGGGAACAAATGGCACCAACGGACACAGCAATGGACACAAGTCGGCGGACTACACCGCCCAGGAGAATCCCACGTAAGTGGGGAGAGTTGTTGGTTCGAAGTTCGAACGGACATAAAAAGGGGGTATTATATCGGAGGCCCTCACGCCAGCGGCTCGTTAACTGCAATCAGCTTTAATTGAAACTTCCAATAGTTCTGGCTTCAATGCTTCGCGGCTTCGCCTTAACCCCACTGCGCCACCTGTCCTTCTGCACGCCTCTCCCTCCTTTCCTTCCATGCTAAAGCTTGTGTGACCCGCTTTTCAAGGGGGCGAATCGATATGGCCTTGGCTATCCAGTAGGCCCTGCCAGTAGCCTCACTCTATGCCTGAATCAGTCATTTAGGAAACTCGCTCCGGCCTACAGGAAACCAAATTCAGGCACAGACCCCAACCAAAATTCGCTGCCTAGTGCGTAGTTCTAAGGGCTAAGACTTCCAACCAACCCGCAGAATGTGCTCCCGCGACTGTTGCTCCGGACCAGGTGGCTCCCACCGAGGCAACACCTGCGCGGACAAGAAGGGCGCCAGGTCCGGCAGTATCACTGGCGAGAAGATCATACCCACTCCACAGAGCCTGCTGTAAGTTGATTTTGGTGTCCAATTAGGCCTATCCTTAGCTGTCAGTCTTGTTCATTCGTTTCGATACCCCAAAACTATATCCCTCGGCCCCAAAATGTGTAACACCGATTGCTGTTCGAATCCCAAAGGCAAGGCTGGCACCAAGACCGCCATCAATAGTACGGATTCGTCAGATATCATACCAACTCCAGAAAGTCTGCTGTAAGTCCAAACTTTGTTTACTTCGGGCAACCTAAATCAGAATTCAAGTGACGGAGCTGGATCCTGTCCTTGATCTTTCCGCCGCTATCAAGAAATGAACTCAACTTAGATCTCTTGAATTTGAATTAAGACATTCCAGTATTCCAGGCTTATCAATTTTCGTCAGTCGACGCTGGCTACTCATTAAAATCCCATTCGAAGAATCTCTAATCTGCATATGATTATATGGAGTGGTTTCGCCTAGGTAGAAATACACAGTAGAAAAAGTAAATGTATTCGAAATAGTCAAGTGTTCAGGAAATATTTTTTTAATTAACTTATTTTCTCATTATTATAGAGTTAATATTTTTAGAGCACGTTTTTAGCAGCTGGACGGCTTGTTTTAATTAGTTATATTTTCTCTGTGTACCAAACATTTTGCTGATTAAAAGCCAAGATTGCCAGCTGCTTATGTAAGTGTTTAATGGCCAAGTCGGCTCCCGCTGATTGGCTGCGCAAAACGGGTGTGATTCCTGATCTTGACATAGGCCTCCACTTCGTAATCTTTGCCTCAGATACGGGTAATTGGCCAATGGTTCGATAAAGAGCGCAACTAAAACGTGTTGCCGCATTGATTAATTTCGAAACTTGTTTCCATTCCGTTGGAATCACAATGCTGAATATTGATGAAGCGGCGAAAACGCCGCGTCGCGTGTTCAGATCGAATTTTCATAAATGTCTGGCTACCAAAAGACCAATTTATTAAGGAATTGTGGCTAAAGTTCCCAATTAGTGTTAGTTATGCGGTATTATATGTTACCGTCTTAATGACGCACTTTATGTTTACTGTTTGGAGGCCAGCTTTTGTTTTTTCCATGTAATACTGATAATGCTCAGCATCATCGTCATCCCCGGCTTATCAAATCATTTGAACTGATCCGAAAACAAACACGTGGGAGGTCCCGAGTTCAGTTCTGGTAACAACATCTTAACATAACTCGACTTGCAGTTCAAGTTCGAGCAACTTAACCCAGAACCAGCTGAATTCTTTATGGCTCTAATAGCACTTAATTGCTGTTTTCGAGTTACTCGATAATAGCAAGCGAGGCAAGCAGTCATGACAATGTTACCACATTCTTTTGATTGCCAAGAAAAACCATAAATGATAGGGGGTCCTTATCTGGGTGCCTTCATATCCGTTTATAACACACCTTTGCCAACCTACTCAGCAACAAATCTTTTCCACAATTGCAGCGGAAATGGAAAAATCCAATGCGAGCTTACGCACGAAGAGCTACGAGCCCTTCGGGTTCTCAACGAAGACACGTTTGTAGACCAATTCTTCTGAGTTCTGTTTCTCTGTGTTCAATCGTCATTTACCTAATTATTAAAATACATTTATCCACACTACTGTGATTGGCATAAGGCTGTTAAGAATCTGCAAGAAGACACTTTCAGTTCTTCAAAGTAATTCTTATCCATAAATTTTGTATTTGTCCTTTTCAAGAATATCTATGTAATGCGATATGTGTCCATGATCTCTAAAAAGTTTTTAGTCTTCTGAGTTCTCACTGTGTATTATTTGTGTTGTGTTCTTATCATATCATCGAACTGATTGTACATAAATGAATTATTTGTTTTGATAAAACTTCGATTGGTAACTGAATCTAATTATATTCCTGTGTGGAACTTCACCAATTGGCAAATGTATCTTATTTGTTCCCTCTGGGAACTCCATTCTTCATTTCACTGTTTACCATCGTGGCGAGTAGATGAAAAGAATCTCTGGCATGTTAACATGTACCCATCCAAATTTATTGCAGTTCACACGTATATTTTTTCCACTTTTATTCGTTCAAAGATCACACGAAATACTCACCCAAACAAGATGTAAAACTAATTCCCCATTCTGGTTTTCAACAGGTATCCCTATGAGGTCATCGAGGAGATCGCCGACTTCATTACCAAGGGCTCCGGCATGCGCCCCAAGATCGGCATCATCTGCGGCTCTGGGCTCGGCTCCTTGGCCGACATTATCCAGGACCCGAAGATCTTCGAGTATGAGAAGATCCCCAACTTCCCGGTATCCACAGTTGAGGGCCATGCTGGACGACTGGTGGTCGGCACACTCGAGGGCGCCACTGTGATGGCGATGCAGGGCAGGTTCCACTTCTACGAAGGCTATCCGCTGGCCAAGTGCTCTATGCCGGTGCGCGTGATGAAGCTGTGCGGTGTGGAGTACCTGTTCGCCACCAATGCGGCTGGCGGAATCAACCCCCGGTTCGCGGTGGGCGACATCATGCTGATGCATGACCATGTCAACATGCTGGGCTTTGCCGGCAACTCTCCGCTCCAGGGACCCAATGACCCACGCTTCGGACCCCGCTTTCCCGCCCTGGTGAACTCGTACAACAAGGACTTGATCAACAAGGCCATCGAGATTGGCAAGGCCATGGGCATCGAGTCCAACATCCACGTCGGCGTCTACTCCTGCCTGGGTGGTCCCAACTACGAGACCATCGCCGAGCTGAAGGCTCTGCGCATGATGGGCGTGGATGCGGTGGGCATGTCCACCGTCCATGAGGTCATCACTGCACGGCACTGCGACATGAAGGTGTTTGCCTTCAGCCTCATCACGAATAAGTGCGCCACCGAGTACAGCGATAAGAAGGACGATGAGGCCAACCACGATGAGGTGAGTTCCTAGACCTACTAGTTGATTAAATCCAGCCACTAACTTTCATGTTTATTACCATCTAGGTAATGGCTGTGGCCAAGAACAGGCAAAAGGCTTGCTGCGAACTGGTCTCCCGACTCATCCGGGAAATCCACATGGCATCCGCTTAGGTAGTGAAGCGCAGAAGAAGTAGCGTTGGATTCTAAATTTAAAAATAGTTAATTCTCTGAGCTCGCTTCTAAGACTCACATGACACGGATTGTCCAAAATCTTACAGTATAGGCTTAGGGAATAGTTTAACTAAATTATGTAAAATAAACTAGCTATATCACAATTTTAGCACATTTCGTTTGTTGTTGGGTAAACATTTAAAAAAGTCTACGATTTGATGACATACTTCTGGGCGGCGAATCAGTAATTTTAGAAGGCGGCTAGGTTCAACTTGCTCCCAGCACAAACTTTCTGGGGATTTTGTTTTCCTGGCGTCAAGATCACGAAATTGGGCACAACATATATATATTTCACAAGGCGAATCTTAAGATGTTTACGGAGTCATTGTATACTTTTGAGTGAGTACTATTCTATAAAACGAACCAATATTTGCACACTTTTAGCTGCACAGAACAAACTCTACACGCAGTATGGCAAAAATACCAGGCGAACAGAAATTTCAGAACAGATCAGCAGAAATTCAAGGTGATCGATTGATTCCCCCGGTCTCCCAAACTAAAAAAAATCAAGGAAGAGTTAAAATATAATGAAATGTTATTTAATAAAAATTAAATATGCGCAATAATTTTTAACATATAAACACAAATACATAGTTATAAAATTAGGAAATAAAGCTAACATTAAAATGATTTCGAATTGAAAATAATGATAACGAGAGAGCTCGTTGGTTTTTTGGTGTTTGCAGAGATTGAACAAATGCAATTTCGTTAAATCGATAAAATATTAAATAAAATAATGGTAAAACAACTCAACTTAATATTATGTACAGGTATACGATATAATAGAACTCGAAACTCCGCACAGCTACCGAATGAAGCGAGTTGAAATTTATTGCCTGGCATCGTGCACTTGCATAGTAGTCGTTACATATATAAAGGCTATGTAATATGTGTAAAATAGAGAGTACATAGGGATATGCGCACGTGTGTATATGCTATACTAAATAGGCCTGTCTGTGTCCGTTGCAAAAGCATCGCCGCCTACAAAAAGTGCTTATAAAAGTGCCTTGTTTGTGTTTTGTGATTGTGTTCAAGTCTATAAAGTTGCATTGTGCCTGCCTCTCTCCTAGAACAGCCCTCGTTCCTTCTTCAGCTTGGTCTGTTTCCAGATGGGCAGCTGCTCGAATTCCCCCCGGCTGCATCCCAGTGCAGCCTGGAAGTCCTCAGCATTAAGGTAGACCTCCAGGCGGGTGGGCTCCACACCTTCGGGCAGGGGTCGGGCTTTCAGAACTTCCAGGGGATACTCGGTCTGCGTCATTTGTGCCAGCATTGTGCCGATCGATATGGAAGCATCAGTTCGCCCATCCTGCAGGGGAAACAAGAGCAATAAGTACGCTGCATTTGATTTGCTGCTTCCCAACTTACCTCTTCGTTGATTTCCCTTACATCCGGACGTTCTGTCCAATCGGGAAATAGCGCCTTGAAGGCCAGTGGCTCCAGGCCTGCCCACACCACCTGGCCTTTGATGCCATGGAAGGGCTCTTTCTCGTTCTCGCCGTGCTTGGCACGCCAATAGTCAACGGCTGTCTCGAGGGCTGCACGTCTCTCTGAGATCCAGCGATTTACTCCAGCGCGATTGTCATTGGTGGGACTGCTTCGCTCATCGGTGTTTACTATAAGCAAAGTAAAAAGGTTAATTTCTATCCAAACACATCGTTGACTATACAGTACGTACTCTTAACATCTTCCAGAGGCCACCATCCCATCCAGAGCCACAACTCATCGCCGTCGTCCAGCAAAAAGATATTCGGCTGCCTTGCATTGTACAACTGAGACTGGCTGAAGGGATACGGACTGTGCAGATCCTGGCAGCGCAGCGGATCGCTCAGTTCGAGCGCTTTAAAAACACCCTGGGTGCTGGAGAAGTTGAAGATCCTTATTTGGTAATCAAAGGACTTGGTGGCCTTAAGCAGGCTGCCGTATTCATTTCTTTCATCCATCAATCCTAAGGCCTTCTTGCACTGATCGTCTTCGGAACCCTCCTCCACCTCAGTTAGGTTGGCAGTTTCGGCGCTAAAGAGATCTTTAGGCACCGTCTTGATCAGATCCTGAGCAACCCCTACAGCCACATTACGCGTATGAGGAGCACTCTTCGATCCATGCCAGACAATCACATTTCCCTCACTGCCGTGAATTAACAGCATGGAGCTGCGTGATCGCAAATGGCTGGACTGGCAGACGACCTCCTTGATGATGGTCTCCTCGCTGACGTTGCCCTGCAGTTGGTAGAGTCTCCACTCGCTGTGCCTCTCCAGACATAGCTCCTTGCGTCCACGATGTTGCCACATTTGCCGGAACAGACGGATGAAGGCTGTGCACTCATCTCCCTGCGACACCCGCATTTGTGCGCCTTTCTCCTTGTCCAACTCCACAGTCAGCAAAGCAGCTGCACCCTTCTCGTTGGCACTAGAGTCCTGTCCTTGCCAGGTGAAATAGACACACCTGTCCCGACCCACTGTGCTCCTGTTCGACACCTTGCCACTGAGTTCGCGAACCGTGACCGAAATCTGATAGATCCAGCGCACTATATAGCTCTCCGCCGAGTAGAAGTGACCGTAGTCGTCGCGATTATTAGCGGCATCAAAGTTGAACTCGTGAATCTGCCATTTGTCCGTAGACTTAGTGATAACATCGAAGTGCCGCATAGTGTCCGTATCGTAGTAGAAATTGCCACGCCCCAAGTTGGCCTGCTCGAGCACCAGATTCGGTTCCTGGTAGGGTTCTCCTTTGTGCAAAGCGGTGCCGTTTAAAGCACGCACCATATGCACTCCGTTTGAAAGGTAATCCTTCTCTAGATCCTCGCGTTCTATCTCTGGCCAGTCACTGAACTTCTCCTTGAATAGCACCGTCTCCATGTTCTGGGTGATCTTGCCGAGAACACACCATTCTGGACGCTGAGCGCACCTTTTGGCATACTTAGTGTTCTCACGACGACCCACTATAGCGACATAGTTGAGAGGATTCAAGTAGCAGTCGGCATAATCTGCCGAATTCTCAGCACCAAAGTGTTCCTGGGCCAATCTCATGGCAGCTCGCTTGGCATCCGAAGGGGCATTCTTGCCATTCCACACATACAACTCGCTGCCAAAGTCAAAGACCAAAACTTTACGCGTGTCCAACATGTCCACCTTGGGGATGCAGCCCCAGAATTTCTCCAACGGAATGAGCGCCTCATCCTGGTACTCGTAGATCTTGTTAGTCTCGATCAGGCTGCTTTCGAACACGTCGTCTTCATCCGCATGACCGCATTCGGCTATATCCGATTGATCATCCTCTTTTTTGCCCAAAAGCTGCCAGAATTGACGCCACTGGCGCTCCTTTAAATACTTGCCATCGGTCAGGATCACCTCCTGGGTAGCGGTGCATCCGAGATCCTTGTTTTCCACAATGGCAGCGCAGATCTTCTTGCTCCGGGAGATCTCAATCACGTTGGCGAAGGATCCAACGTAGCGGAAAAGCTGCGATCCGGCTACGAGGATGAAGCAATCACCACGGTTCAGGGAGGTGTGCACGGGTTCCACCAGTCGGGTTTGGACATGTGTGCGCCCCTTAACATGGAGTAACATCACTGGCTTGTGGGGTAGCCACATCTGCTGCAGTGGAATTGACGAGGAGCGCAGTGCCACCGACTTGAAGTCCTCGACGGAGGCCAATCCGGCTATAGCCTCTGCAGCCAAGTTGGCATTATGACCATCTGTGGAATCAATAACATTAGTTGGGCTTCTAATTTGGCTGTTGGCTTCACTTACATGACTCCAGCTTAAGGCGCCGTAGTTCTCGCTCGGCTATGCCCGACCTCATTTCTGTGTACTCGGAGCTAATGTCATCACGAGCAGCTAAACTCTTGAGAGGATTGCGTGCAGCCCGTCGACCCTTGGGCCCCTGTACGTGTCGCTTGCTTACCAAGCTGTATTAAAGGGAAATTTATATTTTGAATTTGGAATTCATTCTCTCTGAAATTTGAAACTTACCGCTCAGTAGGCTTGATGTCATCGAAGGCGCTGATCTCCAGCTCAACGTTCTCCTCCTTCTTCGGCTTGGAGGAGAAGAAGTTCTCGAAAGTTTCCTTGTCGTCCAGCCGGTGCACCTGAATCCTGGCTCCCACATTGGTGGGTGCTGCGGCACTCTTGTTGTTGGCCAGCTCCTTGTTCTGCTTGGCATTCTGGGGGGAGTTGTGCTCTCCATCGGACTCCGAGCTGCTGCTGTTGGAGCGACTCAGGCTGGTGGGTCCCTCCTCCTCGGGATTCACGCTCAGGCTGCGGAGTGCGCTCTTGCTGGTGCTGTTGGTGCCGGTGCTAGAGGTAACCATCATGGAGGGGCTCTTGGCCAGACCAAGCTGCGGCTGATTGGCGCTGCGCACCTCCAGCATGGGACACTTTTTGGCCGCATCATTGGCAGAACGCTCGAATTGAAGATCCACGGGGGATTGGGCCTTCTTTTGCAGTCGACCGGCGACTGTGAACTTCTTGGCGTCGGTTTGCTCTGCACGGTGTGAATTTCATTAGTAGTACTCTCTGTTTTTCACTGGCTATAAGCACTTACCTATGCGCTGCTTCCAGTTCTCCGAGTTGCACTTGAGTTTGCTCAAACGATCGGAGACCTTGCCGCCCTCCAAGCTGGTGGGTATCAAAGGTGATGGGGGCAGTGGTTTGTCCGACAGCGAGTGGGCCAAAGATAGCGATTCCTGAAAAACAAGAGTTAGACGAGATCGTGATTACATTCACTTTACAAAAATTTGGGACCACCCACGCTCTAAGCCCCAAATATGAACGCGTTTATAAAGAAATTAACCAAGTTTTTATAGCCTCCAATATATGGTCAACAGTCTCGCGGCCTTATCGGCTGGGTTGTTCCCAATTCCAATGACTCACGGGCCACAACGCTTCTGTTTGCCAAAGGTTTTTGGATTGAGGAAAAAGCTTTTACCAGTTTTACTTTTTCCATGCCTGCGATTTAATAGCTTGTTTGTTTATTATTAGCGATTGGCGATTTTCCAGCTGCTGCGTCGCATTTCCCTGGCACACCTCGAAATCTGAAGGCCTCTACAGCCAAGTACGCTCCATTAGTGACCCGGAATGGATGCGCCAAAGTATCGGGAACTCGACTCGAGTGTCGTTTGCTTTGCTGCCGGCCAGCACAAAGCCAATCTGGCGACTGCCAATCGCCGCTTGGCTAATTGCGCACCTCCGCCGAAGCTCCAGAGCTCTAGACCCGCGCCACTGGAGAGCTCCGGCGGGAGACAGTGCGCGTCATTCGATTAGATAAGGCTGCACTGCGAAATATCGAGCTAGCCTAGGGCCGAATTTGGTATAGGTTAGTACCAGAGCATCAGGATCTGTGCAAAAATGTTTTCTGATCCTAATATTCTTGTCAGTAGAAATAAATACCTGATATATTGTAGAAGGAGCAACATTTTATTATATTTTTACTAGTTTTTGCAGTTGCAATATAAACTTTTACGAGGGACAGTCCGTAAGTCAATGTATGTAGTTCTTTCTCCTGGTGTTCAGTACTCTCAATTCAGTGGAAAGATAAGAAACGAATAGCTGCCGATATGGAACGCGGTGTTCACTCGACTTCCCTGCACTATTGATTTGTTTACATTCTGAAACTGGCAGTGCCTAGCGAAAAGTTAATTCATGTGTTTACACGGGCATCAGCATAAGTTATGGCGTGACTGAAATATCGATAAAGATATGAAACAAGCGTATCTTATCTGAACAAAACTGTGTCTTTGGGTGAAGTTCATAATCGCATTATCTTATTTAATGTTGTCAAATCTGTGTTTGATTTGCTTATGCAATGTTTAGGAATGTTTGGGTATGTTTGTTTGCTCGACTTCAGCCTTATGTGTGCCCCCCTGTCTATCTCAACTCAGTAAATGTGCCCTACAATAAATTATGATAATTTAAAGCCTGAATGCCAAACGCTGCAATCGAAGAGACAAAAATAGTAGCCAGCCTTGAGGACCCTCTTAACTCTTTCGCCACAACGACGTATTTCTCTTGAATTTCAGCGTGTGTCATACGAACCTCTCGGAATGAATCATCCCATACATAAATTGATAAAACAAATAATGGAACACGAAGTGGGCAAGAGCAGGGGGCTAATGAACAAGGAAAACAAAGCGGCGGGACAACAATTTGATTAACGAACGATGCGATTGAAACCGAAAGGTAGAATTCTTCCGCTAGAGGAGAGCCCAAAAGTGATGTGACCACATCAACCAGTAAGGTATGACGCCACAGAATCTCGACCAATAAAGGCCAATTTACAATATTTTATTGGCCGTTGTGCTTATTTGCGTCGCTGTATTTGGTTTTCGCATGAGATGAAAAATATATATATTCAGCAAAACTACAGCAAATGTTAAAATTAGCATATGAACATATTAAGTTTTCTCTGCTTTTGGTGGATTTTGGCAACCGGTAAAACTAAGCCAAGCCAAATCAAATCAAATCGACTCGCTGCCAATTAGGCCAAGTTGAGGTTGCCAATTGCTTGATGGTCAAGATCAAGTGCGGAATGCGTGGGCAACTGGCTAATTTTGTGGCTTCGCTGTGGAGAAATAAACTGGAAAATTTCCCGGAACTCGTGTATCTGTAGAGCTGCTTAATCTATAGTTCCCTGGGTGCGGCCCCATCAACTGGAGAGCAGCATAATGGGATTGATAAGGTCGCCCGGCTGCGGATTTATTGTTCGTTCTTGTTTGTATTGCAGCAGCGGCCACTTGTTGCACTATCCAAGGTTCAATGGAACTCACATCCCCAGAGACCTTTCACCGTAGGGTATCTGGTGTGTCTTCTGCTGTAGCTCGTCGACATTATAAATCCCCATCGAATCAATCAAAAGCCACAGCAACGAAATTACCTCACATCAAAATCGTTTTGCGGTGAATACTTTTCCTAATTCCCAATTTCCATCTCCCAATTTAAATTAATGATCGCTCCTCCAACGTTTTGATTTGCGTCAATTTATTTGACAAATTGTGTTTGGGGCCAAGACACGCTTGGATGGTCTTGCTAGACTTGCCAAACTGAAAAATAAATTAGCTGGCAGCTGTGTCGGGCTAAAAAGGTGCAAGAAATAACTAGATGGTCAACGTTCATCTAAAATTGTTCGCATGCCCAAGCAGCTGTGCATACGAAAATATACTGTGTTTTCTCTTTATTAAGAATATACGACAATAAGGTGTGTGTGCTGCATTTGATACAGTTCGCATTTATAACATATAGTACATTTAACGATAAGTAATACTACCATACAAATTCATGTTTATTCATAGGTTAATACGTACAATCAGCATATTAGTTTAGCAGTACTGTTCTCTGTGAATGAGATGCTTCGCAATTTGAATTCGGTTTCCAGACAGAACAAACGTTTTTATACAATTGATTGCGATTCTAAGTACAGGCTTCGATTGCCAATTGCGATTTGGGTTGGAAAGTCTTGACTTTGAGTTGCTTAAGTTTCCGTCGATTAAACAAACAAAATGCGGGCGGTTTCCTGTGGATTTAGGACTTGGCAAGGTCTCCGGTGGCTTTGTTACCTGGACAAATGCCTGGATGGGATGGGAGTTCACCTGGTGGTTCCATCTGACCCTGGGGGATGGAACCATAAAACGTTCCTTCAATCCCTCCGTGCTCCTCATCTGGTTTCGTTGATGTACGTGGTCTCTTCGATACACGAGGCCTGCTCTTCGTTGAGGAGATCGGTGATGGAGTAGGCGGAAAGGGGACGAGAGAACCTCCGCTCGGAGAGAATATCATCGATGCTGGTCACCGGCGACAGGCACTGGCAGTCCGGGCAGTCTTCCGGCTCCTCGGCACACCGGGCGATCACCTGGAATATGTCCTCCATGCTGGTCTGCAGGCACAGGGAAGGCGGCTTCCTCAGGAGAACCTGAGAGCGGGAGTGCTCCGGTTCCGGGGAACTGGAGAGCGGGGAGGCCGTAGATGGCGTGGCAGAGGTACCACGGGTTCGTCTTGGAACCGGCACTGCCACGGGCTCCCAATCGCTGTGGCCGGATGACTTCTTGGACGGCTCCTCCTCCAGTTCCTGCCACAGGTGTATCGACTGCTCGATGTGCTGCAGCTGGGCCGAGAGCTGACTGGAGATGCTGGTTTTCCGCGAGGCGCAAGGCGTCGAGTCTCTGGACTCATCGCTTGCTCCGAACATCCTGATCTCGGGAAGCGTTATGGGCGCAACTCGGCTCACCTGGCGCGTGTTGCCCGTCTCAAACATCCTGGCTATCTTGGTGACGTTGCTCCGCTTCACGGGAGCTGGACTTGGAGGTGGTAGCTCCGCTTTGGGAGCCACCTGCTGACGCTTGGGATACACCCGGGTCACGGGCTTCCTGGCCTTGGGTTTCACCTTTCCGGCGACCTGCTCCTGGGCCAGGACGTGGCAGCACAGCTCTGGGCCGTAGCAGCGGTGGAACATGTTCCTGTTGGCCTCGTAGTCCGCGTCCGCGAAGCGTTTCATCCGGATGAGGGACTTGGGCAGCAGGGTGACTACCACGTAGGAGACGAGGAGGTAAGGTAGCCATTCCGTATACTTCCAGGCGGTTTCCACGTATTCCGTGTAGCCCGTCATGCTCGCTTTGTTATCACAAATTGCAATTCGATTTGCTTGGCGGGTATTTATTAACTTTTACCTCGCTTTTCCGCTGATATCGTTTATTTCACTTTTTTTATATTGTCGATAAGGGCAAAGTTTTATTATGACATCACATCACTCTGCAAGGGGATTGGTTAAATAATGGGATATTTAATTTATTTTCACGGCTGGCAGAACGGAACACATTGCAAAATATTTACTTGGAGTTTTTATTTATTTAGCAATGTCTTCCGTGACTGGTTTATTTACTTAATTCGCGTTTTTCTTTTTGTGTCCACACAAATATATGCATGTATGTTCTCTTTATTTGTGAAAGAGTTCTAGAAATTATTCAGATTTTGTTGGACGTTCAGTTTTTAAAGTGTTTTCAAGAGCTGGTCATTACACTTCGCAGATTTTGGTTCTTTCTTTTCAAATATTTTTAGGTATTTTCTTGTTTAAATGTTTATTCAAGCTTTGTTTAGAGTTTTGCTATGTTTTGTATCACTTCAGCTTGAGTTCAATTTGTTTTGAATAAAAATAGCTTGGCAAGACATTTAAAAAATTATGAGTGACACTCAAAACAAAACATTGCAAACTCGTATTCAAAAGTTTCGTAGTTTTAAGGATCACATCCTCACACACCCACACACCTTTCTTCAAGTGGTGTCCACTGCGCTTTGCACTTTGCGACTGCAGCTTGCATTAATATTTATATTTATATTTTCATTAGTGCGTATTTTTATCTTGCCCCGACATCTGATATCCCGAGCTTTATTGATTTATTTATTTAGTTGCAATTTAGTTTTTTGCGAGCTGTTTCGGATCGGATTCTTTTGTTTCTTCAGCCGCTTTTTGTATTCCGTTGCGCCTCGCGGTCGTTCTCCTCTCTTCGGCTCCTCTTTTCGAACTCAGACGTGAACGCGATTGCCGATGCGAAATTCAGCGGTGCGATACGAAACTGCTCCCCAAAGCGGGGAGCTTTTGCTCTCCCCACGCTCTCTCGCTCGCTCGGCTGCTCTCTTTGGCGAGCGCAGTCGCCTTTCGCTCGCTCTTCAAGAGAGCAAACCTGCTGCACTTGCGCAGAATTCTTCTTGGCAATCTGATGATGCTGTTGCGCTGTTGTTGTTGTTCGGTCTGCAATTGTTTTTGTTGTTGTTCTGGTTGGGTCTGCTTGGGTCAAGTAGTTGATCATGTCTGATAAGAGCGTGCGCGTGCGAGGGAGCCAGCAAGTGGGCAACTTTCATTTCAAAGAAGTTCTTTCAGCAAACCTTAACCCTTTGCAAATCTTATATTAAATATTATAATTTTTGTATTTTAAGTTAATATTTTTTGTAATTTAATATTATTATAGTTCGCACTCATATTTTTTATTTTAATAGCATGTTATATTTTTAAGGTTTTTTTAGGAATATACATATCTCTTTTGCAAGATTAGTGTAAATATTTGCAGGGGTTTCCACATTTCCACTGAGCTCTGTATCATCTTCGGTGCTATTTGCCTGGTTTATCAGAGACGCGACATATGCAAACAGCTCACGTAGGTAAATAAACCAAATATAGAAAGGCACGATCAACAACAACAAGCGGAGCAACTGGGGTGCCTCTTTGTGATTTATGGGAATTAATTGCTAATTGTTGATCTTGCGCCCCTTAGAAATTTGTTTCATCTTTCTGTAAAATCTTCCCATCTAATATAGACATTTGCATCGCGACTAGATGTGAAAACAGATGCGCCTTTCGGATTTCAGAACACATTTTGTGTCGAGCATAGTGAAATACTTATTTCTGAATCACTTGCGTGGGTTCTGGTTCTGTTTCCGAATCTTTTCTATGCGATTTGTAATGGCCAAAGAGATTGCGGTCACTTCGGAGATTTCATGTCAAATCTTATTTTATTTTGACAGTCGCACTTTGAGAAAGTTTTGTATTTGCAGGTGGGTGGGTAGTCGCGTATGTATGTATTTGTGCCTATTTGTGCACACAAGTGGAATAGCCAGCCTTGAAACACTTTGGTATTTATATATCGCTTTTCATAATTTCATATTTCACTTTTTCTTTTCAGCCGCTGCCAAGCGAATGCGAACCAAAAAAAAAAGAAAAATAGATAAGTA